>NC_140584.1:901810599-903010599 GCF_964204655.1 Triturus cristatus
AGGTATCCGAACTTCATGATCCTAAAACATACAACCTTAGTATGTGTTAAGTTGACCATTAGGTTGTTTAACCTGACATATATCCATCGAGGAAATTCAGCCCCCACTCGAATCTAAAAGGAGCTTTATCCAGACTCACCATATCATCTGCTTAAAATAAAGATGCTACATACTTGGCACTCAACTTTGGGGAATGCTCGTGTATCTCTCCTTCGTCAAGTTTAATATATAAATCATAACTTGGAAGAGGGCGAGCACACAGCCTTGCCTGCCACAATGCTGACTCCTATTCTGATCTCTGTTCCAGACCCCTGTTGGAGTCAAATCGGATAATAGCCCACGTTCCATTTTGTAACATTAAGTGCAATTACCCGTGGAAAGACAATTATACACTCACACCAACAAATTACTATTTTTTGGGGAAATATATTGATTTCTTGTATTGCAAATATTTGATCAGCAGAAATGTCTGCAACTAGGTGACCTTTTTTCATAAAATGTGAGAAGTGGGAGGAGAATGAAGAAGTCGGATAATTAATACATATTTTCATTCTGCCAGTTCCCACTGCACTCATCTTCAGTAATGAAAGGCAAATATGTATAGCTGTCCAGTGATAGTTCCAATGCTGATCTAAAAGTTGATTCTCAAGGAAGCAAACAAGTGGAAAAGTTACATCTTAATCTGGTTGTGCAGCTGCTTGTTTTCTGGACATGTGTATTGATGTCATAACTCACCTCCAATCAATTAACCTCATCTCTGCTCCTGTGAACCCTCCCCACCCTTTTCTCTTTTCTCAGGGGAGCTGCCTTGGCAGTCAATATTGCTCGTATTTCCCAGATCATCATGGTTTTCATCTATATCTGGATAAAGAAGCTGCACGTTGAGACCTGGGGAGGTACTATATAGTTCACTTTACTTCTTAGGTGGGGACATATTGTGGCTAACTATACAGGGCTCATCGGTGATTGTTTGTGAATGGTGGGAACATGGGTGTTGTAGGCAGTGTGCATTTTAATACATTGATAAATTGGTTAAAAAACAGTATATTACTTTAGGTTTCAAGACGACAGTCCTGAATATGTACCCGGGGCCCCTTCCATTAAGTAAAATGCCAGTTTCACCTTCGTGGCACTTTCTGTAATATCATCCAAAGGGGTCATACTTTGTAAAATGGCACACCACCCCTGTCTGTTACAGGCACACCTTTAATGGGGGTCACCTGGCACAGACTACGACAGTGTGCCATGTTACGTAAATACAAAATGTGGGATCCCCAATTCAGGATTAAAAGTACCCCTGTACTGGGGACTCTGCAACAGTGAAAGCGAGACCTACAGTGGAATCATCATGTCCATCTTTCAATACAGCAAAACCTGTGATAAAATGAGGAGTGAGAATGGGTGAGACCACAGGTGGGTGTGGTGTGAGACTACCCATGCCTGTTAGAAGGTTCCCGTGGGGGGTATACAACCTTTACAACGCAACTTTTACAACGCACTACACTTACAACGCATTTTTTACAACGCAACATCCACTACAACGCATTCCATTACAACGCAGGACACTACAACGCATTTTTAAAAACTACCTTTACAACGCATTCCATTACAACGCATACTACCTTTACAACGCATACCATTACAACGCATAATATTACATTAAAACCCCTACACTATCCAACACTTACCCTACTGTTGCACCCCCTGGAGTTAGAATAGTAATTTTTACCCCTATACTATTCAACACTTGCCCTACTGTTGCACCCCCTGGAGTTAGAATAGTAATTTTTACCCCTATACTATCCAACACTTGCCCTACTGTTGCACCCCCTGGAGATAGAATAGTAATTTTTACCCCTATACTATCCAACACTTGCCCTACTGTTGCACCCCCTGGAGTTAGAATAGTAATTTTTACCCCTATACTATCCAACACTTGCCCTACTGTTGCACCCCCTGGAGTTAGAATAGTAATTTTTACCCCTATACTATCCAACACTTGCCCTACTGTTGCACCCCCTGGAGTTAGAATAGTAATTTTTACCCCTATACTATCCAACACTTGCCCTACTGTTGCACCCCCTGGAGTTAGAATAGTAATTTTTACCCCTATACTATCCAACACTTGCCCTACTGTTGCACCCCCTGGAGTTAGAATAGTAATTTTTACCCCTATACTATCCAACACTTACCCTACTGTTGCACCCCCTGGAGTTAGAATAGTAATTTTTACCCCTATACTATCCAACACTTACCCTACTGTTGCACTCCCTGGAGTTAGAATAGTAATTTTTACCCCTATACTATCCAACACTTACCCTACTGTTGCACCCCCTGGAGTTAGAATAGTAATTTTTACCCCTATACTATCCAACACTTGCCCTACTGTTGCACCCCCTGGAGTTAGAAATAGTAATTTTTACCCCTATACTATCCAACACTTGCCCTACTGTTGCACCCCCTGGAGTTAGAATAGTAATTTTTACCCCTATACTATCCAACACTTACCCTACTGTTGCACCCCCTGGAGTAAGAATAGTAATTTTTTCCCCTATACTATCCAATACTTACCTTAAATCCAATGTAATATTATGCGTTGTAATGGTATGCGTTGTAAAGGTAGTATGCGTTGTAATGGAATGCGTTGTAAAGGTAGTTTTTAAAAATGCGTTGTAGTGTCCTGCGTTGTAATGGAATGCGTTGTAGTGGATGTTGCGTTGTAAAAAATGCATTGTAAGTGCATGCATTGTAAAATTGTGCGTTGTAACGACATACATCCCCCGTGGGGTCTCCAGGACAATTTTGGAGAGCACAATTACTCTACACATGTTCCTATGCCCCCCCCCCCCACAAACTCAACTTGAATCATATTCCAAATTTCCTGCTTCTAGATAAATGTTTTGCCTGTTTCTGACCAACTAGGTGCAGAGATAAATCCACCTAGGAACTATGCTTCACCATTAACTATCATCATATTTTATAGTGTAACTTCAGTACAAAGTGTACATTATACACTGAACCAATCATTTTTGCTAGTACCTTAAACCATCTTGGTAATTAGTAGGGAATGAACAACAATCTATCTTTTTCTGTCTTCACAGGCTGGTCTTGGGAATGCCTTCAGAACTGGGGCCCCATCACATCATTGGCTGTTCCCAGCATTCTTACAGTGTTTTTTGAATGGTGGATCTACGAAATTGGGACCGTACTTACAGGTGAAAAAACATACTTCAATGACTTTAACGGTTCAATGTTTTGGATTTTACCATTTTTTTCTGATATGTAGTCTTTCCTATTTGCCCACGGAAACACAGTCAAGCTCCCTTTCAGAAGCAGATTAGCCTACATTTCAAAAAGGTAGGTAGCATGTGGAAGAGCCAGTCTCATTCTCAGAGAATGACTCTGACACACATAGAAAAGCATTAAAAATCAACAGATGGTGATGCTTGTTTGACAAATTGGTAGGCGCACCAACTTTGATCTCATGTTCAGTCAGCATGGAAATAAAACATTACTGGCCAAACTACTCACAGAAAGGACTCAACCTTGACAGTGCATGGCTTGTCCAACTTTCACAGTTATTACTCTATACTTACAGATAGTTACTTCAATCTGTTCTAAAGTAATGGAAGAGAGTGAGATCTAATTTAGAAATACCAGCAACCTACTAAGGACAGGGTCAGTCAGGCCAGGTAGATGTAAAATGACTACATTCATTCAGCACCACTACCAGTGAAAACGTGCGCCTTCTAACACTGCCTCTGCCACCCTACTTATATTTCAAGCTACTAACACTTTCAGGCCAGCTGTAAACTCCTGTTTTTTTTAAATCACCATTGTCAGCTAGGTGTAAACTCTTGTCTTCAGCTGAGATGAAACCTCATGTCATCAAATAAAGGCAACATTACCACAGTTGTAAATGACTGCCCTCTAATACACCTACTACTTGCTTAGGTAGGGTGTGCTTCTGTGTTCTTGCAATTCAGTGAAACAGGGCCTATTCTAGGCATAAACCTGTGTCATCTGACACGGCCACTGTTAGCCTAGATGTATCTATGTTATCTAAAACATAACAGCTACAAATCTAGGTGTAATACTTACCTCTAAACTGTTGCTACTTGTCTTTAGATCTGAATATAAACTCTAGACCTCTTAGATGCCAGCTAAGTTGTAAAAACCTATTCCTTAAGTTGGCCCACTCCTGTATAGTTTCAGCCAGCATGAGAACAAACTCATTTTCTGTAATATGACTGCTTCAAACATAGGTGTCAGTGCATGAAATTTCCTGATTCTCCTGCACTGGCTTCAAGCTGGTTGCAGTGACAATGCAGGGTTGTTAGGCCCTTTGAGTGAAGGCAGAACGCAGTCTATTCAGTTGGGATCACTGACAAAATATCGAAGGTCAAAAAATCGACCTACAAAAATATCGGAGCAAAAATATCGATGTCAAGAATATCGACATCCTATCTACAACATGGTAAGTACAAAAATATCGAAAATAAAATAGCGATGTCAAAAATATCGTTATTAACAAATATCGTTTTTTCTTTAGTTTAAAAAAATATGTAAAATAAACCAAATAATACTTATAAATAAAATAAACATAATTAAATATATTTTATAATGTTTAAAATTAATAATTAATATATATATAATGTAATAAAACATTAAATAAACATATACATATAATATATAATATATATACTTACTGAGGTGCCGATTCCGATCTGAGTAAAAAAAATTGCGTACGACTCGTATCCGTATATTTTCACGTACGAATCGTACAAGTGCCGTACGAACTGCGAAGTACGATTCGTACGTGAAAAATACATACGAATTGCGTCGGGAAAATGGTCCGAGAGGGAGCCGTAAATTTATACGGCCGAATAGCGTCGGGAAAAGTGTCCGATAGGGAGCCGGACATTTTTACGTGCAAATCGTAAAACAGAAGTCCGAGCGCGCAAGTACGATCCGTACCGGCCGTCCGAATACACAACCGCATGTAAAAGGCCCAGTACGGAGCGAACGCTGTAGCACACATGTACATGGGTAAACTTGTGCCCGGATACGAGTCGTACAGCCTCCCCTCACCCCGCACATGTCAGCACTGTACCCCCGTATGTCAGCAATGTACCGCCCCTCCGCACCGTACCCCAACACCGTAGCACAGCCCCGCACCTGTATGCACCATACCCCCACCCCGTATGTACGCACCGTACCCCCACCCCTGTATGTACGCACCATACCCCCACCCCCGTATGTACGCGCCGTACTCCCAGCGCTATGCGCTGGGGTACGGCGTGTACATACGGGGGTGGGGGTACGGTGCGTACATACGGAGGGTGGGGGTACGGTGCGTACATACGGGGGGTGAGGGTACGGTGCGTACATACGGTGGGTGGGGGTACAGTGCATACATACGTGGGTGGGGGTACGGTGCGTACAGGTATAGGGCTGGGCTACGGTGTTGGGGTACGGCACGTACATGCGGGTGGGGGTACGGCGCGTACATACGGGGGGTGGGGGTACGGCACGTACATGCGGGGGGGCTGGGGGTACGGTGCGTACATACGGGGTGGGGGTACGGCGCGTACCGGGCCCCCTTTTCCTCGTGCATCGCGGCGTACTTAGCTTTTCTGGCACTTTTTGGCTCCCGTAAATATATAGCCGTGTGGAGTGCTGTGGGTACGAATCGTACTTGCTGGTCCTTAAAACGCTGCCTGACTCCGTGCGGACGTCGCGTACGCGCTGTCCAGGTTCGGAATTGTATGTATTTTTTAGCCGCACGGTGTTTTTTACGATTCGTACGGAAATGGTATTTCTGTACGAATCGTACTTGCTGGTTTGTACGGTGGAATTCCCGGGTACGAGTCGTACGGAGAAAACGCTCCGTACGACCATTTGTACCCGGGTTTTACAGGATCGGAATCGGCACCTTAATAATTAGTTTTAATAATTATTTTAGTAACTTATAATTTTTTTTTTTTTTATAAATTACCAATACATCTATACACATAAAACAATAACATGAATAAAAATTAAATAATTACGTATAACAAATTAAAAAAATTACATTTAATTTGAATATTTTTAATGATTAATTATTACATTAGCTAAAACAATACAAAAAATATTAAATATCAGAGAGAATAAAACTACTACTCCAACTCCAACAAAAACAACAGTAAGGAAAATGTTGGATAGCGTAGGGCTAAAAATTACTATTTCCACTCAGGGAGTGTAACAGTAGGGAAAGTGTTGGATAGCGTAGGGGTAAAAATGACTATTCCAACTCCAGAGAGTGCAACAGTAGGGAAAGTGTTGGATAGCGTAGGGGTAAAAATTACTATTCCAACTCCAAACAGTGCAACAGTAGGGAAAGTGTTGGATAGCGTAGGGGTAAAAATTACTATTCCAACTCCAGAGAGTGCAACAGTAGGGAAAGTGTTGGATAGCGTAAGGGTAAAAATTACTATTCCCACTCCAGAGAGTGCAACAGTAGGGAAAGTGTTGCATAGCGTAGGGGAAAAAATTACTATTCCAACTCCAGAGAATGAAACAGTAGGGAAAGCGCTGGATAGCGTAGAGGTAAAAATTACTATTACCACTCCAGTGAGTCCAACAGTAGGGAAAGCGTTGGATAGCGTAGGGGTAAAAATTACTATTCCCACTCCAGTGAGTGCAACAGTAGGGAAAACGCTGGATAGCGTAGGGGTAAAAATTACTATTCCCACACCAGAGAGTGCAACATTAGGAAAAACGCTGGATCGCGTAGGGTTAAAAATTACTATTCCCACTCCAGTGAGTGCAACAGTAGGGAAAGCGCTGGAAAGCGTAGGGGTACAAATTACTATTCCCACTCCAGAGAGTGCAACAGTTGGGAAAGCATTGCATAGCGTAGGGGTAAAAATTTCTATTCCCACTCCAGAGAGTGCAACAGTAGGGAAAGCGCTGGATAGCGTAGGGGTAAAAATTACTGTTCCCACTCCAGTGAGTGCAACAGTAGGGAAAGCGTTGGTTTGCGTAGGGGTAAAAATTGCTATTCCAACTCCAGAGAGTGCAACAGTTGGGAAAGCGCTGGATAGCGTAGGGGTTAAATGAACATAATAATCAATTAAATAATTCGTTATTAAAAATAGCATATTAATAATTAATTTACAAAATAATTATTAATAAATACCAATAAATTAAAATAAATATTTAACTAAATAACATTAAATTACATCCCACACTATTCCCCCTTTAACACACAACACACTACACATACAAAAAACACAATTAATTTAACTATCAATTAATCAATTAATAACAATTAATAATACATTATTTATAATTAATATAGTTATAAATTAACTAGTTAATACATATTAACTACCAAATAACAATTATTCACCAATTAATTATTATTTAACAATACATTAATTAGCAATAACAACAAATAAAAATAATTCATAAATTAATTATATTTAATATATTTAACTAAGTAATAACAATGAATTACCAATTAATAATTAATTAACAATTAATTAATAATAAATACCAATAAAAAAAAATATCATTAATTAATTTAATTTAATTACATCCACCCTATTCCCCTATAAACCCACAACCCACTACACATAAAAAATCACATAATTAATGTAATTATCAATTAATCACTTATAAAAATAAATCCCCAATTATTTATTAATTAACAATAAATTAATTAACAATGACAATAAATAAAAATTAATAATAAAGTAATTATAACTAATATAATTAACTAATTATTAAAAATAATTAACAATTAATAATTAATTAACAATTAATTCATGATAAATACCAATTAAAGAAAACATATTAATTCATTAATTATAATTAAATTACTTCCCACCCTATTCCCCTATAAACCCACAACCCGCTCTGATACTAAAACGCTAAATTTACTTTAACACAATTACTAATTTCGAAACATTTATTTTTAAATGTATTAAAATACATTACAAAAATGTTTAACATACATATAAAATACATATTAAAATACATAACACTAAAAAAAAAATTTATTATTGACTACAATACTTTTGCTTACGATATTACTTACTTCGATATTACTTACTTCGATATTTAAAAAAACGATATTACTTACCTTGGGGTCGATATTCTGGTCAACGATATTCTTGACTTCGATATTCTGTCCCTACGATTTTAAAAACTCGATATTAATGCAGGTCGATATTTAAAATTCGATATTTTGACTAACCACCATTCAGTTGTAAGTGGGTCTCTGCTCAGTTCCGCCCCTCCATCCTGCTAGCAGAATGCCTATTGAGGCACACCTGTTCCCTCTATTTTGTGACTGTCTGGGAGGAATTAACAAAGTCTAACTGTCAGCTACATTCAGTCTTGTGAACCAAGACAGGCTGCAGGCACAAAAGACTAAGGGCATGTAAATGTCAACTTGTTTTTCAGTCCCATTTTTCAAAATTGTAATAATAAATCTGGAATTACCATGAAAGAGAGTTTATCATTACTATTTCATAGGTACCAAATATGATATGACCACCTGCTCCTAATTAGGAATTTCAGCTTATTAAATGTAATAAGGAATCCCCAATGATATCATATGGGAGCGGTAGGCCTCACTGTAGTCAAAAACGAATGCAGGAGTTCTTCACTACCAGGACATGTAAAACGTAAACGTACATGTCCAGCCTTTTAATTACACAGCACCCTACCTAATTTGCTATCTAGGGCCTACCTTGGGGATGCCTTATATGTAACAAAAGGGGAGTTTAAGGCCTCAGAATGGGGTTTAAATGTCAAGTGGACACGGCAGTGTAAAGCTGCAGTCAGGTTGCAATAGCAGGCCTGGGACATGTTTTGTAGTGCTACTAAAGTAGATGTCACAATGAGTGCTGCAGGTACACTGGTAGCATTTAGTTTACAGGCCATGGGTTTATGGTATGCAACTTTACAAGGGACTTATAGGTATAGAAAATATGCCACTTGCGTATAAACCAATTTAACCATGGCTCGGGAAAGAGTAAAAAAAATTTAGCACTGGTTAGCAGTTGCCAAGTGCACAGAGTCTTAAGGCCAACACAAATACATTCAACAAAAAGTTGGAGGGTAAAGGCAAAAGGTTTGGGGGTGATCCTGTAGAGAGGGTCTTCCACCAATGTAAGTAGCCATTAAAGAATATGTTTCAGGCGTGCCACTGCAGATGCAGTTTTAAACTTCCATTTCAACCTGGCAAAATAAACCATTCACCAGCCCTAAAACTCCTTTTTTATTACATGTAAGTCAAACATTGGGCAGGTCCTAGGGCAGGGTACATTGTATTTAAAAGTTGAATATGTACTTTTAGATTTGTCCTGGTAGTGAGAAACTCCTAAATCTGCTTTTCACTGCTGTGAGGTCTACCTCTCCCATAGTATAACATTGGGTTCCCTTTTGCAAGCTTTTGATAGAGAGCAGGTAGAAATGACAGGTTTGCTGTCTTAGGAATTGTAATTTAAAGTTGGATTTTAAGTCACTGTTCTCAAAAATGCACCTTTTAGAAAGTTGGCATTTTATTATTATTACCATTTTGTGCTTGCAGCCTGTTCCAGGGTCATATGACAAGATATGGTTGGCAGTTGGCCTTTGTCTATTCCTCCCACACCTCTTCACAATAGAGGGTCTAGTTGTTGGCAAGGTGGACCTTCCTGGATTGATGGTGGGGTAGAGCTGTCAACTACCAAACTTGTACTTTAAAGGCACTGACCCAGCACACACGCAAAGACCTTAACACTAGCCTATGGTGCCCACAGACAGACTGGGACCAGAGAGGGAGGCAGAAAATTATAGACACTTCTAGAAGGGGGAAACTCCAGAAGCTTCTCCCACGACAAAGGAAGCCCCATGTAAAAAATAGTACTCTCTGACCCACTCTTCAGAATACTCCTGGACCTATGGATACTACAGAAGAAGGACTGCCCTCCTTCCTGAGGACCACCCGGCTGTTTGAGGCCTGCCCTGCTGTTTGAGAAGGAAGACTAGACCTGCACCCGCATCTCAAGCAGAAGTGACTCAAAGGGTCAGCTGAATGACCACCTTTTCCAAGCTACATGAACATTACAAGCTCCAAAGGTCTCTCTGCACTGCACGGCTGACCTGCTGCAACTGGAATGAGCCTTGATGACCTCTGCTGGAGTGAGATCCTGATCCCCAGGAGGTACCTCCCAGGTCCTGCACACTTTTTGTGGTATGAGTTGAGCTCCCCCTAGACAAAAAAGAGAAATCCTGAAGTTTTGGGCTCTTCACGACTGTAAAGCGCCCACTCGTGCCAAGATCTTGCCATTCGGGCTGACTGACAGTGTACAAGCTCACTAGCAGTGACCGGCAATGCGTGATTTATTTTTCACACTACAGCAACGACCATCCATGACACTCTACCTGCTCCTCATGGTCTCCTCCGCCGCAAATGCAACTGTTGGTGATGGAATTTAGAAGGTAACCTTTGCAGCAGGAGTACTCTGGTCCCTGTATCTGGCCCGTGCTCCATGGGGGTTGACATGTACTTTTGAATTTCACTTGGTCTCGCACAAACAGATAACTGTGAGTGGCGCTTTGTACTTGTAGGGACTATACTTACCTGAAATCTGAAAACTGCATATCTCCGGTTCTGCTGATTCAATTTTTGTTGTCAAGGTGTCAAATAATTTATTAAAATTTGCTCTATTTTTCCACATTTGTTTGGAATTTCTTTTGCATTGTCTTTTCACCTTATTACTGTTTAAGTGCTACACAAATACTTCACGCATTTCCTATAAGGGCCTAATTATGAGTTTGGTGCAAACCCATGGTGGAGGTGCAGTCAGTGACTGCCGCACTGGCAGTCTGGCCACCACATTACGACTACGACGGTCAGACCCCCATAGGACTGCCACCGATCCCTGGTGGTGGTGCGGAGATCTGAGGCTGCAATATGCTTGGCAGTACCGCTGCAACATCGCCAAACATATTACGAGTCTCATTTCCCCAGCAGTCTGATGGCGGTGCTCATACCATGAAAAAGCTGGCAGTGAGGAAATTAAGAGGGCCCTAAAGGGCCCCCTGCTGCCTCAGGGCCTTGGGAAACATGAAGAGGGGCACATGGTGTGTCCTCGTGTGTATATGCACACCAGTTCCTGCACGGCATCGACTGCACAGTCCATGCCATGCAGGAACTTGCTTTGGTGCTCTCTCAGTGCTGCAGTACTAAGGTTCACATATGAGTTTTAGAACTGCACCGCCATGGGACTACCAAAGCACTGCCCACCAGAACACGAGGAAACTCGTAATCTGGTGGGCAGGCAGCAACTGATTTTGGTGGGGTTGCCAGCAGGGTGCTGGTGGCCCGCTCCCAAACCGCCAAAGTTGTAATCAGGCACTAAGTTAAGCCTGACTGCTTTTGTTGTGCCAAGATACCCGAGCATTAAACACAAGTTCGTTTAATGACTTTTTGTCGTTCTCCCTGATAAGAATTGTGTCTAATGTTTGAAAAGGGTACCCCCCACCCAACAACCAACAACCCAATTTCTCACAATAGCAGTGCTATTTTGACGGTCTATCGAAGGATGTGATCTGGGGTCCATCTAAATTTCCAGACTTAGTTATTCTCTTCATAGTGATTGTTGGTATTAGCATCAGGACTGCTGTCCAAGCAGAAAAATAGTGCACATAAGTCCAGATATGCTTACAGTAATACTCAAGGTGAAGGAGAAAACCCATGAAGCTAATTGCTGCCGATACAGGCTGAGGCATGTTTAGCTCTTGCTGATAGCTGATGCCTGCCTGCTGGTGCCGGGAGCAGAGGAGAATGAGGGTAGGGTGGAATAAGAGCCTGTCGAGCAGTGGCCAAACTGGGAGGGATAGTAGGACATCCCTCCACTTGCAAATGAAGGTGAAAGATGCTTCGAAGCCATGCTGAGAGTCTAATGTTGCACAGTTTGAGCTTTAACCCTTAAAACAGAAACACAGAGTAGCCAATTAGTAAAGCACACTAATAAGGGACAGAGAGAAGAAATAGGATGAAGTTATAAGTTCCATAACAAATATCATCCAGCAGAGAAGACTCAGTGAGAAGGAGGGAGCACAGATGGAATATCTGAATGAGAGAAGCAAAGTATTGAATCACTGAACAAACTAACCAAAAATCATTGGGAAGAGGCAAGCCTGGTGTACACGGAAAATTGAATTTATTGTTTCCTAGGTAACTGGAGCTGATAAACTATACGTACCTGGAGAATATTATGGAGACCTTTGAGAAGCCCACCAGGGAAGTTGCTGCACCCTAGAGGAACTTTGCTGAATTCCAGAACTGTGTCATTATGTCAATCTGCCAATCATATAGTTGTGTTGAAAAATTGGAGGAAAGAGTCATGATGGTGTCCTTCTTAACTAGGAGGAGATAACTTCAATAGTTAATCCAGAACATGCGGATCTTGGAGGATCTAGAGGACACAGAACAGTAAGCTCTGCAGACAATCAAGCTACCCACTAGAGACCCCAAAGCTCCAACAAAAGATGGAGGAATAGTTCTAGCGACTTTAACAAACCCTGTGAAGCTGAATGTAATGTTGGCCTTAATGGTCAAGAAGAGTAATATATTCCTCAATGGAGAGAGCATTGTAAATTTACCATACTTGAGCATACTTGAGCATGTTATTGTTATAAAGGAGACACACACTATTAGCTATGAGAAAATGAGCTAATTTCACTAAAGATTCAGGCAGTAGTATAATAAACAGTGAGGGAAAGGCTACAGGAAGAAGATACACACCTTCTAAATTAAGGTGGATCAGCCATTGTTAAATGTTAATGTAAGGATGGAACAGATATTGGAAAACAGTTTTTGGTATGGCGTGTCTGGAGGAAACTGCCCTGACTGGGGTGAGGTAGGCTGAAGACCTCACCCCTAGTGGTAGTGCTGACTGTAAGTCAGATTGGTAAGCATGAGGGTGAGCTGTTGCATGGAAGGAGATGGATTTGTATTGTTATGGGGTAATAACATTTGGGGGTCTTCCCATCATTGCTATTCTCCACACTACTACCATTTTTGCTCTACTGAAAGTTTTACCAGTAGGAGGGTTCATTTTTAAATATTTTATTTACATCTTGGGGCATGTCCATATACTGCTCTGAGAATCAGTCAATGGTTTAAAATGAGGACATTATATGGGGTATTCAAGTTTTACATTCTTGATGCAGTATTGCAACAACCTCCAATTTCATTCAATAAAATGATTGAACAAAATATGATTCATCTTTATTTACCAGCTGTAAACTCAGGCACTCTCACAAAATCCCTGCCAGGTCTTGTGTGAGAGTACCTGTCTTTAAAGATGAACACTACTAAACCGAGTTTAAACAACTGACTTTTTGCATGTCCCCTGACACTCTAGGCATAAAAACATGTCTACTAAAATTATTTTTTTTACATATATTTTTATTTTGGAGAGTTCATTAAAAGGATGACAAACAAGCAATCTTTTATATAAACTCTTTTTATTGTACATAAAAACATAACAAGGTCACATATGAAAACGTGGGTCATCAGGAGAGCAGGTTTGCTGCAGCACCAGCAACACAGAAGACAGTGTAGGACTAGACATAGCAATCTTAAGCCTGAGCACATGCTAGATTCAATCTTTGATCTCCAAGCCGGATCGTCGGGCCTGCGGGGGCTCACAGATCTCACCTCTGTAGGTGTTCCAAAGCGCCCACACCTCCCCCCACTTTCTGGGGCATCCCCTTGCCGTATATACCGTCTTCTCCTGCAGCATACACCAATCCATGTCTTTTTTCCAGTCCACCACTTTCGTCAGCCTCGCTACACCCCACAATCGGGCTATGTTCCTTTTTGCCACCATTTGCCCGAGCGTGACCCAGAGCCTCCCCCGTGTAGATAAGTCTGTGGGTTCCCATATGTTCAGGAGACATCGCTTTGCCTCTGTGTGAAGGTCCACCTCCCACACTTCCCCCATGCAGGACACAACTCACCTCCAGAACCGCTGCACCCTGGGGCACTCCCACAAAATATGGAAAAAGGAGCCAGACACCCCACACCCTCGCCGGCAGAGCCCCCCCCCCCCCATCGCCTGAATTCTTGTGCAGGAAACATATACACTGTGCAATATTTTAAGCTGCACGAGTCGGAGTCTAGCAGATATCGCCACCTCCCTTGGGGACGCCAGAGCTGTAACCCACTCCTCGTCGTCAATTTCAAGTCCATCAGCCACCCACTTCTCTTACAGGGAATCAAGTGAATCTGGGGGATTATTGATCAGTTTTTTGTACGTGAGCGAGATGGCATGTTCTGGCATGTGCCCATCGAGCAGCCGATCCTCGAGCGGGGAGGCCTGCGGGGGTCGAGTCCCGGGTGGAATGTTCGCCTGGAGGGAGTGTCTAATCTGCAGGTAACAAACAAGCAATCTTGTTGAGATTAACAATATAAATAACAGTGTAGAAAGCATAAAAAGAGGACAAAATTAATACATTCTTTATAAATTAATAAAATAAAATGACCAAATAATTGATAGAATCAGCTATTGCACATTCCCTAGAGGTCTTCCAGCTTTTCAAAGACAAAACGTTTTAATTTGGACTCCTTTATCCCCCCACAATTATCAAAGGAATTCCCCTAGAGTTTTAAACTTGGTATAGGAACCGGACCTTAAAGCATATCTTCTTTCCAATTCTCGAACTCTACACATTTTGCTCAGCCATTGCTGGAATGTTGGGATATTTTCACTTCGCCAATTCTGTAGTAATAATGATCTGGCTACTAAGGCAGCAATAAATAAATATTTAGCCTGGAAAGAACTAGTTATATAGTATTCAATGAGTATCCTAGAATTGCGGTATACTTATCAATGACTGCCCCCTCCTTGAATTGTGCTTACAGTATTTCTTGATATCGTCCCAGAATTGTTTAGCCTTTGGACAATCTCATACAATATGAGACCAGCTACATCCACCTCCCATTATACATCGAAAGCATATATCTTGTATCTGGGGATATACACTATGTAAAACGGCTGGGGTCCTGTATAATAGCCATTTGGTGTAGAATTGCATTCTTCTAAAATTGGCAGCTCTTAATAGTTTAGTATTGAACTTGTTGATCCTATTCCAATCACCCATTGATACCTGAAGGCCCTCTTTAGTTTGCCATTTTCCCGAGCCCTTTCAAACATTTTATTATTGGTATCTTCTCTAAGACTAGACATTCAACCGCTAATAGATCTACATGTAGTCAATTCAATTAACTCTTTGGTGAGGTCCAGCTTTGTGGAGGGTAGAATGGGATCTATATTTTTCTGAAAATTTCTAATCTGAAGGAATGACCTCTGTAGTATATCCATGTAGCAGCTAAGACCACATACAATCATGTTCCATTTTTTCCAAGCGTCAAAATTGATAAAATTGACCACCATGAAATATCCATTCCTTTCCCATTTAGTTGAGATATTT
The DNA here is from genome assembly GCF_964204655.1 of Triturus cristatus. NCBI lineage: Eukaryota > Metazoa > Chordata > Amphibia > Caudata > Salamandridae > Triturus > Triturus cristatus. Next base: position 901,826,080 of record NC_140584.1, read on the forward strand.
AATTCAACCAAACGCTGTTCCCCTACAAATATCTGCTTAACGTGTAGATCCATTTATCAGAGGTATATTATAAAGCTTAAACATTTGTGTTTGTCTTCTAACATGAACCCTGCCCACCTAGGCGTAAAAGCATGTCTACTAACATGACCATTGCCAATCTGTCTTCTAATCCTGACACGAGCAACCTAAAAGTAGATTTCAAGCTCTTAAGATGAACACTGGAAACAGCGATGTAAACACCTGTTACAAAGGGGCATATTTATTAAAAGTTCACCCAATGCATGGCAGCATGGAAAGTTGCTGCACTGTGATGCATGAACCTATTAAGATATGGCGCTTGTCAGCTCTCTCTCGGCACTGGTGCACTTGAGGCTGCCTAGCCTGCATTACTGGCAGGATTGTTTTAGTTCTGACGGGGGTAGCTTCTTGCACAAAAACAATCCCTAGCAGCCTACCCTTTTCTGTGTGCATGGAAAGAGAAAATAAGGAGGAGAAATAAAGATATTTTTCCTGGTACACCTCAGTCGGGTGAGCACACCATTTTGGTGCAAAATCCAGGTTTACAAGTCTTCTGGGTTTGGGTCTAAACACATGGGTAGAAACATGAGAATGCCCATGCTCCATTTATGTAACACCTTCTCAACATAAAGTAACACAAGACAGCACTATGGGCCAGATGTACGACCCGCCAATTAGCGAGTCGCAAATTGCGTCGCATTTGTGACTCGCAATTTGTGACTCCCTAATTGGAATGCACAAAAGTGTCTCAGACACTGTATGAGATTCCAAATGGATTCACAAATTACATGCCTCTTAAATATTAATGAGGCAGACCCAATTTGCGACCCCTTTAGGAATGGCTAGAATTCACAGGGATGGTGGCCTGCTGGGGTCAGCAGACCACCATGTCTGTGACTGCTTTTTAAATAAAGCAGTTTTTTTGTCAAATGAACCCCGTTCTCCTTAATGGAAAACGGGATCAATTGAAAAAAGAAAAATTAAACTTTTCAGTTTAATTTTTTTAAGGGCAGGCAGTGGTCTCTGGGACCACTGCCTGCCCTTAAAAAATATTTTCCCACATACTCACAAAGGGGAAGGGGTCCCCTGGGGACCCCTTTACGTGTGGTTTACCACCTACTTGAAGTAGGTGGTAAACTGCAAGTGTGTTGTGGCTGCAAATGCGGCCGCAAAACATTAGTACATAGCATATGGACTCGCTTTAGGAAGGGACACCCCTTCAAAATAGAGAGAGTCGCAAATGCTATTTTGCGAGTCAGTGACTCGCAAAATAGCATTTGTACATGCTATTACCCTTTTTTGCGGCCGCAAACGGGTGGATCTCCTGTTTGCGGCCGCAAAAAAGGGTCATACATCTGGCCCCTTATGCTGTGTTGCATTACTTTGTATTTACTAAACTATGTAAAGTGGCTTTGCATGACTTAGTCAATACTAAAAATCATTTTGCATTGTGGCTGCACCACAAATGAGACAAACCCCAATGCAAAATCATAGTAAATCTGAGCCAATGTCTTTTCCAGCTTAGATGCAAACACTGGTGGCGTTGTATGCTGGCCCATATTAACAAGGCCGAGCAAAGCCACTTTGCATGACTTTACACGGCCTTGTAAATATGGCACTCTTTCATGCAGTACTTTGCATCAAAGAGGCATGTCAGGGGTGTTGCTGGGAGTGTTCCCATGCAAAACCGATGATTTTTTGACACTGCTCCGGATTCGTAAATCTGAGGCAGCGCCAAACACTAACACCTTTCTATGAGAGGCGTTAAAGTGGCGCCACAAGGAGAAATACTTTTATTTTTCTCCGGTTTTTGATCTTTCTATGTGTGCTGCATTCTGCAGCACACATAGAAGTAGCAAAACGCCATTAATGATTCTGTTTGGTGTCACGCTGCTGTTTGTGCACCGGTGCAGAGGGGAGCACAGGGGTGTGCTGTATTCTTGTAAATACGGAGCATCCCTGCATTTTTCAAATGGAGCAGCTCAGCACAGCAAAAGTGCTTGTGGCGCCGCACTGCACCATTTCATTGTAAATAAGCCCCTTATTGTCTATTGTGATAAATGCCAGTCCTAATGTAGACATCTGCCCTTTAACATGGCAAATAGCCTGCATGATGATTTTCATTTGCTTCACAATTTACAAATTCCTGTGCTCTAACCATGCCATGGGCTATAGAGCGACATAACATTGCAGTTGATTCACAAAATAATTTATGAATACAGGAAATAGTTTAGGAATACAGTAGTAGAAAAGAGTACTCTTTTTTTTGTTCACGTGAATACCTTTGTGAGTCAATCCCAAATCACTCAAATCTCTATCAGTAAAAGTGTCGTGGGAACAGTCCTTTCCGTTTGTACTAGTTGTATATAACCATGAACTCAATATTCCTATTTTATTCCCATTGTAGAAGTTTTGGGTCGATTCACAAAGATGTCAGAGTGCATTAAATAGGACCAAGTGATTTTTTTATTACATACTCTTACCTGCCTTTGTGAATCTGCACTCATGTTTTCTTTATTCACAACTGTGTCTGAGAAACATTGCCTGTTTTACAAAAAAGTTAAATTGAAAATACAAAAGTTAATAGCTATGTTCGCAAGTATACATTTGAGATAGAGTCTGGAGTAATGCCATCCGTTCGTGAATGATTTGGCTACTCTTCAGCATCAGAGAGTGTTCTAGGCTATTATAAAAGCATGTTTATGAAAACTTAAGTCTGTGTGGCTTATGTTTCTCAAATGTACTGTCCTTCTGAATCAGCTTTTATCTTTCAGGTCTAATCAGTGTGACCGAGCTAGGAGCGCAGGCTGTACTGTACCAGGTCGTTATTTTCCTTTACATGGTAAGACATCTTTACGCATTAGCAGTAAATATCACCACACTATATAGGGACAGGATTCCATGTGCAACCCAGGTAATGTCTTGATCTATAAGTTTCCAATGGATTTTATAAAAGACTGGGGAATTTCAGTGGGGAGGAACACACTTAATGCATGACAGCATCAGCCCTCCAAGTGCATTGTTGTATATTCATTTTATTGTAGTGTTTACACTCACAATCAACAGTGTCCGGCATCCAGTACTAGCAGAACTAGTTCTGGACATCCCTGGACATGATGTCATGGTATTTGTAATTTATCAGCAGATAGCCTAGCAAATGCAGTACTAATGACCTCAGCCATGTTGTAATAAAATACTTAATATATTATCTCACTAGTGCCATGGCATTTTGCACACCATATGCATAATGAGCAACATGACTAAGGATAGAGTATGATCTCTTTGTTTGTGTACATTCTGTCGTTTAAAGATGTGCTCTTGTGAGAAAGTCATCATTTTTTGTAGTGCTCACCCCCATTTATTGACTGATACTGGTAGTAACTGACTCTCATTGTGCACTGGGTGCTATCAACCAGACCCAGAGCCTGTGCTCTGTGTAAAAGGTATAAGGTGACTAGGTTTAATTACAATTGGTATGGCAACCTAACTGTAAGCCCCTAATATATGGCAGGGCATTTAAGTTTAAAGGCCCAACAGATTTACTGCTCTTAAGTGTACACTGTTGTGTTGCCTGCTGTCATTTTAAAGACAGCTGTGCTTTCAAAAGTAAATTATATGCAAATTAAAGGTACTTTAAAAGTCTTAAACTACCTTATTTTTACATATAGGTCGAACCTAAGGTCTCTTGTAGGTGCCTTGTAACTATAAGCAGGGACATTACAAAACAAGTTTTATGTGCCCTGACGAAGAAAAAACTGCTGATTTTGTTTTTCCGCATTGTAGCACATTGGCTCCATAGGCTAACATGGGAATACTTTAATAAAGTATAACTATTGATAGGAGTGAATTAAAAATATACTTCAAAGTTTTAAACTGATAGTTAGAATAAATCTAACAACTTGCCAAGGTTGGATTTATTATAACTTTCACAGAAAAGAAGTTATAGAACTTGCTTCTTTGATATGCTAACATCCAGCCTTCCGGCAGCCTCTCCTGATTGGCCATCCTTTAGCAGGCTAAGCCAAACTGCTCCGATGAGTGGTGAAGTGGTCTACACAGAGACAACGGACATCTAGTAGGAGGAGATCTGCAGCAGCAGAGCAAAAGGCAGGATGGGGTTGGAGTAGCCAAACTGGTCTTCAAAAAGGGAATGACAGGACAGGACTAACCCTGGGCGTGACACTACGCTTCGCCCACGTAATGTACGTAGCGCTGCCTGCTTCGCAGTTTTCGAAGTAGGCGAAGCAGGCTGGCGCTACGCACACCCAGGGCGAAGCGTAGCTGCCTGCCGCCGCCACTCGCCTCCCGCCCGCCCTCCTTTTAAATCAAACCCCGCATGTAAAATAAATAAAAAGTAAAGAAACTTACCTGAAGCGCGGTGTCTCCGGGACTCCCTCTTCTTTATTTCCAACTTCGTCTGACAAATGCGCATGCGCGGACGCCCGCGCATGCGCATTTCTTGCGAGTGTGCGTAGATTTGGGCACACTATGCGCTGCTTCACGTAGCCCCACTACGCCCACTACGCCCACCCTTAGACAGGACACAGGCTCACCCCCACATGCTGCACACCCAGCCAGACAGGAGCACCAGTAATTGAATTAGCTGAGGGACTGGAAAAGGAGTGTTAGGGAAACTTAGCCATGCCAGTGGGCTGGCTTTAGCCAGATCGTAACTTTAAGGACATCGTTTTTCTGTTTTTGATTTTAAAAGAATAGTGTTTTATTGGACACAAATATGTCATACTTTAGAGAACGTTGTCATACTTGAGGGTGGCACCTTGCAACCGATTGGTCAGGGACGCTCCCCTCTTTGTCACCCAAAAACATTGGATACATATGGGAGAGCTACCCAGCAAATCAGATCCCAGCCTGAGATTCAGGATTGCCCTGCTGAGCTCCAGAGCCTTTCATCGCTGAGTAGACTTCCAGGAGTTGAACAACACATTGCGCTGAGCCAAGCACCATCATTGCACCCAAGGCCAGCCAGACCGGAAGCCTTGTTGGACGTCAAGAGAAAAAGCTCCAAAATGTGACTAAGTCAGAAGGTAAAACTTGACCAGTACCTACCGCTAAGTATACACAGCATGCGCTCCATCACAGCCAGCCTGAAACTTTGACTTTGTCCCAGTCAAGCGCAACAGAGATGCAACACAGACAACAAAGCAGGCCACGCTAAGTCCCATAATTGTTTAGTTTGCTCACCACTAAATGTTAAATGTTGTAGACTTGTAAAGCGCACAGCTACCCCAGAAACGGGGTGTCCCGGCGCTGTAGACCGCTGGGGAACCCGTCCTGGCTATCCCTGTGAGATGGTCCCTTTCTGGGTATCTCCAAGGTGAAACCAGGCATCCCCGGCGTCTGTGGGGGGCCGTTGTAGAGATGAGGCAAGCTTAATGCCCAGAGATGCCGAGTGTGTTCCTGGTTAGAGTAGGTACCGAGGCGAGAATTATCGAGTCCGTTTTGACCCTGGTCCACGACCCTGCCGCGTCGGGAATTGAACCCTGGTCCCTGGCCAATTCTCAGCTTACGGGTCTGCCGCCTCTAACTAGTGAGCCACACCTCTCCACTAATTAGACGCTTATGTGTCCTGAGGCGCCACAATACATGGGCTACACTCCTTAGATGCGGGCACAGTTTAGGGACTCCACCCAAAGCAATGCGGTCTACAGTCACAATATATTTTTAAAAAAAACATTTTTAGTAGCATTTTCATCAATTGGTACATATTGCTGCATACTGAGATAGACAGATACTACATGATACTTTGATTAGTCACATACTGATTGATTACAGCTACATGCTCTTCTTCACAGTCTTCCCCCACAGTCAGTTCAACATAGTTATGTAGAGTAGTGAAGGTGCCACAGCTCCTCCATTCTATACAATTAGTTGCTAACATCTGATATTGATTCAACCATAGGCGGATTGCAAATGTTACCCCTGAAGGCATTCCACTTTCCCCACACCCGTGTCCATTTCTTAGGGCATCCTCTATGTACATATACCACTTTCTCTGCAATCATTGTGCCATCCAAGTCACAGCACCACTGACGATAAGTGGGAATAGACTTTGCTCCCTAGTGCTGGGCTATGTTCCGTTTTGCTTTCATCATACCTAGCGTCGCCCAGCCTTGGGCCATCTGATTAAGGTCCGCCGGTTCCCAAATATTCAGTAGACATCTTTTGGGTTCCGGTTCAACGACAGCCCCACCCACCCGCGAAAATGGTTCACATGACAGCTTCCCAGTATGGTTTTATCTCCGGGCAATCCCATAGTATGTGGTAGATGTTACCCAGCCCCCCACATTGCCGCAGAGTGGTGTGTAAGTACGTCCCATTCGGTGCATAGTTGTTCATGTGTAATAGATTTGATGGGGGATTTTCAGTTGTACTAACATTAGTTTAGAAGGTATTGCCACCTCGCGCGGGGACGCAATTGCTTCCTACCAGTCCGTCTCGTCCAGTTCCCCAATGTCGGTCTGCCATCTGTCTCTGAGGGTTTTTGTGGGGTCCGGTTGGTTATTTACAGTTTTAAGGTAAGTTTGGGAAATCACCTTTTTTGTCATGTGATCTGTCAATAGCCTATCCTCTAGTGGTGAGGCCTCTGGGAGCTCAATTCAAGGTGGGATAGTTCTTATAAGTGCGTAGCTAATCTGCATGTAACGGAAAGTTTCCGTCAACGCCATTCCATATTGTTCCTGGAGCTGGGCGAATGTAATAATCTTGCCCCTAATCCACAGATTACCCACTCGGGAGATACCTATTAGGTCCCAGTGTTTAAATCCCTTGCTATTACGTAATTTGCCTAATCGTCGGGTTTCCCAAAGTGGTGTAGCTTGAGTTAAAACCCCCTCCCAGCCTAATGCGCGTACAGTTTGAGCTACTGGTCCTATGAGGGTAGTTCTCCGATGCTTATTGTAGAGTGCTCCCATGACGCCCTCTGCACCAAGGACATATCTGTCCATTTGGAACGCCGGTTCGTCTTGCAGAGCATGGAGCCATTGGTTTATCACGGTGAGCTGTGACTCCCAGTAGTATAGCTTTATATTTGGAAGGGCAATCCCGCCATCATACCAGCTCTTCACCAGTTTATGCATAGCTATGCGGGCCGGTTTCCCGTCCCAAAGGAGATTGCTTACTTCAGTTTCAATTGCTTTAAAATAGTTAGGGGGAGCTGGAAACGGGGTATTTTGTAGGGCGTAGAGGAATCGAGGGAGCACCATCCTTTTGAAGAGGGCAGCTCTTCCCAGCAGCATCAATGGTAGGGAGCGCTAGTGTTTGACATCACGGTGGAATCTTCCCAGGGGTTTCAAGAGGTTTTTTTCAGTGAACTGCTCAGGCTGAGGTGTAATATGGAGCCCTAGGTACTTAAATCTGCCATCCGCAATCTGTATCTCACTGTTCCTTGCAGTCGCGGAGGAGGGCCCCTAAGCACATACAGAAGTGATTTCGCCCAGTTAATGGTATACCCTGAAACAGTACCATACGCAGCGCAGATATCTAGGAGGCAATTGATGGAACGTGCGGGGATGCCATGTATAGCAACACATCATCCGCATATAAGGAAATGCGTTCCTCCCATCCCTCCACCCATTTTAGCCCTTGTATGACCGGGTCCCGTCTTATCCAAGCTGCCAGCGGCTCGAGCACCTGTGCAAACAGGAAGGGAGATAGGGTACAGCCATGTCGTGTCCCCCTTCCCAGGGGGAAGTCGGCCGATATGTGACCATTCACTACCACATGCTCCAAATGTTTCGTATAGAGTAGCTGGACCCACATGCAAAACCTGGGGCCAAAACCCAGGTGTCTGAGGACTGCAAAAAGGAAGGGCCATTCAACTAAATCAAATGCCATGCGTCCGTCTAGGGAGAGAATCACAGTGTCTTCCTCAATGAGTGGTATACGTGCCATGACGCCATGTAACTGTCGCAGGTTAAGTCTTGTGTTGCGACCTGGCATGAACCCGGATTGGTCCGAGTGGACCAATTTTGTGAGATAGGGTAGTAATCTGATGGGCAGCCTCTTAGCCAGTATTTTGGCTTCTGCATTGAGCAGTGAAATTGGTTGATAAGAGGTGCATTCCTGCGGTGGTTTACCAGGTTTATGTATCGCCACAATCGTCACTAGGCGTTGATCCCTGGGAGCATACATCTCTAGTAGATGTGGCGCAAGGTGGCTCACTGCTCTTTTGTACATTTCAATTGGTATCCCATTAGGGCCCAGAGCTTTCCCAGTTTATAGTGCACCTATTGCTAGTGTCAGTTCTTCTGCCGTCAAATCTGCCTCTAGTTCTTGCATTTCACTAGGGGCAAGTGTAGGCATCTGGAAATTTTCAAGAAATGCAAGATTGTCTTCTATCGTGGCTGTGGCGGTAGGTGTATATATTGTCTGGTAATGGAACGCTAGCGCATCAGCTATCTGCTGTGGGTCAGTGGTGGTGGCTCCATTGGCCAATCTCAACTGTGCCAGCCAGCGACTAGCATTCTCTCGCCTATCCAACCAGGCTATAAGTTTGCCCGCCTTGTCTCCAACCTCATAAATAGTGTGCTATGTCCTGGTGAGCCTATTCTTCACCTGTTCCCACATATAGTCTCTATATTCTTTCTTGGCCAAGTTCAATTTGTGTGCCTTGGTGTCATTGGTGACTGAAGCGTGATCTTCTTCGGCTTGCCCAACTGCCCTCTCAAGAGCCTCTAAGTGGCTTAATTGGTCATGTTTATGGCATGTGATTAATGAGATTGCTTGGCACCGCGGTACCGTCTTATATGCCTCCCAGAGAGTCGTTGGGGATGTGACTGTGTGCTCGTTTTCTGCAAAATACTGTCTCGTAGTTGTAAGTAGACCCTTCCATATCTTAGGGATTCTCAGGAACCCGGGGTAGATGGGGAAAATGTGTTGTTGTCCCAGGATATGAGATGTGTATTTGATTAGGACATGGGAGTGATCGGAAATACCCCAGGGTAGATGTGACACCTCCAGCACTCTCTCTAGGCCTGTCGCCAGTGTAAAAATATAATCCATTCTCGAGAGACTGTCATGTACTTCTGATCAGAAGGTGTATTGTCGCTCTTGAGGGAACCACAATCGCCAAGCGTCCACGAGACCAAAGGCGTCCGGGATTTCTGATAAACGGAGGTTTATACCACTAGTCCCTGGGGGGCAGTCGATCCACAGCGGCATCCACCGTGACATTAAAGTCGCCCCTTAGTATGAGTTCACCTTGTGGGAGTGAAAGTAGGAATTTGCCCAGGGCAGGGAAGGCTACCCGATGCAGAGGGATATGTGGGATATGTACTGACACTAGATTATATGGTTGACCCTCCCATTGGCATGCTACAGCTGCAAACCGTCCCTGATCGTCTGTCCAGGACCCAGTAACAAAAATCGGGAAGCGTTTATTAACCAGGACACCTACCCCACAAGAGCCAGAAGTGAATTCGGAGTGTGACACCATTTTAAAAACCCACCTATCCACGGCGTTACAGGCAGAGCCCACCAGGTGCGATTCTTGGATCAGGGCCACTGATGGTGTCTTGAGTTTTAGATATTGCAGGACTAACTCTCTCTTTATCTTATCCCCAACGCCGTTTACGTTCCATGATATAACAGAGAGAGGGGGACCCTTCGTATTAGAAGTCAATGATTGTGCGGCCACTGAATCGGCCAGGGCATCTGCTTGTGCCATATATGATATTGCCAATAGGAGAATACAAAGAGCATTGCAAAACAAGCACCATGCAGACATTTTGTATGTACCTAGTAATCTTGCAATGTACCTGTAACATTAAAAAAACCATAACATGAAACTTATCCCTTCCCCCCACCTCCCTGCCTGCCTCCCTGCTCCGCGGACTCCAAACTACCCGGCACCCAAACTTCTTAGAGTGCTTTTTCCCCATAACTTGTACTTGTGTGAGGGGGGAGAGTAGTCCCACAATCACATCGGACCATGCCCATGGTCAAACTTAGTGTATCGCCAATAGTTCGAACAAAAAGTCTTTGTTCTATAACAGTGATGATGTCGGGCAATGATGAATTCACAACAATGCCGGTCACGAACATGGACCCGCTGCAGTCAGGTCGGTCAACATTTGGGCCTGTCCTTCAGCCCTGTGGAGTCCTGTCCCACACCAAATACAGAATAACAGAGCCAAACCTCGTCCTCAGTGTCCACCTTTCTCCTGCATTAAGTCTTCTGTTGAGTTCGATTCCCTCGAGTCTGGAGATGTTGCCCCCCGCAGTCAGTGTTGCTGTTTCTTGCCCAGTCGTTTAGGCCCGTATGCTGGGCACCATCCCTCCAGCCAGTCGTGGGCCTCCTCAGGTGTTTCAAATAACCAGAGTTTCCCCTCAGCCTCCAGCCTAAATTTTGCCGGGAATAGCATAGAGTACTTCAGCTCTTGGGTCCTCATTTCGTTCTTAACTTCCAGAAAGCTGTGGCGTTGTTTGGTCACCGCCGCCGTGTAGTCTGGAAAGAATGTTACAGTATAGTTCAGGATGGATTGGAGGAGCAATTCGTGTCATTTGGAGGATTGCATCCTGTCCACGGAAGTTAAAGTTGCGGGCTAGGATGGGTCTGGGGGGGCACGGGTCGCAGTCTGCCCGGTGGGCCCTTTCAACTAAGAAAAAGTTGGACAGTCCACGTGGCTGGAGCTGGTTCTTTATGAGGTCTTCAACAAACAGGTCCAGGGCAGGGCCCCCGTCCTCTCTGGCACACCAATAATTTGGACTTTGTTGCATCTTGAGCGGCCTTCCTGGTCGTCGAGCTTGGCCGCCAATAATTTGTTATCCGCTTCCAGATTCTTGACCTGACGCCGTAGAACGACTGCTGTCCTGGTTTCTACTTCCGTCACCCACGTGGCTATTTTCTGAAAGTCAGCACAAATTAATGAGATGTCTGTAGAGATCGACCCCACTGTAGTTTGAAGCTTGGTCAAAGTGGTCATGATATCTTGCAGGGTGACCTCTGTGGGTTTTTTAGTCGTGGGGCTTTCCCCTCACTCAGGATGTGATCCTGACTGGTCCGTCGAGTCTTTATTGAAGGCGTACTTGTCCAGTTTTAATTGTTGCACTGTCTGTTGACCCCGGTCCCCCATTGTGACTGGATCTTCCGTGAACCAAGCTGGGCTGTATGGGTGGGTGGCAGTATTCGCTGCTGCCTGCCTACGAGGCTAACAGCCAAGTGTGGCCTTTCGGTTTTCCTGCTGCCTTCCCCCTGCGATAATAGCTTGGAGACGTGCCAGTGGAGGTTTGCCGGTTTTATATCTTACGTGCACTCCAGGTCATATGTGTTATCACCTGAAATGTCTCGGTGGCATCCCCACGCACCCGAACTTCAATAGGGCTATCCGCCGCAGCACCGGCACCCCCTTACAAGTGTTAGGAGTTCATACGCTGTGTGCCCCTCAGATGTCTCGGGCCCCTGCACAACTCACGCCAAGCGTCTGTGCCAGTAGTAGATAAGCCACTACACAAGGTGTAAGCACTCACTAATGGTCATGTGGGCCGGGGGTGCGCTGTTTCTGGTGTTGTGTCGGCTTTGAAGCATTGTTTGATGTGCTTTAGAAGGCACAGGCATGCAGCACATCCGATGCCGTTGCTGGGAACGCCACAGCAGTCGCCACAGCCCCTGGTGAGCCTCTGATCACTGCACCAGGTATTTGCAATCTGGCGTGCATGTGTGCTCCGCGGGGCCCCCTGTGGTGAAGCGATGGGAGGTGGCCATCGGCAGGCCCTGCACGCAGCCACTTGGTGGGTACGGGGTCCCACGGCACCAGAGCAGTCCTCTCCCGCAGACAGGCATTCGGTGTGTTTCCTCTCTCCCCGCCAGGCCGCGCTCAGCAATTCCCCATCAGCACGGCCAAGTCGGGGGTCGGGGTCCCGCTTCAAAACAGTCTCTCACCCGCCCGCAGCTTCTGCGATGCTACGCAGTGCAGGCAGAAGACAAATCTCCTCTCTTTGGCTCTGAACGATTCAGGGCCCAGGCGCGCATGCCGCCACCAAGACGCAGGATCGTCTCACCTCCCTCAGTCGTGTCGCCGAGCTCCGGCTGCTACAGCTCCCGGCCACTTGGCGACGCAACACCCCGGTTCCGCCGCACGATGCAGGCCGCGTCTTCTCCACACTACATAGGCTGTGTAATATTATACGCCTAGTCCTCGGGAGTCACTTATCTGATGTCTAGGTGCTTCTGCCGTCTTATCCACTGCGTTTGAATCGTTGTGCGCCGTCGGATCAGTGTCCGGATCAATAGGGAAGTCACTCCGATCGCGAAGCCATTTGCTTTGGCTGCTAGCCACGCCCCCTACAGTCACAATATTTAGTTCCACCCCCATACTGCACTGCATTCAGGATCCAGCTGATGAAGTAGGTGTTTGAGAGGGCAACGCTCTCCAGATGAAACACGTAGATGGTGCCGGTCCCTCATGGGAGCTCTTTGATGTCCTTGAGAGCTCCACAAAGAACACAGGGCAAGCTAACAAGGCATTGGAGAGCACACTTGAGCAGAAGGTAGTCAACCCAGGCCAGCCACTATTCAAGTAGGGTGCATGGTCCCTCCAATGGTATTAATCCTCCTTGTACACAACAGATTCCTCAGGAAGTGCACACTACACAGTCCGGGATGTCTGGTCCCACAACCCCACAAGTTTATCTCTGCTCTGCTGAAGTGTGGCACCAGTAGTTATACTGTAGCGTGCCTTTGAAGAAGGGGTGGTTCAGAGGGTTCCCTTTGAACCACACATGTCTCCCCTAAATGTCAGTCCTGTCTGCCACAAGGCATTGGAATTCAGATCTTAATCTTTAGTGGGGCCATAATCTGGCTTTCCAGAGGCCAAGTGTCAAAACCTATCCCCCCAGTCTATCCAACCACGTACTCAAATGGCAGTGGTCTATCATTCCAGTTGTATCCCTAATGTTTAAGGCTGTGTCTGGGGAATGCACATATGTGCTCCCCCAGCCTTCAGTGTGGACTGCAGACAAACTAAAAGGCACGCAAAAGAGTTTAGCACAGAGAAATGCCCCCTTTCTAGAGGTGGCATTTCTAAGCTATTAATGACAAACCCACCTTTACCACAAGGGAATGATTTGTCATTGTGAACCCAATGATAGTAAACAACATGACACTGCTGCACTGTAAGACACCACTGCAACCTAAAGCAATCTCAGCTATTACCCCATGTTAACCTATGGAAAGAGCAAACGTCATAAGGTCTTGTTTCAATCCCTGCAACTGAAATACTAGCACCCAAAATGGTACAGATTTTTTTACTCGATTAACTATTAAGGGGCTGATTACAATGTCGGTCAGATGCATCGTAGCGGACTGGAACCACCTAACCATAAGGCTGCAGTTTGGAGCACACAATTTGGATGCGACCGCCCTATGGGCCGTCGGAAAGATCCATTTCTCAATGGCAGCTTGTGCCGGGGGCGGAAAAGGCCCACAGCACAAGCTGCCATTAAAAAATGGATATCTGTAAACATCCCTGCACCCTGTGCTAGGTACCATGTGGTGCCTACCACACAGTGCAAAGATGTTTAGGGGGGCCCTGCAGGCCCCATGGCGGATGGCCCAGAAAAAGGGGTCCCTGCTAGGGACGCCCTGCTAGAGACGCCCTGCTAGGGGCCCTGAAAGCCACTTTCTGACCGCCTTTCCATGTCGGAAATGACGTCATGGAAAGGCTGTTGTAAAAGTGCCATCATAATCCAGATGGCAGAGCCGAGGCTGACTCCGCTGTCTTTATGGGATTATGTTGGCTTACGACGCGCCAATGGGCTCCTTGAGCCAGTTGGAAGCGCAGCGGATGGTCCCTCTGCCCGATGGCTTGGCCTGCAACATCATAATGCAGTGGGCAGACTGCAAAGACAGATGTCAGGCGGTCTGCCCTACATGCCTCTTTGTTTTTCTGTAACATGCCCGACCCATTGGTATTCAAGCTTCGAAATGTGTTGTTAGTGTTTGATTTTTTGAAATTAAATGTACCATCCAGTGTAGTGTTAATTTGTCTATTACTTCTTCTTATTCCTACTTCTGTAACAACCAACAACAAGGGGATGTTTAGAATATTGCTATGGTTGATGACGTCACCTGGGTTTTGAGCTCTGGGGTAGGGTTATTCAACAGATGTTGCTTTTAAATTGAAAGAGATAGATTTATTTTGTTTTACATTTCTTTTAATGAAAATTAAAAATTTTAAGAATTTTATTTCAGAAAATAAGAATGTTACACAGAAGAGACGGAACTATATTAATCTCACTGTTTTTGACACACTTCTGTAAATCAAGACCAATGTTCGTTGTTTTGCAGATACCCTATGGTATGGGCACCGCTGTCGGCGTCCGGGTGGGCAATGCACTGGGAGCTGGAAATGCAGAGCAGGCAAAGAGTTCTTCGACAGTTGCTTTGCTAAGCACAGGTAGGTTTACTCTTCTCACACTTGAACCCACTTATGCATAGCTATTAATAGATCACAAAAGAGTGCACAATGCTATTACCAATGCACATTCAATACCCATTAGCTGGAAAGAATGTACATATTCCTTTAGCTCAGTTCTATATGTTTGGTATAGTTAACGAAATGTTCCTCGTACCATCTTATTTGCCTACTTTGTAAAGATTTGTTTTGGATCTAATTAAAAAAAACAAGTGCAAATTCGGACTTGGTATTAAATAAATGTAAACATTGCACCAATAAACTTCTACAATTAAATCTAAATTAACTGAGCTGAGGTCACAAAAACTGTAAGTTATTTTTGACTAAATATTAGTTTTAAAGTCTGTGAAATTTGACATGGGAAAAAATCTACTCCCTGCACCAAGGACTGGGCCCTCTACGGACGGGTAAAATGAGATATGGGTAAAAACAGAGGGCCCGATTCACAGAACTAACTTAAGACAAAATCCTAAACTTACTACCATTTTGGCACTTACTCATTTTGGTATTCACAGAAGGCACTTACTCATCAATGAGCAAGTGCCTTCTGTGAATACCAAAATGAGTAAGTGTCTACTATGAATACCAAAATGGTAGTAAGTTTAGGATTTTGTCTTAAGTTAGTTCTGTGAATCGGGCCCACAAAGACCTGCAAAATTGTTGATAATCGCAAACATTTGCAAATCACATTCCCATGCTGAATATAGTTTGCAATTTACACCGACCCAGGGAAGGTATAAAGCTGTATACAAGGTGGGGGCAGGGAGAAAACATACCAAGAATTGGGGAGGGGAGGTGGAAGACACATCTCCCAAAAAAGAGAAAAAAGAAAAACATTTTCAGTGTAAATGAACTTTTGCAACGTATTGAAATATGTGCTATTTTTCACCTTTTATGTATATGCATGTGAAAATACGTTTGCAATGGTGTAACTTGAATTTTACCAAGAATTCAAGAACTACTACTGGTTACCAACTCACCAACAAATTGGCCTCATGTACTGTTCATTATTTTAGCCATCACGGGCCAGATTTACTAACCTTTCATGCAATGCAGTGTAGCACAGCAGCTTAGTGTGCTGCATTGTGTGAAAGGTAGTGAGCAAAATTTCGCCATTTCTACTAAGATATTGCACACTGCTGCACTCTCATAGCAGTGGTGCACTTCAGGCAGTCTAGCACCAACTCAGGCACCCATGTATTACGTTGCAAGGGTGCCTGTGTCACAAGGATTATTGTTTTTGTGCAGCACAAAAAAAATCTCTCGAGGCAATTTCCTCTTTCTAAGAAAGAAGAAATAACAAGAAAAAAAAGATTGTTCTCCTTGTTACGGCTTTCTCTGGGGGGCATAGTGATTTCACGCAATCCCAGGTTTAAAAACCTTTGTAAGCCTGTGATTGTGTTAAATCCATGGGTGGATTCATTGGAACGTCCATGTCCCTCCCAGGACTAAATGTAATGCAATGCAGTGCAAGCCTCTGCAGTGGCTTAAACATTATTTACAAAGCCATGCAAGGTGGCGCAAATTGCTCTTTGGGTGGTTTTGTAAATATCTACTAGCATTTTGCATTATAGATGCGCCACAAAAGTGGTGCAACCATGATGAAAAATTTTAGTAAATCTGGTGACGGTCTTCCTTCCTGCTCAAAAACAGTCCTCTTGACGCATTGAGTGCACCAGCTGAAGGAGAGGGCAGGAATGGGCAATGTATTGGTTAAAATGGTGCATTCCTGTCCTCTCCCTTTCATGCAGTGAAGCACAACAATGCCTTGCTGCATTGCGTGAAAAAAAGATAAGTATGGGCATTGATTGCCTTGGATTTACCGTCTTCCTCACTTTAAAGATTGATTACAATTAGTGATTTGTGCTGCCATTTACTTCAACTTTTCACCACTGAGTCGTCTCGGATCATCGTTGATCCTTTTGATCCCTTTTCTTTTTAATGTCCACATTTATTTCTTTGCCATTCGGCCTCTATTCTGCCTTTTGATTCATCTGGTTCACGCCTGCAGAGGAGACCCAGAACATTCTTAGACTGGACAGAAAGAGACATTGCTGCCACTTGTTTCCATAGCTGTATGTTGTCTGTGATGACATCATTGGCATATTCTTCTGTGAAACTAAACACCAATACAACAGAATTTATGATTCTGAATGGACTTCCCAATATTTGGTGCCTCCTATGTTTGGTAATCCTAGCTTCGGCACTCCCATATCCACTGTGGCCATAGTCCATATTTTAGGCCTTGGGTATAACAAAGACCAGACCTTGAGCCTTCAAATTAATTTGACATCTTGAGTGTGTTATTTCATCCTTCACAGTCTAGGAAATGTATTACTGCCTTTTCCTTAAAGCATCCTTAAAGCATCTAAAACTGCAATTAATGCTCTAATATTCTCTGGAACTGCAAGCGATGACTAATATTTGGGCCTCGCCATATTCTTTTTTCATTGACTGGTGCAGGATGCGGTGCAGAACATGGCTGTAAGCCTATGCTATAATACTATGCAGAGTTTAATAGCACGCTAATTACCCATGAGGGCATCCAGATGTTTGCCATTGGGTAAGTGGGGGTTTTCCTGGAATTTATCACAGAACCGGTCTTCAGCTTCATCTGGAATTTAAGGAGCAACACACTGGACTTGATGTTGTGGCCCTTCCTGATTGTGGCACATTCCTAGAAAGATTATACCCCTGCCTAACTGCTTCAACTCTGTTATTACAGTCAGTGTACATAGGTACATTACATTCTCCCAGCCTTTGTTTCAGAATATAACAATTAGTAGCCAAACTTTTGACTATCACTTTACCTAAAATGTGTCAGCAACTGCATTCTTTTCTACAACAGACTTAAAACCTGTCTTTTTTTTACTATCAATTTTCTATATTTATCACTGAGGCTGCAATCGTCAACTTTGGTTATTTAGGAAGCCTCAAGTGTAGCAATGAACCTTGTGATATGTATGTATTCAACTTTCAAGATTTTTCCTTGTCTCACTCTCCCCTTCCTTTCCTATTACCCCTGCTTTCTCATTTTACCTCTTATAATGCATATTTACGTTGTTCTCTTTCCTCTTTTGTTTCCTCTATATTGCACATCTTTTCTTGGCTTACTTGTCATTGGAATAATATGTTTTACCTCGTTATTAAGTCCAGCAGAGAGGCTGGAATCAATTCCGTATCCTTAGATTTGTGACAGCACTTATTGGACAAAGGATGACGTTGCCAAGATATTCAGCAGATGAATAAAAAGGTTTATCCTGCACACAGATGTATTTCTTATTGTCGGAAGCACCTTAGACCCTTTCATAAGTTCCCTTGCTTGTTTATAAACTCTTCAAACTGATCACAGTGCAATTTAACTAAATGTTTTAACCTGTATTCCCTCTCTTCCTCACAAGAACCCATAACATGTTCTGTATACAACATATCGGGCCTATACGTCTGCCACGAATTGACACAGAGATTCCTGAGGGGCCTAAATTTATCAATACTGTGTAGCGGGAGAAATCCACAGCAAGAAATCTCTCTGTAAATTAGGCTTTACCTGGGGGGTTAAAGTGGTTGAAGGAGGTGGAAGCGGTAGATATCTAAAGAACTTACATCTCCACATAAATTACAGCTTAACTTTCCATAAAATATATACATGCTTTGACCATTCCTAGAGACGACTGCACTACTGGAAGAAAAGCAAGCAATGTATATACGCCATATAGCCTTGTCAAATGACACACCGAAATCCATAGACCTTTACTTCCTGGAACCCAGAAAAGTTCCCAGACCATTGAGACTATGAGGTTCCATAATTCAGCTATCCACTCAGCTATTACCAAGTTCTTGGCCAACAATTATCATAGGAAGGTTAACTGAAATGTACTATAGGATACCTAGAAGACCAAATGATAGCTAAAACATCCAATGGAAATAAGATACAAAGATCAAAAGGACAGAACTTGAGCACAAAGTCAAGAAATTAGAGAGGATACATAAACACACAGGAGCACCTAAAGATTGGCAGTCGCTAGCCGCCGCTCAGGCTCAGCTACATCCATCAGACCAAGGCGGGGCGGAGTACACGTGAATCCAGCTCAAACACATCTATTATTTATGTGAAAACAAAGCTGGCAGACTCCTAACACAAAAGCTGTGAGAAAAATGTAACATAGAAAGGGTAGATCACCTGATAGACAAAATGGGTCATAAAATATCTGGAGGACACTACATAACAGCAGAGTTCAGGGAATTTTATAAATCTCTATACAGCACAAGACTTACCACATGGAAATATTCCTCCCTTTCTCTTCCCAAAAGAAACTACCTAAGCTATCAGGACTCCAGGCAGAAAGCGTAGACAAACCCATCATGAAATTAGAGGTCATTTCAGCTATTGCTGGACTAACAAAACATAACAAAGCCCAGGACTGAATGGCTACTATTTGTACTTCTATAAAGCATTTTTTCAAAGCATGGCTCACATCCTTAAGGATTTGTTTAACTCCTTGGCTCTTCCATGCCCAAAGCAACAATAGCAGTCATATGCAAGTCTGATAAGGACACCTATCACTGTGACTCCTAAAGACCTATATCCCTAATCAATGTGGATGCTTAGTTTTTAACAAGCATTTTAGAACCAGACTCAAACTGTACATGCAGCGGCTAATCGATCCAGACCATTCAGGGTTAGATTTCTGGGAGAAGATGCTTCCACAACACTAAAAGTATCCTACATTCGCTTATTAAGTTCCCCAGATACACAACTAACACCTTACTGATAATTATTGATGCCCAAAAAGCATTCAATAGAGTACATTGGGCATATCTCATGCAAACTCTCAAGGTGTCCTGGCTTTGGGACAGATTTCAGCAGTGGGTATAGAGTGGGTATTCCTCCCTGGTAGATCAAATAAAAGTATACAGTGTTTTTTCTGATCCCTTCCTCATCCAAAGGGGGACCCGTCACCATTGTTCCTTTTCTGCTCTTCTATATGCCCTATACCTGGTGCCCTTAGCTCAAAGAATTAGAGCAGATGCCCCTATCAAAGTTGTCCCACTCAAAGAGGAGTCAAACACAATCTACATGTACACCGACAATGTGATTCTCTCCTTGAAGGATCCTGATCACTCCATCCAAGCTGTAATGGAAGAGTTATACATACAGCTTTGGGTCAGGATTCAAGTAGAGCTTATAAAAGTCCCAGATACTATGCCATTCGCTACCTGCCCAACAGCAAGAGACATTGCGCTCTCTCTTACCAATTGTTTGAGTCTCTAAACACATTACATACTTGGGGATTCAGTGCCAGAATATCCTCCAGGGTGAGTTGTGCGCTATACAAATACATATAACTGAACAGAATATAAATGGTTGGCACTCTATCAGACAGGGTGACTACTGTGGCCTCATTGGAAAGATCTGCCGGGATCTGCAGATGTGAGCTAAACATGGGATTTCTTGGCTAGTCAGAGTAGCAGTCCTCAAGATGACAGCCTTACCATGGATACTGCAACCTCCCCTGAATACATTACAAATGCTGCAAATGGAAATAAATTCTCTTATCTGGGGTGGGGGTGGTAACCAATCATATTATACCTCTTACACTTTCATATTGACATACCCAAGAGGTAGGGTTGGGTATCCTCAATATTGTAAGGTATTAGCAAGCAGCTCAACTTCTGCACATAGTGGAATAGTATAGAGAATTTACGGGAAAGTCTTTGTGTTTCATGGACCAACAAGTTGGCTTCACAACATACCCCACCCCTCTCACACCAATACTTAATACACTGGAGTTAATCCTGCAGTTACAGAAAACCACTTCCAAGCATGGTTACAGGGTGGCTGCCAATGCACAGGGGACATGGTTGAAGGGTGAAACCTTGTGAGTAACTCAGAAAAAAGACTAGGGGCTTCCGGAGAAGGAGCGCATGCACTACATACAAATTCGGGTATTTGATGTCTAACTGGGAGATAAAGAGTGATAGAAGCAGTGGTCGGCAGACCACTAAAGACATTTGAAAGATTACTTCTGTGTAAAAATAATGATAAACACATACTCTCAGAGCTATCTTCCCTTCTGCAATAGGCCATTCCACAAGTTAACTTATCGGGCCAGTTTAGATGGTAGAAAGAATTGGTCCTGGCTCTCTCTATTAAGAACGAGTACAACGTCCACTCCACAGCTGGTAGAGAAACAATGACGAACATAACAACACATTGGTATTACACGTAACCCATTTATAGAAATGGTTTCCCCAAAGATCTGATATCTACTGGGGGGCCTATGAAGATACTGGAACACTCATTCATCTCCTCTGGCACTGCCCCAAACTAACATGGTACTGCAAGTGAGAAGCTAGATGATTTGGATAAAAACAGAGGCTTGTAGATCCTACATTTCCCAGCATTTACTACATTGTGTTTCCCTTCACTTGCAAATGCAATGATACTGGTTTTATTTGCAGCAAACCGCATAATTTTATTTCACTGGGGGCCACTGCAATCCCAGAACACAGACAATGGCTCCATTTGCCATGGGATTTGATGGTCATGGAGAAGCTTTCAGTGGCCTGTGTTCCTCTCCTTACACACTTCTCCTTAGAATTCGGAAAATGTTCCTAACCCCGGTATTTGAAAGATTTACACATCCTTTGTACATCACCAGGCGACAACCCATGACAAAACTATTCAATTTAGGCTGTAACAGGCTGACTCTTGTATTATTCATGATAGGCAACGATGTACTAGTGGAACATAAATGTCAGCTCCTGCTCAGGACTTTTATTTACATACAGTGATCTTTTGCAGCTTTTTCAAGAAAAAGGTGTTGCGGTGGGTGAGTAAGGGTGGGGTTTACAGTCTATTAACATCTGACAACACATGCCGGCATTTGGGTGATACTCTCTAGAGCTCTGCATTTGTTTTATTGTTTGAAATTACAATATGTGGTTTGCCTTGGAATTTGCTAATGCCCGCAGCAATATTTGGCTGTTGTCTTTCCCAAATTCCTTTCTGACCGCTTTCCATCAAGAAGATGGTAAGAGATTTATTCTTCCAAGGTTGATAGTAACTCTCCTGCCTGCATGGGAAGGGCAACAGCTCTGCCCCATATTTGGAGGGAGGTATGGGTTGTGCTTTCTTCATTTGCAAAATGTTTCACCAGTAAAGAAAACCCATCTATTCCCCCCGAATTCTATGCTCTGTGGCACTCCTCACAGCAGAAACAAGAGCCTGCAGCACTTTTCTTATTGACACTTGGAGTAGTCTCTCATCTCATCAAACTAATGTCAATTCTAAGAACCACAAAATTACAGAATAACACACATCTCATATTGAGTAAAAACAGGAAGAGTAAAATACATAATACAGACCAATTTATGTAAATAAAAGAAGATAGGATCATGTGACCTCTGCTTGCAATAATAACCCCAATGGGGTACCTTCAGGTTGGATAATTACCAGGTGGACAAAAACCTCAAGCAGAAACCTAGGGGTGATCTCTACAAGGGTCTGCTATGCCATCCCTAGCATCAAGCATTGCAATCTAAGTTGGGGTTCCCACAGAGCACAAACTTTAAAGGGTACACTTAAAGTGCAGAGTGCATACAAAAGTACTTACGAAAACACAACACAATTAAAATCAAATTATATCTGCTTGCAATAGAAGTCCAATTGGGGTACATCCGAGGTAGAATATTTCCGCGTGGGCAAAGACCTCCGACAGGAACCTAGGATTTTGCTCTAAAAGGTCCATTGTATCAACTATAAATCTAGAAATGATATCAAAATTGGGAGCGTCATCAAAGCAGATAAAGACAGTAGGCCCTTATGATAAAATAGTCAGTTTAAATGAACAAATATCAAAATTACATGATCAGTCCAAAATAGCATCAAGCCAAATAGATTATAGGCATACAATTGGACTCAATCTTGGGACAGAGTTGTAAACTGGCACCCTATGTGACTTGTGCAATAGTGTAGGCCAACAAGCAGCCCACACCCCATAGCAATGCTACAAATTAGCAGCCCTTTGTTTTATTTGCCATATGCAACCCAAACATTTGGCAACACAGCCAGGATATAATGGGTGAGGGTCAGATCCCAGAATTCAATGAGCCATATTACAACTTTGCGTGCTCAAATACACACAAATAGGCTTGAGCCATCTTCGTCATAATTTGTCATAACCAGGACAAGCGAATAAGGTATAGGCAAGAGAATCAACAGCACCATTGCATACAGGGCCCAACAAACCATTATTACAGGTACATTTATGCATAAACAATTTCAGGGGTAAAGTACCAGCCCTAAATTGAAAGTATATTTTCCGATCTTGAATATGTTATCTCAATAGGGCTCCAAACGACTAGAACTTTTAAAACCTAGAAAAGCTCTAGGCAATGATGACTTTTCAGCTGCTGGAACATCAGTCTGGACAGACCAATATTGTCTTTTTAAGGACTCTCTCAAAGGAAGAGGATGGCTAGATGGATTTTCCCAGAGCTCTCCCAAGACCAGGGTAAACACAGTTTTTTGATTTACTGCAGCCAGACAATGTCATTAAACCTGTCAGAGACTATAATATCCTGGAGACCTCCCAGGATATAGCGGCATGGATTAGTAAATTTAGCGGCACAAATATTCTGAAAAATAAAGTTTATTATTATTGCCTTTATCAAGGAACGCAAGCGCTTCTGAAAACTGACGTCGTCCTGAAAACTACGTGTGGCGTGCTGTGTGCTCAACTAACTTTCCTATCCAATTTAGATGTATGTTTTTTAAGTGATTGTGCGGGGAAGAGCGAGATCACCGGCGTTAACGTTAGATGTTCAAGTTTGGCTCACTTTCTTGGCTGTACTAGCCCACTGCATGATGTAACCGAGTAAGCCATAACTTGTCTTAGCTCCTCGAGGTTCACACGTGCACGTTAACAACGTTTATTCCTGTGCACGCTAACAACGTTTATTCCTTACTAAGTTAAAAGAAACTGAACATTGCTAGGTAAAATCCGCTGTGTGTTCTGCACACACCTTTGCTGTTGTCTTGTGTAGCCGTTCTGTTTATTGTTTGAATACATTCCTGTCTTTTTTTAGGTGTCATTCCATCATAGTTTGTTTGTCTTTACAGATTGGTTACAGGAAATGCTTCAGTGCCACCACTACATTTTGATGGGTTGTTTGTGTCCTTAAATCTTAGTCCTCTGTTCCTCGTTTGAGGTGCTGGTTCTGAGATGCGTTGGTTGCGTGGCACACTGCTTACGTCTGTGCCAGCTTCGTTAACCTGGAGAAAGGAAACCTCTCAAATTGTGAGTCAGGCGGTGGCAGTTAATTCGAGGTCACTCCATGTTACATTTTGGTGAAAAGCCGTCGAAAAAGTGAGTCACAATAAATAAGTAGAAAGCTAATTACATGTTGCACATGTAACGTTTTGTATTGCTCAAGTCGCAACAGCTTTGTTGTCTTACCCAAATTGGACGTAATCGCCCCTCCTCCAGCCTGGGCCAGCAGCCGCAACTCTTCAATTTCGCGGGCACTTTTGAAAAATCGTGGAATTTTTACGAAAGTGCAGATTTCGCAGGCACTTTTGTAAAAATCGCGGCATTTTTACAAAAGTGCAGATTTCGCGGCAAATTGTGAAATCACGAAATCCTGGAGGGTCTGTCTGGTCGCATAGGGACTTAGGACCTGATTATGAGTTTGGCAGTGTCGGAGCAGGGCAGCATGCCATCACCCACTCCCACAGAGCTAAACTCCACTGCCAACCGACTGCTAGATTATGGGTTTGCTCATGGTCTGGCACCCAGTCCCATGGCAGTACAGTATAAAGGTTCATAAGGGAGCCCTAGTACTGCAGCGCAGAGGGAGCACCAAAGCCCATTACCGCACAACATGGATTGTGAAGTCCATGCCTTGGAAGAACAGTGGATGCATGCACACAGGGGGCACTCCATGTGTCCCCTCTTCGTCCATCCTCAGGCCTTGAGGCAATAGGGGGCCCTGTAGGACCACTTTTATTCCCTCACCACCACAGTTTTCATGGCGAGCTCACCACCATGAAATTTGTGGCGGTGAGGAATCTTGTAACATGCTTGGTGGTGCCACTGGGGAACGGGGAGCATAGTGCTACCCTCTGACCGCCATGCCACTGCAGAGGGATCATGGATCCCTGTTGGTTGAGGCGGTCCAATGGCTGTCCGACCACCAAAGTTGTATTAGGGCGGTCGGACCGCTGGTGCAGCAGTTGCTGCACCACCACCATGGGTTTGACTGTCCATCGGACTGCAAAACTCATAATCATGCCCTTAGTTTGAGAATTGACCAAAGCCTCCTCCAGAATTTAAAAGGCTGCAATCCAGCTTTCCTTACTATCACCATTCTGCCCATATCAAGAAATAAAGGGACAAGGTGGGTTCTTGTAGGAAGTGAGCGAAGCACCTTGAAAATGTATTTTCAGATCTAGTGAGGGCAGTTGGAGCAAAGAATCTCCAAAGTTCAGAGCCAAACAGAGCTTAAACAACAGCCTTGGCATCGTAGTTCTCAAAAACTGGCCCCTGTCTATGTTTCAGTGTCACAGTATCAACATTTAGCTTCCAAGATATATTCGAAAGGAGGGTGACACCCAGATAAAATAAACAAGTTCAGCCTTTCCAATGGGAGATCTCCCCAAAATATTTTCTTCTTAAAAGATGTCTCTCAGTTAAAAGTCATAAACTTTATCTTGGCTACATTGATTTCAAAGCCACATCCCATGCAGAAATCTCCAAAGTACAGCAGCAATTGCATCTATCCACTGGAGGGTTTGAAGATCAGCAGAGTATTCTCTCTGAATAGTAACATTTGAGTTTTTTCCCAGCCAAAGATGGGAGCATCTGTAGGCAATTGATGAAGAAAGGAGACTTAGGGGCATATTATCAAGACAGGCGATGAAATTATCGCCGCTTTAGCGACAGAAAACTGCCGCTAAAACGGCGATAATGGGCTTGATAATATGCTCTATGGAATTCCAATTGACTTGCAGAATACAAGTTGGAAAAGTGATCAGGCCAATCAGAAGGAGAAATATAGTTGGGTAGTGGGGAGACAAACTCATCACTTCCCTTTGCAACCAGGGACCAGAATTTGGCAGAGTCCTGAGAAGAACAGTTGTCCTTTAAATCGTTCCACCATCTATCGTCCCACTCTCTGAATCGCTTTGTGCCTCTTCCTGGCTGAGGTAGCTTGGATCTTATCCTTACATTTAATAGCCTCAGCCAATTCTCTCTGTGCTTGTGTACACTTTTTATTAAACCAGGTTTTAGGTCTTGGGGCATGCTTACTAGTGGCAGGGACTGAGATGATAAAGTAGGACAAACTTTGCTTGAATTATTTGCAATGGGTGTGAGGAAACCCTATAAGTGTATCCAGAAAAGAGCATTTATCAAGCTCTAATAAACAGGATATTATGTCCTGTGTAATAGCTGACAGGAAATCAGTGTGCTCCATTACCTGATTCCATCTTAGCCACAGCCTGCCATTAGTAGGCTGTATGATGCTAGTAGAAGACAAAGTGATTTTGCACAGAAGGTGGTCATAGTGAGAGATAAGGGATTATGGTTACTCTCAATCCGTTCATCTATGACCAGTTCAGTTCAATTCAATAGTTTTTATACAGTGATTGGCATTCATTTAAAACTATTAACAATCTCGTCTAGTCCAAAAATAAATATTTTTGAAAAGCATACCTCCTCCTCAATTTGATTGCGCTCAAGATATAATTAAGAAAAAAGTAATAAACTGTAGGAGAATTTCGACATTTTAAAAAGATCGGCTCCTCTTGGAGCGATGTGAAGTGCTTGTGCTGTTAAAGTAGTCGTATGAAGCATCTTCACAAGCTGCTATATAAAGTGCAAAAAAGTATAAAATACACTGTCATTTGAGGTGAAGAATTACCACATAGACAGCCTGGAAGGGATTCAAACCTGGAACCACAGTTAGGAAAAGCAACCAAAAAATGAATTGAATGTAACATGACCCTTGTGGGATAAAATCTATGTTCTGGTTACCTCACCCACCCCCACTCCCCCCACGCCCTTAGGTTAAATACTGCTGTAGCCCAGGCATTGTAGAAATTGGCAAATAGTTGACGCTAAATATCTTGACCTTGCAATATCATCATTCATTGTTATACATGTTTCCTTAGCTTAGGCCTTATTTTGGGGCCCAATGGTATCTGGACAATCCAAAAGTTTAGCCAGGCCCATATCATTAAAACTTTGCCTGACATTTACCAGCCTTGGAATTTGGAGTCATTTTTCCAAATTCAGACAGTCACTCAAAATGCCTTTCAAGTAACCTGCTTGTGGAGGACACCAGATTTTAACCCAGAGTAAGAGGGAGGCCATTTTAACGTTGTCTTCCAAGTAGCCCATGCCACGTCACTGTGGGAGATAAAGCTTGGGGTCAGTTTGAGGATGGACAATAGCTAGTAAAGGAACTTGTTTTTGAAGTCCTGCGTTCTAGGTGGTGTTTCATGATCCCACATGCCTGCTCCATATGTTGCAATGCCAAGGCATTTAAATTTACACAACTGGACCCTCTCTTTGATAGGCTTATTCCCCAATTTTTTTGTGCATCTAAAAATAGATTTGTGCACTACTCCCATTTTCTGCATTCTCTAGGCAATCATGCTGCCCCACGACTCATTTGCTTCAAACATGATACCTAAGTAATTAAAATATGGAACCTTAGTGATCAATGTCTCACCAATAAGGAAAGTTTTTGTTTTAGTGTCTTTGGCCCACACAACTTAAAATAAATGATTTCTGATGATTTACTTTTAAACCTAGGTTTGTCTTAAAACTATTAAAGCAAACACAAGGAGATGATGGACAGAATGCTGAAGCTTTTCAGACAAGCAAACACCCCCAGTCACAGATCTGGGTTGAATCCATCATCATTCTTTAGCTCACTTCGCCACCCCAGTTCACACCCAGCCATATGAAAATCAGTCATTACCTTGTTACTCATGGGAACAGTTCAGCCCAAACTGCCAAGCCAGGTCTTTCCTGGACCAAAAACAAGCTTCCAGGGACCAGTTTCAGGGTAACAACCCTCATCAGCGAGGCTAGCTTGAATCCAGTGGCAAAGTGAGCAAGGGACCCACATCTAGACTTACCCTGACAACTTCGAGTGAACAAAGCAAACACAAGGAGAAGATGGACGGAGCTCTGAAACTTTTCAGACACTCACCCCAGTCACAGATCTGGGTTGAATCCATCATCGTTCATTAGCTCACTTCGCCACCCCAGTTCAGATCTAGCCATATGCAAATCAGTCTTGGTCCTGTCCCTCATGGGAACAGTCCAGCCCGAACTACCAAGCCAGGTCTTTCTTGGACCAGAAACAAGCATCCTGGGACCAGTTTTGGGGTAACACCCATCATCAGACAGGCTAGCTTGAATCCAGAGGCAAAGTGAGCAAGGGACCCAGGTCTGGGCATACCCTGCCAACTTAGGACGAACAAAGGAAACACAAGGAGATGATGAACGGAGAACTGACTCTTTTCAGACACTTACCCCAGTCACAGATCTGGGTTGCATCAATTATCGTTCTTTAGCTCACTTCGCCACACCAGTTTAGACCCAGTCATATGCAAATCAGTTTTGACCCAACTGAAAACAAGCTAGCCAGGTGGATGAGAGGTGATTCCCAGGCACTGGTCCCAGGATGCATGTTTTCAGTCCAGGGAGGACCTGGGCCTGGCTGTTCGGGCTCGACTGTTTCCATGGGGAACAGGTTCAAGACTGATTTCCATATGGTTGGGTTTAAACTGGAATGGCATGGGGAGCAAAAAAACTATGGATTTAGGCCCAGATTCCTGTACTGGGATGAATGTTTGACATTGATCAGCATTCTGTTCATCAATTGTACTTTTTGCATAAAACTATTAAAACCATTAAAAAGTTTCTGTAGGCCAATTGCTGTTTGTGAGATTAAAGCTGCATCATCCGTATATGAAAGAACTGGGACCAGTCGAGAGGCGATTCTAGGGGTATCAGCACTTCATAAACTCAGGGCTTTGGGTGAAGAATTAATATAGAATAATAACAGAAATGGTGCATTTATACAGCCCTGTCTCACCCCTCTGGCTACTTTTATAGGTTGTGTGCAATCACCTTGTTGGTTCTAGCGGACCTTAGTAGCAGTATCCTACTGTAACCACTTTCTAAGGTTTAGCACTGGTGGATCCACCCCGGCTGCCGCCATCAGAGACCACAACATTCCCCTATCCACTAAAGAAAAGCACAGGAGAGGTCCTTAAACACCTTGTGTAAGGCCAGATAAGTGATAAGTTCAGTGCCTGCTCGATGGTCCACTTGGAGTTCATCAAGTTAGTCACTAGGGTTACACATTTTGGAGAAGTGTTTACCCACTTGTTGGGTAAGGATGGAGATATCCATTACCTGGAGTGGCAAATTTGCCCACTATCCCTTTCCAAGCTAGGTTCAGCTTCAACCAGTTCTGGAAGTGGTGGGAAGCGATTACAACGAGGAATCGCAGGCACCATCAATTGTTGGCCTTACGGCTCATTTAAGTTTGTAGAGTCCCCCGGGCAGGAGAAATTTTGGTGGTAATTTTCATAGAGGAAGGGCCTTTAAAAAAGCTAGAAATGGACTAAGATGTTTTCTTCCTAGGGGGTGCACTCACACTCCCCTTGGATGGTACATGATCAGTTTTTATCTTGGGGATGGCCCTTTAGCTGGCCCTTTAGCTGCCTTGAGCCATTTGCTTGGAATTGGTCCCCGTGTTTGCTCGTGAAGATGGGTCTGCTCTCATAAGAAACGCCACCTCCTCAATGAGGAGGTCAATTTTCTAAGAGTGCAGTCATCAGACTTGGCAGAGCCCTTCAAGTGTTTAGCAACCTTTTGGACTACATCACTAGCCTTAGGTTTTCCCATGACATATGAATAGAGCAGATATGACCATCAGTAAAAACTATTTTATTAACCTGGCTATCACAGCTGTCACACCCTGCACAAATAAAATGCAGCAGACAGTATACAAATGAATGCAATATATCCAAAACCATGCTCTTTAGATCAGGATCACAAAGTAAATTAAAAAGACAGAAAGCACACAGTCCCAAGGACCAGTTTGTACAAAGTAGCTTCAGGACCAAGTTCTCCATCAAAGGATGGATAGATAGGGGCCAAGGTACCTTTATGACCATAAACACTTGACCAAGTGGGGTGGCCCAGTCTCCTCCAGGCTCTGAGGCACGTAGATGGGCCTACCCTTTGCCTAGGCTTTGCCCAGGCACGTCCTGCTCTCTAAGATGTCTAAAATCACTTTATGTCCCCGTCTCCTTAATCCCAGAAAGGTTACTGGGGCTTGAAGTTCCCCAGCGATGAAGTGAGCAGTTTTCATAAACAACCAACCCCTTGGCAGCAGTAACTGAGTTGTACCGCTCAACGAGATGTCTTGAAGCGCTTTATGCATGTGTCTACACCAGACACAGCGTCCTTGCTCCTGTGATGGACCAGGGAGCTTGATGTCCCCCAACAATGCATTGAGCAGTTTACGGGGCACATAACCCCATGGTAGCAGTAACTGAGTTGGTTGGAATAGTATACCTGGGGACCCGCACCTGGCACAGATTTCTAGGCATACTACTGAGAATGTTGGTGAATACGGGGAGTACAATAAAGCATAGAAACACAATCAGTATGAGATCTAAATCTCATACTTTACAATTTTGAATTGGTGAATCAGGCCCATTGTATCTGCCTATTGCATTATGAGAAATAGTGGATACCGCATTTTCCTGCACTTAATAAAAGAAAGACTGCAAAAATTAATCATTGACCAACAGGATACTATTCTAACAAGACATTCATGCACATTAGTCACAGGTCAGAGAAATGTATGTTGGTTAATGACTCTTATTTTTCAGGTATTTTGATTACGTTTGATGTCACTGTGATAGGAGCATCAAGGACGGTGATTGCAAGACTCTTCACGACTGACGAGTGAGTATTCACAGTTCAATGAAAAAACTACTTTTTTTATCAATCTTCCAATTGTTGATCAGATTTACTGGAAATTGGTCAGTCTAGTAATGCAATGCCTTGCAAGGCTTTTCTCCGCTTTAGGGATTCAAGCAATCCGATAAACATGTCAAGAAAATCGATATAAATCATTGATTTTCTTTAAGAGTCATGGTTCAGTATGCCTCATCAAATGGATAGTTATCGTGACGGAAATATCCAAATGTCCATTTTATTCATGGGGAATTCCCCAAAGAGAAAACTTATTGTATACACTACTGTGAAATATGGGAATGTGGGTGGGCCCATTGCTTTCCTTGTTTGAAAATGGACTTGCACCTCCTCCTTGAAGATAGGGTGGACACAGACTGGCACACAAGTCACCATTAGTATTAGGTCAAAGTTCAACCTACCTTATCAATATTCAAGAGGTAGGTCACAAATTGCGGCTTACTGCAATTGAATGCCAGCACAGGGAAGGTGGCATGCTAGGGTCAGCAGACCATCTGTGAATATTTATTAATAAAGTACTTTTTATTTTTAATGCAGCCGTGTTTTTTTACAAAAGGAATTAGGTCTGCATTTAAGAAAGGAAATGTACTTTTATAAAAAAAAAAATCAGAAATGGCACTAGTCCCCTGGACTATTGCCCATTTGCAAACAAATTTTTCTTTTTCAATCGCCAAAGGGTACGGGTTGCACAGAGAAACCTTCTTCTTTGCATATAGGTTACCAATGTCTTTGAGTAGTTGATAACCCATCAATGGTTTGTGACCAATATTGCAGTTGGAAAGCATTGGTACATAACATTACAAATTGAAACTTGAAAGGGACGACTTAAACACACCCTTGCAAAGTGCAAAGGTTCTTGCATTGGGATTAGAATAGGTTTTGTGCATGAAAGGATAACTTCTTGCACAAAAACTATTCTTAGAGGATTATTATCAGATAGCAGCACACATGTAAAGAGGAAATAACCAGGAGAAATAAATATATTTCTTCTCATTACACCAGCCTCACATAGGTGTACCATTCTGATGAAAATGCATACCAACCTACTTTAGTAAATATGGGTTTAAGTGGATGAAAGCTCAGGAATGGCCATGCTGCATGCATATTATGCCTTCCTAATACAAGATAACACAAGGCGAACCAATGTGCTGCATTATATATTTTTTGTACAAAGCCACGTAATTAGGCTTTTCGTGTGACTTAGAAAATACCTAAAAAGATTTGGCACCTGGTCTGCATCAAAAAAGTGATCTAACCCCGATGCAAAATCTTAGTAAATCTGGGCCCAAATATCTAGCAAAGAGAGAATCAAATGTGTGAGTGCGGTTACTGCCAGGGGTTCGACCAGGAAGGACAGTTATTTTTCACTAGTAGCATGTTGTAAACTGGAATATAGAAGACATTGAGTGTTGTTGTACCAATCAAACTCTTAAGTTTAAGACTTTTTATTGATTTTCAAGAGTGCAACAAAGGGAAAACTCCATAAACCGTTTAAAAAAGAAATAATACACAAATGCTCTCACCTACAGCCACCAGCCGATGAGACAAAAAATATGCAATTACACAAAATTCAAAGATACAAATCCACATAAGGAACATAACATAACCTTAAAAGAAAAAGAAAGGAGGGAGAAAAGGGGGATCCTGCATGGGGGAAGTAACATGCAGGTCGTCTGGGTGATAGTTAGCAATGTGGTGTCATGCTGTCCCCAATCAAACTTTTAAAGTGGGTTAGGGTTAAAAATGTTCCTTTGTGGTAAAAGTCATCTACCCTGAGAACTCCAAGATGTCTCAGCTTCCTCTGTCCTGTGTGTTCACTTGTGACCCCACAAACAGAGGTTAGATAATAGAGGCAGGTCTGGGCTGCAATGGTTCCACTGGTTCAACACCCGCATTGGCTGCTAATCGTTACCAGGCCCACACCATGTATACCACCAACTCTACTTGTCACAAGGAGCTAAGGATTGGTTAAGCTAGTATTGTGTTTAGTGGTCTTGGACCTATATACTCAGATTCTGATACCATATGCAGTAGTGAGTGTGTGATACGAATAATGCTCATACTATGCTTGAGCATTCCAAAAATATAACTCCATATCTGGGACTGAAAAAAACTCTGAGACATGGCTGTTTCTCTGCCCACACTAGTTTTATTAGCAAGGCACTCAATGTTTTAAATTGATTTTACTCAAGGGTATCACATGTTAACAAACAGATAAAGCAGCTTTGGAAGTGGTATCATTTGGATCAGTGCTACTCTACTTACAGTAGTGCAACCTATGTGTCTATGAGATCATGTCTTGACAATCACTAGGCCAAAATTATCTGTTAATATGACCCAGTATCTCAATTAATCTAACACCATGGCAGTGTACTGAATCCTCTCTCTACTGTATTGGACAATTTAGCTTTTGTCTAGCTGTAGCAAATTTTAAAATAAAGAAGTCTGACATTCCCCGATTATTCTACAGCCCTTATATTGTGGTGAATTTAATAATTTCCCTATCAAGTCAATATTATTTGCTAGTTTTCTTCTATACAATAGAGTATCATCTGCATACAAGAAGACAAGATATTTGCTGCCTCCAAACCTAAGATACATGTCTGCATAGTTTTTTCTGAGAATGCGTGCCAGAGTTTTAAACGCAATCATATGTAAGGAGGGGGTGATAAAGGGCACCTCTATTCAGTGCTTCTGGTGACCTTTAAGGCTTTGGAGATGTAGCCATTTATTCTCAGGTGGCTTTGAGTGCTGTGTAGAACAGTAATATCCATAAAACTGCCTCCTCACCCAGTTCTAGCATACATACAGAATAACATATGCAGCCATTCTAAAGACTCTAATGCCTTTTCTACTCCCAGCAGCAGTGATGCTACTGGAAGGCTGGGCCACACCTGGTATATAGGAGAGAGGCATCTGTGATGATTATCGCTCCCCTCACCGCCATGCAGCCCCCTGTGTGACCGTGATCCGCTGCTTCTGCTGCCCGTGTCTGCCCGCTGCTTCCCCTTGAGTGCCTTGTTGCTGTGTTTTTGCGTCCTTTTGCCTTTTTGTGCCCTCGTTACCGTGTGCCCCAGTTTTTCCTTCTGTACCACTTGTCCCTTGTGCCCTCTTGCCTGTGTGCCCTCTCTCCCACTGTGCCCTTTTTGCTTTCTGTGCCCTCTCTGTCCCCTCGCCGTCCGTCCGTTTCCCCCGCTGTTTCCCGCCGCTGCGTCTTTGCGGCCCCGCCCCCTTGACTCCCATTGGCTGCCCTGCTCCCACCTCCCAGCTGCTCCTCCCTCCCTCTGCCCCTCATATGGAGGCCGCGCAGCGGTAGAGAGAGCGACCTTTGACCCTGTTCACCAGGCAGGTCGCTCCCCTCATCGCCACGCAGCCCCCTGTGTGACCGTGATCCGCTGCTTCTGCTGCCCGTGTCTGCCCGTGTCTGCCCGCTGCTTCCCTTTGAGTGCCTTGTTGCTGTGTTTTTGCGTCCTTTTGCCTTTTTGTGCCCTCGTTACCGTGTGCCCCAGTTTTGCCTTCTGTACCACTTGTCCCTTGTGCCCTCTTGCCTGTGTGCCCTCTCTCCCACTGTGCCCTTTTTGCTTTCTGTGCCCTTTCCTCTGTCCCCTCGCCGTCCGTCCGTTTCCCCCACTGTTTCCCGCCACTGCGTCCCTGCGGCCCCGCCCCCTTGACTCCCATTGGCTGCCCTGCTCCCACCTCCCAGCTGCTCCTCCCTCCCTCTGCCCCTCATATGGAGGCCGCGCAACGGTAGAGAGAGTGACCTTTGACCCTGTTCACCAGGCAGGTCGCTCCCCTCACCGCCACACAGCCCCCTGTGTGACCGTGATCCGCTGCTTCTGCTGCCCGTGTCTGCCCGCTGCTTCCCCTTGAGTACCTTGTTGCTGTGTTTTTGCGTCCTTTTGCCTTTTTGTGCCCTCGTTACCGTGTGCCCCAGTTTTGCCTTCTGTACCACTTGTCCCTTGTGCCCTCTTGCCTGTGTGCCCTCTCTCCCACTGTGCCCTTTTTGCTTTCTGTGCCCTTTCCCCGTGCCCTTTCTGTCCCCTCGCCGTCCGTCCGTTTCCCCCGCTGTTTCCCGTCGCTGCGTCCCTGAGGCCCCGCCCCCTTGACTTCCATTGGCCGCACGCTCCCACCTCCCAGCTGCTCCTCCCTCTCTCTGCCCCTCATATGGAGGCCGCGCAGCGGTAGAGAGAGCGACCTTTGACCTTGTTCACCAGGCAGGTCGCTCCCCTCACCGCCACGCAGCCCCCTGTGTGACCGTGATCCGCTGCTTCTGCTGCCCGTGTCTGCCCGCTGATCCCCTTGAGTGCCTTGTTGATGTGTTTTTGCGTCCTTTTGCCTTTTTGTGCCCTCGTTACCGTGTGCCCCAGTTTTGCCTTCTGTACCACTTGTCCCTTGTGCCCCCTTGCCTGTGTGCCCTCTCTCCCACTGTGCCCTTTTTGCTTTCTGTGCCCTTTCCCCTTTCCCTCTCTGTCCCCTCGCCGTCCATCCGTTTCCCCCGCTGTTTCCCGCTGCTGCGTCCCTGCGGCCCTGCCCCCTTGACTCCCATTGGCCGCCCCGCTCCCACCTCCCAGCTGCTCCTCCCTCCCTCTGCCCCTCATATGGAGGCCGCGCAGTAGATGTGTGCAGCGGGCACGCCGCTGGCACGCCGAAGGCGCGCCTAAGGCAAGCCCGTCTGCGCCCTTCCGCGCCTGGACCGCGCCCAGCACCAGAACCCCTGGTCCCAGCCGATGCCAGGAACCCGGCCTGAGATACAACACCGCCGCCCTCAACGCACTCAACACCGGCCGACCTCCCGCCTGACACCAAGCCACCCCGAAGACCCTTCACCTGCCAAGCCTGCAAATTCACCTGCCTCCGAACCTCCCCCCCGCCCGCTGGACAAAGCAACGACAACAACCACCTCAAATGCATCCTCCTTAACACCCGCTCCATCCACAAGCACGCCATTGAACTTTGGGACCTCCTCGACACAACAGCACCAGACGTCGCCTTCCTCACGGAAACCTGGATGAACGCCTCCTCGGCCCCCGACATCGCCATAGCCATCCCGGAAGGCTACAAGATCATCCGGAAGGACCGCATCAATCAAACCGGAGGAGGAATCGCCATCGTCTACAAGAACACCATCAACATCACGACCAACACCGAAGACACACTCTCCGCCGCCAAACACCTACACTTCCAGATCCACACCAACCCCAAGACTACCCTTAGAGGAACGCTCATCTACAGACCCACGGGCCCGCGCACACAATTCAGCGAAACCATCACCGACTTCATCAGCCCGCACGCCCTAGCCTCACCAGAATACATCCTCCTAGGGGACCTGAACTTCCACCTGGAGAACAACAGCGACAACAACACCACCACCCTGCTCAACAACCTCGCCAACCCCGGACTCAAGCAACTGGTGAACACCCCCACCCACCTCGCTGGCCACACGCTCGACCCCATCTTCTCCGCTAGCAACCACGTCTCCTTCAACCACTCCACCAAACTACACTGTACCGACCACAGATGCATCCACTTCACCTTCCAAAAGAATACATCCCACCACCGTACGCAACAAATCCCCCGCAGAAGCTGGAGCAAAATCACCACAGACCAGCTCCTCTCATCGCTGAGCCTGAACCCGCCAGCAAACACCGCTGACACCAACGATGCAGCCCACAACCTCGCACAGTGG
Organism: Triturus cristatus; assembly: GCF_964204655.1. Classification (NCBI taxonomy): domain Eukaryota; kingdom Metazoa; phylum Chordata; class Amphibia; order Caudata; family Salamandridae; genus Triturus; species Triturus cristatus. The sequence continues at coordinate 901,862,250 of NC_140584.1, forward strand.
ATCACCAACTGCGCCGACGACCTCGCCCCACTGAAGAATCCCCCTTGCATGACTGGCAACAGGAAAACCTCATGGTTCACAGACACCCTCAAAGAATCAAAGAAATCCTGCCGTACCCTCGAAAAAACCTGGCGCCACGAACGGACTACAGAACACATGACAGCCCTCAAGAACGCCACTCGCGAACACCACCAGCTGATCTGCACCACCAAAAGGTAATCGTTCAAAAAGCGGCTCGACAGCAACACCCACAACAGCAAGGAACTCTTCAGCATCGTCAAAGAGATATCCAACCCCAGCGCCAACAACAACGACATCACACCGTCACAAGACCTCTGCAACTCCCTCGCCACGTACTTCCACCGCAAGATCGCAGACATACACGACAGCTTCGGACCCCAGACTTCGCCTCCAGTCACCGAACCAACGACGCCCACCAACACCCTCAGCGCCTGGACCCCCATCAGCACTGAAGACACCACCTACGTCATGAACACCATCCACTCTGGCTCCCCCTCTGACCCATGCCCATACCATATCTTTAACAAAGCCGACATCATCATCGCACCCCACCTCCGGAATGTCATAAACAACTCCTTCACGTCAGCCACCTTCCCTGAGAGCTGGAAGCACGCAGAAATCAACGCCCTTCTGAAGAAACCCATGGCGGACCCCAAAGACCTCAAGAATTTCCGCCCCATCTCTCTTCTGCCCTTCCCGGCTAAAGTCATCGAGAAGACCGTCAATAAACAGCTGTCTGCATTCCTCGAGGCAAAAAACTCGCTCGACCAGTCCCAGTCCGGATTTCGAGCCAACCACAGCACCGAGACCGCCCTCATCGCAGCCACCGACGACATCAGGACCCCGATGGACAACGGAGAAACAACCGCTCTCATCCTCCTAGACCGCCTTTGACACCATATGCCATCGCACCCTAATAACCCGCCTCTTCAACACTGGAATCCAAGGAAAGGCCCTGGACTGGATTACCTTGTTCCTCTCCGATAGAACCCAGAGAGTCCGCCTCCCTCCCTTCCGCTCAGAGGCCACCAAGATCATCTGCGGCGTACCCCAAGGCTCCTCGTTCAGCCCAACCCTCTTCAATATCTACATGAGCCCCCTCGCCGCCATCGCACGCAGACACAACATCAACATCATCTCCTACGCCGACGACACCCAGCTGATACTCTCCCTCACCAAAGACCCAGGCACCGCCAAAACCAACCTCCAGGAAGGGATGAAAGACGTTGCAGAATGGATGAAGCTCAGTCGCCTGAAGCTGAACTCAGACTAAACGGAAGTCCTCATCTTCGGACAATCCCCATCTGCCTGGGACGACTCCTGGTCCTGGGCACCGAACCGACACCCATGAACCACGCACGCAACCTGGGATTCATCCTGGACTCCTCCCTCACAATGACCAAGCAAGTCAACGCCGTCTCATCCTCGTGCTTCAACACGCATGCTCCGAAAAATCTTCAGGTGGATCCCCACCGAAACCAGAAAGACCGTCACCCAGGCCCTCGTCACCAGCCGACTGGACTACGGAAACGCGCTATACGCAGGAACCACTGCCAAACTTCAGAAACGACTCCAACGCATACAGAACACCTCCGCACGACTCATCCTCGACATCCCTCGCAACAGCCACATATCCGCCCACCTGAGAAACCTGCACTGGCTCCCCGTCAGCAAGAGGATCACGTTCAGGCTCCTCACCCATGCACACAAAGCGCTCCACGACATGGGCCCCGAATACCTCAACAGCCGCCTCTCGTTCTACACCCCTACCCGCCAGCTCCGCTCCGCCAATCTCGCCCTCGCCACTGTCCCACGGATAAGCAGAACCACCACCGGAGGAAGATCATTCTCCTACCTGGCAGCCATAACATGGAACTCCCTCCCCGCACACCTACGACTGACACAGGACCATCTCACCTTCAGGAAACACCTCAAGACCTGGCTATTTGAGCAGTAGCAGCACCCCCCACCCCAGCGCCTTGAGACCCTCGCAGGTGAGTAGCGCGCTATATAAATGTACTGATTGATTGATTGATTTGAGTGACCTGGTATGAAGCCTGTCTTTTACATTGGACATTAATCTCATTACTATTATTTTGGCTTATATTTTAGAATCCACGTTCATTATGGATGATGGTAATATATTGAGCAGGATTAGGAGTGAGTTTTAAGTTTCAGAAGGAACTTTATTATTGTATCCTTCATGGTTGGAAGGAGGATCCCTTTCTCTGTGACCACCTTAACTATTTCAACAGATAGTCTCTACTGTTTTTCTGTCCCTGCCTGGTGCCTTACTACCAGTCATTGTTTTTTTAGGTTATTTTATTTAAAAAATAGGTGTCGCATTGTTTCTCATGGGCCACCAGTGAGGTCATTGCCACTCTGTATTATCATGAGATCACAAAGATAGGAGGGCACACCAACAGGCAGTACACCAGTATGAGTAATACTCAATGAAGTTTAACAGAATCTTAGGGGCAGGCCTAAACTTCAGTCGCAATTCACTCTCAATAACTTGTATATCCAGATCTTCTTATTGTGGGCCTATTGACCGGACCAATGTTTGATGTAGGTGCTCACCTTTCCCATATTGCCTGACTTTCATATATTTTCTTAATTATTTGATTTCGCAATCCGATTCTGCTAATATAGAAATACAATTATAAAATATATACAACATTTATTTGCTATATAGCCCAATAGCTCCTGTTTCTATGATGCATTGTATTTCTCCTCTAACATTTAATAAGCATTTATAGTGTGCCTATTGTTGTACAGATTTCCTTAACTAAATCTGTTTGTTTGTCATATTCTTTTAATAAAGGCTTTTAAGGCTCCTCGCATCACACCAGTATTTACCAGTGTTGTGCCTTCACTCCTCCTTGAAACCATGTCCTATAACGCCATTAGAAGAAATTCCCACAATCTTCATCTAGTGGTTGGAGTAGTATGTGGAGCCCTTGAATTTGATTTTCTGAAACACCACACATCAATGAGGTCATATTCTTGCATTAAATTATGGATTATATGTGCTGCAGCTGGAGTGGCCTAACTGTGGTGATTGGTTTGTCTAGTGTTGGGTCAAGAATATTATTTAGGTCTCCCCTGGGCTGAAAAGAACATGGATCTGTGCCTATCCAAATAGTTGCTACTTTGTTGTAATATTCAGGGCAATCAGTATTTGGGACCATGTATGTTTTTCATCGTTAAATGAGTGTCTGCAAGTACTCCTTGAAAGATGAGCATGATATCAACATAGGATTCCAGTCTTCCAGAGTTTGTTGAATCCAGTATACCGGTGATCAGATGGTTATTGCAGGTGATTGTGCTTCCATGTCTTCTTTTTTCTTAAACATGGTTTCTAATAATGTGTCCAATTTCAGGATTTTTTCACCTGTTGATGTGACATTTTCTTTTGCCTCAGACATGGCTCTGTTGTGTGAAGTCTTTTTCATATATCTAGCAGCAGATATATATATCTAGTAGCAGATATTTTCTATCTCTGTTCATGTTCACAAAGTCTTGATCTTCTGAAGTGGGTCCTTCTCTTTCTGCTTCTCAGTGTATGCCACGGGCTGGTCACTTCAAATTAAAGGACGGTTTGTGTATTGTCACCTTTTTCCATAGTTGTCACAATACTACACTCAGATACTTTCCCTAGCCAGTCCTTGATTGGTCACATCACTATTCAGCTGTCTTGTAGTATGCTGTTTACTAGGTGTGTTTCTTAGCAGGAATTTTGCATGGTCATGTGCATGATGTCTGCTCATTTCCTGCTGTCGCTAGGCACCCAAGAAACTGAGGGTCTTTCAAATGATTACACAAATTTGTAGCCAGCTTTCTATGTTCAATTTATTTGATATCTCTTGTAATGCTTGTGAGTTTTCTTCTATAATTCCCATCACATTTAACCCTATTGGTGTTGGCTGCACTGAGGACGAGACCATGTTGTCTTAAACACTTTAGAGCTTAATTCTTATCCCCTCCAGTTATAATACGTTGTCAAGATGGCATGAGGTGGGGCAGTCCCAGCGGCACAGATTACCTCTCACCTCATTAATGCCATACTGTGGATAGCGAAACTAGGTGCTTTATTCCTAAACTAGCAGTAGTCTGCTCTTCCTCTGCCTGCAGCCCAGGGCCACTCCTCTCTTGTCACTGAGTAAATTGTTCCCTCCTGTGTATCAAAGTCACCGGCTATCAGGCCCCAATGCCCCAGCATCACCTCCCTCCAGTCAGTCACATGTGATTTCTTTGAGAGTTTTGGGGAAGATGAGTCATTTGAAGCTTGGCAAATTGGCAGTCTTCTGGCTGGGTCAGATTGTCCCTGATGCGTTGGGAGTTTTCCCGCAGGCTGTGGTGGACTTTTGTGTTTTCTGCCAAGGTGTAGGGTACATTTCTTACCTGGGAACTCCATATTTAAATGGTAGACCTGGACAGAAAAAAAGCTGGCTTATATGCCATTGGAAGTACTATCCTAAATAGGGTGGCCCTACGTAAGCCATGCCCCCAATTAGTTGCTCTGTCGAGAGTCAGAGTTGACTATTGCTCCACAGTCAGAAAAACATCCACTCCCAAAAATTCTGTACGAGATGCGGCTATGACATGGGCGGGCTCACATATCTCGTCTCATTTCAGGTGGATGTCCCATTACTGCGCTCCTTTGCGTGAGTTTCTGTTATTTTGGCTAATCAAGGTCTCCATTACAAGTGGCATTTTTAACTCCTCCTTTTTTTGTGTTGTCCCTGTTTTTTACCTTTGTAATTCCCATTGTGTTTAGCATATGTTTCTCATTTTTAATTTAAAACTTTTTAACCTTATTTTTTATTGATTTTTATCCGTTCCTTTTTTAACTCCATAATTGGTATTTTTCTTCTTATTAAGATTCCCACTTTATGCTTGTTAGACCCCTTTCGGAATGATATTAGGCAGATAGGGTCTAGGGGCCTCAACTGTGGTACAACACCTTTCTCATTTGACTGTCAGGGTAGCAAGGGCGAGCAGTCACATGATTCTCAGGGAAGTAGTGTGGGTGCTTGAGCCCAGAGTTAACTGTCTACTATTAGTCCAATAAAATCAATGCACAGTCTAGATCTTGTCTTTCCAAGACAGAAAGTGCTTTAATCACATAATTGTACTAAATACCACACATTCCCAATAGCCACAAAAGCCAGCATCTCAGATATTAAAATTCTCTGGAAGGCACAACACCCTCCCTGTTCCCTCTTCTTCCCCAGGCTCTTCCCTGCAATCAGTTCCCCATCTCTGGAAGTGAGGCAATAGAGTAAATCAAGCAAGATGAAATCTCATGCCAATAGTCAAATGAACATGTAGGGCTTAGTTTGGCAGATGAGATATTCCATCAAAACATTTCAGCTATCCCTTTCTCCATATTGCAATTGATATAGGCTATACTGCACTTCTAATACTGCAGATGGGATAACCACCATGTTTTGAGAGTGTATCCTACCCACCAAACTCTACATAAGGCTTTTAGTCTCTGAATATTATCTATTATGATAATGCTGGTGCGTTTAAAGTTCTCGTTTGCCTCCGATAAGAATGACATTCAACCCTCATGTTTCCTGCAGGGAATATAGCAAGCCGATAGTTCACTGCATTGAAAAGAAAACCAGTCATGGGCCACATCTGTCAGTGCACCCATCTATCCTCAGTCTATGGATCCGCTGCACCAGTGTAGGTGCAGAGCCAATTGTGAAGGTCTCCACAGGGGTGCAATGATGGGGCTCAACCATTATCAAAGACAGCAGAAGCCTGAGTCAGGCCAAGGGTGGTCACAGACGTTGCAGCCCTGATTGGACCAGAGTTGGTGCAGACCTGGTTGGGCATAACTTGATCATGGCAGCTGCCGCTCCCATCTGGGCCTTTGACACCAGTACAGTTCCAGCCCTCATCTGGGACTGCAACAGTCACACAGTTACGTCTCTCATCTGGGCCTTCGGCAGTCACTCAGTTGCAACCACTGTCATGGCCATCAACAAAATGCAGTAGCGGCCACTACTGAGCTCAAGATGAGCATGGTGTTTAATACCAGGAAACAGATGGGAGACAGGAGGCCAACATGGCACACCTGTCGTCCATACATTGCTTTTGTGCAGTCTGATTTCTCTGGACATTCCATAGCCCTCCTCCTTCTTGTCAGTTACTCCTGGGCTAGGCAGAGTCTTTCCATCACTCAAAAGGCAGCCAGGCTTCTAGGTGCTTCAGGGCAGATCCACAGCTCCTCCTGTAGAAAGTGCGGATTTCAGGTGAGAGCCTTTCTCCTCTGGGAGACTGGCTGTCAGACAGAGGGTGAGGAAGCAAAAGACACACAATTGATGGATGGAATGCAGAACAAATCAAAACATTAACCCCCAGTCAAGAGATCTGGGCCAAATCCATCATTCTTTTGCTCACCATGCCACCCCAGTTTAGACCTGGCCATATGCAAATCAGTCTTGACCCTGAGGCCCATGGGAACAGTCCAGCCCGAACTGCCAAGCCAAGTCCTCCCATGCTTCCACATCAGCCCCTGTAAGCGACCTTCCTTGGTCATATAGAACTTTGAACTGAAACAAACTGTGGTGTTTTGGGTATACTTTAATATCCAGCTTATAGACAGGGGAAGTGAATCTATTTGTGGTGGTTTTTCTATCAAGCATCCCCCTCAGGCTGTGATGTTTCTCACAGTGCCACTGTGGCAGCCTCCAATCTAGAGCATCCACAACAGAGGCCCAAAGTGGTGTGATATTTTCTGTACTTGACTCTTATTAGCCCAAGTGATTAAGTAATCAGGAACACACAAAAAGGAAGGTGTCTTCTAGAAACGTCCTCACCTCTCACAATAGAAACTGTAGCCTCGCCCCGTGCACCACCATCCAGCAAATGAAAGAGATCAGGAAGACTAATTTGAATGTCCTTTCTTTTTAAAAAGTCCTTCTGGAATTTCCAAGGGCGCCCCTGGCTCAATGTTTTGCAGTACAGTGTTTAGGGCTCTTTTCTCCAGTCGCAGGAATGCAATCAATACACGTCCACTTTCGAGGAGCACAATCTCCACCATCCGCGGTGTTCAATGCCAGACCATGTTTGTTCAAATTGGTTCTCACTGGTCTCCATTACTCAGGCTCACTCTTACACACAACTATTCATCATGCATGCGGTACACCCACTACTCACATACGCATACATGAATGATGCCCTTCCAAGTGTATTAGAATACCAGTGGTCCTGGAACAACACATTTCAAAGTGGGGGTGCTGCTATCGATGTTATACAACTACAGTCATACCAATTGCGAAACATCCAAGTGTCACACAAAGAACAAATGTAGCAAATGAGGCACATCCATTCCGCAGAAGACTGCCAAGGGTGTAGTGTTTAGCTGCACGTGCATTTTGGAGCACACTGTCACAAATATATTGCTAAAGCATGCTGTGGTAGTATGCTGTCATTTACAGACAGCATAATTTTTGTTAAAATAGTCACTAAATTATTAAAGACATGCAGGTGTACTAATAAAACTGTATAGTGCACAAATGATAATGTCTGGAAATTGGCATTCAGCAAATTCTTATCATTTGTGCATCAACAAGTATAAGTGTTTTGATTTGTTTTGATCCTATTAAAACCTTTGTTTCCATCACACTTCAGTTACATCAAATCTGCATCAAATATGTGCACAGTTCATGTACAGATATTTAAATTCTGTTGTGTGTTAAGAAATTACATCCTGTGTCACTTCACACCCCCTGAGCCCCACCGCGATTGTCACATAAATCAGTTTACAAAAGTCTCTCGATTTTCTAGTGCATTACAAATGAGCTTTGAAAAAGGCAGTATCAAACCTGTGTTCATGTGTGTAAAAGACGAGTAATGCACGGACAGTGTCGCTCACATCTGTATCATGGTGCAGTGCTTAGTGTCGAACAAAATCTGCTTTTTTTCACTCCATCAAGACACGATCCTCTCACCACTCCTTGTAAATACAGCACTGCACAGGTTTTTACCCTTTCACAACTTCGCATTTTCACACTGCACTGCCTGGATTTGAGTAAACCTGGATCATATTGTCACCGTTGTTGTGCAAATCATAGGCTGTCTCATTGTGAAGAGGGTTAAACATACTGCCACGTAATCAGTGTTGTGTCTGTTATTTGTCTTCCTTTAACAGAGGGATCATTGCACTGACTGCCTCCACGCTGCTGATATACTCACTCTTCCATATATTCGAGTCCTTTGGTGTAAGTATGGTCAGTTGTTCGGCCACATGAGGCCGGGTGAGTTCGGTAAAAGTTAGAGTAAGAGCTTCTCCAGTGTCCGGTCATACCACTAACGAAAGAGGGTTACAGGTAAATAGCTTCCTCCTCCCTGGCAGTGCTAATGTGTCAGTCTCCCTTTGGCCGAGATAGAGCCACTATCAGGGGTTGAGTCTTGACGAACAGCATTGTTGGTCGGCATGCTCTCCCCGAGAGTTGTGTCCATGGTTGCAAGCTGTACTAATCCGTGCTATCCATCTAGAATATAACCCAGTCACTAAATTAATGTGAAACAAAAAAGAAACATCGGCTCTTCTAGGGCATGAGGAGAAATTATTTTCAGGTTCACAGAATTCAGTTTTTATTGATTTGTGCAGATAAATACTGGCTGCGCTGTGTCACTGGGAATCAGCAGGAATTCCCCATATTTAAGGCTGATGGCACATTCCTGACTTTTTCCCCTGCACTGGCGCAATATTGGCTGCCCAGCGTTAACACAGACACCCTTGAACTATGGTGCAAGGGTGCCTACATTGCAGGCAGGATTTATTTCACTATGCACACATAGAGAGAGGAGAAATAAAGATATTTCTGCTTATTCTGCCACTCCTTGGGAGGCGTATCTTTTTGGTGCATTCCCAGGTTTCCAAGGTCTTGTAACTCTGGTAATGTGTCAAAAACCATGGAGGACGTGTGAGAACAGCCATGCATTGCCCATGGAATTCCTTCCCAGGGCAGAGTAATGCAATGCAGCTTTTTGCAATGCGTTGAGTTACGCCAGATTTTTAGAGCCACTCAAAACCACGCAAAGTGGCTTCTGCGTGGCTTAACAAATCTGGCTTAAGGTTTTAGTTGCTCCTGCACCACATTGTGTGGTGCAACAGCAACGCAAACGGGGTCATAAATATGGCCACTGACTGCTTTGTGAAGAAGAATTAAATTTGCAATTTGACCTATGTACTAACAGGCTGTGTCAGAAATTTTGCATTCACAGGAGCGTGCAAACAACCTGCCTAATGAGTACTAATTAGGCGGCTAGCAAGTTGCAACCTCCGGCGACTAGCTACCAATGCGTGAAAGGAGGCCTGCAAGGAATAGCAAACACTCATCCCTTTATTTGCATTCCCCAACAGGAAACTTTAAAAGCAGTCCATGTCCATTAAAGGGAAAGGAGATGCTTCTAAAGAAAGGATTCTATTTCGGGTACTCAATGGGAGGAGCAGGCAGTGGTCAGCCAGGCTACTGCCTTCTCCCACCAAAGCTGCTGGCACACTCCTAAAGGGATCGCAACCCCATGGGAACTGCTTCCCCTTTGTAAATCAGTTACCACCCTAACTCAGATCAATGGTTAGCGACCACAATTATGATCATAAGCCATTTAAAATGTTATTGCAACTGCCTAATAGGAGAGTGGGATAACTCTTTCATTTCCGTTCCTGTTTCTGAATCAGAATGGATCACAAAAGTCTTTGTAGTGATCAAAAAGACTTTTGCAACTCATATAATGACTATGATGCATTGCAATCATTGAAAGCAAATGTTTTGTGATCTGATCGCAAATCCTATGTTTTTTCAAATTTGTGTACGAGGCCCTATATTCTTTAACACAGCGCTACATGCTACTTGGAAATGCCGTTCAACCAGGAACAAAACGTAAGCATGGTATTGTTTGTTTCCTTCTCCACAGTGTGTAACAAACGGAATACTTAAAGGGATGGGAAAGCAAAAGATTGGGGCTGTGGTGTACGCCATCGGTTACTACGTGATTGGATTACCAGTAGCAGTGGTGCTCATGTTTCCTGCCAAACTTGGAGTGCTGGGTATGGACAATGATGGCAAATGTGGCATGATCATGCAAAGATATCCTTAAGCTGCACGCTTGATTAGTTATAAATGTCTAGTTTCCACACTGTTGATAATGATACAGTACTTGTTGATATAAGTTGCAGCCATAAAATGATGTAAATAGGTGTCTCTGTAAGTGTCAAATGGCTGAAAATGTGCTTCTCCCTCAACAGTAATATTTTGAGCATCAGCTGCTTCTGCCACCAGCTCCTCGCTTCATGAACTGTTATAATCTGACTTTGCCCTGTCAGCACTCTTTCTTCAGTTTGTCTGGTAACATTTATGACAACAGTTTAGATTGTGTTCCCCTTTTTCTCAAACTTAACCAGCCTCTTCCTGCATACTCTTTTAGATATCTTCTTCCCATTAGTCAGTTGATTAACTTTTTCATAAGAGGTGCATTATTGGTGCTACTAATGGGTTAAATATCTGGAGGTAATGAAAATGATAGAACAATAACATCTCTCAAAAATAAGAAGATGCAGGTAGGAGCTGTGAGTAAGGTCCAAAGAAATGGTTATGTACTAGGCACGGGCGGAAAACTCCGCTCCGCCGGCAGAGTGTGCGGAGATTTCCCTACTCCGCGCTCTGCTGAGAACGCGGAGTTGGGAAAGAAACTCTGACTCCGCAGTGGACCGGAGTTAGCCGCCCCCGCTAAATTCTCCCCCCGCCTACTCCCCCCTAATAAAATAATAGTGACAAAAAAATATAAAGTCACTTCAATTTATTGCGGCGTCCCCGGGCTGCCCTCCTTCTTCTCGCCGGACATATCGCACGAACTACGCCTTTTGGCCATGTACAAACCCTATTTTGCGACTCGCAAAAATTTATGACTCACAAAATAGTGTTTCGCGACTCGCTATTAGGAAGGGGCGTTCTACTTTGTGCTTCTTAGAACTACTGCAGTCATTTGAACGCCACCCTAGTATAAAGAGCAGCCCTATCTCTGACGGAAAGGTTCTCAATGTTCCCTTTGTCTCCAGGGATGCTGCTTGGGTGAGCTTTATTTGACTACAAGCATGTTGCAAAGAATAATCCTCTGTAGGCAGGTCATGTAGGCTTTAGGATGACATTCGTTTGAAGATAATAATCTTAGTTATAGGTTACAGATGTAATGTAGATGTAATACCAAGGTCCCACCAGTAGCAGCCTCTTGCTGCTCAACCTGCTCTCTCTAACTGATCCCTCAGGCATACACAAACATTCTGTGACATCAAACAAGGAGGCTAAGCAGCAGGTGTCATGGCAAGCAGGGAGAGAATGCATTATATCCAGAAGAGAGTATTTATTAATTTTTTTAAACATAATTTTTATTGTTTTTACAACAGACAAATAATATACAGATGACATTATCGATTGATGACATATATATATGTATGAGCATTTCGTTAGTGTAGTATTACAACTTCAGCAGTGTTCAAGGTGTACATCTTATGCCATACAAAATGACTGTTAAAGTGTACATAGAGTCACGATTAAATAATATATTTCTTCATGAAATATTGCAACAGAACTATTCTATTTCTAAAAGTTAGCCCCTCCCGCTTCCGTGGTCTCCTCCCTTAAATGTATGTGACAGTAATGTGAGTAATCTCGTGCATAACTGTAGGATTAGACAATAATGTATCCTTGATCGTCATCGGAACATTACAGAGTCTCTTAATATATAATCCTAAATGGGTACGTTCGTATTATTAGGCATGTCCAGTTGCGAGTATACAATATTTGCCCCTTAAAAATAATAAGCATAGGTAATGGGTATCTTTCAACCCAAATCCCAAAAATAAGCAGCAGGTATCTTCCAACCCACACTCATCCCAATTTAGGGCATCTTATGAACATATAAAGGGTCTCTTTCAACCGCATAAAAATAGTAGGCAGAGAGAAACTACAACCCTTGCTCATCCTTACATAGAACACTACGTAAACTCAGAACATGGGTCTTTTACAACCCTCACTCCAACTGCGACGTTACAACGCATACATTTACAACTCATGCCTTTACAAAGCAGTTTTTACATCGCAACATCCTTTACAACCCATTCTTTTACATCGCATGCCATTACATCGCATTTTCAGAAACTACCTTTACAACGCATTCCATTACATAGCATTGGATTGTATAGGGGTAATAATTACTATTCTAACTCCAGTGAGTGCAACAGTAGGGTATGTGTTGGATAGTGTAGGGGTAAAAATTACTATTCTAACTCCGGTGAGTGCAACAGTAGGGTAAATGTTGAATAGTGTAGGGGTAAAAATTACTATTCTAACTCCGGTGAGTGCAACAGTAGGGTAAATGTTGAATAGTGTAGGGGTAAAAATTACTATTCTAACTCCAGTGAGTGCAACAGTAGGGTAAGTGTTGGATAGTGTAAGGGTACTATGGGTTGTAATGGTATGCATTGTAATGACTTGCGATGTAATACCTGCGTTGTCGTGACATGCGTTGTAATTACATGCGTTGTAGTGACATGCGATGTTATGGCTGCATTGTAATGACATGCGATGTAAAGGATGTTGCGATGTAATGACTGCTATGTAAAGGTAGTGGGATGTAATGACTGCGTTGTAAAGGTTGTTTTCCCATTCTGTGACATCACATACAGAGGCTGAGAAGCAGGTATCATGGCAACTAGGTAGAGAATGTATTATATCTAATACAGAGTACAAAAAAGCACTACCTTAAATGGGTGACAATTTAGAACCCCCATTTTATTTCTGAAATATCAGGGCCATTAGGTACACTCTGATTGAATGATGACATGAGCTTACCCCATCTGTGAATACCATAACCATCGTTAACAACTACCCATTTATCATTCTATATGTTTTGTATGGCACTTAGTGAGAGCCAAAGTTGTGAATACCAGGATATAAATATGATTATTCACTGCTCTGATGTAGCAACGGTGGGGAACAAAAGTAGGTAGGGAAAGGTACAGAGGATGTTTCAAAGTAGGTGCCTAAGGCCAGGTATGCTTTTATATTTAGAACATGGAGAGGAAATGAAATGAAATTTTAATTTGTAACATGAACTACAACCCAAAGGTGTCTGGGCGTTAGTCCTTTGATTTAGGAGGAAGAAAAGAAGCTGGGGATGGGGAAAGAGCAGTGGTCAAGAAACCTTATTTATTAAACAGCCAGGTTTTTAGGGATTTACGGAAAGAGATAAAATCTGACTCTTTCAGGGCAAGTGGCAAGGAATTCCAAAGCCTGGCTGTGCCACTTACAAAACGTCTCCCCCACCCCCCCAAAGGCTGTCTTGGCTTTGGGAATCACCAGATTAAATGCTGACGGGGATTGCAGGTGTCTGTTGGGAACATACCAACAAAATCTTTGTTTAAAATATTCCGGTCTGAAACCATGCAAAGCCTTGAAGGCAATGCATAAGGCCTTGAATTCAATCTGCCTTTTTACTGGAAGTCAATTCAACAAATTGCATGGCATGAGAGATACAGACTGATATTTTGGGATGGAAAGCAGCAGACGTGAAGCTGCATTTTGGAGAACCTGCAATTAAAAAAAGAATCTAATCTTAATATTAAAAAAGAGCGCACTGCACTAGGTGAAGAAACTTTGGGGGACAGGGATCCAAAAGGAGACCCTGACCTTGGTTGACAGAGAATGGTCTGAACTATAGATTCTGAAAGGAGGTTAAAAACTTCAAAAGTGTTGTTATTGTCTAATGTGGCATCTGAAGAGTTAGTCCCCACCAGAAGAGTAAAAGTTGTCTCCTCCTCAGACGTCCCATCAGCAGGATGATTGGAAGCAAATGGATTATAAGCCGCTTTGACTGTATTCGGAAAAAAATCTGCTAATGAGTTACAGAATTCTTGATTGACTGCTGTGTTTTTAGGTTCCAGTAACTTACTCAACTTGCTCACTCTTTCAAAGACTTCTTTTGGGACGTTAAGAGAGCCCTTCATTTTTGCCATGAAATAACTAAATTTAGCTTTGGAGACCATAACTTTATAGGCCTCAAAAGCCTTTTTGTAGGAGATTTCATCATCAAGGTCGAATGAATTCACCATTTTCTATCAAGCCTACTACACGCTTCTTTTTGACTTCTAAGATTGACATCAAACCAGGGCTCGGACAGGGATTGCTTTTATTATTTTGAGTGGAGCAAGCAGGTTAAGATGGCAATCCATTTATGATAATTTAGTAGCCTCGTCCAGCTCTGTGGAAATCTGAGGTTTGGAATGAGTTAGATGTGCATTAAACGCATCCAGAGTAATTTTATGCCAGGGCCGTCCTAAAGTTTTAGGCGGTTGAGAATGGACAGTAGAACCTTTAACTTCCACAGTGAGGTGAAGCATGACCACATAATGGTCATACCAGGCAAAGGGGAGAGTCTGAGGTGGGGGTTGATGAAAAAAATGCCATCTAGTGAATGGCCCGCAATATGGGTTGGTCCATTGACTAGCTGAACAAGACCAGCACTTTCCAGAAAGTGAGTAAAAAGAACGGTGTCTCCATCTAAAGGATTTTCCGGATGGATATTAATATCCCCTAATATGGGAAAGTCAGAAAAAATTACTTTAATTAGCTAATGTCCATCAGCTGACTGATGTTGTTCAGAAAGGCTACTCTGGGGCCGGTGGCCTATAAATTAGAGCCTCATTAAAGGAATGATGATCAGTCAGAGATATTTTGTAGGCTGGAGCTTCACAGTCTGAAATAGCCAGCAATGGCCCGAAGGATGCTTTGAAATGATCCCTATAAATGATCACTATCCTCCCACCCCTTTTCCCTAACCTGGAAATAGCAAACCCAGGGATAGAGGCCATGATGAGATGTGGGTCCAAGGCAGCATCTGCCCAATTCTTGTGACAAATGCCATGTCCAGCAAGTGGGTCTCTAGAAAGTTGGCAACGCTAATTGCATTTTTTTTGTGAGGACTGGCATTTATGGGTGTGGCTTTCAAAATGCTGGGTACCATAGTTAAGTTGGTGGTAAAGGACATAGGGGATTTGAGACACTGTATCTTAGTGTTGGTCAGAGTTAGCTGACACTGTGGGCAAGCTATGGGGTTTGTAGGATTAAATCATACAAATGAGGGCCCTAGGCACCCCTTACTATTACACTTCAAGGAGAGCAGCTCATCTTTTGAATAGCGAAGGGGGGTTACCTGTTGTGGGGTAAAACCTGCAGGGGGGCTGGCACTGAGAGCGGTCCAAGCATGGACAGACACAGAACGGCGCACCATTGGCACTCCAGCGTCACGCCTGCTGCACACGCCCACTGTGCATTTAAATAACCCACCATTCTGGGGTGATGAAAGGAGGCGGCGTGGTCAAGTTTGGAGGCTGTTGGTGTGTGGCCAGAAAACAGTTGGGCAAAAGATGACACAACCGGGGCCAGCAACCCCCCTTACCTTAACCAGGCTTACCTGTCAGGGTAAGTTACTGGTAAATTAAAACAAATTATATATAACGGGAGAAAAGAAAAATGTACAACCAATATAAAGGGCATTCATGCACACTAAAAGATGGTGCCCAGTGCTAAAGGAGCCAGGCAGCGCCTGAAAAGGGCACCAAGGTGCCTACAAGGAAACAAATATGGGCGATTCACAACATGAAATTGGAGAGTAGGCAAACAATACTTACCAGTTGAAACTGCGTGGATACACCATAAGTGCATTTAAATTGCCCTCTATTCTGGCGTGTCGAAATGAGGGGCCATGTCCAAGTGACGACACTGTTGGCGTTTGGCAGGAAAACAGTTTAGAAATAGAAGACAAAACCAGAGGTCCAGCAACCCCCCTTACCTTAACCAGGCTTCCCTGTCAAGGTACGTTACTAGTAAATAAAACAATTTTAATAAAAGATGAGAAAGAAAAACATACAAACAATAACAAAGGGTATTAATACCCACTAAAAAATGGCACCCAGCATTACAGGAGCCAGGCTCCTCCTGAAAAGGGCACCAAGGTGCCTACAAGGAATTAAATACATAGCTGCCAAGGTTTCAGATTGCTTATGTGTGACATTTTCATAATTTCAATGTAATTATGAGTGACATTCAATGATTGAGTGACACTTTCTCGGGAGCAAAATCAAAGCTATGAAGATGAGTGAAACATATAAATATCAGAAATTATAACTATTTGAGCAATGAGAAACTATAGGATCATCTTAAAACTGCTTCAAAAAAGCACCAGGAATGGAAGGGAACTGTGAGAAGGACTGACCCAAACAGGATGTGAGAGGCCCCAATGCGCATGATCTCAGTTACCTGTTACTAAATTATCACAATTAGTCAGTCTTGGTTTCAATCTGCAGCTGCCTGGTGTTCTGGAGGGCACTAGAATATTCTGCACATTGAAGCCTCAACTTTCGAAGAAAAGCTCATGAGTGTCCTGATTAAATGCACCCCCAGCAGAGCTGACTGAATGCACCCCCAGCAGCGCTGACTGAATGCACCCTCAGCAGCGCTGACTGAATGCACCCCCAGCAGCGCTGACTGAATGCACCCCCAGCAGCGCTGACTGAATGCACCCTCAGCAGCGCTGACTGAATGCACCCCCAGCAGCGCTGACTGAATGCACCCCCAGCAGCGCTGACTGAATGCACCCTCAGCAGCGCTGACTGAATGCACCCCCAGCAGCGCTGACTGAATGCACCCCCAGCAGCGCTGACTGAATGCACCCTCAGCAGCGCTGACTGAATGCACCCCCAGCAGCGCTGACTGAATGCACCCCCAGCAGCGCTGACTGAATGCACCCTCAGCAGCGCTGACTGAATGCACCCCCAGCAGCGCTGACTGAATGCACCCCCAGCAGCGCTGACTGAATGCACCCCCAGCAGCGCTGACTGAATGCACCCCCAGCAGTGTCAGCATCTAGTTCTCTGCTGTCAGCACGATACTGTGCCTGCTGCGCCGATCAAATGAGCTAAGAAGCACTTCACGCCTCCCGCTGTTTTCATCAACAACCTAGTGGCCTGTTCTATTGTCGCGTGATTGCTGAAGTGCGCACATGGGCAGACTTGGAAGTACTTCAGCAATCACAAGACAATAGAACAGGCCACAAGGTTGTTGATACAAACCAGACGTGAACTGTTTGGCTCATGCGTTCACACTATCGATAACCTAATATCATTAAATCTAAGATTATTGAGGCTCTCACCTGATCTTGGTGGACGGAGTCTTCCGGGGTCAGGTTCCTGTGCCAGCTATTCCACATGTATGTGGTAGGCATCCATGATCCTGCTCTGAGCACACCCCTTTGAAGGGTGGTTGACTCTCTGGCAGCGTAGCTGCTGGCTCTTCGTATTTCACCAGCGCTGTGCGTGTGTCCTGAAAACCGTAGTTTTATTTCCTTTGCAGCATTATAGCAGCACTGCCTGAGGCGGGTTCAAGAGCAGGCAGTTCTCGGTCTCCAAAGTGACCGAGTGACCCACAGCCATGACGAGGGGCCTCCAAGCAGCCTTGTCCCGAGTGAGACACAGCAGGGCATGTGTACCTGCCAAGTATCACGCAACAGGTGTGACGCTCACGCATTTCAGTGTGGTGATCCGCATACCTGCCAAGTATCACGCAACAGGTGTGACGCTCACGCATTTCAGTGTGGTGAGCCGCATCACCGCACTGAAATGCATTGTCACGCATTTATGCCACTCGCCTGCGCGCGCCACCGGCGGTGCCTGTTGTGCACCTGTGCGCCGGCTCTGCTGCTACGAGACGTGCTGCCAGCAGCTGCTTGCTGGGCTCAGTATGTAAGTTCATAAATAGTTCCGTCAAGTCCGGAGGAAATTGGAAGTCAGAGGCAGAAGGGCGGGGGACTCAATCTGAGTCGATGAGTGCTCGCTGGGTGCACTGCTGACCAGACTGTCTGCGGTGCGCAGCGCCGCAATAAAAACCCCAGTGCCGCGTTCACGTTGCCAGAGAGACTGGCGGGAAGCCGAGACGACCAGAGTGATTAATTTGTAACTTATCACTCAGTGCAGTGCAGCTACTGCACTGCTTTGCTGTTTAATTAAAATGTACATTTTATCATCTGCCAGGAGGCGGTTTCGGTCGCGCTGGCCGGCCAGCCAGGCTGGCTCAGCTGAGCTCTCACTGGGGCTGCAGCACCACGGCAGCGTTTGAAACATTGTACATTTCCAAGCACAACAGGCGCCGCTGGTGGCGCGCGCTGGCGAGTGGCATAAATGCGTGACAATGCATTTCAGTGCGGTGATGCGGATCACCACACTGAAATGCGTGAGCGTCACACCTGTTGCGTGATACTTGGCAGGTATGTAAATATGGGCGATTCACAACATGAGATTGGAGAGTAGGCAAACGATAACTCCTAGTTTGAGCTGTGGGGATGCGCTAGCGGTGCAGTTAAATAGCCCTCCATTCTGGAGTGACGAAATTAGGGTGTGTGGCCAAGTTCTGATGCTGTTGACGTGTGGCCGGTAAACAGTTCGGCAAAAGAAGTCCAGCAACCCTCCTTACCTTAATCAGGCTCACCAGTCAAAGTAACTTACTGGTAAATTTAAACAAATTAAATAAAACGTGAGAAAAGAAAAAATACAACCAATAAAAAGGGTAATAATACCCACTAAAAGATGGTGCCCATGGCTACAGGAGCGAGGCACCTTCTGAAAAGGGCACCAAGGTGCCTACAAGGAATTACATATGGGTGATTCACAATGTTAGATTGGACAGTAGGCAAACAATACCTCCAAGTCGTAGCTGGACATTTTAGGTTTGGCTTCTCTCATTTCTTCACTGCCCCTGCATAGTAGTTGAAAGCAGGTGCAGAGAATTTTAGGGTTCATACATAACATTAAATCATAGATAGGTAGCTGTGTTGTAGAGGGATGTTTTTCTCTATATGGTTTTGAATAACATCAGAGAGAACTCGTGCTTTGCTCTTGTTATCTATTTGGTGTCACTGAGAACCCTTCAGAGAAAAACGTTGCCTGTATTCATTGTTACCCATTATTAATTGTAGGTGTTATTGCTCATTCAACCGGAAGTGCTAATAACTATTGCGAACGCCTAAAGTTCTGTTTGGGGGCAAGGGGGTGTTCATATTGCTTTAATAAGTCTACACTCAGTCATAGAAAATTCACAGAGAGTCATTCAGATACTGGTCATTGCTTTGATATAATATAATAGTGGGAAAGTGCCATTCACGGTGTCAAGCGTTTGATAGTAGAATGCCTCTCATACTCACACTGAAACCATAGAAATTCCACAAATAAGCAAACTATAAACTTGACAGCCATTTAGGATGGTTAGGCTCAGCCCACAATATCTTTAGTACAATCGTTTGAAAACAGGCGCACATCCAAATGTATCAGCTCTGGTAACAGAACATTTTAAACCATTGAAAGAGAAAATGGACTGTAATACATCATCATCTGATCCCGATGGGCAAATTGAAATTTTATAAGAAGTAGCGCACCCTGAATTAGCTTGGGTCCCCCTAAGCACAATCTAGGGGGACCCACCCTAATTCAGGGTGTGCTACTTCTTATATTTGTTCTCTCAACGCTCTAGACTGGAGAGCGATACCCCAGGAGCGCACCAAAAATAAGAATTTTTAATTTTTTTTATTGGATACATAGGTTGTGCGCACACATTATACTTTTGTATCAACTTGAAATTTTAGCATAAAAACTACTGAACCACTCCTGGTGAGGCAGAACCAAGACTTAGTATGGGACGTTTTTCTTTCCTGCACAGACTGTATGAAGGATACAGGAGAGAAGGGAATACCAGGGGAGCCATCACACCGACCTGAAGTGATGAATTCACCTTTTTAGAAGTATTGCAGTAAATGGATTCTGTTTAACAAGCTACAGGAATAAATTCAGTCACAACCCGAAATATTCATCTCTTTAATTATGGAACGCCCCTTTATAAAACCAAGTTGTCTGGCCTTGTGAAGCTGGTGCAATGGTAGCTTTTGTTTTTTTGGCACAAGCCTGTGCAATATAAAGAGAAAGAAAAACATGCTGTTGCCGAAGGGTAACAACAATACACTTGCAAAAATATTTAAATTTAACCATTACATATCATTTATTTGAGTGCGTAATAGCTGGCAGGTGTACTCAGAACAGGTATAGAAACAGGGCTGGACTGGCTGTAGCAGGCACCGGGCATTTCCCCGGTGGGCCACTAGGGTGGGGGCCAGTTTTGGGCCCCTGGGGGGCGTTTTTTTTACCAGGGGCCTTCAATATCATCCCCCGGTAACAAAATCGGCCAAAACCGGCCCTTGCAAACAGCCCACCCCCTCAGCCCCCAGGGAGGCCGGCCGAGCAGTTTGCCAGGGCCGGTTTCGGTTCCCAGTCCGTCCCTGTATAGAAAACCTTTTGAATTTTAATGCAGGTAAAGGAAAATACGATTTTCATTAGTCCTAAGAAAAGGTGCTGCTGACTTCGAATTACTGCAACCTGAAGATATAGTGTAAACATGGAAGGATTGTTTAAAAATAAAAAAGATGAATAATAATATGAAAAAACACTGACAAAGTATTGGCTCACCACCACTGCACTAAGTTGCACATTTTGTAGGTGAATGTGCACATATGGGCAGGTAAAATACCATCACTCGCAGTCTAGACAGCCAAAAGTCTCATTTGTCCATGCTGCATGTTGTGGTGGGTGGAAGAAAATGTTACTAACGGTTGAAAAGACAAATGGACGAAAATAGCTGACCTAAACCTTCTCGATATATGTATATACTTTGTATTCAGCATTTGCTTTGATTAGATGGCACTGGTAAAACAACTGATGGTGTCTCTAGACCAGATCTTAAAAGATCTAAATGGAAGAACTGAAAAGCTCATTTAGTAAGAGGAGTATTTTGTAGCATGATGGTGGACAAATGTGAATTAAAGAGGATCATTGGCACATGCTTATTATGATATGCATAGTGAACTGATGAGCAGAAATTTCATTGCACTTTTTTACAGAAGGCAGGATGTATGATGTGGCTGATCCCTATCCACTCTAAGGCTCACTCGTCTTGTAATACTAACACAATAGTTTACCAGTAGGTGTGATATATATTCCACAATGTTAAAACTAGCCTTAGGCATTAACATCCCATTAATAATATTCTCTTTGGTTACCTTTCACCTTCTTTCATATCTATCCTCTTTGCTCCTCCTCCTCTTTTCTCTTCTTCACACTGCTCACTCATACTTGCGCCCCTCTCTTCTAAGGGGCCGACTCCGATGTCAGACAGACCTGAGTCCATCCGACATTGGTCAGGAACCGTGACCGAACGACCTACTGTCGTCGGTTACGGCCCTGCAAGTACGTTGCGACCGAACCCTGTTCACCCCGAACACTGTAGAATGGAAGGGAGAGGGCTGCAAGGATTTGCTCACCATTTACGTCTCACAATAATGTGTAATATCTAGAGTGTAACTATGTCTGATGATAGGTCTGGTATTCTTTTAAGAAACCATGTGTACAAATTTGGAGTGATAGTTTATGGTATACAAATTCATAGAAAAACAAAATAACAAAAAAGCGTTTTAGCAAATGAAAATAATTAAAACACAATTAGTGGAAAACAAATTAATAAAAAAACGAAGACTGGATAAAAAAATAGATACTACTGCTATCTCACGAACAATTACAAATAACTTTAATATTAATTCACCAAAAAAGTTAACAAACGGCAAATGTGGGCATACCAGATGAAATCCCTGCTAGGGAACATAGGGTCTGATTTACAGATTGGTGGAAGGCCAGCAGTCTATCAGGGGGGCGGAGGTCATTACTTCTAACCACCATATTCACAGATCTGGATGCTTTCAGAGGGTCAGCCACCACAGCAGTTCCTCAAAACGAATTGCTGAGTAGTACCCATGTTTTATGCGCCCGCTTAGATAAAAAAGAAAACAGCTCTCAAAGTGGGAGTTTGGTTTTGAAAAACCAAAATACTAATATTTTCTCCCAGGATGTGAAGATTATTTATTTTCGTATTTGGGGCCATTAGCCTTTCCCTGGCATTCCTATACAGAAACAATTACAGCTCTAAATAGGTTGGATGGTAAGCTATATTTACACCAACAGTTCCAAGTACGTCAAGCCATCATTTTAGTCTTTACACTGGCAGACCCAGAGGCTGCACCACCGCCAGAAACTGCCCCAAGCGGTGCCCCCATCCCATGACGGCTATTGTTAAGTGGCCTGGGGGGCACATGTAGTGCCCCCCACACATCCATGCACCATGTGCCAAGCAACCAAATGGTGCCTGGTACATGATGCATGGATGTGCACATACAGCCTTTTTCCACTGTGGCTTGTGCTGTGCCCCTTTTCCTGGTCCACAGCACAAGTCACAGTAGAAAATGTCAGTTTCCAACTGCCTACACAGCGTTCTAATCATTATATGGCAGGTGGGATCGCTGACACCTTGACGACTGGTCTCATTCCAGCTGCGATGGTGGCCAGTCGTCCCATGGACCGGGATCATAATTAGGACCAAAGTTAGAGAGTATGCTATGTCATTTTATGTTGTTATGAGGATTTATGAAGCACGTGGCTTCCCAAAAAATAGGGCTTCCCAGCGCAAGACCTCAATGATGGATAAGTTGTAGCCAACAACCTAGCAGGAAGGACGGGCATTAGATGGTAAAGAGTCATGTCTTCAGAGATTTCCTGAAGTGCAGATGGTTTTCAATGTTTCTGATAGGAGGAGGTAACGAATTCCACAGAAAAGGGGCCTTGGCATGAAAGGAGCGGCCTCCAGCTCTGCGACTCCTAAAACACAGGACATTGCCCAGATTAAAATCGGCTGGGCAATGAAGGTGGGCAGGTTGGTACAGCAGTAAAAATTAAGCAAAATGGGAGGCCCCACAAAGTACAGAATCTTATGAGCAACACACAAGGTGGATGCGATATTCCAATGGGAGCCAATGCAGTTTGTGGAGAGCAGCAGAGACAGGGCTAAACTTTGGGGGAGAAAAGAGCAGCTTGGCTGCCACAGTTTAGGCAGTGGTTAATTTGTAAATAAAAGATTGCTGAGGCTCTCTTCAGGAGGCAGCGTGCACCAGCTCATTTCTCCCGTTAGAGCTGCCTGAAACAGAACCGACTACTAACCATGAATGTTGGGAGAGGATGAGGCGTAATGGCCAGAGCTGCTGACTTTGGATCTGGGGAACCAGGTTTGAGTCTCGGCATTGGCTCAACATCATGTGATTCTGGGAAAATCACTTAATCTCCACGTAGCACCAGTGTTGATGATTAAGTGCCGGTGCTGGAGTCTTCTGACGACCTACTCGTTGGTGCCTAAGTACAAGATGTTACAATAGTCTAGCTGTGACAGAATTACAAGCTGGATGATGGTTTGTTGGGTGCTAAAGTCAAAGAGGCCAAGAATGGGTTTGAGGCTTCTCAAGAACCCCAAAACAAGTGCTTGCCATCGATTTACCTTGAGCCTCAAAGGCCTGGATACTTTTATGGAGAACTTGGGAATAGGGACAAGCCAGAAAGAAAGTGGCTACCAATGGTCAACCCACGAGTGGGTGTCTTTTCCCAGTATGAGGACTTCAGTTTTATTCGCATTCAGTTGGAGGCAATTGGCATTCATTCATTCTGTGACAGCTGACAGTCCTGCCAAGCATAGGATTATCCATAAAAGAGAGCACCAGCTGAGTGTCGTCAGCATAAGATATTGGTGAAATCCCTGTGAATTTGATGACCTGTGCCAGTGGTTGGAGATAGATATTGAAGAAGGTTGATGTGATGTTCTCACTTATTTCCCTGCATTGGAATGTTATTATGGTTGCCAAGTTACATGAGTAGAATGTGAAATCTGGACCATAAGGTGTGACTTGGTGGGCAGCAGTTAGAGGAGCAGCCAGAGAACTGAGATGCTGGATGAGGTCTTTTGTATTCCTGTAAACTTAATAAATATACTGCCTACTTAATCTCGAGTGAAGCTCAATACTTCATTACATTTGGTGACGCTTGGAAGACAACATCAACCCACGTATGCGACCTCAACACATCATTCTTACCCTGTTTTGAAGAATCACCAATTCGAACCACTGCAGTGTGGATCCTGGGCACTTCGGTGGATCGAAACCTCCACTGCTCTACAGATCGTTTGTGGCCCTGCTTCAAAGAATTTCCAAAATGCTGCAGATTTGAATTATTCATCTCTCCCCTGGTTCTGTGACTGAAGGTGAGAGCGGGCGTTGGCGCTTCTGCCTCATTCTGGCGAGATGCTTTGTGAGTAGAGACATTTTTTTTCTTTTTCATATTTCGTGCGCGTTTAATTTATCATTTATCAACTTGCTCGCGAGCCCTGACGTTGATCCTCTTCTTCTCGCGCACACGCATCGGCAACGTAACTGCCTCGAGCACAAGCGCGTGACCAAGCTTGTGTACTCCACTCTAGCGCTCCAGCCCTGACGTCACCACGCCTACGGGAAACAATGCCTGGCTCGCACTGAGGACAACGGCTGATCACGCGCAAGAGCCGCCTTCATTGCTATTCGCTGACACGCACAGCCTATGTTAAGCTTGAATTCATTGCGTGTCAGTGAAACTCATTACGCTTGATACGCTCAGCTTATATAAATAAAATTTGGAGAGTCTAATAAATTCATAACCGCGCTGATACGCCCAGCTGGAGGATATTACTGATAATAGTGGAAATTACTACGCTGATACACACAGCAAATCCAAGATAACAATGGAGTGTATCAGAAGTGAGTTATCATAACGCTGATGCACTCAGTTTAGTTCTAATAATTTACACACTACTTTTGTAATAAGTACATTGCTGACATCTTCTTACTTATTATCTAGATTTGTTTAGTGTACTTCTGTTCAAGCCTTTTCTCTCACGATGCAAAATGTTCCTGCTCCAACCTTCTTCTTATCTTCTCCTGGCGAACCTACTCTCCCATGGCTCAAGTGGAAAAAGTTTTTTTACAACTATGCCAGAGTTTGCGGTACCTCCCTGAGCGCAGAAAGAAAAACTTCACTGTTAATGCATTGTCTGGGAGCAGAGGGACAAGAAGTTTATGAACATCTTCCAGATCTTCCTGATAATGAGTCCAACACTCTTAATGAGTATGAAATTGCAATAAAAAAATTAGACTTACATTACTTGCCCAAAATAAGCACAGTTCTTGAGAGGTATCACTTTGGTCGACGTATGCAAAAAGGAGAAGAAACGGTTGAGCAGTACATTACAGAACTAAGAAAATTAGCATCCACATGCAATTTTGGAGCTTCATTAGAAGAACGTCTGCGTGACCAGATGATGTTGGGCTGTAATGTTGACAAAGCAAGAGACAATCTCTGGCAAAAGGACAATCCTTCCTTACATGAAGTGATTACGATTGCGAAAACTTATGAACACTCCAAAGTCTGCTTAGACACGATACATAAAACGTCTCAAAATGAAAAAGAGCAGTCTTCTGTTATGAAAGTAAACAATGGCAAGGAAGATAACGACAAAAAGGAGATGGAAAAGAATATTATTCAATCTACAGCTCAACCCAACAAGTCAAAATATTTAAAAAATAACATTGCTTTTCAACCTAGTTCCATTAAATATTTTTCTGGCAGGTGTTATAGATGTGGGAATGCAGGTCACATGGCAAATTTCAAGGATTGTCCTGGGTGGAAAGCATCTTGCACTTCTTGTGGACGAAGAGGACATTTTACCAGATGCTGCAAATTTGGTAAAAGTCAAAGAAATGTGAAGGAAGTGGACCTATTTGAAGATAACATTGAAGAGGTCAACATTTGTCAAGTCAAAAAATCAGAAGGCGATGCTCCAATTGATGTGGTTATGATTAATGATGCTCCTGTGAAGATGCTTTTTGATTCTGGGGCAAAAATCACCTTGATACCTAAAACATTTTATGATCAATTCCTTTAAAAAAAGACTGTCTTATCAAAACCTGACATACGTCCTAGAGGATATGGTGGGGAAATTATACATCTGTTAGGTTGTTTCTGGGGTACAATCGATTATAAGAGTAGGGTTGTTCCAGGTAAAATCTACGTATCCATGAAAGGTGACTCTTTAATAAGTTGGTTTCACCAACGGGATCTACATGTTTTCTTAGATCCCAACCGAGCACCCTCAGTCTGCTTGGGAGATTTACCCGCTGTCAATCGAGTGGGAGAAGATGCAAGGTCTTGGGTCAACCGTTTTCCAGATGTTTTTAAGAAAGAACTAGGTTGCCTCAAGAACTATATGCCTCAAATCAAAATCATTTCTGGATATCAACCTAAAGCATCAAAAGTTAGAGGAGTTCATTTTGCTATGAGGGACAAGATGAAACTTGAACTTGATAAACTTAAAGCGAATAACATTATAAAGGAAGTTGAAGCCACTGAATGGCTTTCTCCCATAGTTATGGCACGCAAAGCCAATGGAGAGGCCAGGCTTTGTGTGGACCTTAGGGAGCTAAATAAGGCGGTAGTGGTGGATCATTATCCTCTCCCGAACATCAGTGAGATGTTGTGCTCTCTTGGTGGTGCTAAACATTTTTCGTCGCTAGATTTGACCTCGGCTTACCACCAAGTGAAGCTACACCCTTCGTCTCAAGATCTAACTGCTTTCATAACTCCCTTTGGCACCTTTACGTTTTTGAGAATGCCGTTTGGCCTGATTTCGGCGGCTTCAGTGTTCCAAAGAGTTATGGAACACATTCTTGAGGGTGTCAAAGGGGTGAAAATATACCAAGATGATGTCTTGGTATTTGGATCCAACTCTATGGAGCATGATCACAGATTAAGTTCTGTATTGAGAAAAATAAGTGATGCAGGATTAACTTTGCGAGCAGACAAATGTTAGTTTGATGTATCTGAAATTGAGTATTTAGGGCATCATATATCTTCGAATGGAATCAAACCTAAACCTGCTCTGGTGGAGTCCATTTCGAAACTCAACACTCCTGAAAACAAGGAAGAACTAGTGAAGTTCTTGGGAATGGCAGAATTCTATCATAAGTTTGTTCCTAATTTCGCTAGTTCAACAAGCCATCTTAGGGAACTACTAAAGAAAGGTTGTGGGTTCACTTGGTCCAAGGACTGTGACAAAGAATTTAATCATTTGAAAACTTGTCTCAACAAAGCTCAAGATCTCAGCAGTTTTGATCCGAAGTATAAATCTTATTTAATGACTGATGCCAGTTCCAAAGGTTTAGGGGTGGTATTGTTTCAGAAACCTGAAGGATTTGAGAAAGTAGTGGTGTTTATGTCAAGACCTTTAAGAGGTGCTGAATGTAGTTATTCAGTAGTGGAGAGAGAGGCTTTGGCCATTTATTGGGCCATCCGGAAGTTAAGAAAGTTTCTCTGGGGAGCTAATTTTGAAGTTTTAACAGATCATAAACCTCTGAAGGAACTATTTGAGAAGAAAGGTATTGATTTTGTCTCACACCGTATTCGTAAATGGGTGGTGGCTTTGCAGGAGTTTAGTTTTTGTGTTTCATATTTGCCTGGTGCTAGTAATATTTTGGCAGATTGCTTGTCCAGGTTGACTGGTATCTATGAAGAAACTCCAGAGGTGGATTATTTTGGTGGTGATGAGTTTGATGAGGGTGTGGATGTCTGTCTTATTAGTGAAGGTGTTATTTCCGAAGATGAATGGAGAAGTGCTCTGGAGAAGGACTATGTTTTAAAGAAAGTGGTTGAGATGGTGGTGAATGGCTGGTGTGATAAGAAAGGGTGTGAGCAGACATTGCTAGGCTTTTGGCAAGTCAAGGATGAACTTACTGTAGTGGATGGTATATTATTGAGGGGAATTAGGCTGATTCCTTCAAATCTTTTATGGTCAAAATTGTTAAGCCATGCTCATGCGAGTCATATGGGGATTGGTAAAACGAAAGAAAGGTTGAGGGAAGCATATTGGTGGCCGGGCATGGACGTCTGGATTGAAAGAGAAGTTCGTAATTGCCCTGAGTGTGTGTGTTCTGATAAGATCCTGAAATGTAGAACTCAACCCATGGTAATAAGAGAAGAGGCGGAGGGTCCATGGTTCGATGTAGCCATAGACATTATGGGCCCAATCAAGTTAAGGTCTAGGGACGCTTACGTTCTAGTGTATTCCCGTTGGCCAGAGATTAAGGTTGTGAATTCTGTTGTTTCTTCTGTGGTGATTGAATTCTTAGACTCCCTTTTTGAAAGAGAAGGTTTCCCCAAGTCTCTGTTATCAGACAATGGGGTGCAGTTTACTTCTTCCGTGGTGGAGGAGTTTTTGCGTGAGAGAGGAATTAAACACAAGAGGGCAGCTCTTTACCACCCAGAGAGCAACGGGGTTGTTGAGAGATTTGTGAAAGTTTTGAAAGAGGCTCTACAGCAGTCTGTTGCCTCTGGTGCTGATTGGGAAACTTCCATAAAAAAAAGGTGAGAGAATACAGACTCACTCCGCACTCGACTACTGGGGTTTCCCCTTTCCAGTTGTTTAAGAAAAGGATTCCTTGCACAGAGGTATGTCCCTCTTGGGTTTGTGAAAAGAGAATGACGGTTGACAAAAATGCAATGGATACTGGTAATTGGAAAGGCAGGGAGAGAATGGTCAAGGATAAGAGGAAGTGTTGGTTTGACGTAAGGAAAGCGGTAAAAAAAACTGAAGTATCTATAGGTGATTGGGTAAAAATAAAATCTCCCCGCTTAGGGAAAGCAGGCTCGAAGTTCAGCATACCCTTTAAGGTAATTAAAGTGTTCAACAATGCTATTCGCACGAATGATCATAGGGTGTGGAACCTTAACAGAGTTGTTAGGTGTCAAGGAGCAGACTCTCAACCCCGTGTTGTATCAAAGGGGAATGCTATCTTGGCTCCTGATAGGCCACATAGACTTATTAGAAAACCTGCAAGATATCAAGATTAGTGATAGTTTGAGCTTTATTGTACTGTTATATATATTTATTTTTTTTGTTAATTTTTTTTGTTTTGTTTATTGTGTTTTTTAAAAAAAATTATATTTTGGTTGGTTTGGTTTTCTGTTATTAAGAGGGAGGTGATGTGATGTTCTCACTTATTTCCCTGCATTGGAATGTTATTATGGTTGCCAAGTTACATGAGTAGAATGTGGAATCTGGACCATAAGGTGTGACTTGGTGGGCAGCAGTTAGAGGAGTAGCCAGAGAACTGAGATGCTGGATGAGGTCTTTTGTATTAGTGTAAACTTAATAAATATACTGCCTACTTAATCTCGAGTGAAGCTCAATACTGCATTACAGTGGGGCTCAATGAAGAGCCCTGGGAAACACTGTGGGGTAAAGTGTGCAATTGAGAGCTGTGGGCGAAATTACTTTGAAGGAGTGTTTAGATGACCTGGAAGTCAGTAAAGTGAAAAAAAGAGGAGCACTGGGGAGGCTACATAATCTGTTCTAAAAAATGGGTGAAGGAGGTGAATGGGTAGGGGCAGGGGGGGAGACGCAGTGGATTGATGGACTAGGGCAAAAAAACACTATTTTGTGAACTTATTTATTTCAAATGGTAAATTCCATCCACCTTAAAGTTTAAGGTTAAACGATTTAGCTGAAATGGTTTCTCAGAATTGGAATACTCGAATTTGTTTTTCTACGAAATACCAGATAGTTGTCATTTATGTTGTCCTAAAATATTTTCATTTATAAGAATGGTAAACAAAATGCAAATGTAAGCCACTTGAAGCATTAAAACTAAGTTCTAATAATGAGAGTATGTCAAAGATTTCAATTAATAGTTATATTATGTTGGATTTGTTGAATGTCATCATGGTGATATGGTGCATTACTGTTTGTTTTCCAAAGGACTAAATAATAATCCTGGTGACATTGGCCATCTACAATTAGGAAAAACAGTGTAGGCCATTTTATTGATGTTCTCATCATTTTTAAACAAATCCGTTGTAGACACTGACGCTCTATATCAAAAAAATTGTTGAATAAAGAACCTTTTCACAATGAACTGGCAAAGTGCAGTTCAGACTCCTGTGTGTAGGAGACTCCAGCTGTTCAGAGGACAAGCTGCCTTTAAGGCACCCTACTTACCATCTTAGGGCAGATCTTCTAATTCTTTGACACCCTTTTCCCTAGGTCTATGGTCCGGCATGACAATCAGTGCTTTTATTCCAGCCTTCTTCCTCACTGTGTACATTCTAAGAGCCAACTGGAGGAATATAACAGAGGAGGTAACTCATAACTGTTCATCTATTGTTTAGCATGTTTCTATATAGCTTGAAGATATGAAATTACACCTTTAACCCACGTGGGCTTAAAAATGTGTGTATATTGATCAGAATAGAACTGGGCTATTATTTGTGGCATATGTGAATGTGAATGGTAGTGTTGAGAAAATGAGATCTAATGGTTATGAGGATGACTTTGGGACACTGATGACTGACTTCTAATCACCGATTCTCCATTTGACAGGCTAGTTTTATTCTTCCATTCCCTTTACTGTGTCTTTCCCTCTCCCTCTAGTATATTTTGTATCTGCGTAGTGTTTGTAAATTACAGTCGGTATACCTACTTATTGCTACTTAACTGACCATAATCAGGGCTTGAACATTAGATAATAATTTATTTTTTACTGGATTACCTATTAGGACAAAAGTATGTAAGTTTAAGCAAATACATGAGTGTCTTTTACTATCAATAATGATTGGAACACTGATAACAAAGTAAATACGATTTGGTGGCACAAATACCAAACATCATAAATATTTGGGACTTTTTCACAAAGATAACACACTTGTGAGTAATTCACAAATGTAATTTTCCCCTACACTTTTGAGTAACATTACTACTTTAGGCTGTTCACTGCTTCCTTTGGCAAAAAATCTGAGTGTTAAGTTACCCTAAAGTGTAGACATACATCTCTCTATTCCCTGAAAAAATGCTGTGCATCCAAATGTACTAATGTAAGCTATTCCTGCCATAAAAGACACAGTAGTAAGTCCAGCACTGCACTTGGCTGGCCATTTAGTGCTGCAACACCCCCATCCCCCCCATTGAAAATAATGGAAGGAGGGTCTTCAAATAAACTCCCATAAGAATAATGTCAAATTGCATTCTTTTGTTGAACATATATATGAAACTATATAAATAATTATAATTTTACAGTGAAAATAAAATCGGAAAGTGAACCCTATTTATTATTTCATTATAAAACATTTAACAAACAGATATAATTAAATCACTTTTAATTCATTCTGTTCACTTAAACAATTATTAATGCATAATAAACGTTTCTACATTGAAATGTATGTTAATATTTCACTTAAACTTTTTTTTAAATGTATTGCAAAGTTTAATAAACCTTTTTAATTTTCCCTATAATTTACTATAGGGAGATCTAAACCCTGACTGTGAAGTCAACCTGTGGTGAACTATTGGGAAATGAAAAAAATATATTTTACCAAAACAAAATTAATTATCAAAAGATTATAAGTTAAATATTAATGGAAATGTAGGACAACATATAAAATGCTACAGCACTAATAACATCTTAGTAAAACTTTAATTAATTTAAATTTATTAACTCAAATGAAAATTATTTTCTGAAATTTCACAATTTCCTGAAAGCAGTGCACCCAGTTTATCACCTACAGGAACCCCCAAACCACGGAAAACCATGCATGGCTTGTGCACCCATTAAACCTATATGAACACAGGTGGTGGTCAAGTCTATCCTTGGCTATTTTTTCTCACAAGCAAGACTGCAGGCAAACATTGGAAAATGTCTGAAAAGCTGTGAGAACGGATGTGTTAATTAATGACAAAATATACTGCCTTCTTTCTTGTCTCTCTGTAATGTGTCTGTTGCAGTATTAGGTGTCCAAACTGAGGAGGGTATTGTGTATTGTATATGAAGTGTGTTCTGTATGAATTGTGCTTCATGATATGAGACAGTTATATGTCTATTTTAAATTGTAATAGAATGTGTTCTTAATAAATTTAACGTATAACATTTTTATATACGGAATATAGTGTTTGTTCTGATTTTTTCAAGTTGAGGTCTATGTCCTAACAAATGGGCTCAGAAATCAGGGTGTAAAAGAACTGAACTTAATTGTCAAACTTATTATTTGTGCCAAGGGACAACAAATTTTCTCTACCTTCCACATACACTACACCCTGCCCACAGGGGTACCGTGGGCCTACTTTAGGGGTGACTGGCATGTACGAAAAGGGAAGGTTAGGGCCTGGCAAGTGGGTGCACTTGCCAAGTCGACATGGCAGTACTATACTGTCCACAGGTTATGCAATGGCAGGCCAGAATCACATTTTACAGGCTGCTTCTTTGGGTGGCACAATCAGTGCTGCAGCCCACTAGCATCATTGTATTTACAGACCCTAAGCACACACAGTGCACTGTACTAGGGTCTGACTAGTAAATCAAATATGCCAATCGTGAGATCACTAATCCATACCAACAATTTACAAAGGGAGCACTTGCACTTTGGCACTAAACAGCAGAGGCAAAGTGCCTAAATCATCAAGCCCAGCAAAACAGAGTCCAACACACAGCAAAAACACAGGAGGCAAATGCAAAAAATGCAGGGGAGACCCACACCAATGGTGCCAGGTCTAACACGGGGCAAGACAGATTTGCATATGGCTAGGTCTGAACTGGGGTGGCAAAGTGAGTCATATGTATTCTTTATATAGACTTATATAGACTTAACACAAGACCACAAACAACAAAAATCCCAATAAACTGTAATAATACTTCAAGATGGTAGAAACGGTTCAAAAATAGGTTATTCACTTAAAAGCAGTCTTTTAGCAACAGATAACCCCAACGGGAGTTATCACGAGGTCAAGGTCAGAGAAATCCCAACGTACGGAGCGGACCGCGAGGTGCGCGGCGTCGGGACCGGAGTCGAAACAGACCCACAAAGAACAGTACTTTGGAAAAGCGAAAACAAAGACAGCTCACGGCGTCGGGGAGGTGCGGCATCTTTGGCCCAGCGGCATAGGTTCCTTGCTTTGGGGAGATGATGCGTTGGGACCTGGATGCTTGAGCAGGCAGGGGAGGCGTTGCTGCTGACCGGAGAAGAGGTAAAGTCACGATGGAGCTGAAACCACTGTTCCATACGATGTCACGATGTTGATGGATTCTTGACCACCCACGTCGATGATCGGCTCCGCGAGGATGGCGGCTTCGGAGTCAATGCGGCACAGCAGCAAGTGTTGGGCCTACGTCGCAAGTCGGATCAGCGCTTCTGGCTATGGCAGACTTACGAAGTCGTTCGCTGCCGTCGATGTGGCATGGTGGCCGGCGTCGGGTCTACGTTGCAAGTCGGAGCAGCGCTCACGGCTTCAATGCAGATGAGGGCATCGCTCGCCAGCATCGATGTTGCAGAATTCCTTCTGAAGCAACTAGAACAGCAAGTTTCAGATGGAGGAAAACAGAAGGGGTGAAGTCTGGTATCCCTGAGACTTCGGTCACTAGGCAAGCTCAAATCAAGCCCTTGGAGTAATATTCTGCAAGATGATGAAAGTTCTTTAAAAGTTCCTTCTCCTTTCCTTTACAATAAAGAAACCAATGCAGGTCAACCCAGCAACACAGCACACTGGCAGGCGGACAGTCCAAACTCCTGCAGCTTCCTTGGTTCTTCTCCTTGGCAAAGGGTTGTCTTGTTGTTCCAGAAGTGATCTAAAGTCCTGGGGTCTGGGCCCCAATATTTATACTGCAAAATCCTTTGTCCTCTGAAGGCAGAGGGTCCTATACCTAGTTCAAACCAGTTCTGGGTGCATTATGCCAGTGTACACCTTCTTCCTTTGTCAGTGTGGGTCAGGGTCCTCAGACACACCACAAGAGGTGGAGCCAGCATTGTGGAAGACAGGCACAGCCCTATTCAGACCCAGGTACTAGTCCTCCCACCACTCTACATGCAGATAGGTCTATTCAGCCCTGTGCTGACTCACCCTGTCTCCTGGAGTCTCCCCAGTCCCTGTCACTCGCAAACCTGATATACAATACACAAGCCAGCAGAGGCAGGCTGGATGGTTAGGTAGGAAAATACCTACTTTCAAACACAGAATGTTAAAACCAACTTCACTTAAAGATGTATTTGATTTACAGGCCCTTGGCACACATGGTGCACTATACTCTGACAAATAAATCAAATAAGCCAATCATGGAGTCACTAATCAATAAATCAAAAAATCAATTTAACATAGGGAGCACTTGCACTGTGGCACAGTGCCCAAAGCATCTAAACCAGCAAAAAAATATCAAAAACAGAGGTGGCAATCAGTGAAAAAATGGAAGGGAGACTCACGCCAATGGTACCAGGTCTAACACGTGTCCCCTCCAGCTGAAATGTGGGGAGATTTCCTCTTCCACTTGGGAGTCCTCTTCACTAAGGTGGAAAAATATGGACAGACCATCAGCATTGGGGTGATCTGTACCAGGGCGGTGTTCCACTGTAAAGTCCATCCCCTGTAGGGAAAGGGACCACCTCAACAACTTTGGGTTTCCACCCCTCATCTGCATTAACCAGCTGAGGGGCCTGTCGTCTGTCTGAACCCGAAAGTGAGTGCCAAACAGGTATGGTCTCAACTTCTTCAGAACCCAGACCACAGCAAATGCCTCACACCCAATTGCACTCCACCTCTGTTCCCATGGAAGTAACCTCCTACTGATGAAGGCTACGGGTTGGTCTAGGCCCTCCTCATTAATCTGTGAAAGAACAGCCCCTACACCATGCTCTGAAGCGTCTGTTTGGACAATGAATTCATTTGAGAAGTTGGGCACCTGAAGCACGGGTGCTGTGCACACAGCAGTCTTCAGGGCGTCAAAAGCCTTCTGACAGGTGTCAGTCCAGTTCACGTTCTTGGGCTGCTTCCTGGAAGTCAGCTCAGTCAAGGGTGCAAGAATGTTGCCATACCGCTTGACAAACCTCCTGTAGTACCCCGTTAGTCCTAAAAAGGATCTCACCTGCGTCTGAGTCTTGGGGGATTCCATGCAAGGATGGTATCAATCTTGGGTTGTTGGGCCGCCACCTGGCAGCTCCCTACCTGGTGCCCCAAGTACACCACGGAACCCTGCCGATCTGGCACTTACCCATCTTGATCGTGATGCCTGCCTTTCGCAGGGCCATCAACACTTCGCAGAGGCAGTGCAGATGTTCTTCCCAACTGGTGCTGAACACCGCAATGTCATCCAGGTAGGCAGCACTGAAATCCTCCAGTCCTGCCAACACCAGGTTGACCAACCTCTGAAAGGTGACAGGGGAATTCTTCATCCCAAAGGACATAACCTGGAATTGGTGTGGAGAATTCTGACCTCTCTTTGGCCCCATCAGTCAAGGCGATCTGCCAGTACCCAGGCGTCAAATCAAACGTGCTGAGGTACCGTGCAGCCCCTAACCAATCAATGAGCTCATCAGCTCTGGAGATGGGGTGCGCGTCAGTCCTGGTGACTGAATTTAGTCCTCGGTAGTCCACAAAGAACCGGAGTTCGGTGTGGCACCTGGTGCGGCAGCCTTTGGGACCAAAATCACTGGGCTGACCCAAGGACTGTTATAGGACTCAATCACCCCTAAGGCAAACATCTTGGAGACCTCCTTCTTGATGTGAGCTCTGACCCTGTCAGTCACTCGGTAAGCCTTGTGCTTCACAGGAGGACTGTCCCCAGTGTCCACGTCATGAACACACCACTCAGTGACACCAGGAACCAGGGAGAACACATCAGAGAACTGTCCCAACAGTTGGCGACAATGTTGCTGCTGTTCAGGGGTCAATGTGGCAGAGAGGTTGACACCATCCACTAACCCATCTTGCTCTGTTGCCGACAGGAGGTCAGGAAGAGGCTCAGTCTCCTCCTCCATCCCATCATCTGTCGCTAGGAGCATGCCCACTTCGGACCTCTCTAAGTGGGGCTTTAAGCGGTTAACAAGCAGGACCCTCAAAGGGTTCCTAGGAGACTGCAAGTTCACCAGGTAGGTGACATCACTCTTGCACTCCACCACCTCAAATGGTCTGGTCCACCTGTCCTGGAGCACACAGGTCTCTACCCAAACTTTCTGACCAAGTTGAAGCTCAATCAGAGTGGCATTCTGATTGTACCACCGCTTCATTTCCTCCTGGCTGGCTTCCAGATTCGCCTGAGCGAGTTGTCTGAATCGCCTAGTCTGGTTCCTGAAGGCCAGCACGTAACTGTATACTTCCTGGGGAGGTTTCCTGGGAGATTGCTCCCAGCCTTCCTTGACCAGACTTAAAGGTCCTCTTACCGGGTGTCCATACAGCAGTTCAAAGGGGCTGAACCCTAAGGACTTCAGAGGCACCTCACGGTAAGCAAAAAGAAGACATGGCAAGAGGATGTCCCACTTATGCCTCATAGGCTCCTCGAGGCCCATAATCATGCCTTTAAGGGCACGGTTGGATCTCTCAACTAGTCCATTACCTTGGGGGTGGTAAGGAGTGGTGAACTTGTATGTAACACTGCACTCCTTCCACAGGGACTTAATATAATTAGATATGAAGTTTGTATCACGGTCTGACACCACTTCTCTGGGGAACCCCACAGGGGAGAAAATCCCCATCAGTGCATGTCCTACCATTGGGGTCGTCACTGTCCTGAGCGGGATGGCTTCCGGGTACAGGGTAGCATGGTCCAACAAGTCCAGGATAAACCTGTTTCCCATGGCTGTCATGGGGGCCAGTGGCCCCACAATGTCAATGCCCACCAGTTCAATGGGGGTACTAACTACAGGGAAAGGTTGGAGAGGAGCATTATGCTTCCTTCCACTTTTCCCACTTGCCTGGCAAGTTTGACAAGTCTTACAATTGAGTGTCTGAACTCTTCCCCATCTGGGGCCAATAAAAGTGGGTGACAAGCCTTTCAAAGATCTTGTCCTGCCCCAGATGTCACATCATGAGCCAAACCCAGTAGGAAGGCTCTGAAGCGCTGGGGTACCACCAGCACAAGGACTGACCCAGGCTCAGCAACCTTAGGCTCGCTATACAGGAGGTCGTTCTCCCAGTAGATTCAATGTGATCCAGACTGATCACCTGTTGCCTGGTTTGTAGCCTGTTGCCGCAAACCCTCAAGAGAAGGGCACTTCCTTTGTTCTGCACAAAATTCCTCCCTGGAGGGTCCTCCTTCTTGCTGCCAATGGATCAGCTCAGGCAGGTCCCCCAGTTCAGCATCTTGCTCCCCTGTATGTTCCAGGGCATCCCCTCAAGGTCTTCCTCCTCCTGGACCATGGGAACAACGGGGGCTGGTTACCCACGCCCCCTACCTCTTCTCTTTAAGGCAGGTACCTGGGCCATGCTTTCAGGCTTCAGGATCTCTTGAACACCCCTACTGGCTGCCATAGACCGACAGACATGGCTGGCCTCACAGCTACTTGAAGAGTACCTGAGACCCCCCCCCCCCACTCAAAGGAACTTGAGCCACCTCACACTGGCTCTGCAAGTTGTCCGCAGCAACTACAGGAAAGAATGCATGGGGGATAACCTGGTCTTTGGACACTAACTGGCAACTGACAGCTGTCACACTAACCCTGGTGTCTCTTAGAGCTTCCACCCTATGGCCATTGATGGTCACCCACTGCCTGTACTTCTTAGTGTTATCAGGCAGCTGGGTCTTCGGGACCATCTCAAAGTCTCCTAGAGAGACAAGGGACTTTTCTGCGGGACCCCACCCACCTTGGGCACCCACCTCCTCCCCCCTAGGGCTACACTCGCCATCTGATGGGGTGGTGCACGGGGTGGCATATACTTACCCTTTTGGGTACACTGGGGATCATACCAATGGTGTCACACTTGCTTACATTGAAAGCATGTAGCGGGCCCCCTGTGAACAGGTTTACCTGTCGGGGGCTCTGACTTTTTCTCAGGGGGAGGCTGGGAACCCTTCCCTTGGTTCCCTTGGGAATTACTTTGGGGCCCTTTCTGGAACTCCCTCTGTTTACACTTGTCCCCTCCACTCTTCTGCTGGGGACCATGCCCACCTTTGACGAATTCTCCCACGTGTCCCTTGTGGACCCAGGTGCTGACCCAGCGGTCCACCTCCTCCGCAAGCTTCCTAGGGTTAACTTGCTATCAATAAGGTGCTAGCGTAGCTCTGGAAAACAATTAACAGACAAGTGCTCCCATGCAAACAAATCATAGAGCGCCTCAAAAGTATCCACTTTGCTACCCTTCACCCAATCATCCATAGCTCTGCAAAAAAAAGATACATATTCTACCCAAGTGATTGCCTCCAGCTTTTTACAATTCCTGAATCTCTTTCTATAGAGTTCTGGGGTCAAACCATACCTTGTCATCAGGGCTTCCTTCATGTGGGCATAAGACATCCTATTATCACTGGGTAGGTCTAACAATGTATCCCTCCCTTCACTCACAAAACGGCCCCACAACCCTGCACCCAATCCTTCGCAGGGACCCGGTGGGCCAACATTGCTATCTCATAGGCTGTAAACCACTGCCCAATATCTTCATGCTTATGGAAATCTTTGATGACATCCTTGGGGATATATACCCTGCCTTCTGAAGTCACAGAAGGTGCGCTGCCACCAGAGGGATTGATTTCTAAGCCTTTTGCTTTGAGCTCTAACTCCCTCAACATTCTCTCATGTTCCAATCTCATCCTCTCTCTCTCTAAGGACAACCTGCTATTCTCAAGGTCCCTCTGACCTTCTAACTTGAGCCTGGCCATCTCCAGCTTGTGCATCTTGTCTCTCTCCCGGTCTTCCAGCTCTCCTGGGGATGGGCCAATGGAAGAGACGCTACTGCCAGGCGGGGACGGCACCCCTTCCTTGGCCGGAACCAATGGTCCATCTAGCTGCCCCTCTACATCTCTTACTGGCTGCACCACCAAGTATGGGGTATTTCTCACTTCTACCTAGGCCATCAGTGCATTTTGGTATTCATACTTCTTTGAAATACCTTGGGTAGCAACTTTCAATTTCCTGCAGAAGAACTTCAGCTTTTTTACATTGTAGATTTCCAACCTCTCTTCCTTAAAATCGAGATCTATAGATGCAACAGATGCTGGTCGGCTCATGGTAGTAAGAATTGTCAGTTTCAAAACAAACAGTCCAAGGAAAAATATTCTACTCAAAAGTATGTGGTCGCGTTTGGTCTGCACTCACTGGTAGTGTACACCAATCACTGTATATGAGTCACAAATGCAAGTCTAGAATCCTCACCGCTGACCACCAATGTTAGATCTGGGGGTCTCTAGTTGGCAGAGGTAGGTACATTTGACCAATTAGGGACCCTTGCTTCTAAGTCAGGAAGAGGGGATTACACTCCTGGATAACCTGCTCACCCCCTTGGTAGCTTGGCAGGAGCAGACAGGCTTATCTCAGAGG
This sequence comes from Triturus cristatus, assembly GCF_964204655.1. Taxonomy (NCBI): domain Eukaryota; kingdom Metazoa; phylum Chordata; class Amphibia; order Caudata; family Salamandridae; genus Triturus; species Triturus cristatus. The sequence continues at coordinate 901,901,623 of NC_140584.1, forward strand.
CAGTGTGTTAAGCATTTGTGAACACATACAGTAATACAGTGAAAACACTACAGATGGACATCACGCAGGTTTTATAAAAATAAGTATTCTTTATATAGACTTAACAAAAGACCACAAACAACAAAATCCACAATACTGTAATAATACTACAAGATGGTAGAAATGGTTCAAAAATAGGTTATTCACTTAAAAGCGGTCTTTAGCAAAAGTACGTATGGCGAGGTGCGCGGCGTCGGGCCCGGAGTCGAAACAGACCGACAAAGAACAGTACCTTGAAAAAGCGAAAACAAAGACAGCTCACGGCATCGGGGAAGTGCGGCGTCATTGGCGCTGCAGCGACGGTTCCTTGCTTCGGGGGAGATGATACGTCGGGACCTGGATGCTTGCGCAGGAAGGGGAGGCATCAGTTCCTGACCGGAGAGGAGGTGACGTCATGATGGTGCCAAAACCACGGTTCCGTACGATGTCACGATGTCGATAGATTCTTGACCACCCACGTCGACGATCGGCTCCACGAGGATGGCGGCTTCGGAGTCGATGCGGCCCAGCAGCAGGCATCGGGCCTATGTCGCAAGTCGTAGCAGCGCTCATGGCTATGGCAGGATTACGCTGGCGAAATTCTTCAGAAACACTTGCAGAATTTAGTTCATTAGGTCCAATGTTTGCATGCTATTATACAACAACTCACAATTCCTGTTATTCAATCAATCAACTTTACTTAGTGTATAAACCATAAAAGTACAACAATCATTAATTTAAAATCAATAAAAAATATGCATAAAATATCAAATAGTAGACCATTATATGTAGCAAACATATCTTCCTTATTCCAAGCTAAAACAATTTCTTTATATTATCTAATGCATTATACATATGAAAAGATTTTCACGCAAAAATAATTCCTGTTATTCCCCTGCTCCCTGAATTACCGATATCCCCAGTAACAGTAAATCCAGAGTGAGGCAATAACTACAGATCTTAGTCTTCTAAGAGAAAATTACTTCTAAGTATTTGTAAAGATTGTGAAATTATCATCAAACTGTCCAACCTAGGTTGAGGATCAGTAGGCGAGTTTACCAATCATGAAACACCGAAAGGAAGAGCAGGCTAATGAATGGTAGGTACACAGGAGCGTTTTCATTCATCTTTGGTACATCTGAACTTGGATATGCAGGTGGTGGTTAAGGAGCTTCAGAACACACTTGAGTTATTTGTAGAGGTCCAGAGCACATATACCAGAAGTGCTGCAGAGACCAAAGCATAGGATGCATAGGTTGTGAGTAGTTAGGATGCACAATTAAGAGGCATCTATGAGGCATTGATGAGTGAGTGTGGGTGTGATCGAGACGAGAACAATTATACGAGTTATGACGTCCATAAAATATGGCGTAATGAAAATATCTCTTTGGGAGCAGAGGAATGACGCCTCGGGCTGATCTTTTTGTTCTTAGGCGCAAGAACGAGCAGGATTGAAGCAAAAGACGCCATCGGGACTGGCGCCCTCATACACGGATCCCACCCCCTGTAAGTGCTACTTTATTGATTTTCTGGAAAGGGAACATGAAACGTGGTTGAGGCTTCTCATGTCTTCCACAGGTGCGATATTTGATGATCTTGTGAAGTTTCCAGACCTATTTTCAATTGTAGACTAAATGTTCCACTATTTAAGAAAGTGCAAAATTTTACATAAATATCACTAGATCAATTGAGAAAAAATTATTCCGAAATGATTCTGTGTGAAATTACAGCAACATCATACATGCACTGGTATTTAAGGTGTGATACATATTCAACATGTAGAACAGAACTAGCGCGCGATGTCTAGTATTAATGTTCTAGTTGCAGAGTGACACAAGAGCTGTGCTTCACCTCTTTACCCACTTACATTATCCCGGACAAGCATCTACCGTCTTCTTTTAACTCAGTGCTTTTATCTGCCTGAACAGGAACACACATAAACAAGCTAAATACTTCATCACATGATATATAGGCTGCTTTCTTTCACATTTTCCCGAAACTAGGTACCATCTTTTGAATTTTCTCAACTACTGAAAGTATTTTTTCTCATTGCAGCTGGTACGATAGGGAAAATGCATTTTGTGTAAATACTGATTACCAAAATGTATCCGTACATGTGTTAACTGTGTTGCAGATCCAGAGTATAGTGTAAACAGAAGTTGGATACTAAGGGATTGAATTATATATAACGATGCTTCTTTTTTCTTCCCCTCGCTTTGTTGTCTGGCTGTCAGTGATAGCGAGTTTACATGAATGAGGGTGAAAGGGCAGAGTCATTGATAGGCAAGTTTCATGCCTAGGGCTTTTCTCGTTTCCCTTTTTTCTTCTTTTTGGCCAAGGATGGATACCTATAAAGGGATAATGTAGGAAGGTCCATGTGGTGTGGGTGTCTTTCGGGTGTCATCCTTCAGGGGTGGGGCCTGACTGTTCATCTAGTTGTGGTAGTGGGTGGCGAGCTTTGGGGAGCGGGTGATTTTGGAGTGTGAGGGGTGGGGTAGACTACCCATATAAACACAGAAACAGCAGAAATATGCCTTTAAGGGGAAACGCGGGTATCCTCAAGTTTCTATGTCTCTTGAGCAGATAGTTTTATTGAGGGTAAGGCACAATTGGATGGTGAAACTTAAGATAAGCGATGAGTAAATTGAGAATTGTGACAAACAATATATGCGGTTTGAATGACAGGAAAGAAAGTTGTAGAATTGCTTTGGAGATGCAAATGTTGAATGCTGATATTATTTGTCTCCAAGAGACGCATATTGAAGGATCATAATTGCAGTAGTTGGTTGCACCTGGGTTTAAGTTAATTGGAGGATGATGCATGGGGCACATACTTGCGGAGTTACTATATTAGCTCACAACACATGCGTCTGGGCAATTTAAACAAGTGGATAAACACAGGCGGTGTGTTAAAGCTGAATTCCAATCTTTTAGGAAAATAATTACCTTATGTCCTGTTTATGGTTGTATCACAGAAGTAGCGGGGATATTTGATTAGCTCTCTAACGAACTTGCACTCTGGCCTTTACCTATTATTTTATGTAGGAATATGAAAATCAATTTGCCTGTGAACTGGTCTTGGGAATGTAGGAATATAAATATCAATTTGCCTGTGAACTGGTCTTGGGAGGATCACTATAGATTCACTGAGAGGAAATCTAAAGTATTTCAGTCCTTGAGAGCGCTCTGTAGAGATCATGGAATGATATATGGCATGTCAGGAAACCCTCCGAATATGGGTTCACTTTCTTTTCTGCGCCACAAAAATTGCACGGTCGCTTTGATTTCTTTCTTGATTCCCATACTTTTGTACAAGAATGTGACATTGAAAGTCACCTACCGTACATGTCTGATTATAACCCCCTAGTATTGGAAATAAAGAGTGGGAATTTAAGAAAGGGGGTTACTGGAACTTTTAACGTGCTCGTTTAATAACTGAAGAATATTGTGGGGACAGGAGAGCTGGAGCAGAGACACAGGACCCGGCCTCAAGATTATGCTTTTTAAATTTATTTCCCCTTCTCCTCATGCAACAACACCGTGACAATCCCACACCCCCAGCTGGCCACTTTTGTGATCCCTGCGCCTACCCCCTTCTGCGAACTATGCCCGACCTCCCCAGTTACTATATGCAGTGACAGACCTTTCACCGAGCACCTTTAAGTATTCCTGCCCCTGTATTTCTGAGATGAAACTACGAGTATAGCCCCTATATATACATTTTAGCCATGCATGGTTTTGAAGGAATACTTCAGCCCTGGTTTTCTGAAATGGGCTGAAGAGCTGTCATATCCGCCACCTCCTGGCATGTGCAAAATCTTTCAGAAAAGGGAATCCCATCATACTCGCTCTTTGCATTAGGACGAACCAAATCATACATTTCTTTTCGTAACAGGAAGATCCCAAAGTAAAGTAGCATAGGCCTGAGCCTCTCTACTTCATTAGATTGACGCTTCTTCAACATTAGCGGAAATCGATACGCACGTTAAATTTCTAAATCCAAAATCCAGTTAGACTTTTTTGAGAATGCCCTTTTCAAAGAGTCACCATGTATACTCTTGTGTCATTCCCCTCCACCCCTTCAGGGATCCCCATCTTAAATTGTTCCTGCTTCTTCTGCTCTCTTGATCTTCGAGTTTTCAAATTTTGTCCGTCATTATTGCTTCTTGGGAAGATTACTTGGTTCTCTATTTATTCATCTCTGTCTCTAGACACTCTGTCTGTCCTTCCACCATAGTGATCCTTTCTACAATGTATGAATAGGTTTTGTTTACTTTTCTATTAGATCCTTGCAGCTTTTTTTAAGTAGATGAGCACGGCAATTTTCACTCCGGTTTTCTTTCTGCAGCTGCTGAATAGATTGGGGAATCACTGCCAGAGTTGGCTCTACCATTGATGTGACAATTGGTTCTGTCAGAGATCTTGCTTCTTTCATTCAGTTATTTCTCCTCTTTACCCTCTTAATATACCAGTTGGTAAACTGAATAATCCCATCTGAAGTTCTCCCTAGATGCTCCCTCAATACTCGTGCACCTGCCCTCTTGGGCACTCTCTTTTCTTTTTATAACATTTTACGTTGGGTTAGACTTGCAGAGTTATCTGGAATGCTGTCAAGAAGATGAAGTGCTGTGGAGATTATTCAGAGTCATCGTTCAAAGAGAAAAACATCTCCCGTGTATCAAGGGACCTGGCTACTGCTTTTGTTTCCCCACTGTTCGGTGTTAGACCTTGTACAACAACCGCTGGTTCTCCTTGATAAGCTTGGTTGATCATATCACCTTCCTACTTTCCACTTCTGGGACAGAGTCGTATCCTGTAGTTCTTGCACCTCTGCCAATACTTCCAAGTGAGCTTTACCGAGTATGCTTGTCCCATTAAAATGTTGCGGACTTTCTGAGGTTTGACTTGCCTTCCTCCTCACCTAGTTGTCATCGAGAGGGAGACTGTCCGAGGTGCTTCTACCCCGCTCGTAGTGGTCGATTTTCAACTTTCTTTCCCCTGTGGCTGGTTCGGGATCAATAGTGTTTGACCCCCCCCATCTCAGGCTTTGATTCTTTATTTCGAATTTGGGGGAACAAATTTGCAACCCTGCTTCAGGTTTTTCAATTTTTTTCGTTTAGCTTTTACAAGAATAGTTAAATAGAAATAGAAAGAGTAGAATGTACTTCAATGGGAAATGTATTATGTAATTAATCTGGCAAGCCCCTTTGATCAATCATTGCTATGTACAGGCAACAATGTAGAAAATTGAAATACATTATTGTTGCTCCAAATTATAAAAAACTCCCCCTTCAGGTATACCTACCACTCCACAATTGTGAATCCCTTGTCTATACTAGTTCTGAAGAAATTAAGTGAGTTCATCTAGTCGGTGAGGGCAGGAACCAAGAAAAAGGCAAAGTGGTTTGTTCTTACACCTACATAGCTGACACTTTGGGGACCATTAGGATGTAGGACGGATCGCCACCGCCGTACATCCTTCCCCGCCCGCCACCCATTTTTCCCCTGCCATATTAGTATGGCGGGGGGACCCCAGAGGAGGGAAAGACCATCCGCCGGTTTTCTGCCGGTCACACAGGTGACCAGGCAGAAAAGGGTCCTGCTATGGTGGCGTATTAGGACGGTAGCGGAAAGCTGCCTTTCCCTGGAAAGGCAAACGGTCCTCACCATTGGGGGCCAGTAGCAGGCCCCCAGTAATTCTGGGGGGTGCACATGGGGGGTACCTATGGTACCCCCCTGCATTTGCATGCACAACATGGCAGGCACCGCGCAGTGCCTGCCACGTTGTGCATGCAAATGCACACCATGTATTTTTGGCATTGCGGCGGGTGGTGCTGGAAGCACCGCCCGCCGCAATGTTAAATAAGTGTGGCGGGCGCATCCTAATCTCCCACACGGGACCGCCGCACCTATGGCGGGCGGTCCCTTTTTACGTCGAGATGGCGGGCGGACCTTGTCTGCCCGCCATCCTAATGATGCCCTTTGTCTTGCCCTTAGTGCATGTTACTTCTAACGGTTGGTAGATCATAGTGATTCTAGTGAAGGATGAGGAAAGGCTTCTGTTGCTTTTCTGAAGGGAGGAAGAGTGATTCAATCAAAAAACTATGAGCATGTATGTATGAAGAGCTGAATGGTTTGTTATTATTTATTTTGAAGTACTGTTGGTACTTTGGGAGTTGGGGCCTGATTTAGATTTCAGCAGACAGGTTAGCAATTCACAAATGTGACGGATATCCTGTCCACTCGACTACAACTGCATCATATCCATTGGAATTTTTAATGCAGCAGATGGAATTTCCGTCGCGTTTGTGACAGGTATCCCATCAGCCAAACTCTAAATTAGGCCATAAGTCTTGGTCAGCTAGGTGATGGTGTCTGTGTGTGTATGTGGGTGTAAGGAAGGGAGGGCACATTCTACAGGGCTTCTGGTGAGAGGATGGAAACCCCAGGATATTCATACTTACAGGTGTTAGCTCTGGTCACAGGACTGTTGCAGAGCTCCTAGGTCTATTGATTTAGAGATGATAAAGACGGAAAAGTGTAGTTGTTGGCTATAGCTTTTTAATAAATCTGGTGCTTGATTATCATGTCAAATTCAAATTACTCTAGGATTTCCTGTTCTTCTGATGTGACAAATTTAGAGGTAAACACTTTGCACTATCTCTGGACCATGAGTGAAGAACAGAAGATCAATTTTATGTCTTGCAAAATTCATACTTTTAAATGGATCTGAAATGAGAAGGTGTTGGTTTCTTTAGGAATATATATCATTAGACATTGTTTTATTTTTGCAGAAGATTTTGTGAGGCTTTATGATTGTGAGACTGTTCAGCCCAGAAATACAGATGATATCACCTCTCTTCATTGATGGAAAGCTGGACAGGATCCTGTACTCTAAAATTTGATATTCAGTGAGGTACGAGGACCTGGATGCCAGAGTCATTGATCATAGGTTCTATCCTGATCCAGATCATGGTTGCATGACATAACAACGAATTGCTTTACCATGCATCCTTTACCACGCAATGCATTTACCACATATTGGCTTTACCTCTCAGGTCTTTACCACACAATGCATTTAACATGGAAACCTTTACAATGAAATAGTAAGTATATTTATATATATACAGGGCGTAATTTGTATGAAATGCGGCCGAATAAACCATAATATCATTTACAAATTTATTTGGATGAATAATAATCATATGTAATGTTAATAAGTGATATATATAAGCAGATTCAAGTTATGAACCTATACATGAATGTAATGTATTGACCGTTCAAAGATGGCCGCTGTTTTAACAAAACCAATGTCTGCATCACTGGATCTTCTTCTATGTTTATTTAAAAACGTTATTTTCCATTTCTATGAATTGCATGAAAACTTGATTTAAAACACTTACAATGCAATTATCGAATAGACACTGACGAAGGCGGTTACGCTGAAACGCATTTGTCTATTTGCAAGCAGCTGAGACGAAAATAAATGGAAATATTGCTTACGAAACGCTGATGGCTCTGAGTGCGCTCTATTGTAAAAGGTTCCTGGGGAGCGAGAAACCTGGGTTTTGGAATATATATATATATATATATATATATATATATATATATATATAAATATTTTCCCACTTTTTAAATATTTTTCCACTTTATAAATTCAATATGGGTTGTAATGCAAGAGTCAATCAAGTGATCATAAAACTGAGGAATTAAATTCTTGCATGAAATGGTACTGTTTACTGTTCACTGTTTATTGATGTAAGGTTCAAAAACTACGAGGTCCAGAATGCTATGCTTTATAACTGATGACATCAACAGTCACATGATTGACATTGATTGTTTTTATTGGTTAATTTCAAAAGTGTAATGACAACCGTGATCAAGCTATCAGTGGATGGTGAAACGCGTTGGTTTGTCTTAAGACTGAATACCTATTAAGACGAATAAAGAACTGGGATTGAAACTAAATAAACCGTGAGTGCGTGCTAATTGGTTTCCTACCAGGGAACCGTCGGAGGATGTTATGACGGCACAGCTCGGCCGCAGCATTGCACCGGATAGAGAAGCGCCAGGGGCCCCTTGAAACGGAGCGGAAGTGTGGATATATATATATATATATTCACTGAAAAAACCATAGGTTTCACACATGTTATAGTTAGCGGAAATTTTACTGATAAAAAACCAATGAAATTGCCCCGTTATAGTTAGTGCTGGCAACTATAACTCACGCGACCGCAATCCTCTGCTGATGCTAATACTGTATTTAGACACTTATTTGCCCATGTCTTCTTCCATACATTTTTAGCTATACATATATTACAAATATTTTTTTTTCATAAAGACACATATGTCATCAGCAGAAGATTGCGGTCGCGTGAGTTATAGTTGCCAGCACTAACTATAACGGGGCAATTTCATTGGTTTTTTATCAGTAAAATTTCCGCTAACTATAACATGTGTGAAACCTATGGTTTTTTCAGTGAATTTGCAAGGTTTTTTAAATGCTAATTCCTAACTATAACGTGTGTGAAACCTATGGTTTTTTCAGTGAATTTGTACGGTTTTTTAAATGCTAAGTGACTTTACGCCATTCGTGGCGTGCGCGCCCACTTAACGCAGTTCGTTCCGTGCGCGCACGGTGCGCTTCGCGCACCGTGCGCGCACAGTGAGCACGCGGTGCGCTTCGCGCACCGCGCACCCACTTTACGCAGTTAGTGCCGTGCCCACGTTACGCTAGATGGGCCATGTACGCACGATGCGCTTCGCGCACCGTGCGCACATGGAGGACATATTATGCGCTTCCTTGTGATAGGTAATCTGTTGAAATTTTTTGGGAAAATTTTCTGTGCTATGATAAGCCATGCACAAATGGTGGCCTTCGGCCACCATTTGCACAAGGGGTGGAGAAAGTGTGGATAGTGTTTTTTTTTTTTTTATTTTTTTACCGTACGCTTACGGTAAGCGTACGGTAAGCGTACCCCGCGAAATTGCCGAAAAAAAAATAATGCCGTTTTTGCTCTTGGGGGATGTTTGGGGACTCCCTCAACATGACTATGTGAGAGGGAGTTGTCAAAACATCCCCGTAACATGTTTTTGGCCATCATGTTTGATACATAACACTCAGTGCGGTAGACAAAATGGCGGACGCCGCTTCCTGGTTTCTGCCGATTCGAATGTTTACTAAGATCTAAGAGCCAATCAGAATCGCGCTCGCGCACGCCACCGTACGCTTACCGTAAGCGTACGGTAAGCGTACCGTAAGCGGGCTCAGATATATATATTGATTTAAAGGCTATTTTCTCAGAATCTACTGAACAGATTTACACCAAACCTACAAAAGGCACTTCCTTGACCTAGGGACTACCTCTCTGCCAAATTTCTAGTAATTCTGTTCAGCCGTTCGGGCTGTAGCTCGTTCTAAAGGTCCTATGGAAAAATGCATGGGAAAAACGCGTTTTGGGACCCCCCTTTTATCTCAGCCCCCGCTTGACGAATCCCCCCGAGACTTTCAGGGTAGGAGCGGAGCGTAGCGCCCCACCTATTTTGAGAAATTCGCGAGGATTCGTCGACCGGCGCCAAAGTTATTCAAAATAGAATGTTGAGGTTTTCCTATGGAAACGTGGTCCTAACTATAACTACCTACTGGCGACCGCCAGTAGGTAATATATATATATATATATATATATATATATATATATATATATATATATATATATATATATATATATATATATATATATATATATATTCCTCATGAAATATTCAAAACTAATATGCCAGTCACTTTAGCAGCAGTCTATAACATTACGTGGTGATTTGTCAATCGGTGGCCAAGAGAAAGGGGTTCCCAAAACACTTTTTCTCCATGTTAATTTCCATAGGAAACTTTCAACACAGCTACAGCTCGAATTGCTGAACAGAATTACAAAATTGGCAGAAAGGAGCTGTTGGTCCAGAAAGCAACCTCTGTTTATGGTGTAAATTCATTCAGTATTTCTGAGAAATGTAAAGATTTCTCAGATATACAACTGAGGCCGCGGTGGATCCTCTAACCTTCCCGATCTCGTGCCTGAGATCTGATTGGCTGTCAACCCTTCAAACCAGGACAGTTCAACTGAGTCACAAGAAAAAACATTAAAAAAAGAAAAGGGGGCTGGGTAGAAACACCCTGACTCTCTAGGACTTTAGGAGAGGTCCCACAGGTTCCTATGCTCCATTTAATTTAGACCTCCGGGTGGGCTAGGTCCCAGAAGGAATTGAAAATAATAATGGAGACTGCCACCTCCCCAGGGCTGAATACAAGTGAAATGCAGGGGGCCAGGTGATCTGCCCGCAGCCCCGGGGACCGCCACCTCTTTGCGGTTAATTATTGTAGAAATGCTTGGGAGGTCCTATGACCTCCTCAGCAGCCCGAGAATTGCCACCTCCCTGCAGCTTATGTAATGAGGGTCCTCGAGGACCACCCTGCCCCTGGGACCACCACCTCCCTGGGGCTTTTAGATTTCAATGTAGGGGGCCTCATGGACCACCTCCAGCCCTGGGGACCACCACCTCCACCGGGCCAAACTATATTTTAAATACATGAGAGGTGTAGGTGCATGGCCCTCCTCCCAGCCCATTCTCATCCCCGGGGACTGCCACCTACCTGGGACAAGCCATATTCTAGGAAGGAGGACGGTGGCCTCCCTCTTGGAGCCCTACATGGCCCCTGGGGACCGCTACCCCGGGACATTGCAGTATTCCCTGCCTTGAGCATTTTATACAAGCGGAGCACACTTCACTTTTTATACACAGGGAGCTGCATGTCAGCAGCTCCCTGTTTGTAAAAAGCAATGAAAGCTCCCGCAACAGGCTAAGAGCTGGCTAAGCCTGTGGGGGCCTTCAGGCTCTCCCCGTGGTCCTCAACAGGGTATGGGGTCCCCAGGACTGAAGTTGACTTGGGGAGGGGGCCACATGGTTTCCCCCCCTCATTTAAATATTTATATTAAGGCTTGGGCCAGGGGGATGAGGCCCCGAGGGCCAAAAATGACCTGGGGTTAGAGGCCCTTCAGCACCACTCTCTTTTAAAAACAAAAAAAGATAACGTCCTGGCCCCTGGGTATAGGGTCCCCGTGGTAGAAATCCGCTTGAGGAGTGCGGCCCCTTCCCTTTTGAAATAAAGGGTCAGGCCCCGGGGGATGTGGTTCCCAGTGAAGAAAATGGCCCGGGAGGAGGGCCGGGCCATCTATGGCTCCCCGGGGAGCCCTACAGCCCCCCTCATTTGTTACATTTAGCCCTGTTAAGGTGGTGATCCCCGGGGCCAGAGGGTCCGCAACTGACTTCCCTCATTATATAATATGAGTCCCGGGAAAGTGGCAATCCCCAGGGCTGCGGGGAGATGTGTGGGCCCCCCAGCATTTATCTATTAATTGTCCCAGGGATGTGGCAGGTTTTTAGGCTAGGGGCTCCGCATGCTGTGTTATGGCAGTGACGCCGCCTACAAGCCCCGGCCCACTTTGATGGGCTTTCCCTTTGTCGCATCTGCATTTGGACACACCCACACACATATATATGACGCTCAGATTTCACAATGCAACAGAACTCACTGCGGATGCTACACACATGTATATAATAGTGAAAATCACTCAAATAATTCAGCGCTCCTTCAACATTGCAAGTCACTCACTGGGTTCTTGCTACCATCTCTATTTCATCATACAGATGCGTTTTGGTGATAGGTCGCCTTTCTAAATCTTCCTATAAAAATGTTGCTTCAATCACATCGCTGCGGGTTCATTTAAACATCACAAACCCTTTCGCCATTGGTGCATTTGGAGGCATGAGCACAAAGAAAGGACTGCAATGCCCCCATCGATTTCAGAGCTGCAGCATTAAAAGAAAGCATCTAAAAGTATGTATTATACCGTTGGTAATATTCAAATGTCCAATAAACTCACTACCATTGTTAAGTCGTCATTTTTAATGTACTGCTCGCTACATTGTCACTCACATTTAGATTTCTATAATGATATTTATTAAAAGCACCCCTCGCCTGCCGCTGGATGTCATTCTAAAATGAGATGAACACCCTGGTCAAATAACTGGCTTCCCCGAAATTGAATAATTGCCGACATTGGTAGATGGTCCAGCTCTTCAGTGGCGGCTCGGGCAGTTGAAATTAAACATGGTGCTCTGATTTCACCATGCTGCCAAACTTGCAGCGGGTGCCACACAGAGGCGTGATGATGAACATCCCACAAATAATTCAGCGCCCCTTCAACACTGCAAGGCACTCACTGGGTTCTAGTTACCATATGTATTTCATCTCCCAGACGCATTTCAGCAGTAGGTCGCCTTTATCAATTTTCTAATGAAGTGGGTGCTTTACACAAATCATTACGGGTGTATTTAAATATCGGAACCCATTCGCCATTGGTGGATTTAGAGGCATGAAAACAAAGAAACAACAGAATTTGCCTCATCTATCTCATAGCTGCTGCATTAATAGAACATGTTTAAAAGTATGTATTGTACTATTGGTAATGTGGAAATGTCCAATAAAATCGCCACTATTGGCAAGTTTGTAATGCGCATCACACCATGGGGCAGATTTACAAGCCGCTTGCGCCACTTTTGCGTCACTTTTCCCATGTTAAAAGTGACGCAAAAGTGGTGCAAGGGGTATGTAAATCTGCCTCCATATTAGCATTCGCATATAGATTTGCAGCTACGAGATCGATGAGTTAATTGGAGTCTTGATACATAAGCGAGATAGGGCGAAGGTTTGAAATATGGTCCTTATCTGGGTTGGGGAGCACAATAATTGTGGCATCTTTAAATGTACCCTCAACGGAAGCATTGAAGGCAAGATCTTGAAACAAGGATAGGTGTACCGGGCCTAATTGAGTGGAAAGTATTTTGTAGAATTCAGCTGAAATTTCTTCAGGACAAGGTGCACTTTTGGGCTTTGAGAATTTAATGACAGAGTAAACTTCTTCAATAGTTAATGGGGAATCAAACAATGCAAATATCTAGATTATTTATACAAATGTAAAGCTGACATCTGTTTCCTATAAGAAACCCCTCTTGAAAGACACCTCTCCTGACTCATGATACACCCAACTTGATAAAGACATCTGCCCAATACATTGATGAGTCAAACCCTCGACTCCATACCTTTGACTGTACGTACCCTTAAAAGACAGTCTCCTGACACAATTTAAAGCACTCATAAATTAGATGCATGTAACCATGACTCTTTACATATCTTGAATACACACTCCCGTATAATGCTTAAGTGAACAGTTTATATGAGTTTGTAATGTATTATTTATCACCAGATGTTTGTGAGAAAGTTTCTAAACTATTCGTGGACTTTTACAAAAAAAAAAAAATAATACAATTGTCATTTGAGTCTCGCCCAAGTATCTATGTCAGAGGAATCCTAAACCCAGAGACTCTTCACTTATCTATTTTATTTGTATTGTGTGAGCATTGAGTTCAGACAACTGTGAATAGTTAGTAGACATTTACTTATTCTAACATATGTTGTGTTCATGTTCTACAGGGGAAGAACATAGCCAGAATGTTTTTGATTTTCCCCATTATGACCAAAATGAGCATCACCTGGATCAGTTACCACTGAAGAACCAATCTATACCAATGGATTCAACAAAAAATGACACTGTGCCTAAGACAATGCTGATTTTTGGACGTGGACTGCTTTTCATGGCTGCTGTGGTTATATTAATAGTGGGAATTTTGGTAAGGGTCCTGGACCTCTAGGGATAATTTGGCTCAGAGAACCAACCAGTGTTATGCACTACAGGAGGAAGAGAAATGACAAGGGTCAAGACTAAAATTCCCAATGTTTTGGCAACACTTTAGCGATGCCCTTGAGAACTGTTGGCAATTCAGTACATGCCTTTTTTGGGCATTGATGGACACATTTGGAAATCATAAAGCTTCGAAATTTGAAGATAAGATGTTTTCATGTCGGGATCTGTGTCATGGAAAACAATGATCCCGATGGCCCTAAAGGTGACATCATCCTAGGCAGGCACCTGGAAACACAGGTGGTATGTTGGAAAAAAGATCACCATTATGAAGGAAATACATATCTGCTTTCTAGGATTTGAACCCTGATTCCACAAGAAGGAATCACTGTACACTGACATGGTATTAGTATAGTAGCAATGGAGGGAAGTTACAGTGAGTAATGGGTGACAATACCATCAGGTGCTGTTTTCTTGAGTTAGCGTGTAATGGCATTGTTTTACCCAAAATTGTATTAATTTCCTTTATGCAATTAAAACTTTAATAAAATGATTGAAAAACTATTGTGGTCCTTTAGTATTACAGTGAAAGTACCAGTCACATGATGCCAGGCTTCACAAACCTGTATGGAGTCTAGCATCTGACTGGAGAGCAGTGTTCAAAGTGTGTCAGGGCCTGCCATGGCTGACCTTGCCTGTCATGTCTGAACCCTGGTAAAGACCTGGAGCTGCAATATCATGTCACCAGATGCACCAATTGTGATATGGGGTTGAAGCGATACTGTGGATGCTGAAATACATCATTGCTGGTACAAGGCATAAGATGTTATTATTTCTAAATTAAATACCAAGGTATCCCCTTTAGATGCAACCTCCAACAGAAGTGAAAGCAAGCAAACAAGGTGCTGCTTACCTATAGATTTACATTGTCAAATGCTTTATTGCTTACAGTCCAGAGTAATAATGCTACATAAAGGGTTAAAGATTGTGTTACGTGCTATCTTTAGTTATTGTTTGTTCTATTGTCTCTTTACGAGCTTATCAAGCACAAGATTTACATTTTCATGCAGCATCTTTAGTTGCCATGGCCACTCCTCTTATAGAGAGTTTCTAGTGATTCTTGTTAGGTTTCACCCCTTTTTTGAGACCCACACCTTTTTCACCACACTTGAAGCACTGATGTAGCTGTGCCTTAGGGTTGATGATTTTGTAGAGCAATGAACTTCTCATGCTTTGAGGTGGGGGGTTGAGATGACACACAAGTGAAAGGGATGTACACACGGATGGGAGTGGAGGTAGTGAGGCAGTGCTGTAGCAGAGGGTTGTAAGTCCCAAATGGTACTGCAGCACACAGTGGAGCATCGTGTCAGAGTAGAGCGGGATGAATCAGAGTTTGGCCAGGCGTGCACTCAGGAAATGAGGCAAGGGGATCTGGTGCTTAAGGGAGCACATGAGAGGAACACAATCAGAGGCACACGAGGGGCAAAGGTGAAGCATGTTACACAAGGTTGAAAGACTATGGAGGCAAAAGGAGACATGTTACAGCTCAAGAGGAGCAGAGTATGAAGAAGGTGCTGGGGCTAACAGGGGTCATGGCACAGATAGAAGGAGAATATGTGCAGTCCGCCTAGTAGTTGCTGTGATTGGAGAGGTTTATCAATTACAGCACAGTCATTGCAAAAATAGATCACCTACACTTTCATGAAAGAGGAAACACATCTATAGCCATTTTGTACATATAACTTGCCTAAAACAATTATGGGCCGATTCCGATGTCGGATGGACTCAGGTCCGTCTGACATCGGTCAAGAGCCGTAACCGACCGACCTGCTGTCGTCGGTTATGGCCCTGCAAGTATGATGCGACCGAGCAGGGTTCGGTCGCACTCGTATACTTCACAATGCAAGCATGCATTCCGAGCGGAATGCATGCTTGCATTGTGAAAAGCAGGGGTGCAGTTCATCCCTGCGCCCTGTGGCCGGCACCCCAAGGTGCCTGCCACCGGGTGCAGGGATCCACAGAGGGGCACCATAGGTGCCCCCAGGCCGCCATACGGCAGCCTCGCACCCATAGGGGCCCTACTGGGGGCCCCCAAAGACAGTTTCCGACTGCCGTTTCGTGCCGGTCTTCGAAAAAACTGCCATCGTACTCCCTCGGTCGTAAAGAGGCGGCCGGGGAGTACAGAGGGATTTCCAGACGGCGGACGGGCTCTCCGAGCCTGTCATCAGCCATCCGGAAATCCGAGCCGGATTCCATCGGAATGGCTCGGTCGGAAAGCAATCCGGCCGACACATTCCGATTCGGTCAGAAGGGCTCCGACCATCGTACGGAACCCTTCCGGCCGAAATCGGAATCGGCCCCTAAGTGTAGAATTAGTATCACCATATTAACACAACAGTCTTTTCTATGTACCTGAATGAATACACAAACAAATGACAGCAAAGACCCAAATAGAAGTGGTGTGCAAAAAATACAAAAACGAAATTCTCTTTCTCTCTCTCTCTCTCTCTCTCTCTCTCTCTCTCTCTATATATATATATATATATATATATATATATATATATAGTATTTGTAAATGCGTGGGGGGCTCCCCGGGGACCACCACCTCCCCAGGGTTATGCAAATGATGGGAGGGGGGCTGCGTGGCCCCCCTCCTGGAGCCCTCAATGGCCCTGGGGACCGCCACCCCCCAGGGACGCTACTGCAATGTCCCAGGTGGCCCACCCCCGGGACATTGCTGTTTGCTTTGGCAGGCCTGCCATAGCAAACCCTGCTTTGCGTTTTGGAAGCGAGAGCAGGAAACTTGCTCTTACTTTCAAAAAGCAAAGCAAATTGCTTTTGCACAAGGGGAGCTGCATGTCAGCAGCTCCTCTTGTGCAAAAGCAATACCGGCTCCCGCAGGAGGCGGGGAGCCAGCTGGGACCGTGGGAGCATTGGGGCTCCTGGGGCCAGATGTGGCCCTGCAGGGGGGCCACGAGACCCTTCCCCTAAAAAAATATAAAAAAAGAAGGCTGGCCAGGCCCAGGGGGATGGGGCCCCTGTGGCAATAGTTGGCCTCTGGAGGGGGGCCACACGGTCCCCATCCCCGAAATAAAAATAAAAAACAACAAGGCTTCCAGACCTTGGGGGATGGGGTCCCCGGAGCAAAAAGTGGCCCAGGAAAGGGGGGTCTCCCTCGCATAAAAAAAACGGCAACTTGCCAGAGGGCCCACCCTCTCCCTGCATGACTCTGCAAACGTGCCACCTGGCGCGTTCTAAGTTGGGGAACTGTGTCCCCTTGAATACTGAGGGTCCCTGGGGGCCAACTAGCCCACCAGGTACCTCCAGTAAGCGCCACACAGCTGGATTGCAGAGAGGTGGTAAGAAGCCACGCTCCTTTTAAACCACTCTGCAAACACGCATCTTGGCGCACTGCTGGTGAGGCGATGAGGTCCTCTTGTGTCCTGAGGACCTCAGGACACAAGTGGACTTCATCCCCAAGCAACATTGCGCCAGCAGCAGCGTATGCAGAGTGGTGTAAAAGGGGGGGGTGGCCTCAGACCACTCTCAGCAATCCAGGTTTTTGGCACTTACTGGAGGTACCTGGTGGGCTAATTGGCCCCCAGGGAACCTCAATATTCAAGGGGACTTAATTCCCCAACTTAAAACGCACCCAAGGGTGCATTTGCAGAGTGGTGGGGAAAGGGGGCATGGCCTTTGTCTACCTCTCAGCAATCCCACTGTGTGGGGCTTGCTGGAGGTAAGAGGCTAGTTGGCCCCTAATAGACCCCCAGTAGCGAAGGGGACTTCAATCCCCATTCAAGAGCGCACCAGGGGGCACATTTGGAGAGTGGTGGGCAAAAGGGGCATGGCCTGCTATGAGGTAAGGATGTCCTTGGGGGCTAACTACCCCTCTTGTTAACTCCAGTAAGTCCCACACAGTGGTATGGCTAAGACATCTTTGGCGGCCATGCCCCCCTTTCTCCACCACTCTGCAAACATGCCTCCTGGCAGACTACGGGATGGGGGATAGAGTCCATTTTACTCCTGCAGGACGTTGGGGGCCAAGAAGCCCTCCTGGTACCTCCTGTAAGTCCCACGCAGCAGAATTCCTGAGCGATGGTCGGAGGCCCAGGACCCTTACTCCACCACTCTGCAAACGCAACTACTAGTTAAAGAAGTGTTTGGAATGTAATAGGTTTCGTATTTGCTAGAATTAGAGCTATTGGCATTGTAAATGTAAAAGCTTTTTACTAATGTTTTTTGGAGTGTAGTGGATGTACGTTGTGTATAGTGGAATTATGTGGTATGTTGTGCAGTGAAATTATGTGGATAGGAAGTATGTGGTATTTAGTGTATAGGAATTATGTGAGTGGGATTATGTGTTATGGAGAGTAATTATGTAGTATGTTAGTCTGTGTTGTGGAGTGGTAATCAGGTTTAGTCTTCCTCATTTCCATAGAAGCTCAACTATGAACTCAGTGAGACAAAAAAAGAGGGAATCACTGAGGAGCACATGTGGACCTAGTCAGAGGTATGATTAGGGCCACTGGAATTATGTGACTCTTTGGCTGCACCGACTTTCGCACAATTATAAATTTTCTGTATTAGCCACATAATTCATCATCTGCTCCCTAATCTGCAGATTTGAACAAAAAAAAAAGCCTGGTTTCTAGCTCAAACGGCCCAAACGTTACCAAAAATACAGCGACAAGTGTTACAGCATTGTGGAAGGTCCATTGCAAACCTTGATTGGTCACCTGTTACTTATTGCAAAATGTGGGTGTTAAACTGGTACTAATGGTGTGCAAGCCACTCTTGCTTCCTTCTGTGCATCTCTTGCCTCTTTCCGAATGTCAGTTGCTTCTTTCTGCACATTTCTTTCCTTTTCTCACTTCTCTTGCCTCTTTCTCTAAATCTCTTGTAATTTCTGCACCTCTCTTCCCTCTTTCTGCACATCTGTTGCCTCTTTCTGCACCTCATTTGCTTCTTTCTGTACCCCTTTTGCCTGTTTCTGCACCCCTCTTCCCTCTTTATGCAACTCTCTTGCCTCTTTCTGCACCTCTCTTCCCTCTTTCTATACCACTCTTGCCTCTTTCTGTACCTCTGTTCCTTATTTCTTCACCTCTCTTGTCTCTTTCTGCACCCTTCTTGCCTCTTTCTGCACATCTCTTGCCTCTTTCTGCACCCCTCTTTTCTCTTTAAGTACCTGTCTTGCCTCTTTCTGTACCCCTGTTCAGTCTTTCTGCACCTTTCCTGCCTTTTTCTGCACACCCCTTGCCTCTTTCTGTACCTCTCTTGCCTCTTTCTGCACTTTTCTTGCCTCTTTCTGCAGCCCCTTTGCCTCTTTCTGCACATCTGTAGCTTCTTTCTGCACTTCTATTGTCTTTTTCTGCACCTTTCCAGCCTGTTTCTGTACCTCTATTGCCTCTTTCTGTGCCTCTGTTGCCTCTTTCTGCACTTCTCTTGCTCTTTCTGCACCCATCATGCCTCTTTCAGCACCTCTGTTGCTTCTTTCTGCACTTCTCTTCCTTCTTTCTGCACCCCTCATGCCTCCTTCTGCACCTCTGTTGCTTCTTTCTGTACTTCTCTTGGTTCTTTCTGTACCCCTCTTGCCTCTTTCTGCACCTCTTTTGCTTCTTTCTGCACTTCTTTTGCCTCTTTCTGTAACCATTCGTGCCTCTTTTCAGCACCTCTCTTGCCTCTTTCTGCACCCCTCTTTTCTCTTTCTGCACCTCTCTTCCTCTTTCTGCACCCCTTCTTTCTGCACATTTCCTGCCTGATTCTGCACCTCTCTTGCCTCTTTCTGTACCTCTCTTGCCTCTTTCTGCACTTTTCTTCCCTCTTTCTGCACCCCTGTTCCTTCTTTCTGCACCTTTCCTCCCTGTTTTTGCACCTCTCTTGCCTCTGTACGTACTTCTGTTGCCTCTTTCTACACTTCTCTTGCACCCTTTACGCCTTTTTCAGCACCTTTGTTGCTTCTTTCTACACTTGTCTTCTTTCATTTTGCACCCCTACTGCCTCTTTATGTACCTCTCTTGCCTCTTTGTGTACCCCTCCTACTTTTTTCTGCACCTCTCGCCCTCTTTTTAAACCTCTGTAGGTTCTTTCTGCACTGCTCTTGCTTCTTTGTGCTCTTTACTTGCCTCTTTCTGCACTTCTCTTACTTCTTTCTGCACCACTCCTTCCTCTATTCTATCTGTACCACTGTTACTTCTTTCTGCACTCCTCTTGCCTCTTTCTGCACCCTTCATGCCTCTTTCAGCACCTCTGTTGCTTCTTTCTGCACTTCTATTGCCTCTTTCTACACCTCTCTTGCTTCTTTCTGCATGTCACATGCCTCTTTCAGCACCTCTGTTGCTTTTTTCTGCAGATCTCTAGCCTTTTTCTTCACCTCACATGCCTCTTTCAGCACCTCTGTTGCTTTTTTTCTGCAGATCTATTGCATCTTTCTGCATCCCTCGTTTCTCTTTCTGCACCTCCCTTGCCTCTGTCTGTCTCTCTGGTGCCTCTTTCTGCACTTCTCTTCCTCTTTCTGCACCCTTTGTGCCTCTTTCAGCACCTCGGTTGATTCTTTCTGCACTGCTCTTGCTTCTTTCTGCACCTTTGTTGCTTCTTTCTGCACTTCTATTGCCTCTTTATGCACCCCTCTTTTCTCTTTCTGCACCTCTCTTGCTCTATCTGCACCCTTCGCACCTCTTTCAGCACCTCTGTTGCTTCTTTCTGCACTGCTCTTACCTCTTTCTGCAACCCTCTTTTCTCTTTGAGCACCTCTTATGTTTCTTTCTGCACTTCTCTCTCCTTTTTCTGTACCCTTCCTGCCTCTTTCCGCACCTCTGTTGCTTCTTTCTGCACTTCTATCACCTCTTTCTACACATCTTTTGGTTCTTTCTGCACATCACTTGCCTCTTTCAGCACCTCTGTTGCTTTTTTCTGCAGATCTCTTGCCTTTTTCTGCACCTCCCTTCCCTCTTTCAGCACCTCTGTTGCTTTTTTCTGCAGATCTCTTGCCTCTTTCTGCACCCCTCTTTTCTCTTTCTGTACCTCTGTTGCCTCTTTCGGCACTTCTCTTGCTCTTTCTGTACCCTTTGTGCCTCTTTCAGCACCTCTATTGGTTCCTTCTGCACCCCTCTGGCTTCTTTCTGCACCTCCGGTGCTTCTTTCTGCACTTCATTTGCCTCTTTATGCACCCTTCTTTTCTCTTTCTTCATCTCTGTTACCTCTATCTGTACCTCTGTTGCCTCTTTCTGCACTTCTCTCTTGCTTTTCTGTACCCTTCCTGCCTCTTTCTGCACCTCTGTTGCTTCTTTCTTCCCTTCTACTGCCTCTTTCTACACATCTTTTGCTACTTTCTGCACGTCACTTGCCTCTTTCAGCACCTCTGTTGCTTTTTTCTGCAGATCTCCTGCCTTTTTCTGTGCCTCCCTTCCCTCTTTCAGCACCTCTGTTGCTTTTTTCTTCAGATCTCTTGCCTCTTTCTGCACCCCTCTGTACCTCTGTTGCTTCTTTCGGCACTTCTCTTACTCTTTCTGCACCCTTCGCGCCTCTTTCAGCACCTCTGTTAGTTCTTTCTGCACTGCTCTTGCTTCTTTCTGCACCTCATGCGCCTCTTTCTGCACTTCTCTTGCTTCTTTCTAAACCTCTGTTGCTTCTTTCAGCAATTCTCTTGCCTCTTTCTGCACTTCTCTTCCCTCTTTCTGCACCCCTCCTACCTCTTTCTTTACCTCTCTTGCCTCTTTCTGCAACTCTCTTGCCTCTTTCTGCACTTCACTTGCTTCTTTCTGCACCTCTCTTGCCTCTTTCTACACCTCTGTTGCTCCTTTCTGCACTTCTCTTGCCTCTTACTGCACTTCTCTCGCTCTCTCTGCACCCTTCGCACCTCTTTCAGCACCTCTGTTGGTTCTTTCTGCACTGTTCTTGCTTCTTTCTGCCCTTTACTTGCCTCTTTCTGCACTTGTCTTGCTTCTTTCTGCACTGCACTTACCTCTTTCTGCAACCCTCTTTCCTCTTTGAGCACCTCTTATGCTTCTTTCTGCACTTCTCGCTCCTTTTTCTGTACCCTTCCTGCCTTTTTCCGCACCTCTGTTGCTTCTTTCTGCACTTCTATTGCCTCTTTCTACACATCTTTTGGCTCTTTCTGCACATCACTTGCCTCTTTAAGCACCTCTGTTGTTTTTTTCTGCAGATCTCTTGCCTTTTTCTGCACCTCCCTTCCCTCTTTCAGCACCTCTGTTGCTTTTTTCTGCAGATCTCTTGCCTCTTTCTGCACCCCTCTTTTCTCTTTCTGTACCTCTGTTGCCTCTTTCGGCACTTCTCTTGCTCTTTCTGTACCCTTTGCACCTCTTTCAGAACCTCTATCGGTTCCTTCTGCACCCCTCTGGCTTCTTTCTACACCTCTGGTGCTTCTTTCTGCACTTTGTTTGCCTCTTTATGCCCCCTTCTTTTCTCTTTCTGCAACTCTGTTAACTCTTTCTGTACCTCTGTTGCCTCTTTCTGCAATTCTCTCTTGCTTTTCTGTACCCTTCCTGCCTCTTTCTGCACCTCTGTTGCTTCTTTCTTCACTTCTATTGCCTCTTTCTACACATCTTTTGCTACTTTCTGCACGTCACTTGCCTCTTTCAGCACCTCTCTTGCTTTTTTCTGCAGATCTCTTGCCTTTTTCTGCACCTCCCTTCCCTCTTTCAGCACCTCTGTTGCTTTTTTCTACAGATCTCTTGCCTCTTTCTGTACCCCTCTTTCTCTTTCTGTACCTCTGTTGCCTCTTTCGGCATTTCTCTTACTCTTTCTGCACCCTTCGGGCCTCTTTCAGCACCTCTTAGTTCTTTCTGCACTGCTCTTGCTTCTTTCTGCACCTCATGCGCCTCTTTCTGCACTTCTCTTGCTTCTTTCTAAACCTCTGTTGCTTCTTTCAGCAATTCTCTTGCCCCTTTCTGCACTTCTCTTCCCTCTTTCTGCACCCCTCTTGCCTCTTTCTTTACCTCTCTTGCCTCTTTCTGCAACTTTCATGCCTCTTTCTGCACTTCACTTGGTTCTTTCTACACCTCTGTTGCTCCTTTCTGCACTTCTCTTGCCTCTTTCTACAACTCTGACTTAGAGGTAGTTTTAATCCCCCTGACCTATTATATACTAGGGCCTTACAGGGAGGGGTCATGCCAATCACAGGAGTACCCCAACCCATAGTATACCCTAGTGTATATAGGTGTTTTCACTGTATTCTAAGTGTCTTTCAGCATATCACTGGCTCCAGGCCTGGTTAGTCAGAGTCAGTTACCACCAGTACCAGTCAGCAAAAGGTTGGGGGCACAGAATGACTTTGCAACAAGGCCACCTCTGTTGTTTCTTTCTGCATATCTCTTGCTTCTTTCTGCACTTTTCTTCGTCTTTCTGGACTTCTGTTGCTTCTTTCTGCATTTCTCTTGCTTCTTTCTGCGCCTTTCTCCCTCTTTCTGCACATGTCTTACCTCTGTAGGCATAGTTAGAAATTATCATTTAAAAAAACCTTAGAAATTCACTGAAAAAACCATAGGTTTCAGGCATGTTATAGTTAGAAATTAGCATTTAAAAAAACCTTAGAAATTCACTGAAAAAACCATAGTTTTCAGGGACGTTATAGTTACTTGGACATTTGACTTATATAAAACCAGAGAAATTCGTCCGTTATAGTTAGTTGTGCTAACTATAACTTGGGCGCCCGCAATGCACTGGTGATGACGTCACATATTACATCACTCATGACATGGTCAGTGACATCACTCGTGACATCACTGATGACATCTCAAATGACATCACTGAGGTTTTTTAAATGCTAATTTCTAACTATAACGTCCCTGAAACCTATGTTTTTTTCAGTGAATTTCTAAGGTTTTTTAAATGCTAATTTCTAACTATAATGTGCCTGAAACCTATGGTTTTTTCAGTGAATTTCAAAGATTTTCTAAATGCTAATTTCTATCTATAACATGACCGAAACTTATTTTTTTCAGTGAATTTCAATGTTTTTTTAATGCTAACTTCTAATTATAATGTTCATTTAACCTATAGTTTTTTCTGACACCCAAGAAGGACACAACACCCACTGCCACAACCCTCAGGACCTCCCCCATACAACCCCTCTCCCTACTACCACCAAGGCAGTGCTGAACACTACGGCGAACCCTCCAAAAACGGTGTGGTCCCGTAGCCATATAATAGCTAAATGTTGGGAAATGTGGCAATCATTTTTTCAGTAAATTTTATTTTTTGTAAATACTAATTTCTAACTGTAATCTTCATGATACCTATGTTTTTTTGTGAATTTCAAAGGTTATTTAAATACTAATTTCTAATTATAATGTTCATAAAACCAATGTTTTTCTCAGTAATTTTGAAAAAAAAATGATATTTTGTATTTTAATATTCTAAAAATTGTTTTTGTATTTTTTTATTTATTATTTTATGTCTTCTTGTTTTTAAATATTAAACAACACAGACAGTATGAAAGGGAGCCCAGCCCTGAGCCACATCTGAAGACCAACACATGTCATAGACCTACTGATCAAGCAGCTTCGACCCCCAGAACGCTACAACACCCACCACCACCCCCAGGACCCCCCCTCTACCACCGAGGCAGCGCAGAACAAGACAGAGAACTTTCCAAAAATGGCATGGCCCCTCAGCCACACAATAGCTGAATATTGGGACAGGTGTGAACAAACTATATGTGAAGGAAGCAATTCACCCATGAATAACAATGCACACAATGCAAAGTGTAGCAGTGATGTGCTGGAACAAACACCTCTCCATGTGCACAAATACTACTGGTGCTTGTAATGTTGTGGACAGTGGACCCAACCATGTTACGTCAAACACTAGGGACAATCTCAGTCAAGTAGCTGTATCGTCCCCTCCTGTTAGCATAAGCGTAACTGGAGTGGGCTGGTCCGACGTATGCCACTTCAGCGTAGGAGTGTGAATAAATAGGCCGGGGCTTTGGGCGTGGTTCACTTGTGAACTGTGAAGACCAACAACTGTGCCAGAGCGGCGGGCCTCACCCTGCCACGAGGCTGCTGCCATGACCATGGGTCTCCTCGACACAGGCCCCCTGCGAACCCAGCGGCACAGCACCGCAGACTTAAGTCTATACAGACTACTGCCTTCCATCTACACTGCGGACAGCAGGCATCACATTTCAGATGAAGTAGCGATTGCAGATGACGCAGTCCAATACGCAAGATACATTGCTCCCAGTGCGGCCCTCTCGGACCACGCATCATGGCAGGGAGCGCACACGCTGAACGCCAAAGGTACTACTAACTCAGTGCACCACAAGTCATCGACACGTGGCCTTACTGAGGCAGAATTCAATAGACAAAAGACATTGCTCCGAGTGCGGCCCCCCCAGACCACGCATCATCGCAGGGTACATACACGCTGAGTGCCAAAGGTACTACTAACTCAGTGCACCATAAGTCATCGACACGTGGCCTTACTGAGGCAGAATTCAATAGACAAAAGACATTGCTCCGGGTGCGGCCCTCCCGGACCACGCATCATCGCAGGGTACGTACACATTGAGCGCTGAAGGTACTACTAACTCAGTGCACCATAAGTTATCGCAAGGAAGAGTGAACAGTTTTATGTCAGCAGTGAGGCATACTATCACTCGAAAATCACCCAAAAATACTTATAATATAAAAAGAACAGAAGAATCGAAGTACATTAATGATTACAATCTAGTAATTTTGAAGACGTGGATTGCAAATATGGACATACAATATGTTGCAGATAACTCAATTACTGTTCCTCGCATACTATCCAAATAGAAGTCCATACCTGGAAAACATATGTCTATATGAAATACTGCAACATTATAGTTTTAAAAAAAATGTAACAGAAAAAGTAAATGAAGGGAAATATGCTGTAATTGGATCTGATGGATGTCTCTTAAAGAATGCCAAAGGAAATTTGATTAATCACAGGAAATTAAGTTGTGATACTCCGGGTAAGAGTTTTTCTATTTAGCTCTTCTGCAACTCTTCAAACCTTGGAGGACTGAAATGGAATTACTTGGAGATTTTGACTGCTATGAAGATTCTTTCAAAGCATGTAAAGACATTGCTATCAGTGAGGCCCGCCCGGACCACGCATCATCGCAGGGTGCGCACACGCTGAGTGCTTCAGGTGCCACTAACTCACTGCACCACAAGTCATCGCCAAGTGGACTTATTGAGGCAGTATTCGACGCAAGCCGCAACACATGGTACCACTAACCCTGTTCAACACAAGCCAGCGACACGTGGTGCCACTAACCCTGTTCAATACAAGCCGAATGATCCCACATGTGGAACTGTGTCCTGAGTCCTAAATGGCAGTGACCCCAAGTCCGTGGCAGCGACCACAGCACCAGACTCCCTTTGATCAGTTAGGCATATTTCCATATGCAAGGCCGGCGACACGTGGTGCCACTAACCCTGTTCAACACAAGCCGATCCCACATGTGGAACGGTGTCCTGGGTCCTGAATGGCAGTGACCCAAGTCCGTGGCAGCGACTACAGCAGAATACTCCCTTTGATCATTAAGGCATATTTCCATATGCAAGGCTAGCGACACGTGGTGCCACTGACCCTGTTCAACACAAGCCGATCCCACATGTGGAACTGTGTCCTGAGTCCTGAATGGCAGTGACCACAGCACAAGACTAACCCTGGGCGGACAACTACGCTACGCTCGCGTAGTTTGCGTAGTTTGTGCTACTTCGCGCTACGCGAATTGCACGTAGCACAGCGCAAAAACGCGTAGCATAGTTGGCATTTTTTGCTCGCTCGCGCTCCTTAACGTAAAGTTGGCGACCGCGAGTGAGCAAAATGACATCCCGGTGAGACTTTTTCCTTGTTCGGGATCAGCAACATCAAGTTGCCGATCACGAGCATGGAAAATAAACCTCTTGGCGAGATTCTCAACGCGGGGAGGTCAGGTTTCTCATTGCGAGTGGTCGCGTATGCTCGCGATGAGAAGCTACTAGTCCGCATTGAGAAAGCTGCCGCTCGAGTAAAAATCTACTCAAGCGGCAGAAAACGACAACTCACACTGTGCAAGATGCCGTTTTCAATGATTACACAGTGCAGACAAGCATCCGGCACTGTGCAATCATCGCGAACAGCGCACTACGCAGTTCACGTAGTGCTACGCATATCTCGCGAAGTGCACTTTGCGTAGCTACGCGTAGCGCTACTACACGAACTATGCCCAGGGTTACACCGGACACCCTTCGATTAGTGACGCGTATTTGCATATGGAAGGCCGGCGACACGTGGTGCCACTGAACCTAAACTACACAGGCCGGTGGGGCCACCAACCTATGCATGTGGCTGTGGGCCCTTGCTCACCGCTACCTCTGGCCTACACTGTGGTCAGCAGGGCTCACAATTCAGATACAGTCGCGATTGCAGATGACGCAGTAGGCAAGAGACATAGCTCCCACTGCGGCCCATCCACACCAAGCAGCATCACAGGCTTTTAACGGAGCTTTTAAAAATACTGTCACTTTAACTTGTACTCACCCTTCTGTTGCACATCAATACTACGCTCCTCAGTTACACAGAATTATTCTATTTGCACGCCCTTCCGCCATCTTGGAAGTAGCGCGGGGAGCAGTCTAGCGTCTGCTTCCCACACGCTACAAAGAGGGGCATGGTGCAAGCGCGCAGCGGGCGCGCCGGCGGCGCGCCTGTGTCGCGCCGAAGGCACGCCAAAGGCAAGCCCGTCTGCGCCTGTCCGTGGCCGACCGGGGCAAGGGGCCAGGAACCCTGCTCCGTTGTCCCCCACTATATGGAGATACAGTTCCCAGGCCCTCTTTCAACTCCGAATGAAGGCCTCTCCTCTCTGCGTCCCTTCCTGTAATCCTATAGATCAAGGAGTAGCCTGTCCACATTGTGGCTTTCAGCTCTTTAGTGATCTTACGGATAAAAGTACTTTAGTTCGCATGTACCTATTAAACTGTAGGTCTCTCCCTAAAAATAGCACAGAGGTTTCGCTGTTCTTAGAGGAAAATAAACCAGATGCCTTATTTTTAACAGAAACCTGGCTCCACTCTGAGTCTGACCCTGACGTTATTAATGCACTACCCAAGGGCTATCTGATCTTACTGGCAGATCGCCCCATCCGGAGAGGAGGCGGACTTCCCATTATTTTTAAGGATTTTTATAATTTTCGGAGCCTGCCCAACTTTCTACCCGATTGTGAAAGCTTAACCTTCGCTCTTGATCTCTCTGCCACCAATACCTTTTCAGGGACACTTATATACTGCCCACCAGGACCGATAGGGCAATTTCTCCATGCCCTTTCCCCCTCATTAGCTGACTCGGTATGTAGTTCAGCAAATTACACTCTTTCAGGAGATTTTAATATCCACCTTCATAACACTTTCGACCATAATGCAATAGATCTATCCGAGAACCTCGCTGCATTACAACTCCAGCAGTTAGTAACGAAACCCACCCATTGTAAGGGTCATCTGTTGGATCCTATCTTCAGTAACTGCACTGACCTTCTGGTGGAAAACCCCGCCCCGTTACCCTGGACAGATCATCTTCTAATCCCTTTTCATCTGTCTACTGTACACAGTCCTCCTCCTCCGTCTAAAGTCATTCGGAAGGAACGGAATTGGGCTAAACTTTCACGAGCGGACTGGACTCTGGCCCTCGAGTCATCAAGACCGTCTTTCAATCCTGACCCCACCCTGGCCAATCGAAATTTTAATCACTGGATTCTGAATTCTTAAGATGCTACACTCCCTTTAGAATGTATTAAACCGAAACGCGGCACCAAAACTGCCCCTTGGTACTCCCAAGACCTGCGAGAAAGCAAGCGCTTTTGTAAAAAATTAGAGAGGAAATGGCGTCTAGATTTTTCACCCTCCAGGAAAATTGCTTATAGAGCCGCCATAAAATCTTATAAGAATACAATTATAACCGCACAAGCTGCCTTTTTCGAAACTAAAATCAATGCAGCTGCCTCTAAGCCAAAAGAAATTTACAACATTGCAAAAACTCTCCTTAAACTCCCAGAAAAAATTCCCAACTCTGCTGATGCTCAACTTCGTTGTATCGATCTGGCAGAGTTTTTCCATGGAAAAATCCAAGCTATTTACACTGCCTTCCCTACTGCCCAGACCCTCTCAATGACTGTCGAAGATGCTGAGACTGAGGTGTCGCCCCTTGCAACACTTGAAACACTCCCCCCTCTGAATCCGTCCATCTTACAGTCCTTGATGCTTCAGATCAAGTCCGGTTCCCCCAACGACCCCGTGCCCCCGCGATCTCTGATGTCGGTCAGCCCACTCATCCTGCCGACTATCATGGATTTACTTAATGCCTCCCTGGCCACCGGCATAGTCCCGCTCCCTTGGAAACAGGCTATGGTAAAAGCCCTGCTAAAAAAACCTAACCTAGATAGTAATAACCCGGCAAACTATCGCCTAATCTCTCTCTTACCCTGGCTCAGCAAGATTCTAGAGAAACATGTCAATAAGTCATTGACGGAGTTTCTCGAGACCCACCATCTGTTAGATCCTTCCCAGACTGGGTTTCGGCCCCTGCATGGGACTGAGACTGCTCTGGTTGCAGTGACGGAAGAGGCTAGGAGGATTATCGATCAAGGAGGCACCGTCGCTATCCTCCTCCTTGATCTTAGCGCTGCTTTTGACACTGTGAACCACAGCATCCTTCTCCAGAGACTTTCCAATCTGGGAGTTTCCACTCATGTTCTCAGTTTGTTCAATTCTTTCTTGTCTGATCGCTCCTTCCAGGTTTTCGAGAGTAATGCCATCTCTCCTCGTAAACCTCTAGGGTGTGGAGTACCGCAGGGCTCCTCGTTAAGTCCAACGCTCTTCAACATTTATATGACCCCGCTGGCTGCGATCGTCCGCCCTTTTGGGATAAAAATTGTAACCTACGCGGACGATACCCAGTTAGTAGTCGCTCTAAATCAAACGCAGACTCGGACTAACATTATTTTAAGGGACTGCCTAGAAGCAGTGGCTTCTTGGATGACCTCATCCTGTCTTAAATTAAATGGAGATAAGACAGAGATGATGCTCTTGGGCAACTCCTCCAATACCATCAATAACTTCCT
Source organism: Triturus cristatus (assembly GCF_964204655.1). Taxonomy (NCBI): domain Eukaryota; kingdom Metazoa; phylum Chordata; class Amphibia; order Caudata; family Salamandridae; genus Triturus; species Triturus cristatus. The sequence goes on from NC_140584.1 coordinate 901,931,485, forward strand.
CTGGCCATCCTGCCTTGGTCCCACTCCTATTCCCAAGGACTCAATTAAGAGTTTGGGTATCTGGCTGGACAAGTCTCTTAACTTCTCCTACCAGGCAGCTAAACTCTCAGCCACCTGTGTCGGTATGCTCAGGCTCATCAGAAAAATCCTTTCCCGACTCCCCTTTAAAGCTAGACAAATTATGACCCAAGGCCTGATACTCTCTCGTTTGGACTATGGAAATGCCCTCTATCTGGGGGCCCCCAGTCCACTATCAATAAGCTTCAGGTCATTCAGAATTGTGCAGCACGAATGCTCCTGCAGGCTCCCCGCCATGTTTCAGTAAAATCTGGTCTAAAGAAACTGCACTGGCTCCCAATCAGGGAAAGAATTTCTTTCAAGAGTTTATGCATTGCTCATCGCGCATTTTGGAAAACTGGCGCCACCATAAATCATTCCCTGATTTCCACCCACATCCCCACCAGACATCTTAGGTCAGCATCATTGTTCCTGACCACAGTGCCTAAAATTAAAAGAACCAGAGCTGGCGGACGACTGTTCTCTTATAATTCATCAACATGCAACATTATAGTTTTAGAAAAAATGTAACAGAAAAAGTAAATGAAAGGAAATATGCTGTAATTGGATCTGATGGATGTCTCTTAAAGAATGGCAAAGGAAATTTGATTAATCACAAGAAATTAAGTTGTGATACTCCAGATAAGAGTTTTTCTATTTAGCTCTTCTGCAACTCTTCAAACCTTGGAAGACTGAAATGGAATTACTTGGAGATTTTGACTGCTATGAAGATTCTTTCAAAGCATGTAAAGACATTGCTATCAGTGAGGCCCGCCCGGACCACGCATCATCGCAGGGTGCGCACACGCTGAGTGCTTCAGGTGCCACTAACTCACTGCACCACAAGTCATCGCCAAGTGGACTTATTGAGGCAGTATTCGATGCAAGCCGCAACACATGGTACCACTAACCCTGTTCAACACAAGCCAGCGACACGTGGTGCCACTAACCCTGTTCAATACAAGCCGAATGATCCCGCATGTGGAACTGTGTCCGGAGTCCTAAATGGCAGTGACCCCAAGTCCGTGCCAGCGACCACAGCACCAGACTCCCTTTGATCAGTTAGGCATATTTCCATATGCAAGGCCGGCGACACGTTGTGCCACTAACCCTGTACAACACAAGGCGCGACACGTGGTGCCACTAACCCTGTTCAACACAAGCCAATCCCACATGTGGAACTGTGTCCTGAGTCCTGAATGGCAGTGACCCCGAGTCTGTGGCAGCGACCACAGCAGCATACTCCCTTTGATCAGTTGGGCATATTTCCATATGCAAGGCCGGCGACACGTGGTGCCACTAACCCTGTTCAACACAAGCCGATCCCACATGTGGAATGGTGTCCTGGGTCCTGAATGGCAGTGACCCCAAGTCCGTGGCAGCGACCACAGCAGAATACTCCCTTTGATCATTAAGGCATATTTCCATATGCAAGTCCAGCGACACGTGGTGCCACTGACCCTGTTCAACACAAGCCGATCCCACATGTGGAACTGTGTCCTGAGTCCCGAATGGCAGTGACCACAGCACCAGACTAACCCTGGGCGGACAACTACGCGGACAGCTCGCGTAGTTTGTGCTACTTCGCGCTACGCGAATTGCACGTAGCACAGCACAAACACGCGTAGCATAGTTGGCATTTTTTGCTCGCTCGTGCTCCTTCACGTAAAGTTGGCGACCGCGAGTGAGCAAAATGACATCCTGGTGAGACTTTTTCCTTGTTCGGGATCAGCAACATCAAGTTGCCGATCGCGAGCATGGAAAATAAACCTCTTGGCGAGATTCTCAACGCGGGGAGGTCAGGTTTCTCATTGCGAGTGGTCGCGTATGCTCGCGATGAGAAACTACTAGTCCGCATTGAGAAAGCTGCCGCTCGAGTAAAAATCTACTCAAGCGGCAGAAAACGACAACTCGCACTGTGCAAGATGCCGTTTTCAATGATTACACAGTGCAGACAAGCATCCGGCACTGTGCAATCATCGCGAACAGCGCACTACGCAGTTCACGTAGTGCTACGCATATCTCGCGAAGTGCACTCTACGTAGCTACGCGTAGCGCTACTACACGAACTATGCCCAGGGTTACACCGGACACCCTTCGATTAGTGATGCGTATTTGCATATGGAAGGCCGGCGACACGTGGTGCCACTGAACCTAAACTACGCAGGCCGGTGGGGCCACCAACCTATGCATGTGGCTGTGGGCCCTTGCTCACCGCTACCTCTGGCCTACACTGTGGTCAGCAGGGCTCACAATTCAGATACAGTCGCGATTGCAGATGACGCAGTAGGCAAGAGACATAGCTCCCACTGCGGCCCATCCACACCAAGCAGCATCACAGGCTTTTAACAGAGCTTTTAAAAATACTGTCACTTTAACTTGTACTCACCCTTCTGTTGCACATCAATACTACGCTCCTCAGTTACACAGAATTATTCTATTTGCACGCCCGGCCGCCATCTTGGAAGTAGCGCGGGGAGCAGTCTTGCGTCTGCTTCCCACACGCTACAAAGAGGGGCATGGTGCAAGCGCGCAGCGGGCGCGCCTGTGGCGCGCCGAAGGCACGCCAAAGGCAAGCCCGTCTGCGCCCGTCCGTGGCCGACCGGGGCCAGGGGCCAGGAACCCTGCTCTGTTGTCCCCCACTATACGGAGATACAGTTCCCAGGCCCTCTTTCAACTCCGAATAAAGGCCTCTCCTCTCTGCGTCCCTTCCTGTAATCCTATAGATCAAGGAGTAGCCTGTCCACATTGTGGCTTTCAGCTCTTTAGTGATCTTACGGATAAAAGTACTTTAGTTCGCATGTACCTATTGAACTGTAGGTCTCTCCCTAAACATAGCACAGAGGTTTTGCTGTTCTTAGAGGAAAATAAACCAGATGCCTTATTTTTAACAGAAACCTGGCTCCACTCTGAGTCTGACCCTGACGTTATTAATGCACTACCCAAGGGCTATCTGATCTTACGGGCAGATCGCCCCATCCGGAGAGGAGGCGGACTTGCCATTATTTTTAAGGATTGTTATAATTGTCGGAGCCTACCCAACTTTCTACCCGATTGTGAAAGCTTAACCTTCGCTCTTGATCTCTCTGCCACCAATACCTTTTCAGGGACACTTATATACCGGCCACCATGACCGATAGGGCAATTTCTCCATGCCCTTTCCCCCTCATTAGCTGACTCGGTATGTAGTTCAGCAAATTACACTCTTTTAGGAGATTTCTATATCCACCTTGATAACACCTTCGACCATAATGCTATAGATCTATCCGAGAACCTCGCTGCATTACAACTCCAGCAGTTAGTAACGAAACCCACCCATTGTAAGGGTCATCTGTTGGATCCTATCTTCAGTAACTGCACTGACCTTCTGGTGGAAAACCCCGCCCCGTTACCCTGGACAGATCATCTTCTAATCCCTTTTCATCTGTCTACTGTACACAGTCCTCCTCCTCCGTCTAAAGTCATTCGGAAGGAACGGAATTGGTCTAAACTTTCACGAGCGGACTGGGCTCTGGCCCTCGAGTCATCAAGACCGTCTTTCAATCCTGACCCCACCCTGGCCAATCGAAATTTTAATAACTGGATTCTGAATTCTTTAGATGCTACACTCCCTTTAGAATGTATTAAACCTAAGCGCGGCACCAAAACTGCCCCTTGGTACTCCCAAGACCTGCGAGAAAGCAAGCGCTTTTGTAAAAAATTAGAGAGGAAATGGCGTCTAGATTTTTCACCCTCCAGGAAAATTGCTTATAGAGCCGCCATAAAATCTTATAAGAATAAAATTATAACCGCACAAGCTGCCTTTTTCGAAACTAAAATCAATGCAGCTGCCTCTAAGCCAAAAGAAATTTACAACATTGCAAAAACTCTCCTTAAACTCCCAGAAAAAATTCCCAACTCTGCTGATGCTCAACTTCGTTGTAACGATCTGGCAGAGTTTTTCCATGGAAAAATCCAAGCTATTTACACTGCCTTCCCTACTGCCCAGACCCTCTCAATGACTGTCGAAGATGGTGAGAGGTTTCGCCCCTTGCAACACTTGAAACACTCCCCCCTCTGAATCAGTCCATCTTACAGTCCTTGATGCTTCAGATCAAGTCCGGTTCCCCCAACGACCCCGCGCCCCCGCGATCTCTGATGTCGGTCAGCCCACTCATCCTGCCGACTATCATGGATTTACTTAATGCCTCCCTGGCCACCGGCATAGTCCCGCTCCTTTGGAAACAGGCTATGGTAAAAGCCCTGCTAAAAAAACCTAACCTAGATAGTAATAATCCGGCAAACTATCGCCCAATCTCTCTTTTACCCTGGCTCAGCAAGATTCTAGAGAAACATGTCAATAAGTCATTGACGGAGTTTCTCGAGACCCACCATCTGTTAGATCCTTCCCAGACTGGGTTTCGGCCCCTGCATGGGACTGAGACTGCTCTGGTTGCAGTGACGGAAGAGGCTAGGAGGATTATCGATCAAGGAGGCACCGTCGCTATCCTCCTCCTTGATCTTAGCGCTGCTTTTGACACTGTGAACCACAGCATCCTTCTCCAGAGACTTTCCAATCTGGGAGTTTCCACTCATGTTCTCAGTTGGTTCAATTCTTTCTTGTCTGATCACTCCTTCCAGGTTTTCGAGAGTAATGCCATCTCTCCTCGTAAACCTCTAGGGTGTGGAGTACCGCAGGGCTCCTCGTTAAGTCCAACGCTCTTCAACATTTATATGACCCCGCTGGCTGCGATCGTCCGCCCTTTTGGGATAAAAATTGTAACCTACGCGGACGATACCCAGTTAGTAGTCGCTCTAAATCAAACGCAGACTCGGACTAACATTATTTTAAGGGACTGCCTAGAAGCAGTGGCTTCTTGGATGACCTCATCCTGTCTTAAATTAAATGGAGATAAGACAGAGATGATGCTCTTGGACTATCAATAAGCTTCAGGTCATTCAGAATTGTGCAGCACGAATGCTCCTGCAGGCTCCCCGCCATGTTTCAGTAAAATCTGGTCTAAAGAAACTGCACTGGCTCCCAATCAGGGAAAGAATTTCTTTCAAGAGTTTATGCATTGCTCATCGCGCATTTTGGAAAACTGGCGCCACCATAAATCATTCCCTGATTTCCCCCCACATCCCCACCAGACATCTTAGGTCAGCATCATTGTTCCTGACCACAGTGCCTAAAATTAAAAGAACCAGAGCTGGCGGACGACTGTTCTCTTATAATTCATCAAAACTCTGGAACTCTCTCCCTCTTCATCTATGCTCAGAATCTAACCATCTTTCTTTTCGAAAGGGGCTAAAAACGCTGCTGTTTACCACTACAGACTAGGTCCCTCTATCCTTTCACGCATACGCAGGTCGTCATAGCGCTGGGACGCCTCAGGGTAGCCATCGCGTTCTATTAAAAACTCCTTTCATTCAAGGCTCATACACTTCGACAGTGTATTCTATACATATTTCACCTTTTCATGATACGCCTACACTGCGGTCAGTAGGGCTCACAATTAAAATTAAATCTTGAGTCATTAATTACAGAGTCCACTAGGCAAGTAACTATCACAGGAATAAAACCTACATAATATCCTTTTGGTATCCTTGCTTCAAGAACTTTTTTTATGTCAGTTATAGCTTTAGTACAGTCAACAAATTCATCTTCAAGTGCAAACAAACACTCAATAACAGTCTACACTGCGGACAACAGAGCTCGCAATTCGAAATTTTTAACACGTGGTGCCACTAACCCTGTTCAACACAAGCTGCGACACGTGGTGTCACTAACCCTGTTCAACACAAGCCGATCCCACATGTAGAACGGTGTCCTGAATGGCAGTGACCCCAACTTCGTGGCAGTGACCTCAGCACCAGACTCCCTTTGATCAGTCAGGCACATGTCCATATGCAAGGCCGGCGACATGTGAAATGAAATGAAATGAAATGAAATGAAATGAAAAAAAGTATTTGATTAAGCGCACTGCGGCCAAGCGGCTTCCTGGCGCTGGTAGCAAGAGCAACAGTCACAGAAACAGCCCGAAGGAGTTAGCCGGAGTACGCCTGAGAGAACAGAAAAGTTTTCAAAGATTTACGAAAATGGGAGTAAATGGGAATGGATCGCATGGAAAGGGGAAGACTATTCCAGAAACGGGGGGCCAAAACAGAAAAGCGTGTGCCTCCAGTTCTGGTTTAGCGGAAACGGGGGACATTAAGAAGGGCCAAAGAAGAGGAGCGAAGAGTACGAGCCGGGGTGTGAAAAGAAATAAGGGAACATATGAATGCAGGGGCAGATCGGGCAAGAGCCAAGAAAACCAGACAACCCATTTTGAAAAGAGATCGCTGAAGGACAGGGAGCCAGTGAAGAGACCTGAGAACGGGAGTGATATGATGGGTTTTGGGAAGGTGAAAAATGAGACGGGCGGCCTGGTTCTGAATAGCTTGCAAGCGGCGTGATTCGTAGGCTGGAATGCCCACGTACAAGCTATTCCCGTAGTCAAGACGGGAGGTAATCAGAGCCGTGATGATGATTTTGAGTGCATCTGAAGAAAAGAAGCGGGAGATCTTTCGAATAAGCCGAAGGGATAGAAAGCAAGAGGAAACAACAGAGCTGATTTGTGCATGCATGGAGAGATCATGACTGACCTGAATACCCAGAGTTCTGACTGAAGAGACGGGAGTGGGAAGAGGGCCAAAAGAGGAGGGCCAAAAAGCAGAGGACCAAGGACTGGAAGAGCCGCCCGTCAAGACCAACTCGGTCTTGTCCGGGTTAAGCTTGAGATGGTTGGAGCTCATCCAATCCGAGATAAAGACCAAAGTAGAGCGAAATTTAGAAAAAGACAGAGGTGAAGAGGAAAGATCAAAGACAAGCTGGAGGTCGTCGGCGTAGTTGTACACGGAGACCCCCTGAGCAAGAAGAGAAGAGATAAGAGGGTAAATGTATAGATTAAATAGCAGAGGAGAAAGAGAGGAGCCTTGGGGAACACCACAGGAAACCAAGCGGGGGGGAGCAGAGAAGCCAGACAAGTGAACAGCCTGAGAGCGGCCAGAGAGAAAGGAGGCAAGCCAAGAGAAAGCAAGGCCCCGAATGCCCGCCGCGCTGACACGGTCAAGAAGGATGGAATGGTCGACCGTGTCAAACGCAGCGGATAGATCAAGGAGAACCAGGGCTTGAGGAAGAGAGGAGTCAGCCTTAAGTTTCAGCTCATCGAGGACAGCCAAAACCACTGACTCAGTGGAGTGGCCTCGACGGAAACCTGCCTGATGAGAGGCCAGGACATGGTTCTCCTCAATGTAAGCAGAGAGGCAAGAGGTGACATAGCTCTCTAAGACCTTGCCAAGATAGGGAAGAAGGGAAATAGGCCTGAAATTAGAGGGAAGTGAAGGGTCAAGGCCAGGTTTTTTTAAAATGGGCAGAACAATAGCGGATTTGAAGAAAGAGGGGACTGAGCCCAAGGCAAGAGAAGCATTGAGGAAAGAAAGAGGGGGAGAGGGACAATTAGTAAATAGAGCCCTTAAAATCCGGGCCGGAGCGCAGTCGGCTGGAGAGCCTGACTTGATCTTAACGAGCAAAGTGAGAAATGTGTCCAAAGAAATAGGGGGAAAAGAATCAAAAGAAGAAGAAAGAACCGAAAAAGAGGAAGTAGGGGTAGGGGGAGGGAGCAGAGGGATGTTAGCTTTAATCTTAATGATCTTCTCGATGAAGAATTCATTAAGCGAAGAGCAGAGGTCTTGAGAAGAGATAAGAGTGGAGTTGGTACGATTCGAGAAAGCCAGATCTTTGACCAAGGAGAAAATCTCCTTGGATTTATTGGCAGAGAGAGCCACTTTCTCAGAAAAGTAATTTGTTTTGGCCAGGAGGACGGCCCGCTTGTATTCCAGGAGAAGATGTTTATATTGGGCCCGAAGAACGGGGCAGTAATTTCGTCTCCAATGACGCTCAGAGCGTCTCAGATCTAATTTCAACGCTTTGAGCTCGGTATTAAACCACTTATGAGCGTCATAGGGACGAACGGCCTTAGTTTTCCCAGGCGGGGCGACCTGGTCGCAAGAAGAGGACAGCCAGGTGTTAAGCGCTTCAGCTTGGGAATCCAAAGAGAGTTCAGAAAGATCAGGAGTAGAAGAAGCAAGAGAGAGAGAAAGAGAGTTGAGGTCGACCCGATTCCAGTTTCGAACAACAAGGTTTTTGGGTAGGGAGGGCCTGTCGGGAGCACCAAGAATGATGGAAAAGGAAATAAGAGAGTGGTCAGACCAGATGCAGGGAGAAATGCTAGGGGGAGAGAGCGTGCAACTTAAAGACCAAATGTGGTGCCACTAACCCTGTACAACACAAGGCATGACACGTGGTGCCACTAACCCTGTTCAATACAAGCTGATCCCACATGTGGAACTGTGTCCTGAGTCCTGAATGACAGTAACTCCAACTTTGTGGCAGCGACCACAGCACAAGACCCCTTTAGTTTTATTTGTTGTTGTTTTGTTTAAATGAAATGTTTTATATGTAAATCTATACATGACTAAGATTCTTGTTTGTCCAACCGCACAGGGACACTTCTGGGCCCAAGAAGGTTGTTGGGGTTATGTTGGTAATGTGGGAGGAGGATGCGTTACCTGCTAATGTGGGGGGAGGCAGCGTGAAAGGGGTATCTCTCACGGAAAGAACTCCGGTATGTTTTAAGAAATGCCTCCGACAGATGCCAGCTGACGGACTGAATCACAAAATGGCTTTTCAATGCTTATGTAGTGTGACTTATGAACAGTTTGCATCCAGGCTCGCAGAGGGACAACTGCGGCCTGTCCGGTCAACTCACAGATGCAGTACTACGAGCCGTCCGCTCCCAAAGGAACAACAGCACAGTAGCTTGCAGAGGTACAGGCACAGCAGTGTACTAGCTCGCAAAGGTACAGAGCTGCGAGCCAACAGACTGGCTTCTAATGTTATAGCTGTGAAGTGGTGATGTTGGGAAGAGGGAGCGTGAAAGGGTTATCTCGCACAGACAGAGCTCCGGTAAATTAAATTGCCCCCGGGACCTTTCTTTTATATTTTCAATCGATGCAAGAAAGCGCGCTTTCTGGACCATGACCTTTCTCCCTACCAAATTTGGCATAATTCTGTTCAGCAGTGTGACCTGTAGCCTTGTCTAAAGTTTCCTATGGAAAATCCATTGAGAAAACACATTTTCACACCCCCACATAGCTACCTGACGCAGGCGTACTCGCTGTTGGTGTGCAGGTCAGTGCCCTAGTTGTCAACATGTCACAGCCACTCCCTGAGGGCAGGTTTGCACACACACCACACCCATCCGGCACATGCGTCACAGGCCATGTGACGACGCAAATATAATGCATCGACAACGTCACATCCTTTATTGCCGGTGGTGACTGGATGGCGGACGCTCCACGGGTCTCAATCATAAAGAGTCCATGAAAAGTTACGCAGAGGGTTAGTCACACCCTGAGCTGTATGGTCATCAGGGGCCTACTACCACGTGGCGCAGACTTGACTTGCACAGGTTTAGTGCCACCCGAAGCTGATGTGGCCGTCAGGGGCCTACCACCACGTGGCGTGGACTTGAGTTGCACAGGGTTAGTCGCCCCCTAAGTTGTATGGCCATCAGCGGCCTGCCACCACGTGGCGCTGACTTGCGTTGCACAGGGTTAGCGGCACCAAAAGCTGATGTGGTCTCCGCCATTGATGACTCAGGACTCAGCGACATGTGTGAGATCTGCCGGGCCGCAGAGAAGCTGATGAGGTCTCCGCCATTCATGACTCAGAACTCAGCGACAACTGTGAGATCTGCCGGGCCACGGAGCGTTGACGGGCACGTGGAGTACCCACTGGTAGACACTCCGGTGGCAGAAGGTAATTATTTGGTCATGGATGTGCAGGGGCGGCAGGATCTCTCTCTCTCTCTCTCTCTCTCTCTCACACTCTTCCTTCCTTTCCTTCTCTTTCTCTATCTCCCTTCTCCCTTTCTCACTCCCTTTCTTTCCTTCCCTCTCTTTTTCTCTTTGGCTTTTTCTTCCTTCTCTGTGTCTCGCTCCTTTGATATACACACGTCCTTATTTTGTGCTTTATTTTCCAGGCTGTGTCATCGACATTTATGGTCCCGACAAAAGTCTTCCGCCTTGTTGTTCATTTTGTTAAATTTACTTTATCCATTATATATACGTTTACGAAAAAATAAAGTTTGGAGAAAAAAAATCAATAAAGTTTTTGGTTGTTGCTGTGTGACTCTTTCTCGTTCTTATTACTGTTGTTTGGTGGTGTCCACCATGGTGTTAAATTTTGGGGCAGTTATCGCGGGAATACTTGTGATGTCTGCAGTTTGCACCAGCTTCTGAAGAGGGGATTAGATTTATCTCAACTGTAGTTGCATTAAAGTGCTGATAATGAGATGCAGAGTAGGCGTTCCCATGCAAAAACACACGAGGTGCACCACTGCAATTTATTCTAAATACTAAAATCCTATATTGATTTGCACTGTGGTAGTGGGTCCATTTACAGTGTACACACAAAATCAATTAAGAAATCTCATTGTATTTATATTGATTGGGAATAGTGGGTCAGGTGCTGGATCTTGATGGGATACACTGCCCACTTCATTTATTTTTCTGTACACGAAAAAACCACATCACAAATTTCACAACGAAAGGCAAATCTGCGATGCGATGTGAAACAAATTCCGTCGAAAAGCCTTGTTTGCATCATAGATTTTACACCTGCTTTCTGCTGGTGTTAAGCAGGACGACTACCTGCAGCATGAAAGAGAACACAGCCAAGAGCCACACCTGAACACCCACAGGTGCCATAGAGTCAATGAGCATGACACATGGATACCCATGAGGGCCATAACACTCATCGCAACAACCCCAGGACTGCCAACGCCTCTCGAACCCGCATCTGAGCAAGTATGTCCGTGTGATCATTGTGTTAGAATGATAGGCACGGGCCCTGCAACATCACAGTGTGCTGTCTTCAGTGAACGTTACCATGTCACCTCAGCGTTGGCAGTGAGCCTGGAGATGTAGCTACACACGCATCCTCCTGCATGCACAAGTGGCAAAGGGAATGGGGTGTCTCACACATGTCCATGTGCAAGAAGTGCGGTAAATGTGTCTCTGTGTTCTGGTGTGGCTGCCACAAGGGCCGCAACAGTCGATGTTGTAAAGTGGCATGCACCACCTCCAAACTGCAGTTTCCCGGTGTGATTGGAATGCCGCAGGACATGTGTGAATAGACATTACAAAGGTGTGCTGTAGAAGTGCACGGGATACAACAGCACAGTGCACAAAAGTGTGGGGGTTCGTGGGAGGGAGGAGCAGCTGTTTGGCAACGTAACACACAGTGAACCCGCCCATGTGCCACATTCTGGGCATCTCATCCATGATGACCAGGGTCGCAGACATCCCACAACACCCACGACCGGCCTTTGTACACATCCTGTATGAATGCAGCTGGAGAAGTTACTGTAAGGATGAAAGGTTCTGTGTCTGAGCTATCTTGCGTTAACACATCTGCTGCTCCGAGAAGGAACTTGCAAGTGGCCAGCCCCCCTGACAGATACGATAATATTTGCATCCGTCTCCCACACTACGCATTGCCAGATTTGAGAACAACAAGTGGACATCATACACTCAAAAGTCCTTTGTCGTACTTAGCGTGCATGAAATGGCCTTCACACGTACTCCCACCACAACCCTGCACCCATTGCACACAGACCCGGCTAATTGCCCCAGCTGTGCCATTTCATCCACAAGACTGGCACAAGGCAAGCCAGTGCAGCTACAAGCAGAGCCAATGACGCATAGCAGGGCATCCCGAACACATGGTCGACTCCATTCACGTCCATCTATACCTTGCACGTCTGCTGAATGTCCTGGGTGCACTGCCTTCGGCAGTGCTGCAGATCACTTACCAGCACCATATACAAGTTACCGTGTTCCAAACAAAACTTCCTCCTACTACGTATAAAATATTACTGACACTACTTGGACAGGTGTGGCACTGCGCCCAGAGCACATGACTTCACAGCATAAGACACACAGTTTGGGCTCACGTTTTGATCCCCGAGTCCAGCAGCAGCTCAATTTAGCAGCATGACATTCTAGGCAATACCTCACTTAATTTCTGTACCCCGCACTTTCAGACCGGTAGGGGTCAAGAGTTCAGCAGCTTTATCCCCGAGTCCAGCAGCATCTCAGCTTATGCCCCCAGCGCCATCAGACCCGTACGAGTGAGTAGTTTGTACTTTACAAATACCAAATTGATTTGATACACGCAAATTTACCTTCGCACTCCCTGTATAACAGCCTCTAAGCACCATACACAAGTAACAATGTTCGAAACAAAAGTTCCTCCGAGTAGGTATAACTACATGCTGACACTACTTGCGCAGATGTGGCACAGCGGCCAGAGCACATGACTTCACAGCATATGACACACAGTTTGGACTCATGCTTTAATTCCCGAGTTCGGCAGCAGCTCAGCTTAGCAGCATGAGACTTTAGACAATACCTCACATATTTTTCGTACCCCAGCACTTTCAGACCAGTAGGGGTCAGTAGTTCGTCCTAGTAGGTATGAACACATGCTGACACTACTTCCACGGGTGTGGTGCAACGAGAGGGCACATGACTTCACAGCATAAGACACACAGTTTGGGCTCACGCTTTAATCCCCGAGTCCCGCAGCAGCTCACATTAGCAGCATCAGACTCTAGGCAATACCTCACTTAATTTCCACAGCCCAGCACTTTCAGACCCGAAGGGATGAGTAGTTCGCTTTGCACCCCTGTATAGCACACCCTAAGCACCCCACAGAGGTTACAGTGCTCCTACCCTCCTCTTTCCTACTTTTTTTGCCCTTTTTTCCCCTTACTCGCTTCAACAGAATCACAAAATGGCTACCAACACTTCCTAGTTGCAACCGCTTGCACCGCTCGCAGCCAATAAGCAGCAAGCTCGTGCTCGTAACGCCTCAGCCAATCAGATGGCAGAATTCCCAAATACTGATATCTGTAAATTTTGATATTTCTCCAAAACTACTGAACGGATTTACAACAAATATACAAAAGCGTGCTTTCTAGACAAAGACCCTTCTCCCTGCCAAATTTGGGGTAATTCCTTTCACCCTTTCGACCTGAAGCCTTGTCTAAAGTTTCCTATTGAAATTGCATGGAGAAAACACATTTTGGGACCCCCCTTTTTTCTCAGCCCCCCCTTAACGAATCTCCCCCAAACTTTCACCATAGGAGCTGATATGAACAAATAATTCATTTGGAAAATGTTATGAGGGTTCATCAAACAACGTCAAAGTTATAAGCAAAACAAAAAATGCTCTTCCTATGGAAACTTGGTCCTAACTATAACTACATACTGGCGACCGTCAGTAGGTAAGATATATATATGTATATATATATATATATATATATATATATTTATATATTACCTACTGGCGGTCGCCAGTAGGTAGTTATAGTTAGGACCCTGTTTCCATAGGAAATCCGCAACATTCTATTTTGAATAACTTTGGCGCCGGTCGATGAATCCTCGCGAATTTCTCAAAATAGGTGGGGCGCTACGCTCCGCTCCTTCCCTGAAAGTCTCGGGGGGATACGTCAAGCGGGGGCTGAGATAAAAGGGGGGTCCCAAAACGCGTTTTTCCCATGCATTTTTCCATAGGACCTTTAGAACGAGCTACAGCCCGAACGGCTGAACAGAATTACTAGAAATTTGGCAGAGAGGTAGTCCCTATGTCAAGGAAGTGCCTTTTGTAGGTTTGGTGTAAATCTGTTCAGTAGATTCTGAGAAAATAGCCTTTAAATCAATATATATATCTGAGCCCGCTTACGGTACGCTTACCATACGCTTACGGTAAGCTTACGGTACGCGTACGGTGGCGTGCGCGAGCGCGATTCTGATTGGCTGTTAGATCTTAGTAAACATTCGAATCGGCCGAAACCAGGAAGCGGCGGCCGCCATTTTGTGTGTTTCACTCAGAAAAAAAAGAGTGAAAACAAGAAAAGGGGGCAATGAGGAGAGTTACAGACCCCCTTACATTTGTGAGGGGGTCAAAGAAGGACTGTAAAGTACAAAGAAAACATTTATTGATTTTTTTAAAAAATCACGGGGTACGCGTACGGTAAGCTTACGGTAAGCGTACGGTAGAAAAAAAAAATAAAAAAAAAAATGAAATTCAGATTTAAGTGTTTAGATATTAGGGGGCTCTAAAAAAGAGCCGTTGTGTTTATGAAATGATTTTTTAGTGGTACCTACAAGTAAGTACCGATGCAGAGTCTAAGGTTCAAGAGGAAGACTCTGTTCCCTTTATCATTGAAGTGCACACCATCTCCTCTATAAATGTCTTGCATGTCAAAACGCAAGTTGTTGTGGTAAATGGCACCCATACCATAGTCACGGAGGAAAGCAGAAACAGATTTGTTGACGTGCTTTCTTGCTTTGTCAATCTGCGGACAGAAATGATTGGACCAGTTCCATTTTTGCCTTTGGCATATGTTGGAAAACACAAAGGCAGTTTTAGGGAAAAGTGAAAACAGTTGTGCAAAGGTGTCCTTCATACGCATTTCCAGACCTACCCCAGTCAAAGTGCCTAGGTCATTGCCACCACAGTGCACTATTATGAGGTCAGGGTGTTGGATTTGCATGAAGGATTTCACCAATGGCATCAATTGGTACCACTTTAACCCTCTCTGACCAATCCATTTAATGTCTACATTTGGCAAAGCAAGGTCTCTCACCATATCTGTTTTCTCTGCAAACTTTTCACTCCAGAAGACATAGCTGTGCCCTACAATCCACACTGTGAACATCTTCAAAGGAGAACTGGATGCACTCAGGAGGTGTCTTTCAGTAGAATGGCAATATGAAAAGAAAGACAGTTTGGAAATAGAGGCATACATATTTTTTTCAAAACAAAAAGAACTGATTGGCTGTTTCCTACCATTCTAGAATAAAAACTAGGCTGTATGTGTAAACTAATAGAAGCATGTTTTGTATTGGTACAAAAAAATGTGTTACCAAAGAACAGTACTATGGATTTGCTGTTAGGTTTGAAAAGTCAAGCACTCTTGCTCTGTGGAATTGAAACATTGTGTGGCGAACTTCTGACCTAACTCCACACAGCAGTGTTCCATGAGCTGTTGCTATGGTAGCAGGCAGAAGTCAAGTTGGGGGAAGGGTACTAGGCAGAAGTCAAGTTGGGGGCAGGGTACTTTTGGAAAAGGGTTGGTTTTCAACCAATAGAAATGTGTGATTACATTTGAAAAAAAGGGGGAAGCACTGAGATTTGAAACTTACATGTATATGTGTGGAAAAATAGAGGGAAAGTTTGCCATTATCTGGTTCTGCTGAGAGGAGAGAGGTGAACACAACAGAGATCCTGGCTCTGATAATCTGCTGTTTGAGTGTCACATTTCTTTCACAACTAACTAATTTTAAAGGTGAGTTTAGAGTTTGAGAGGGGATGTATGTGGTAACTTAAGAAATGAATAATAGAAATGGAAATTCTTTTTGTTGTAGTTGCGTTTATCATTTTCTGTTTTGGGAGAAATTTAAATGTGAGGAACATGTAAAATAATATGGAGTATGTTTTCACAATAAATTAAGGTGTACTGGAAAAAAAAAGAATAGTTTAAGGGTTTGAGGTTGGACTCAGTAATGCAAATACATTCAGCATCACTAAGGCTGGTTGCCCTTGCTGGAGTGTAGGCAGCCACCCAGGTTACACATGGAGGTGGTCTGAAAAAAAAGTTTGGACATGTGCATTTAAGAAAATCGAAAAAAGTGGTTTCATAATGTGTCAGTCTGTAAAAGTGATTTTCACTTGCCCAAAAAAAAAAGAGCAGTAAGTGTGCTTTCAAATTGGCAAAGAAATTTCGTTTTGGGACTAATGTGAAAACATGACTCTGTGTGCAGAGAGGAATTATAGGCAGAGATTTATTGCGTATTGCTCTGGTGATTTCACAGTTGCATTAGATGGAAAGGGGGAGCGATTTTTTGGGGGAAGAAGCAGACTCTTAGCACACACCCATGTGCTTGCCATGTATAATCATGCACAGTATTTACAAGCGAGTGGGGTTTTCAGGTTTCAGTCTGTAATGCAAATACATTCAGCATCACTAAGGCTGGCTGCCCTTGCTGGAGTGTAGGCAGCCACCCAGGTTACACATGGAGGTGGTCTGAAAAAGAAGTTTGGACATGTGCATTTAAGAAAATCGAAAAAAGTGGTTTCATAATGTGTCAGTCTGTAAAAGTGATTTTCACTTGCCCCAAAAAAAAAGAGCAGTAAGTGTGCTTTCAAATTGGCAAAGAAATTTCGTTTTGGGACTAATGTGAAAACATGACTCTGTGTGCAGAGAGGAATTATAGGCAGAGATTTATTGCGTATTGCTCTGGTGATTTCACAGTTGCATTAGATGGAAAGGGGGAGCGATTTTTTGGGGGAAGAAGCAGACTCTTAGCACACACCCATGTGCTTGCCATGTATAATCATGCACAGTATTTACAAGCGAGTGGGGTTTTCAGGTTTCAGTCTGTAATGCAAATACATTCAGCATCACTAAGGCTGGTTGCCCTTGCTGGAGTGTAGGCAGCCACCCAGGTTACACATGGAGGTGGTCTGAAAAAGAAGTTTGGACATGTGCATTTAAGAAAATCGAAAAAAGTGGTTTCATAATGTGTCAGTCTGTAAAAGTGATTTTCACTTGCCCAAAAAAATGTCAGACGGTATTTTAAAGAAATAAGTATTGGTATTAGATGATATTTTTTTAGAATATTATGCATTTCTATAATGTTAAGTTTAAGTAAAAAGAGATTCTGGGCTTTTTTAATACAATCTTTGTGATTGTTATTTTTTTTTGCCCGCTGTAAAATGATGAATGCAATTGCTTTCACAATTTATAGTGAAATGCAATATATTCTGAAAACAGCAAAAATAAGGCAAAAATATTTTTTGGAAAAAAATGTAAATATGTGTACTGTATTATAAATTGTTTAAAAAATATTAATACTTTTTTCTTTTTTTTCAGATTGATATAGAAAATTTTCGAAAACTAGAACCATTTTTAAAACTATTTTTAAAAAAAACAAATGAATAAATATTTTTTTGAGTGAGTATGGTAAGTCAATAATAATAATTGTAGTCTCTCAAGGACCTTGTAATGTGATAATTGATTTTTAGTGTTTTTTTAAAAAAATAAAAAAAAGGTACGCGCACCGTACGCGTACGGTAAAAAAAATAAATAAAAGTTTTTAAAAACATATGTAAAAAAAAGATGAAAGATAAGGTTGGCTCTTAAAAGAACCGTTGTGTTCATGCAGGGACAGAGGAAAGAAAGCATGGAAAAATTAGTCTCTGTGACAAGTGTGCTGATCTATTTTGTTGTTCACTAGGGAAACACTGGTCTCCCTATGACAACTTAGATCATGACAAGAGGCACATCGAATATCAACCCTCAGAAAACGAGGGTTAATTTCCAGAGGGCCAGCAGAAGGAGATGCTCCCCCCACAGATGAAGGGCTCACCTGACCTGCAGAAGAAGGAGTCAGCCCTGCAGATGATGGTCCAGGCTGAGCTGCTGTGGATGTACTTGCTTGTCTTTCTGAAGAGTTACCTCCAAAAAGATGACCATGTGTCCTTCTGTGTACATCCTGGAGGTGTCTCTTCATGGTGTGATTCCCAAAGGAATACTTCCTGTCAGGATTACCTCTAGAAAGTACACGCTGACACAGCCTGCAAGTTACTAAGGGTGCATTCACCTTTTGCTGGCCTTCAGGAAAAGTAAAATAATCCCATACATAAGAGGGCTTTTGTTTCCTCGATCTCTGCCTCAAGACAGTGCTGCTAGTGCTAGCCTCACTCTCAGAAGAGCTCTGCTGTTCTGCCATCGTATCCCAAAGACAAACCAGCTCCTTCTCCCAAGGGATCACAAGCAGAAATGAGGGGAATGGGTGTGGTGTAGGAGAGTTCTAGAACTGAAAGTAGTTTCAACCAATCAAAAGTTGTGTTTCATGATCACATGACCTACCGTACGCTTACGGTACGCTTACGGCAAAAGTGCGCATGCGCGTAAAAAAGACACGCGCTTGCGCGCATGCGCATAACAGTCACTACCCGACACTTCCGCGTAACGTGCGCGTGTAGCGTACACGCATACGCGTCCCACGCGGAGGACGCGCGGCTACGCAAATTGCGTAACTATACGCAAACAGCGTAGATAAATTACGGACGTTGCGTAAACCGTACGCTTACCGTAAGCTTACGGTACGCGTACTAAAAAAAAATTTAAAAAAAAGGAAAAAATGTATTGCTAATAAATTTTACATGTTTATTTTATAAAATATATTAAAAAAAACATATTATAGAATTTTAAAAATTTAACCATAGTCTTTAAAAAAGGATAGAAAATTAAAATAAAAATATGTTAAAAAAAATAGAAGAAAAAAAACAAAATTAGCATTTAAAAAACCTTGCAAATTCACTGAAAAAACCATGGGTTTCACACACGTTATAGTTAGGACTTAGCATTTAAAAAACCTTAGAAATTCAGTGAAAAAACCATAGGTTTCACACACGTTATAGTTAGGAATTAGCATTTAAAAAACCTTAGAAATTCAGTGAAAAAAACCATAGGTTTCACACATGTTATAGTTAACTGGACATTTTACTCGTAAAAAACCATTGAAATTGCCCCGTTATAGTTAGTTCAGCTAACTATAACTCGCGCGCCCGCAATGCACTGCTGATGACGTCACATATTACATCACTCATGACATGGTCAGTGACATCACTCATGACATCACTGATGACATCTCAAATGACATCACTGATGACATCACTGATGACATCATCCAGTGAATGTGTGTTTTTCTGAAAATTAAATATGTTTTATATATGTATATCTCAAGGTCGATGGAAGAATAAATGGGTATATAAGTGTCTAAATGGATGAATTGTTTTTGAAAAATTGATTGTATTACTGACTGATTAAGTGTATCTTAGTGAATACATGGCTTAGTGAGTAATGTTTAAATATGTAAATATCTGTATCAGTCTCTCACTTTGTGTATAAGTGGCTGCATGGGTTGGTGTGTAGCTACATGAGTGTCTAAATAGGTTATTAGTTGTTTTTTTGAGTATCAGTATGAGTGTGAGTGTCTGGTTCGGTGAGGGGTATTACGTAGTGCATGGGTGCATGAATGAGTGACTCATTGTTTGTATGTGTTGAAGACAGCATGTGTGCAGGACTGTATGGGTGGATGAGTGTATGTATGGGTGTGTTAGTGAGTGAATGACTGTCTCAATAGTGTCTTTATGTGTAACTACATATGTTTTAAACTAGTATATGTGACTATTGGTGTATATATGTGAGTATATGTGAGAGTGAGAGATTGAAAGAGTTCCTGTATGAATAAGTATGTGTTTCTATAAGTGATTGTTTAAAAGACTAAGTATATGTAAGTTTCCGTAGAAGTAAGTGTGGTGGTGTGTGTATAACTGTATATGCAAGTAAATGTATGTTTGATTCTTTATTAGCATGACTAACTATGTGTGTGAGTACCTCTATGGATGAGTGGCATTGTGTAACAGGATGTATACGTGTATGAGTACATATGATGAGTGAGTACATGTATGAGTGACTGTATAGGACTGTTGGTGAATGAGTGGATGTGTATTTGGATCTTAGAATTACTGTATAGGTTGTTGTAACTGGTATTGGTATGTCCATTGTTTTTAAAAAAAATTTAATTTCTATTTTTGATTGTGTGTATCAAAGGTTATATTAGGGGAAGAGGAGGTCTGCCACTCTATCACAAGGATGATGTCATCAGTGATGTCATCAGTGATGTCATTTGAGATGTCATCAGTGATGTCATGAGTGATGTCACTGACCATGTCATGAGTGATGTAATATGTGACGTCATCAGCAGTGCATTGCGGGCGCGCGAGTTATAGTTAGCTGAACTAACTATAACGGGGCAATTTCAATGGTTTTTTACGAGTAAAATGTCCAGTTAACTATAACATGTGTGAAACCTATGGTTTTTTTCACTGAATTTCTAAGGTTTTTAAATGCTAATTCCTAACTATAACGTGTGTGAAACCTATGGTTTTTTCACTGAATATATATATATATATATATATATATATATATATATATTCACTTAAAAAACCATAGGTTTCACACATGTTATAGTTAGCTGGACATTTCCCTCATAAAAAACCAATGAAATTCCCCCGTTATAGTTAGTGCAGTCAACTATAACTCACGCGACCGCAATCCTCTGCTGATGACGTCAGATATTACATCACTGTATTTAGACACCTATTTACCCATGTCTTCTTCCATTAATCTTTAGCTATACATATATTACAAATATTTATTTTTCAGAAAGACACATATGTAATCAGTGATGTAATATCTGACGTCATCTGCAGAGGATTGCAGTCGCGTGAGTTATAGTTGACTGCACTAACTATAACGGGGGAATTTCATTGTTTTTTTACGAGGGAAATGTCCAGCTAACTATAACGTGTGAAACCTATGGTTTTTTAAGTGAATTTGCAAGGTTTTTTAAATGCTAATTCCTAACTATAACCTGTGTGAAACCTATGGTTTTTTAAGTGAATTTGTACGGTTTTTTAAATGCTAAGTTATGTATTTATTAATATATTTTTTTTTTCAGGTTTTTCACCGTGTGCGCACTGTGCGCGCATGGTGCGCTTCACACACTGTGCACGCGCTGGGGGCACTCTGTGCGCTTCGCGCACCGAGCGCCCACGAAGCGTTGTCCGTGCCGTGCGCGCACCGTGCGCGCTCCGTGCACGCACCCCGCGCATTTTCGACAAAAAATAAATGTTTTTTTCACCCTTGGGGGTCCTTCTGTGACCCCCTGACAAAGGCTAGGGGGTCAGGAACTGACCACCCTGCCCCCTTTTCACGTTCTCCACCTTTGTTTTTCACTGCCTCAGACTGCGAGAGACAAAATGGCGGCCCCCACTTCCTGATTTCGACCGATTCGAATGTTTACTGACATCTAACAACCAATCAGAATTGCGCTCGCGCACGGCAGGGTGCGCGCACAGTGCTGAGATCTGATTGGTTGCTGAAATTCAAACCAGGAAGTGTTGGCAATCATCTTGTGACTCAGTTGAACCAGTTGAACCAAGTCACCGAAAAAAACAAAAAAAAAGAAAAGCAGGCAGGCCTCAATTAAGCTTTTTTAAACAAACTCTTAGTGGGAGTTTAACTAGATCTGCAAATTCTGCTGAAAATGTAAAAAATAAATGAAGCTTGGGCTTCCGCTCTTCGGTCATTATCGGCCACTGGGTGGGCCAGGTCTCGGGGCATGTCTAAATATACGAGGGGGGGGAGAACAGGACCCCCTTCTGAGGCTTACTAATGCCCCAGGGCCACCACCTCCCCGGGGCTTCATTTTAAAAAAAATTGTAGGAAGGACCGTACAACCTCCCCCACTTCCCCGGGGACCACCAACTCCCCAGGGATTAATATTTTATAGATGAGGGGGCCCCTAGGGACCACCACCTACCCTGGGCACCCACTATTGTGGCCAGGCCCCGAGGGATGGGTCCCCGGGGCCAAAATCTGCCCGGGAGGGTGGACACACACCCCCCTCTCATTGTAAGAAAAATCAGGGCAGTCTCTGTAGGATGGGGAATCGGCCCAGGGAAGGGGGGTCATGCAGCCCCACTCCTGTAAAAAGACAACAACAAAAAATGGGACCTACAATTTGCCAGAGGGCCCGCTCCTTTTCTCTGCTTCTCTGCAAATGTACCTCATAGTGCAGTGCTGGTTGGAGAATGAAGTCCCCTTGGATTCTGAGAGTCCTTAGGGCCAGGAAACACTTCTGTTACCTCCAGTAAGTCACAGACAGCCAGATTGCTGAGAGGACGTGGAGGCCATGCCCCCTTTTTCCACTACTCTGCAAATGCACATTTCGGTGCACTGCTGGTTCGGAAATGAAGTCCCCTTAGCTCTAGAGGGTCCTTGAGGGCCACAAGATCTCCTGTTACCTCCAGTAAGTCCCACACAGCGGGATTGCTGAGAGGTCTTCGGAGGCCATGCCCCCTTTTCCCCCCCACTCTGCAAATGCACTTCCTGGCACATTACTTGTGACATCCCTTTGCCTCTTGAGGGTCCTTAGAGGCCAGAAAGCACTCCTTTTACCTTCACTAAGTCCTACTCAGCAGTATTGCTGAGATGTCATCCAAAGCCACGCCCCCTTTCTCCACCACTCTGCAAACGTGTCTCCTGGTGCACTACTAGTTGAGGAATGAAGTCTCCTTCAATGCTGTGAGTCCTTGAGGCCAATAAGCCTTCCTGTAACTTCTAGTAAGTCCCAAACAGTGAGATTGTTGAGAGGTCGTCCAAAGTCATGCCCCCTTTCTCCATAAGTCTACAAATGTGCCTCCTGGTGCACAGCTGGTTGAGGAATAAAGTTCTTTTGGTACTGAGGGACCTTGGGGGCCAACTACCTCTCCTGTTACCTCCAGTAACTTTCACACAGCTGGAATGCTGAGAGGTTGTCGGACTCCATGCCCCTTTTTTCCACCATTCTGCAAGCACACCTCCGGATGCACTGCTACTTGGGAAATAAGTCCCCTTGGATGCTAAGGTCCTTGGGGACAAAGAACCCATTCTATTACCTCCAGTAAGTTCCACACAGCGGGATTGCTGAGCGCTGGTTGGAGGCCAATCACCCTTTCTCCAACACACTGCAAACGTGATTGCTAGTGAAAAAGTCATAGAAAGTCACTGAAAAATCCCAAAGGTTACAGGGACGTTATAGTCAGGAATTAACATTTGAAAAAACTTTTGAAATTCACTGTAAAACAAATGGCTAAAAGGAGGTTATATTTAGGTTCAGATTTCCTTCCTTCTAATGCGCTGCTTATGACCTCACATATTACATCAATCATGACATGGTCAGTGACATCACTAATGACATCACTGATGTCATCATCCACAGAATCACTTTCACCTCCATAGAAACTTTCATACACCCACTCAAACAGCCACACAACTACTCACATACCCATTTACAGACCCATTCAAGTACTCTCACAACCAATCCTTCTTTCATAGAGCCACTCAAATACCCACTCACTCATACAGCAACTCACACACCACTCACTCACCTATGCAGCTAGTCATTCACTCAGACAACCACTCATACCACTACACACTCATCTATACAACTCCTCACAGACACACTTAATCAGCAATACAGCCACTAATACACGCAATCACACACACACACATATATATTCGTTCTAACAGCGGCAGGCGAGGGGATGTTTTTATTAACGGCTTTTCCGCGATTGATGACGGCAAGAGCCAGAAACGCGTCTGCGGATGTTTTATAGCCGACACATACCCCGTGAGTGCACCGGACCTTGGGAGTACCATGAACTCCTTGTTTTTGCTATATATATTACCTACTGGCGGTCGCCAGTAGGTAGTTATAGTTAGGACCACGTTTCCATAGGAAATCCGCAACATTCTATTTTGAATAACTTTTGCGCCGGTCGACGAATCCTCGCCAATTTTTCAAAATAGGTGGGGCGCTACGCTCCGCTCCTACCCTGAAAGTCTCGGGGGGATTCGTCAAGCGGGGCTGAGATAAAAGGGGGTCCCAAAACGCGTTTTTCCCATGCATTTTTCCATAGGACCTTTAGACACAGCTACAGCCCGAACGGCTGAACAGAATTACTTGAAATTTGGCAGAGAGGTAGTCCTCAGGTCAAGGAAGTGCCTTTTGTAGGTTTGGTGTACATCTGTTCAGTAGATTCTGCGAAAATAGCCTTTAAATCAATATATATATCTGAGCCAGCTTACGGTGCGCTTACGGTGCGCTTACCGTACGCGTACGGTGACGTGCGCGAGCGCGATTCTGATTGGCTCTTAGATCTTAGTAAACATTCGATTCGGCCGAAACCAGGAAGCGGCGGCCGCCATTTTCTCTCTCGCACTCTGAGTGGGGCAGCATAAATGAAGCCCAAAAATGTGTAAAGGGGCAGTTTATTGAGATAATATTCACCCAGCAGTGATATACGGGCCCCCAAACAACCCCCAAGGCCAAAAAAAATTTTTTTTTTATTTTTTTCGAAAAATCGCCGATTGCGCTTACCGTACGCGTACGGTAAAAATTGGTTTAAAAAAAAAAAATTATCCACACTCTCCCCACCCCAAGTGCAAATGGTGCCCTAAGGGCACCATTTGTGCATGGCATATCAAACAAATGAAAATAATAAACAAAACATTTCACAACGATGCGCATAATATGTCCCCCATGTGCGCACGGTGCGCGAAGCGCGTCGTGCGTACATGGCCCATCCCGCATAATGTGGGCACGCGGTGCGCGCAGCGCACCGCGTGACCACCGTGCGTGCATGGCACTAACTGCGTAAAGTGGGCGCGCGGTGCGCGAAGCGCACCGCGTGCTCACTGTGCGCGCACCGTGCGCGCACGGAACGAACTGCGTTAACTGGGCGCGCACGCCACGAATGGCGTAAAGTAAGTTAGCATTTAAAAAACCGTACAAATTCACTGAAACAACCATAGGTTTCACACACGTTATAGTTAGGAATTAGCATTTAAAAAACCTTGAAAATGCACTGAAAAAACCATAGGTTTCACACATGTTATAGTTAGCTGTACATTTTACTGATAAAAAACCAATGAAATTCCCCCGTTATAGTTACTGTAGGCAACTATAACTCACGCGACCGTAATCCTCTGCTGATGACATATGTGTCTTTATGAAAAAAAAATATTTGTAATATATGTATAGCTAAAATTTAATGGAAGAAGACATGGGCAAATAAGTGTCTAAATACAGTATTAGCATCAGCAGAGGATTACGGTCGCGTGAGTTATAGTTGCCTACAGTAACTATAACGGGGGAATTTCATTGGTTTTTTATCAGTAAAATGTACAGCTAACTATAACATGTGTGAAACCTATGGTTTTTTCAGTGAATATATATATATATATATAAAACCGCCAGTAGGTAGTTATAGTTAGAACCTAGTTTCCATAGGAAAAGCATTTTTTGATTTGCTAATAACGCGTTTTCCCCATGTTAATTTCCATAGGAAATTTGGAGACGGGCTGTAGCCCGAGCTGCTGAACGGAATTACCCCAAATTTGGCAAAAAGGTAGAGCTTGGTTCAGAAAGTGACCTTTTTTTAAAATGGTGTAAATCCCTTCATTAGTTTTTGAGAAGTTCAAAAATAAGAGTCAAAGAATCAATTTCCCATAGGAAATTTTGGGCAAGGCTACAGCCGAAACTGCTGAACGGAATTACACCAAATTTGCCAAAAAGGTAGTGCTTGGATCAGAAAGCGACCTTTCTTTAAATGGTGTAAATCCGTTCATTAGTTGCTGAGAAATTCAAACAATAAAAATATCGATATCTAGAGGCGTGATAGATCCACTCACCCTCCCGACCACAAGCTTTATTCTAATTGGCTGTCAACACTCCAAACCAGGAAGTGTTGGCAACCATCTTGTGACTCAGTAGAAACAAGTCACAAGAAAAGAGAAAAACAAATGTGAAAAACAAGAAAAGGGGGCAGGCTAGAAACACCCTGACCCTCTAGGCCTGCTCAGGGGGTCCCACAAGGACCCCCAGGGCCCCAAAAAGTATTTTTTGTAAAAAAAAAAAACCTGCCAAATTCACGCTGGGTGCAGGAATCCAGCAGAGAACATTTTGTTGTATTGAAGCCTCCTGGGTGGGCCAGGTCCCGGGGGCACTGAAAAAATGTGTGGGGGCCCCAATCCCCCCCACACTGCCCCGGGGACCGCCACTCCCTGGGGCTAATTTTTAAATGTGTGAGGGGCCTCCAAGGCCCCCCCAAGCCCTGGGGACTGCCACCCCCGGGGCTTTTATTATTTATTTGCGGTGGGCACGCGGCCCCCCACAGCCCTGTGGACCGCCCCCGGGGCTTTTTTAATAAATAATTAAACCTGTGTGGGGGGCTCAAGCCCCCCCACATGCCCCGGGGACCGCCACCTCCCCGGGGCACTAAGATGCAAATGTGGGAGTCTGTTATGGACCCCCAAGCCCCGGGGACCACCACCCCCTGGGGCTTTGCAAACATTGGGAGGGGGGCTGTGTAGCCCCCCTCCTGGAGCCCTTCATGGCCCTGGGGACAGGGCCGGCTTCTGCAGTGTCCCGGGGTGCCCACCCCCGGGACACTGCTGTTTGCTATGGCAGGGCGGGAGCCATGCGGCTCCCGCCCTGTCATAGCAAACTGTGGTTTGGATTTTGTAAGCGAGCTCTCACTTACAAAATTCAAACCACATTGCTTTTCCACAAGGGGAGCTGCATGTCAGCAGCTCCCCTTGTGGAAAAGCAATGCCAGCTCCCGCAGGAGGCGGGGAGCCGGCAAGACTGTGGGGGAATTGGGGCTCCCCCCACATTCCCCAACGAAGAGGCCCAGCCCTGGGAGATGGGGTCCCCGGGGCCCTGAGTGGCCTAGGAGGTGGTCACGCGGCCCCCCACCTTCAATGTTTTTTTTTGTACATTACAAAAATGAGGCACATCCACGGGGGATGGGGTCCACGGGGCACTTGAGGCCGAAGGAGGGGGGCTACGCAGCCCAACCCTTTAAAAAAATTAAATTTATTTAAAAATGTGGCCATGCCCTGGGGGATGGGGTCCCCGGGCCAGAATTGGCCTCGGGAGGGGGGCCGCGCGGCTCTGTGGCACTTACTGGAGGTACATGGTGGGCTAGTTGGCTCCCAGGGACCCTCAGGATTCACGAGGAATTAATCTCCCAAATTAAAACCCGCCAGGGGGCGTGTTTGCACAGTGGTGAATTGAGGGGGTAGGGCCTGATGGAACATGTGTGTACTTATGCAATGACTCCACAACAAGGTTAATACACTGGTGTGTGGGCTAGTAGACGAAGATGGGGGTTTTGTTCCCCAGTTTAGCCACAATGATAATGGTAACGCCTTAAATAGGCTGTTAATTTTAAATAACCTTGTAATTTTAAATACTTCTGATATACCAACTGGCGTGTTAAACTTCACATTTTCTAGTCCCTTCCACTTCTCGACGCTTGACTATGTTCTGGTGTAAGACCCCATACGGAAGCTCTTCTTTATGACCAACTTTTACGCTTTCAGTGAACATGCTGCAATCACATTTCTTATTCCTTCTTAACCAAAAAGGGAACATCCTTTTAATCCCCCCGGGGGGCAGAACGACGGTACCCTTTTTTGGTGGGGACAGAAAGACTGTCTATGCCAAATATGTAGGGGGGAGCAAAGGCCCTTGCCCAAGGGGCCGCTTCCCACACTTCCTGGTGTTAGTGGGTGGATCCCTGCTTGGGGATCGCCTTCCTGGGGTGATTCCCAAGCAGGTATCCACTAGAGATTCTCCCCTTTCCAATGATACCCCTCCCATACGTTTCAGTGCTCGAGGGCTGAGATAACCCAAGCACAGAAACTGTGAAACTGAAACTAAGTTTCAGTTTCGTTTTCATTGCAATGACGATAGCGTCCCATGCACGCTTTCCTCATTTCGAGGAAAACTAAAAACAGGCCTCAGAATGTTGGGGAAGCTCTTCCTCACCTCCCAAGGCACAAAACAAAATGGGAAATCCCTCTGCTGTCTGTAGCAGAGGGATTTTCTGAGCCTGCACTCATGACGGAATGGTTCCGTCATGAGCACAGGAGCACTGGTGCTCATGACGTAACCATTCCGTCATGAGCACCCAAAGGGTTAAGATACCAGAAAGTTGTCCTAGAAAGGGTAAACACTGATTGGTCCAAATTATGTCCAGCATTCAAATGTACGCCTAGATTTCATCCGATCTTTGAAGATTCAAAACAAGGTTCGATTAAGAAGCGGTGGCTCCTCAGCTAAGGCGGATCAGAATCGCCCCACTGCTCTACGAGCAGTTTAAAAAGTAAAAATAAAATGAAAATAACGCAATGTTATTAACATTTTATTTTTGCATTCCTGCTGAGATGAAGGGTGGGGCTGGGCTCTCCAGAGCAGAGTCGAGGGGGAGGAGTGGTAGGCATACACTTTGGGGTATAATCACAAGAACGTATGATAACTACCGCACGAGTAGCGTAACGCAACTTTCAATATCGCACACATCGCAGGAAAATAACCCAGTGACAACGTGGGATTCACAACAAGGCGATAGAAATCAAATAACACGGACAATGTCAGCGTCAAAACCAATGCCACGCCGCAAAAATGCGAAACACAAACGCGAAAAAATATCCGATGAGGCCAATCGCGGTACAGAAATCAGCGAAGACCAGCCACAGGCGTGCAAATCCCACGCGTCTGGCAGAACAATGCAGTATAAAAGCAAGAAAAAAAAGCACCAAAACAATTCAAACTGCGTAGCAACATGGATGCACCCGGACCGAGTGCAGAGGACAAGCCGAACTCCACAAGCCCCACAGACGACCAGCCAGGAACCCCGCATCCAGGGAAGGGCAAGGAAAGAGGAAGAGGAAGACGGGGTTCAGTCCGCAGGAAGACCAGATCATCGTCACGGAGGTGACCCAACACCATCAACAACTGTTCAGCACCTCCACTGCGGCACTGGCAACCCAAACAGAAATATGGCAGGCCATCGTCACCAACGTCAATGCAGTCGAAGTGTTGAGGAGGTCACTGGCGGACGTTAAGAGGCACTGGCATGATCTGAAAAGACAGACCAAACATAAGCTCGGCGCCAACAGGGAGGCAGCAACGGCGACTGGAGGTGGGCCTCATGCGACACAGGAGGAGCTGGATGAGCTGGAGCAAATGGTGGCCACAGTCAGCAGTGAGGAGATGGCGGCAGGATTGGGGGGCCTGGACACAGCACAATACGACCTGACACAACAGCAACAGGGTGAGTAATGACCAGGGACGGGGTGACGGGTGGAGATTGGCACAATGGCACACATGAACAAGTATGCGTAGCACACTGAACACCCACAATGACCGTGGAACATGTCCCTGATTGGCTTGTCACACTGCAGTACACATAGAAATTCCAGGTAGGCCCCTACCCACAATGTGCACAGAGGGCCCCCCCTATCACCAACATCACAACCGACCCATGCACATGTGCTAAATCCAGCAAAGCAGTGGCTCTGTTACCCACACTGACTATGCAAGTAACACTGCATGTCCGATACCATGGCAGCGGACCAAAAAAATTACATGGCTCACAAATAGACATGGAGGTAGCCCAGTGCGGATCACATCCGTAAAGGAGCAGGTCGCACCTCGACATGTCCACGTGCACCCACAACCCATGCCCTATGAAACACGCAGCGTACAAACAATGCCCCAGGCCACAAAATCTGTCCGGGAGCACATATCAGCCAAGTCAAAAGCAAATCAGGCCCCAATAACCACACAATTCTAAGGCACTCCGCCTCAAAGGGAGAAGGCCACACGAGATCAGAGCTGTAGGGGCAACTCCCCCACAATGCAGCACACACACAGAGCAATCACAGGACATCAGCAACTCCGGCAATGTGGTACAGTGTGCAACACCAGTACCACAGTACAGAGCACACAACATGTTCCGCTAGTGTGCAGTAACTGTTCACTCACATCTGGCATTGCCTGGCACAGTGTGATGATAATGAACGGGTTCTACCACACATCCGTCATGTATTCGGAAGACACACTGACTGACATCAAATAGCCAGCTCCTCCCAAACAGTCACAATGTACATTGGCATGCAGTCTGAATGTAAACATCTGAAAATCAACAACATACATGTGAAACTCTGTTAACCTGCATCTCCCCTTAACATTTCAGCGGGACAGTCAACACCTACTGCAGAGCAGAACACAAACCCCATCATTGATGATGTAGAGGACAACCTGCTCATATGTCAAGCTACCCTCCAACGGATACTGGACAGCCTCTGCACCCCACCCCCAGGAGCAGGGCAGGCCAGCTGCCTCGAAGTGACCCCACCACCTGCACAGACCACTCAGCAGGAAACACACACCACCACGGCTGTCTTCCAGAACCCCACAAACAATACATGGATAACATACAACGTGTGTGGTCTTCCCAGGTGGAGTTGGCTGAACAGCTGCCGACTGGGTTCGACCTCATGGCAGACAAACTCGATGCCATACGTGGGTGTCTGAATCCCATCATGGACCACGTACAGTCCCTATCGGACACCTCCTGTCCGCACCATGCTCAGCCACAGATGACTGCAGCGGGAACATCGACACACACAGATCTGAACCCTGATGTGTCTGTGGCACACAGTGATGCTGCCCCATCACCTTCGCAGTCTGATGTGCCAGTGGCACACAGTGATGCAGTCATCACCCCGCCACACACACCAGACATAAAACCCGTATCAGGGGAGTAAGAAGGGGTTATGAACTACTGTGTGAGGAAGGAGGCAGTAGCAGCCATAACCGCCATATGGCCTGTCCCTGCCTGGTTATGACCCATGCATCATGACCTGGGAAACACCGCCTAGTGGCCCCCGGAACATTCTGCGGCTTTCAACCGGACCCCGGCACGGACTGCCACTCCGTCACCGCAGGCCAATTACACAGCTATCCTGCTGCGGACTGCACTCTCCCTCTTCCAAATAACTGTGCAATCCCCAAAGGACTCTGGTTGGCCCACCACTCGGCTTCCATGTGAAGTGGGCTTGGATGGCCATGTACAGCCCGAGCTCTGTCAATAACCTGAATGTGAATAAAACATTCTAAATCACAGAGATGTGTCATCACTATGTTCACTCACGTATGGAGTTGTGGCTGGATGAAGGAACAATGTTTGCACATGACGGTACACCCTGGTAACTGACATCCATGCGCATTTGTATCCCTGAGACACATGGCCAATTGGCTGACTGAGGAGGTGAGTACTAGCTGTTTCCCCATTGCACATCAACAACAATCTCACAACACCCAACGTAGGCACACGTCCATGTACTGAATAGGGCTGTGCGTAGGACTGGCACAAACAAAAGCAGGCCAGGAGTGGTGTCCTACACCACATGTGACACCAGAAGTTCACATTGCATACCTACTCACACAGAGCTGTGTGGACACATCCTGTTGTGATATATGACATTGCTCAACATGGTCAGAGGTTGGACACCATACTCACATTGCTGTAGTCACGTAAGTGCACATGACGTCCAGCACCAATCCAAAAACACTGTCTGGCTCACAGTCTTTGGTTTCCAAAGGGACACACCCTCATTGCACATGCGTCAGTCAGTGCCTCCCTGTGTAGGGACGATGCCCATTGTGGCACACGAGTCGACAATTACAACAACACACCTCACAGTTAGACACCAGGGGAATTGCCTTTACTTTATTGGCATGTGCGTGTCAGTACTGACGACGCAACAGTCACAACAGGCAGGGACATGCTTGAGACACTTACACGCAGCATGGGTACATGTCGAGGTTAAGGAACTGTTGGGGCTAAAATGGGCAACATTCATCATGGATGGCAGCGCTCTCAGTCCACCTTGCCTTGCTAGATGAGTCATATTTTGTTTGGCATCTGACCATTGCCGCGTGTGAGGGGGCATGACTCACTGCCCATGGGATCTGCAGGTTGGTCTGCCTCCGGAGAGTGAAGATTGTCTGCTCTGCTGACAGTGATCAGGTGTGAGGGTCCGACAGGTTCACATGTTGAGCTACATTGCCATGTGTGTGCTCTCCCCCGGCAGTGTGTCCTGATTGGCAACTTTGCCAAACTACGCTGTGTTGCACCGAGCATGGACCTGCATCACCTTGCACATGTGTGTGTACACAGGCATTGTAGCACGCACATGCATCCAGAGCCCAGACGTAGTCAGATGTTTTCAATGTGGTGGTGGGATAATTGAGCATTCCCCACGATGCAACAAGTTGTTGGGGCATGTGCTGTGAGTGCCAATCGGATGTGGCTGCAGGAGCTTAGTTACTCGTCCATGAATACCCATGCAGCTTCATGTGCAATGTGTTTCAATAGTACGTCGTTGTCGTGTTCAAGAAACACCAGGGTGAGCCAATCCATTAAGTGGTCCGGGCATGTGTGCTCAGCCCACGCCGTTTCACCAATCCGCAACACAGCCCAATAGGGGAGCGCCTCCATGTGGTCACTGCATACGAGGAATTGTGCAATCTCCCATGCACGACTGTCTCATTTACACTCCTGTTCGTGATCCAACAGGGGGCGCAGACACAGGTCATAGTCCAATTCATCAACAGTTGTGTTGGATAGGCAGACATCCATGGGACACTCGAATGTGCATGTTCGGCAGTGGAACCAGGGCTGGACGCAGGTGATGTAGGCAATGCAGAAGCTGAGCCGATAACTGATCCGCAGCACTGCCAGTGGCACTGCGCCCAGTAAATGCAACATACGTGCAGGGTACCGTTCCACGTGACGGGGGTTGTGCATGTGTCCGGTGTGGCCTGCCATTGCATTGGTGCTTCTCGTGGAACCGGCACTCTTCTGAACTGCGGCAGTTGTGTGCAGGATATGCCACAGCTCTGAGCAATTAATCGAATGTGTGTACAACATTGGGGAGAGTAGCTTTCTGATTCCGTGTGTGTCAAGGGCATCCCATGCGTGGGTACCACAGGCAGGGCTTTCTGTGTGTGGGGTGTGGATGAGTCGAATAGTTTATTTGCGGAATGCGTGGTGTGGTAGTCGTACCCGTATGCCATGGCATCTCACTCAGGGGGTTCCAGGCGCAACCTGGATCAAGGTCAGAGGTGCAGGTGTCCTCCCGCCTTCTGCATTGGGACAATGGAGCTTTCATCCCTGATGTTTGTCTGACTACTACTTGCATTTTAGGGATGTGATGTGGCTTTGGTTCTAAGATTGGGACCTGGCCTTGGGCTCATGGTGTACGGCTGGCGATACACACACACATGTTGGCATGTGAAGCCAGGTGGCCGAGAGGCCTTGCGCTGCTTGTGCAATCTCACTCCGTCTCTCTCCCCCTCTCTCTCTCTCTTTCCTTTGGTCGGCGAATGCACACCTTCTTCTCTTGGATTTGGTCTTCCAGGTTGTGTGCAACGGATTGTCCAGTGAGGAGCCGCTAGGGTCATCCTATGGGTTGAATCGGCTTTTGTCTATATGGCGTTTTGTGTTGGTGATTGCATTGCTGTTTGAATGGGGCTCCATTTTCTGGCCACGCAGTTCGGTTGGATTACCTGCTTGTGCGATATCAGGTAAATTGTTTGTATTGGGCTTCGTGGTGTTGGTGTGCAGTTTCTTTGTCTGGGGTTGGGGGTGGTCCCGGGGAGTGGGGTGTGTGGGGTGTTGCGGGCCTGGGTGTGGTGTCGTGGGTGTTGTGGCCTTCTTGGGTGTCCGGGCCGCTTGATGTGTGGCTCCATGGCATCTGTTGCCCTTCCGATGTGCCCCTGGGCTGGTCTCCCTTTTGTGGTGCTGGCTGCCGTCTGACTTAACTCCAGGTCAGAGCAGGTGTAGATTTCCTGGTGCTAACGCGCCTTATCGCCTGTCTTGTGTTTTTATCGCCGATCTGGCTGGTCTTTGAGAATGTTGAGATGTGGTGTGGTCACGGCTTTTGGCACGGGAACGCCCACTCTGCATCTCATTAGCAATAGTTGCGGTGATTCTCTGTGGCGATGTTTTTTGCGGCTGCTATCGCTGGTAAACTGGTGCTGTGGGCTGTTAGCACTAGCTTGTGAGTGGGGAGGTACATTTATTGCCACTTTGGCTGCGATAAAGTGCTGATGACTCGGTGATAAATCCTTGTGAATATGCCCCTTTGTGCACACAATGGTTTAGGCAGTCGTCTTGGGCCGGCCAATCATTCATGTGCACTTTGCATGTTCTCCACCAGCTGGATTGCGCAGCCTGGGTGGCGAACATGCACAGCCTCTCAGTCCCTCTCTAAGCGCTGAACCATGGTTCTCAGACCAATCACAATACTGCTGTAAGGCAACATCATAATTGGCTAGGGGGGTCTGGTAGCCTGCCATTGCTATTAAGTCCAGTCAAATGGAGAGCAGCCATTTCACAAACGTTATTTCTGATGAACAGTGACTCTGTTTTTGAAGGATTAAACTTGAAAATATGTTTTACCTTCCAAAGGTGAATGACTGATTAGGAGCAGAGGAAGGTGTGGCTAATGAGGACTGCTGAAGCTTGAAAATTAACTGTGCATCAATGGTATGCATGTAGAATTGTACACTCATGTCCTGCAGATGTAATGCTAGGGGTCACATATGTTTTAAATAGCCTAGGGTACGTATTACACATGTTGCAGGATTTAGTTTAAATTTTAGAAGGGGAAAAGCGTGCTGTGGGAAAATATTCGAGCCTGTGTAATGCTGCTTGGTCACAGCTTAAGTCTGGACAATAAAGTTACAACATCCGAATTTCCCTGTATCTGTATTTACTGAGTGTCAGATTCCACAGAATCTTACCACTGTTTAAAAAGTAATTTTTCCCGGACATTGGTTAAGATACATACAAAGGAAGCTTACATAAAAAAGTGTAAACAAAAGAATCAAATGTGCAAGCGGATGGACACAAATTAAAGTGCAATAGCGACAAAATAGATCACTGTGGAAAAACATCACATGCTACGTGTTCAGTTGTAACATTAAAGTTGGACTTAGAGCCCAGCTGAGTTCTATTTCGCAGATAGTTTGCAAACCAAACAAACGTCATTCTCCTGGCCTTGTTTCAGCGCCTGGTGCTCTACAGTGTAAAAGGCCGAAGTAAGCTCAAGAAGTATCAAGGCTGCAGGTGCACCGACAAACCTGGCACACCTTAGCTCAGCAAGGGCGGCAACAACATTTCTATGCTACAGCTTGGCTGAAAAGCATCTTGCACTATATGACTGCATTGCTCTCGACATGGTTTTGCCACTGGCCATACACATGGCACAGAAGGTAGTTGTGAAATGCATAAATGAAAGCACTCTTTACCCACGCTGATGATGGCCTGATTTAAAGCCTCAGCTTAGCTAAAGACTGAATGAATGCCAGTTGGCAATTGGTGGGGCTCCAGCCACCCTCTAAAAAGCCAGTCAACTTTAATCCCACACCTCACGAGGTCTGTGGCATGCAGTACGATGTATGTTCTTTGGGGATGCCCCTTAGGGATTCACGTATGTCTACAGCTCACTGGAGATGGCATACAGTCATTGATTTTCCAGCTACCTCCAGAGACATAGCAGTCTGCACATTTGCAAGGTTACAATGTATCAGCAAGTCACAGTGTACTGATGCATGAGGGCTGATTCTTTTGTGATTCTGGATGCTTCATAGGAAAATGCTGTTGCCTGACACCTTTTGTTGTCTTTGAAAGCAAGTTTGCAAATGGCTATGGCCTATAAGCTGTTTATCTCTATATGCATATTTATGGATAGCGAGCGTTACGGAACCAGGAAGCAGGAAAGCAGGAAGCAGCCCTTGGAGTAGAACTAGCAGATGAGGAGAGGTGAGAGGACATTGCAGACGCTGCAAGCTCTCACTCCTGAATAACCCTGGGCGTAGTTCGCGTAGCAGCACTACGCGTAGCTACGCGAAGTGCACGTCGCACTACGCGAGATACGCGTAGCACTACGCGAACTGCATAGTACACTGTTCGCGATGATTGCACAGTGCCGGATGCTTGTCCGCACTGTGCAATCATTGCAAACAGTCGTTTTCTGCCGCTCGAGTAGATTTTTACTCGAGCAGAAGCTTTCTCAACGCTGACTGGTAGTTTCTCATCGCGAGCGGTCACGATCATACGCGACCACTCGCAATAAGAAACCTGACCTCCCCGTGTTGAGAATCTCGCCGGGAGGTTTATTTTCCACGCTCGCGATCGGCAACTTGATGTTGCTCATCGCGAACATGGAAAAAGTCTGGCCGGGATGTCATTTTGCTCGCTCGCTGTCGCCAAATTGACGTTGAGGACCGCGAGCGAGCAAAAAATGCCAACTACGCTACGCTACGTGATTTTGCACTATGCTACGTGCAATTCGCGTAGCGCAAAGTAGCACATACTACGCAAACTTCGCGAGTGTAGTGTAGTTGTCCGCCCAGGGTTACTCCTGAACCGAGAGACGAAAGCCGTGTACTGCTTCACAGGCACGGATTGGGACGTTATCAGCGCTTCCGCCTGCCCCTGCCTCCAGCACCTCCCCAGTATCACCACCTGTTTTGCTCTTGACATTTTTGGCATCTCGGGTGCGAGGGGTGTGGGCCTTAAGCCCTGCACCATGAGGACTGAACAAAACAGCCAGTAGAACAGAGCACAAGGTGTATGTGTGGTTGAGGGTGGTAGAGTTTGGGAGCTTTGTTTCTCTTTGCCTCACTCTACACCAGCGGCTGCAAAACACTTCCAGTTACCACCTACTTCAAGTAGGGGATAAACCATTTGCAAACAGGAAGTGGTCCCCAGTGGACACCTTCCCCTTTGTAAGTGTGTGCAAAAATATTTTTTAAGAGCAGGAAGAGGTCCCAAGGACCACAACCTGCCCTTAAAAAATTAAACTGATGTTTTTTTTTTTTTTAATGCATCCAGTTTTCCTACAAGGACAACAGCCTGCATTTAAAAAAAATGCTTTATTAAAAAAACAGTCACAGACATGGTGGTCTGCTGACCCCAGCAGAGCAGTACCCCTGTGAGTGCTGGCCATTCCTAATGGGGTCGCAAATTGCACATGACTTATGAATATTAATGAGGTATGCAATTTGCAACCCCATTAGGAATTGCAAACAGTGTCTGAGACACTGTTGTAAATTACATTTTGCGAGTCGCCAAATGTGAGGGTCGTACATATGGCTCTAAGTGCATTGCCCAGAATCACAGGATGTTGAGCCGACACTGAGGTTTGAACCTGGTTCCCCAGCACCAAAGTCGGCAGCTTTGGTGGTCAGGCCACAACCTCTCCCTTAATCACCTGGCTTGCTGCCCGGGTGATCTCCCTCCTCCATTTCTGCCCACCCATCTCCCTCCACCTTTCTCTCTCTACTCTCCTTGTGCCTCTACCTTTTCCAGTGTCCCCCGCCAAACAACCAGCAAGAATAAAAAGATCAAGAACAATACCCAGCTTTACCCAGAACTCAAAGTCATGGACTGGTGGTCCACGGTATTTAAGGGGAAAATCCCCACATAAATGGTAGAATTGATTGGTTGACCACGGTGCAGTTTGGTTCACCAGTCGAGGGCAGCTTAGGTCAGTCACCGCTGCCTGCCCTTGGATCGCCCGTTAGTTAACCCATCACGTTGGCACACTCCTTGTGTGAAATAAACCTGCAGAAAACTGTTTTCAAACAAATCTGATTTTGTTTGATTATTTATTGCAGTGCATGATATGTTCAGATTCTGTGGGGAGGGTTGACTATATCGGCACTAAGATCAAGAACAATATCCAGCTTTACCAAGCACTCAGTGGCACATTACTACGCTACCTGTCACCTGCTGATCTTCATCAAGCTCCAACTCACCGACTCCTGTCAGGTCAAGAAGGCTGTAAAAAGTACAGAACAGCACACATGAGGGGCTCTTGACGACCCACTGCCCCAACCTCACACACAAAGCACTAGGAACCAATCCAATCAGTCGGATGTGGTCGCTCCTCTGCTAATTCTGTCGATCCAACAAACCCAGCCCCCAAAGATTTCTCTCAACTACTGAATCAAGCAAAATGCAACCGCTCTAAGAGGAGTCAGTGCTGCACTTAAGGAACAAGTGCTAAAACCACTGAGGTTTCCTAGGGGAGCCATTCCTAGAAACCTAAGACACCTGGATTCTGAACAGGGTGTGCTCATGCCCCACTCAAAAAATTAAAGGCCCTCTATAACTTGGGGAGGCGAGGAGGCTCCTGCCTGAGCTGAGCAGTCGGAGAAAGCACACAGAGTCAAAGAGCTTAATAGCCCAGTGCATGGAGCCTGGAACTCTTAAGACAAAAGACCTGGGGGCAGATTTATGTTAGACTTGCGCCACTTTTACGCCGCCGTTGCGTCACTTTTGTGACGCAGCGGCGGCGTAAACCATGCTCCATGTTGCGCCTTATTTACAACGTGACGCATCTAGGGAGATGCGTCACGTTGTAAAGCCCTGCGCTACATTAAACCTGCGTCAGGTTTAATGTATGCAGGGTGGGCGTTCCATCGGAAAAAGCCTTGGAAAAGTGACTCAGTGAAATCTACAAGATTTCACTCAGTCACTTTTCCGACGCTGCTGCGTCAAAACCTTGTGCCTGCTTGAAGCAGGCGTAAGGCATGACGCAGCATGTTAGGTATGGGCAGCCCCTAAACATTGCTGGAGTTGCGTCGTGCTTGCGACGCGACTCCAGAAATGCGCCACCCTTACGCCATCAGATGCGTCACGCATCTGTTTATCCTTGCGCCACGATGCACTGCATTGTAAATGCGGCGCATCTGTGGTGGCGCAAGGGTAAACTTGCGTGACGCATCTTTCCTGGCGCATCCCTGCTGATTTGCAGGGATGACCCAGGAAACATAAATCTGCCCCCTGGAGAGATCAGCCCGGTTAGAATTCCGATAAAGGCTCAGAAGCAGTAGCCCTTTGGGAGTAGCACTTAGTGTCAGAAATCATAGCCTAAAACTCCTACAAGTGCACCTCAGCTCACCTCAGTTCATTTAGTCCGCCAAGATCGCCCACTGAGACTAGGGCCAGCAGCAGATAGCTTAATCACAATGTTGCTCCAGCAGTACGAGGTCAGGGAAGGTCAGATGGTCATTGCTGGAGGAGTGTAAATGGAGGAAGCTCACCGAAATGGCCACTGCCACTCATCGACAGGTAGCTTTTCCCTGACAACCAACCTAAAATCACCTCAAAACTCCAGTTCCTGAAAGATGAAAACCTGCCCATTCTTTTAGACATAACTGACAGCAAGGGCCGGCCAGCCCCTCTAACACCAATAATAGTATTACCCACAAGGGGTACACCCAACACTCAGCCGCAGACATGGCACACACACACCTGTTCCCACTTTAGTAAGGGCATCTAACTCCCAATTCCCACTTTTGTGCCACTGAGGCAATACTGACAAAGTCAAAGGAGGGCATCCTGCAAATCTAGCAAGCAAGATACTAGAACTGGAGGAGATCATTGACATTACCTCTAACCCAAACAGACAGGGTATGGGCCAGCCAAGCCAATCAAACTCAGCCTCCACAGCAGTAAGCACCCTAGTATTGGAGAACGGCGTCACATTCCAAACTTCACAACAAGTAATTACCTCCCTAGACTTATCAGCATCAAATGAACCAAGGGCCATGACCTCAAGGAAAGACCCTGCCCAATTGGATGAAGTGAGCAATAAAATCATGTGGAAAAGACTCAGGTCATGAAGGTGGAGCCCAGGTGACACCATAAATGCCCACAGAGTGTACGGAAACCTCATACCTAATATATGAAGAGTAGAATGAGATGCTAGCCTCTAATGCCACTGAATATGAACAAGAAGTCAACCCAGTAAAAATGCAATCCCAACCAGGACCACTCAATCAGGGACTACAACATGAGGTAACAACTCCCCAGACACAGGAGTCTGGCTGTCCATGCTAAAACCCCTTTAATAAATAGTTGATACCATGGACTATCACTCAGCGAACATGGACACCCAAATAGAGCTACTAAACACCTTGGCTATGCCCATGGTCAGGACTGATGGCAAAAACGCAGGTTTAAACAACCTCATTAAAAGGACCCAAAACAATTCTAGGGAGCTAACCTAACTCCTATGTGCACGTGCTCCTCTTAATTGGTTGGACTGAATACACTAACCACCACCTCTGGCATCCTCTTCAATGGCCTGAAGGGCATACTAGGACCTCAAATAAGCAAAGGGAAACTCCTCCTACTTTGTGAGACCCTGGAAAAAGAGACTGCCCAGAGACGCGACAGCCCAAAATAATGACTATCTCTATTACACTGAGCCCCCCTTCAATTTCTTTCTGGCTCACTTCTGTCTTTCGCCCCCTTCCCCCGTGAGACCAAGCAACAGAGTGAGGTGCAGCTGAAACCTGGAACAAAAAGAGAGACATCACTTACACTGATATCAGCAGATGTATGGGGTCTAGCCAGCACAGCCTCAATGGACCGTCCCAAACCACTCCACCTGCACTCACAATCAAACCTGACGAATGAGCGAACTACGCCATCTTTGGAAATATAATTTAATGCTAGAAAGGCAGACACCTGTCCTCTGCTTAGGAGGGAAGCGACACATGATGTTGGTATCTCAACGATTGCCTCACCCATCACTGATGACTTCTGGTGTGGAACTGAAATCATGCAGCAGGTGTAATGTCAAAAGGTTAAGGTATGAAATAATCACAGCTGCTACAATACAGAATACAAGGAATAGAAATGAGTGCTCTATAAAGAAACTCCGGTATTCCCTCCCAAACACTAAGGTGGTCTAGTTCGAGATTCTTGGTTCAGTATAAGGATGGTTTCTAAAAATAAAAAATAGTATGGCAAATAATATGGCAAAGCAGTTCGGAAAGATGAGAAAGTGTCAGCATAGTTAAGACTCTAGTAGAAATAAAATAAGTGTTGAGCCTGAGGCCTCACACTTGCAATAATAAAGGAAACAGAGAGGTCTGTACCCCTCAAATTCCAAGAGAGTCTGCTCCAACCCCTAACATTGTGAACATTTATTAAAACAGAGGAAAACTCCAACATCAAGCATATTGCTCTCTCCAACCCTCCATGGACCAATTGTGTAAAACCTCAAGTTGCACGATTGCAAGATTACCAAACTTTCACATCCCACTGAACTTGGACAATTGCTTTAACCTTGAACATCCCTTCGGTTCTAATACATTACATCTCCACATCTTGCCAAGATTTCTCTACTCGGCCTTACTATCAAGAATCTAATGCAGCACTCCCTTTCTCTAGCTAAAGAAACCTTGGGAACCTACTTGCAAAGAAAGAACATGCTAACCAAGCAAAATAGATTTTTTTTAAAAGGCCTTTAGTCAAGCTAACTTTAAATATTTAATGTGCATTTCGATTTCATGGTTATACGTACACATGTGTAACTTTATTAAACTCCAAAAGATGAGCAAGGAATAAATGGATATATATGCAATTATAACGAAGTGTGAAATGTGAGTAAAGAATACATAATTCAAGTTACACTAAAAAGCCTTGGAGCCCACAAGGTAAAGATGAGGGCATTTAACAAGGTAGCAGGCCTTTAAAGGGTGGTAGAGCCTGC
The DNA here is from genome assembly GCF_964204655.1 of Triturus cristatus. Lineage (NCBI taxonomy): Eukaryota > Metazoa > Chordata > Amphibia > Caudata > Salamandridae > Triturus > Triturus cristatus. The sequence goes on from NC_140584.1 coordinate 901,972,752, forward strand.
TGTAGGGGCCTCTAAGTCTATTAAAACATTCCGCCCCAGAGGGCAGAATGATCTAATTTGTAAATCAAAGTTCTTACAAAGCCCCATGGGTATTGAAATCCCCTCGGACTCCGTGACACATTTTTATTCACATCAAGAGCTGTGAACAAACATTGGAATGTTGGAGCACTGGGCTTCTACTGGCCATTAGCCCCTTGCATGCTTCTGACGGAACCACTCCGTCATGAGCCACGGGCGCCGTGTGCTCATGACGGAGTGGTTCCGTCATGCTGCGGCCGTTGGCGGCCGCTCCTCCCACGCGGCGCTGTTTCCCCGCCTGTGCGGGCGATCAGCGCAAGTGGGTGGAGTCATGACGGAACCACGCCGTCATGAGCACAGCTCGCCCGTGACTCATGACGGCGTGGTTCCGTCATGAGCATGGTGGCTCCGCAAACCCCCCAAACCCCACCAGCGCTGCGGCGGAATTCGCGCCGCAGCGAAGGGGTTAAAAGCCCGGAGCACTTCATATTTTTCAATGGAACTCCCAGCATTCTTATGTTCTAATGAACATTAGTGCACACTTTTATTATTCTCTGAGTTCTAACGTGAATACATTTCAGTAAATGTGTCTAAATGAGTCATATAAATTAATAGGATTAAGGCACACAATGAATATAAGGTCAGGTGCACGTATATGACTGCACTTTTGTGATGTGTAAGTGTGGAGGCTAAATTACGCGGCTCCAAACTGCATTCCTGACTTGTGCTCCCAACTTAATATTTCCCGAAGCAATGACAAAAGCCTGACAAAGCAACCTGAAATAAGCACTATCGGACTCTTTAACCCCTCCAGTGCCCATGACAAGCTGGACTCGTCATGGAGCACAGTCGCGCTGTGCCCATGACGAGTCCAGCTCGTCATGAGGCTAAAAATAGCCTCGGGAGCTGGGGAAGAGCTTCCCCAGCTCCCGAGGCCTCCCCCCACCCCCTTTCACTGTAATGACGATCGGCGCGCACGTTGCGCCGACGTCATTACAGTGAAAGTGAAACTGAAATGAGCCAAGAGGCTCATTCCAGTTTCACTTTCTACGTGCTCAGGGGGCTATCTCAGCCCCCTGAGCATGTAGAAAGACGGGAGAGGTATCGTTGGAAAGGGGAGAATCTCCCCTTTCCAATGGCACCCCTCCCCAGAGGGGGCGATCCCCAAGCAGGGATCCACCCACTAGACACCAGGGAGGGGGAGACCCGGGGGAACACTGGGTGGTAGGAAATTTGTGTCAGCCCGGTGATGCCACAACTTTCCCACACAAAAATGTGTGAAATAGGTGATCTTTTCAGCTAAATTTGAGGTTTGCAGGGCATTCTGGGTAAGGAAACATTGGGGGATCCACGCAAGCCATACCTCCCTGGAATCCCCCGGGTGTCTAGTTTTCAGAAATGTGTGGGGTTGGTAGGTTTCCCTAGGTGGCCGCCGAGCACCGGGCCAAAAACCCAAGTGACCCCCCCTTGCAAAACCAGGTCGTTTTGAGATAGGCAATTTTCATGTCGCCTCACTACGTTTTGGGCCCTTGCCTGTCGTGGGTACTTGGGCCTCCCACACGAGTGAGGCACTATTTATATTGGGAGACCCGGGGAAACGCTGGGTGGTAGGAAATTTGTGTCAGCCCGGTGATGCCACAACTTTCCCCCACAAAAATGTGTGAAAAAGGTGATTTTTTCAGCTAAATTTGAGGTTTGCAGGGCATTCTGGGTAAGGAAACGTTGGGGGATCCACGCAAGCCATACCTCCCTGGAATCCCCTGGGTGTCTAGTTTTCAGAAATGTGTGTGTTTGGTAGGTTTGCCTAGGTGCCAGCAGAGCTAGGGTTCAAAAACTACAGCTAGGCACTTTGCCAAAAAAAGTTCATTTTTCACTGCGAAATTGAGGTGTGTCCACGATGCGTTTTGCGCCGTTACCTGTCACGTGCACTAGGCCGACCCACACAAGTGAGGTACCATTTTTCTCAGAAGACTTTGGGGAACACGGGGTGGGTGGAAATTTGTGGATCCACGCAGATTCCAGAACTTTCCACCACAGAAATGTGGGGAAATGTGTTTTTTTTGGCAATTTTTTAGGTTTGCAAGGGATTCTGGGTAACAGAACCTGGTGGGAGGCAGTCAAGTCACCCAATCTTAGATTCCCCTGGGTGTCTAGTTTTCAAAAATGTATAGGCTTGCTAGGTTTCCCTAGGTGCCGGCAGAGCTATGGTTCAAAAACTACAGCTAGGCACTTTGCCAAAAAAGGGTCATTATTCACAGCGAAATTGAGGTGTGCCCACGTAGCGTTTTGCGCCGTTTCCTGTCGCGGGCACTAGGCCGTCCCACACAATTGAGGTACCAATTTCTCGGAAGACTTTGGGGAACGCGGGGTGAGTGGAAATTTGTGGATCCACGCAGATTCCAGAACTTTCCACCAGAGAAATGTGGGGAAAATGTGTTTTTTTTGGCAATTTTTTAGGTTTGCAAGGGATTCTGGGTAACAGAACCTGGTGGGAGGCAGTCAAGTCACCCCATCCTGGATTCCCCTGGGTGTCTAGTTTTCAAAAATGTATAGGTTTGCTAGGTTTCCCTAGGTGCCGGCAGAGCTATGGTTCAAAAACTACAGCTAGGCACTTTGCCAAAAAAGGGTCATTTTTCGCTGCGAAATTGAGGTGTGTCCATGTTATGTTTTGCACCGTTTCCTGTCGCGGGCACTAGGCCGACCCCCACAAGTGAGGTACCATTTTTCTCGGAAGACTATGGGGAACGCGGGGTGGGTGGAATTTGTGGATTCATGCAGATTCTAGAGCTTTCCACCAGAGAAATGTGGGGAAAATGTGTTTTTTTTGGCAATTTTTTAGGTTTGCAAGGGATTCTGGGTAACAGAACCTGGTGGGAGGCAGTCAAGTCACCCCATCCTGGATTCCCCTGGGTGTCTAGTTTTCAAAAATGTATAGGTTTGCTAGGTTTCCCTAGGTGCCGGCAGAGATATGGTTCAAAAACTACAGCTAGGCACTTTGCCAAAAAAGGGTCATTTTTCGCTACAAAATTGAGGTGTGTCCACGTTACGTTTTGCGCCGTTTCCTGTCGCGGGCACTAGGCTGACCTACACAAGTGAGGCACCATTTTTCTCGGAAGACTTTGGGGAATGCGGGGTGCGTGGAAATTTGTGGATCCACGCAGATTCCAGAACTTTCCACCAGAGAAATGTAGGGAAAATGCGTTTTTTTTTGCCATTTTTTAGGTTTGCAAGGGATTCTGGGTAACAGAACCTGGTGGGAGGCAGTCAAGTCACCCCATCCTGGATTCCCCTGGGTGTCTAGTTTTCAAAAATTTATAGGTTTGCTAGGTTTTCCTAGGTGCCGGCAGAGCTATGGTTCAAAAACTACAGCTAGGCACTTTGCCAAAAAAGGGTCATTTTTCGCTGCGAAATTGAGGTGTGTCCATGTTATGTTTTGCACCGTTTCCTGTCGCGGGCACTAGGCCGACCCCCACAAGTGAGGTACCATTTTTCTCGGAAGACTATGGGGAACGCGGGGTGGGTGGAATTTGTGGATTCATGCAGATTCTAGAGCTTTCCACCAGAGAAATGTGGGGAAAATGTGTTTTTTTTGGCAATTTTTTAGGTTTGCAAGGGATTCTGGGTAACAGAACCTGGTGGGAGGCAGTCAAGTCACCCCATCCTGGATTCCCCTGGGTGTCTAGTTTTCAAAAATGTATAGGTTTGCTAGGTTTCCCTAGGTGCCGGCAGAGATATGGTTCAAAAACTACAGCTAGGCACTTTGCCAAAAAAGGGTCATTTTTCGCTACAAAATTGAGGTGTGTCCACGTTACGTTTTGCGCCGTTTCCTGTCGCGGGCACTAGGCTGACCTACACAAGTGAGGCACCATTTTTCTCGGAAGACTTTGGGGAATGCGGGATGCGTGGAAATTTGTGGATCCACGCAGATTCCAGAACTTTCCACCAGAGAAATGTAGGGAAAATGCGTTTTTTTTTGCCATTTTTTAGGTTTGCAAGGGATTCTGGGTAACAGAACCTGGTGGGAGGCAGTCAAGTTACCCCATCCTGGATTCCCCTGGGTGTCTAGTTTTAAAAAATTTATAGGTTTGCTAGGTTTCCCTAGGTGCCGGCAGAGCTATGGTTCAAAAACTACAGCTAGGCACTTTGCCAAAAAAGGGTCATTTTTCACAGCGAAATTGAGGTGTGTCCACGTTGCGTTTTGCGCCGTTTCCTGTCGCGGGCACTAGGCCGACCCACACAAGTGAGGTACCATTTTTCTCGGAAGACTTTGGGGAACACTGGGTGGGTGGAAATTTGGGGATCCAAGTAGATTCCAGAACTTTCCACCACAGAAATATGGGGGAAATGTGTTTCTTTTGGCAATTTTTGAGGTTTGCGAGGGATTCTGGGTAACAGAACCTGGTGGGAGGCAGTCAAGTCACCCCATCCTGAATTCCCCTGGGTGTCTAGTTTTCAAAAATGTATAGATTTGCTAGGTTTCCTTAGGTGCCGGCAGAGCTATGGTTCAAAAACTACAGCTAGGCACTTTGCCAAAAAAGGGTAATTTTTCGCTACGAAATTGAGGTGTGTCCATGTTACGTTTTGCGCCGTTTCCTGTCGCGGGCACTAGGCTGACCCACACAAGTGAGGTACCATTTTTCTCGGAAGACTTTGGGGAACACGGGGTGGGTGGAAATTTGTGGATCCACGCAGATTCCAGAACTTTCCACCACAGAAATGTGGGGAAAATGTGTTTTTTGTGGCAATTTTTTAGGTTTGCAAGGGATTCTGGGTAACAGAACCTGGTGGGAGGCAGTCAAGTCACCCAATCTTAGATTCCCCTGGGTGTCTAGTTTAAAAAAGTTTATAGATTTGCTAGGTTTCCTTAGGTGCCGGCAGAGCTATGGTTCAAAAACTACAGCTAGGCACTTTGCCAAAAAAGGGTCATTTTTCACAGCGAAATTGAGGTGTGCCCACGTTGCGTTTTGCGCCGTTTCCTGTCGCGGGCACTAGGCCGTCCCACACAATTGAGGTACCATTTTTCTCGGAAGACTTTGGGGGACGCGGGGTGGGTGGAAATTTGTGGATCCACGCAGATTCCAGAACTTTCCACCAGAGAAATGTGGGGAAAATGTGTTTTTTTTGGCAATTTTTTAGGTTTGCAAGGGATTCTGGGTAACAGAACCTGGTGGGAGGCAGTCAAGTCACCCCATCCTGGATTCCCCTGGGTGTCTAGTTTTAAAAAATGTATAGGTTTGCTAGGTTTCCCTAGGTGCCGGCAGAGCTATGGTTCAAAAACTACAGCTAGGCACTTTGCCAAAAAAGGGTCATTTTTCGCTACAAAATTGAGGTGTGTCCTTGTTACGTTTTGCGCCGTTTCCTGTCGCGGGTACTAGGCTGACCCACACAAGTGAGGCACCATTTTTTCGGAAGACTTTGGGGAATGCGGGGTGCGTGGAAATTTGGGGATCCACGCAGATTCCAGAACTTTCCACCAGAGAAATGTAGGGAAAATGCGTTTTGTTTTGCCATTTTTTAGGTTTGCAAGGGATTCTGGGTAACAGAACCTGGTGGGAGGCAGTCAAGTCACCCCATCCTGGATTCCCCTGGGTGTCTAGTTTTAAAAAATTTATAGGTTTGCTAGGTTTCCCTAGGTGCCGGCAGAGCTATGGTTCAAAAACTACAGCTAGGCACTTTGCCAAAAAAGGGTCATTTTTCACAGCGAAATTGAGGTGTGTCCACGTTGCGTTTTGCGCCGTTTCCTGTCGCGGGCACTAGGCCGACCCACACAAGTGAGGTACCATTTTTCTCGGAAGACTTTGGGGAACACTGGGTGGGTGGAAATTTGGGGATCCAAGTAGATTCCAGAACTTTCCACCACAGAAATATGGGGGAAATGTGTTTCTTTTGGCAATTTTTGAGGTTTGCGAGGGATTCTGGGTAACAGAATCTGGTGGGAGGCAGTCAAGTCACCCCATCCTGAATTCCCCTGGGTGTCTAGTTTTCAAAAATGTATAGATTTGCTAGGTTTCCTTAGGTGCCGGCAGAGCTATGGTTCAAAAACTACAGCTAGGCACTTTGCCAAAAAAGGGTAATTTTTCGCTACGAAATTGAGGTGTGTCCATGTTACGTTTTGCGCCGTTTCCTGTCGCGGGCACTAGGCTGACCCACACAAGTGAGGTACCATTTTTCACGGAAGACTTTGGAGAACGTGGGGTGGGTGGAAATTTGTGAATCCACGCTGATTCCAGAACTTTCCACCAGATAAATGTGGGGAAAAAGTGTTTTTTGGGCAATTCTTTAGGTTTGCAAGGGATTCTGGGTAACAGAACCTGGTGGGAGGCAGTCAAGTAACCCCATCCTAGATTCCCCTGGGTGTCTAGTTTTAAAAAATGTATAGGTTTGTTAGGTTTCCCTAGGTGCCGGCAGAGCTAGGGTTAAAAAAACTACAGCTATGCACTTTGCTAAAAAAGAGTAATTTTGCATTGTGAAAATGTGGTGTGTTCATGTTGGGTTTTGAGCCATTTCCTGTCGTGGGCACTATGCCTACCCCTACAAGTGAGGTACCGTTTCGGGAGACTTAGGGTAATTCAGATTTGTAAACGAACTGTTATTACCTATTGACTTTCGATGCATTTCTGCCTTCCAAATGAAAGACATTGTGTAAAAAAGAAGTCGTTCTGAAAAATGACTGATAATTCTCATGCTAGTATGAGTATTCCCAATTTTGGAAATGTGCAAATATCTACTGTTTCTAAACTCTATATTTTGTTCCCATTTCAGAAATACATAGGTGTCTTTCATACCGATTTTTCCATGTACACATTTTTACAGAATAATTACTATATACCCGGTACATAATAAAAAACCATTGCAAGTTGCTGCTCAGTTTTTGGCTCTGGGTTCGTTGGGTTCTTGGTGAACCTACAAGTCCTATATATCCCCACAACCAGTAATGTCCAGCGGATGTAACAGTATTTTTGCTTTCAAAGGGCTGTCATAATTAGAAGAAGTTACAGGTGAAAACGTTGACACAAAAGGCTTTTTTATTCAACAAATTTTCAATTTATCCTATATTTAACTGTTAGTTTCTATAAAAAAACCTTGATGGATCTACACAAATGACCCCTTGCTGAATTCAGAATTGTGTCTACTTCTCTAAAATGTATAGCTTTCCAGGATCCATTATTGCCTTTGTACCCATTTCTACCATTAACTGGAAGGAGGTGGAAAGCACAAAAAATAGCAAAAATAGGCTATGTCCCAGAAAAATGCCAAAACGGTGTAAAAAATGTTGGGTTTCTGACAAAAGTCTGGTATCCCCTAAAAGCTGGGGAAATGGTGATTTCAGCCCCACAAACCCTTTTTTGATAACACTTGCAGGGAAAAACCCAGAAGCTTTCATTTGCAGCCCATTTTTCCCATTTTCCCCCCAAAAAACTAAATTTTGCTGTATTTTGGCTCATTTCTGTGACCCCTCCAGGGGAATCCACAAACCCTGAGTACCTTCAGAAGCCCCATGATGTTGGAAGAAAAGGACGCAAATTTGGCGTGGATACCTTATGTGGTCAAAAAGTTACAGGGGCCTTAGCGCACACTACCCCAAATAGCCAAAAAAGGGCGTGGCACAGGAGGGGGAAAAGGCCTGGCAGCGAAGGGGTTAAGGTATTTTCCTTCTTTATTATAAGACATTGTTTGGTATTCTATGGCACAGCTTGTTTTTAAGACCTTCACAAGTATGGATTCTCTACTCATGCACTAACAAGAGCCTTACTAACACTCCTATGACTAATAAGCCCACGGCCACTATAGCAGTGAGGCCTCGTCTTAAAATCAGCGTCTTCATGGGCAGAAAATCACTTTTTGGTCCATCCCCTGGTGGAGAAAAGTCATTAACTTGTAGCTGATCCGAGGGTTTTCCATTTGGGACACTCTGATTATCTTCTTCCCCTGTAACACATAAAAAACAAAATGAGCTAGATTCGATATTTTTTTTCACAAAGATGGCTATCAGCTCTTGACAAATGAAAGAAGAGATCAAAAAGCATGAAGCACTAGTGAGTTTAGAATTCTGAGAGCATTAGACATATTGATTGTTTGAGTGCATTCGGTATCCTAAAACATTTAGAGACTTGCTCTTGAGAGCAGATATCAATAATTTAGTGCCATGAAATGTAAGAAAAGTGAAGGATTTCAAACAACTGTGTAAAAGACCTTATTATAAATTCAAATATATATATAAAACAAACATGCCATAAAAACAAATTAGTGTTCTGGGATCTAACTAATAGATCAACAAATTTATGTTCAATTGTTGACACTTATTGTAAGAAACGTGTGACTTGGTACATGGTGGATATTAGAAGAGTTTTCATAGGACAGCGCCTTTCAGAATCTTGCAGGCCATGACTTTGCCCACGCCTTCGTGTATTCTCAAAAGCACTGCATTTTGGAAAGGCAGGCTCGGCCTCGAGCGTACCGTGCCAGCCCCCCGCACTCGGGGGAGGTGGGGGTCACCGTGCACATCGGTGACATGGTGCCCGACCTCCCCCTCGCTCAGCTAATCAATTTGCAGGGGGCCGCATGACTTCCAGTCTCGCGCGTCACTCCAAGGTCGGGCAGGCCGGCCTAAACCAGCTTTACCGAGAAGACCCTTTAAAGGGGTTGGGGAGCGGAGCAGGCATTCTCCTTTTGCTCTGCTCCCCAGCCGGTTGGTCATCGGACGGGTCAGGGCCCCTGGAGGCTCTTAACAAATCTTTTTCTCTTTTTGAAGGGATTTTCGTTTGGAGGAGAGCGGCGAGAGGCAACACGGGAGTCGGCAGCCGGAGGAATCAGCTGTCTTCGAGGCGGGTGCCGAGCGGAGGCCGAGCAAACACGGGTTACCAACGAAGGCGATCAGCTGTTTTGAACGGCTGGGGAGGTAGCGTGGCCGCACCCACTTGGGAGCCACAGGCATTTGGCATAATTTTCTTTTAAACGGAGCGGCAGCATCAGCATGTGCTAGCGTGGCCGAGCGGTTTAAGGCCAATATTTGCTGAGCGGCAGCATTGGGGCCAGCGCGATTGAACGCATTTTGTGCTTACTTGCTGCTGTATGCAACGGGAAGGCGTGTCTTGTGAAACCAGCAGTTGTGAGCAGGATTAGCGAGAGACAGCGGTGTGCATCGGGGCATCGGGCGCACAATTTTAAATATAACACGCTTGTGGTAATCAGCTGTGTCTTTCCCTCGCAAACTCGATTGGCAGGTTTGGCGCGCAGGATATTTATCCCAGAGGACGCTAGTTGTTGCTTGCAGGGCACCAGGAGGGGCGCAATAACAAAGGTGTTTCTTTTGTTTTACATACAGGTGCAGGGGGAATAGCAGATTCAGCCAAATTTCAGCTGGTCAGGAGGTCAGAAAGAGCATTGTTCTCCCCTGTTATGTTTTTTATCCTACAGGTGCTGCATGAAAGGGGTCAGCATCAAACAATTGCGGAGGATTTATTAGGAGCAGTTTTTCTGTGAATTCTTAATTGTCCCACTGCAGGTGTTTTCCTGAACGGTGTCACGGCATAAAGGCAGCACTACATTTGACGGTAGAAGAACACAGGATTGATCGGTTGGGCAGCACCGGCAGGCCTGCATTGCAATGCCTTCTGGGAGACCCGTGGGTTCGAGTTTACTCACCCGACCCACTAGACTAGCTGGTGGGTGTGGCTCTGGTTGCGTGGGTGCTGTGGCCGGCTGGTGACTGCTACTACTGCCAGGTAAGAGTTTGGGCAGTGTCTCAAACCTATGCATGGTGGGGCTGGTAATACATTTTGTACACAATGGCCCCTAAGGTAAAGCGGAACTACCAGCGTTCAAGCATGGATGCATTTATGGAGACAATGATGCGAAAAATGGAAGATATGGGTCAGGCCTTAACTGAATGAAGGGGAAAAGTGGATGGGCCAGAAGGGGTAGAGGGTTGGCCCAGGCAGACAAGGGTAGCCCCTAAGTCAGCTTTTCCCCAGTTACCCGAGAGAAGTAGACCCAGGAAAGGGGGAAGGGGTGGGGCACCTGTACCTATGGAGAAAGCTGGACAGGAAGGTGCAGCCCCTGCTGGGGTGGTGCCTCAGCCAAGGGACCCAATACCAATCCCAGAGGGCATTGAGGGTCCTAGTACACCGGCACCCACACTTCCCACCAATGGGCAGCCAAGAATGGGGGGGCACCCCACAGGCCCCGCCTGTCCCTATGATGGGGAGCCCAGCCGGCAATACGCCAGACCAGCCTGATTTAGTGTCCAATCTGGCAGCGGTACTCCCCTGGTTGGAAAAAACGGCCAGACAGATAATGGCACAACTTGAAAAGGCTTAACCTAAGGAGGGCTGGCAGTACCGGCAGGGGGTGCAGTGCCCTGGAGCACAGTGCCAACAGGGAATGGTGGAGTTCCGCCACCAGAAATCACACCAATGGATCCAGAAGCAGAAAGACCGGCGGAGTCGGCAGCATCAGGTGTGACAAAAACCTTACCTCCTTGGGGTTTGGGTGAAATGCACTCATCTAGGGAGCAATTGGGGCGACATTTGTCCCAAGAGACAAAGGGAAACATTTGGATGGGCACGTACGTCAATATGTTTTCCCTGTTAATAGATGAGGCAGAGAGGGAGGAAACCAAAAAGAATAAAGAGGGGACTCACCCTATGGAATGGGCTAACACAATATTAAAATACAGGGTCAAGGAAACTTTATCAAACTGGATAAAAGGTTTCACAACTTATATGTCAATCATGTGTGAGCGTTTCCCATTCTTGGGTTCCGAAATGGCTTGTTACCAAAACAGGATTACGTGCGCCCAAGATAAATATGGGGGAAGTGGGTGGAAGGAGTATGAGAAGGAATTTAGGAGTGTGAAGGTATGCGATCCTACCCTAGGCTGGAACCAAACAGACATGATCATACACTTAAATCATCTAACTCAAGGGCCCTCTGACAATGCCCGGGGACTGTCTCAGGACACCTCTCTGGGACAGTCCTTTCGTTTAGGCCCCCCAGGCAATTCGGGGCGTTGGAAAAAAGGGGGCTTGTTGGGATTTCAACAGGCGTGCGTGTACCAGAGCAGCTGGGACATTTAAATTTAAAATTTACTGTTCATTCTGTGGCAATTCATTACATCCGAAATCTAAATGTTTTAAGAAAACAAGAGATAAGGGAGGCAAGAAGCAGGATTGAGTGTGTCCCTCGCTAAGGCCAGATCCCTCATAAGCATGAGTGCCATGATACCTTGGTTAAATAGATACAGCTGCCCAGACGCTGCAAGAATTCTTTGGGAAGGTTTCATGGATGCTTTCAGGATCCCCACACCTGGCTACACTGGGGTGTCATACCTCCAAAATCAATTATCAGTCAGGGCTAATGAGGGGGTTGCTGCTGCAAAAATTGACAAAGCGGTTAGGCTGGGCAGAGTAGCAGGCCCATATGAGGATCCCCAATGGAAAACTTTGTCTGATCGCCACTAGGGGTAGTTCCCAAGAAAGAGCACAGGGAATTCCGATTGATTCATAATCTTTCGGCCCCAGAGGACAGTCCCTGAACAATGCCATTGGTGGTGATTAATGCAGTGTTAGGTACGCTTCTTTTGATCAGGCAGTTGAGATGCTCAAGGTGTTGGGGCAGGGCGCATTGCTGGCAAAATCAGATATTGAGTCAGCTTTCCGTTTGCTGCCAGTGCACCCGTTGGACCTTCATCTGTTGTGTTTCCAATTCAGGAGGAAGTACTACATAGACAAGTGTATGCCCATGGGCTGTTTCTTGTGCCTATTTTGAGAAATTCAGTTCCTTTTTGGAGTGGGATTTCAGGCAAGCGACAGGGCACCAATTGGTATTACACTATCTCGATGACTTTCTGTTCCTGGGAGCACCAGGATCAGTAGACTGTAAGTCAGCACTGCAGAAGTTTTGCGCACTCATGCAGGAGTTAGGCGTACCATTGGCACAAGAAAAAACGGTTGGGCCAATCACAGAGATTGAAATTCTGGGGATAGAGTTGGCTTCAGTGCAGGGTGTGTCACGATTACCTTTAGAGAAAGTAACGGCTTTTGGGACCGCGTTACAGCACTGCCTGACAAGGGAGATGGTTACATTGCACCAGTTACAGCAGGTTTTGGGGCAATTAAACTTTGCGCTGAGGATAATCCCAATGGTTCAACCGTTTTCACGCACCATCGTGCAGGCAATGTCAGGGCTCAAGGAGAAGCACCATCACACCAGACTGTCCAGCGAGGTCAGGCAGGACATGCGGATATGGAAGGCATTCCTGCACGATTTCAGAGTTTGGGTTGTGTGGCCCAGCCCTCCCAGGTCCATTCCAGAGATAGGGTTGATGACTGATGCAGCCGGTAGCAAAGGGTTTGGCACCATCCTGGGTCCAGCATGGGTTGCGCAGCGTTGGCCAGCATGGTGGAACGAACCAGGGCTCACAAGCAACATAAGCTTCTTGGAGCTATTCCCAATCCTGGTGGAGCTGTCCATCTGGCCTGAACAACTGAGGGACCAAACTCTGATCAGACAACATGGCGATGGTAGAATGTATTAATAACCAGACGGCGAAATGTAAAATGATCTTGCGCCTCTTAAAGAAGAAAATACTGCTGCGCATGCAGATGAATTTGCTGTTTAGAGCTAAACATGTGCCAGGAGTATCGAACCATGCCGCTGATGCGCTCTCTCACTTTAAGATGCAGGTGTTCAGGTCCCATCACCCAGAAGCGGTAGAGAACCCAACGCCCTTCCCAGAACAACTTTGGCAGCTTGGTGCCCCCAGTTATCGGACCTTGTGGCAGCTAGCCTAGCACCCAGGACCAGGAGGGCATACAAAGGGGAGTTTGGGGCATATTGCCATTTTTTGGGGGACAGTTGGGAGCACAAATGGCACAACACTGGGTCCCTGGTTTCCTATCTCAGAGCTATGAGGGATGAGGGGCGTTCGGTAGCATCAGCAAGGCGCCATATTACAGCCATTTCCTTTTTTGCAAAAGCTAAGAGTAAGGGTAATCCCACAGGCCCTTTCAAAAAAAGCTTTGAAGGGGTGGCAACGCCTACAGGGGGTGCAGCCTGATGAAAGAAGACCTATAGGAATTCAGACATTGGCGGCACTGATGGATGCTCTGCATCAAGTGTGTAATTCTCCGCGGGAGGCAACTCTGTTTCAAGGGGCATTCTGTCTGGCTCTCTGTGGCGCTTTCAGGATAGGGGAGCTAGTGGCAAAAAACAAAAGGGACTGGCGGGGGGGGGGTGGAGCTTCAGTTGGGACATTAAGATTAAGAGATTAAGGGGGACTCCGTATTGATTTCAATACCCAGGTCCAAAACAGATCAGGAAGGCAGAGGGGAAGGCATTGTCTTGTATAGAGCTGAAGGAAGTCTCTGCTGCCCCATTACCAGACTGGAGACCTTCCTGGCACAATGACCAAAGGCCACTGGGCCACTACTGGTCCATGCGGATGAGACACTGCTCACCATTTTCCAGTTCAGGAGGGTCATGGGTTTAGCCATACAGAAAGCCTGTTTAGATCCAGCTAGCTTTGGGACCCACTCCTTTAGGATAGGGGCTGCCACCGAAGCAGTGGCCAGGAAGTTTAATGGAAAAAAGTACAAATGATCAGTAGGTGGTCCTCAAACTGTTACAAACACTATGTGCGCCTACATATGCTTTAGCGGTTGCAGGGAAATGCACTGACGGTTATTTTTTCTTTCCTGTTTGATTTGCAGTTTCTACATCCTGTGTCGCAGGGAGGAAGCTTGCATCGGTTCACAGTCCCACAAAGTTTGTTCCATCCTGTCAGACAGGAGGGCAACAGTCAACGGTTCAGCAACGCTCAGCGCATGTCATGGCCCAGGTTCACGCTTGGGACCAGGAAGAACAGGAAGTCTGGATTATTGGACATTCTTACATGCGACGGTTACAGAATTGCTTTACAGGTTACTACGAGATGAGGGCACGACAGGCACGTGCAAGAATCTCTTTTTATGGACAGGGTGGTCTGCACTTTAGTCAGTTCAGGGAGGTGGTGACATGCACGCTGAGTAAAAATCAGGGACCCGCTGCGGTTTGTATCTTTAGGGGGCAACAACATGGTACACATGGTGTGGAGGGGGGTTATAGAGACCCTGCGTACTGAGGTGGGGTGGCTGGCGAGAAATTGCCCCGAGGCCCTGATAGTCTGGTCGCATATGATCCCAAGATTCCAGTGGAGAGGGGGTGAGTGTGTGTGGGCATTGAATCACTCGGTAAAGAGGATCAACACCAAGATGGAAAAGTTGTTCAGGACCCCTGAACTTAGGTCAATAGGACACAGGTACATCCAGGGCGTACAGTTTTTTCAGCAAGATGGGGTTCACTTCTCGAGTTGAGGGAATCAGGCATTCATGGAGGACATACTAGCATGGTTGGAGGGCGCAAGGCGCAGGACATGACCTTCTGAGTAGGCAGAGGGGGGGAGGCCAGATAGTCGAGCAACTATACTGGCTTGTGGTGGTAAGGTCATGATTGGTGAGCATAGGTTTTGGTTCTTAGCGGGCTTCACCATTCTCAAATGGGGACACCCGAGGGGGAGACAGAGGGTCTCTCATAGAACTCCAGGGGCAGTTACATTTGGTAGACTGAAAGGGTTCAGTGGGCTGGGAAGTCTTGCTTCCAGTAGGCTGGTTGGCCACCCCCGCACGCACATGCGCTGAAGGGCGCAAGGATGCGTAATTGCAGTGACCCGCCCCTTTTATGGAGTTTAGGTTCAGGGCATAGGGGGGGGGCCGGGGGAGGTATCCATCTGGTAATCTGGGCCCCCTACGCAACATCACTCCAGTAGGAGTTTTGGAACTTAGCTTTATCAGGATCTGGGTCGCCAGTCATTGACCTTGCCGTAGGCTCTAACAGGGATACGCAGAAAGAAAATTATATTCATCTCTTAGATTACAATAGGAATGGCTATGTATTAGAAACATGTTAAGGTTAGGCAACTGACATTTTGTACAAATCAATGTATTGGGCTTTCTGTGTATTGTACATAATGTAAATAATAATAATTTTTATGTTTTATTAATTTTGTAATAGAATACGGCCAGGGTTTACTACCCCTAATCTAAACAGTTGTGGTGTTTGAATTGTTTGCCTTGGGGGGAAGGGAGGGTTCACCCCCCAAGGTTCCTTAAAGTAATATGAGGAGGGGGATTAGGCAGTACCAGTCCATATTTGGCAGATCTCTTAATATCCACTTTGGACCAGTTCACCTTAATAGATGACATAAAATCCTATAAACATTTTATGTGTAGGAGGCAATAAAGCACAACTGCATAGAGACAGAAGGACATTTATAGGAGTCAGTTTATTAAAGGACTGGCACAAATCAGTAATTAACTAATTGCCTCTCGCAAATGTGTGCCAGCATTTTGAGAGCCCATGAGTTACAATTTGCATGGGGAATGAGCATGCACAAAGGTGATGTGCTGTGCTAAAAAGCAGCAATTTATACTTATTAGGGCACGAAGTACATACTGCTGCTCTACAATGCACTTATCTTCTCACAGAATACTGAGCTCATAAGGTTGACAGGGACCATTTGTGACTCCTGTTAGCATTGTGTATACCTGGTCACCACAACAGGATTGGTATATGGGAATAGAAGCACTACAGGCAGACATCCTGTCACATTTCTTTGTGAATCCGAATTACGACTACCCTCTGTAAACATGTGGGGTTAAAGAAAAATGTTCACAATCCTCACACTGGAACAGCAGTTTGCTCCTTCATCTGCTCTATGTCTATGAACTCCTGCCACATTTATTTTTATTTCAATACATTTTTATTGGAGAAGTCTAATGTAGAACAATTCAAATATGGAATTTTGGGGAATATATGCTAATACATTCCAGTGTATAGCAATGCGTTTACGTCACGAAACAGGAGATGAGTATCTAAAGCATTAATGTATACACTGTGGTAAAATAACATATATCCGAAAGGGACTCAGATAGTAGTCTAGAGAGGAGAAAGGAAGAAAGACTCGGAAAAGAAGAAAGTGGAAAAGAAGATTGGTTATGCACTCTAAGAAATTGCAGGCCATATGCATTTCAAAGGAGTTGCTTGATTTTTTCTGTCCATAGTCGACTGGGAGGGTTTGGTGTTGACATCATCACTATGTATGCTATTGTCAGCACATCTGGTAAAACAAGTTCAAGCCCACCATATTCTCGAGGGTCTCTATCCTTCTTGTCATGAAGTCTGTTTTTCAGTAGTACGTACCCCTTGTTTTCTCAATTCTAGTGTCTGCTTTCTCCAGGCGATAAGTCAGTACTTTAACATCTTGTTGCATGCCCACAATTTCTGTTTGTTGGCAGTCAGTAGTTGTTTTTGTCGATTGTGTCAAGCCCTGCAACGAGTTAAAATGCTACAAGATGATGTCCATGTAATTAGAGAGGTCTTGTTTACCAATTACTGGAAAATCTGGGAGAGGAGGTGGCATGTGTCCAAGTTAGGCCTGGTATGGAATGGTGCCATTTTACATGTACACGGTCTTTTGATAAAGTTGCCTTCACTTTGTTACATCGACTTGTGACACATATTTGCATTTGTGACACTTGGGTTACTTTCTGAGAAACATTGGCCTTGTTGACAGAGAGAACTTTGTGAGAATACTATGACACTGCCTTTTTCACTATGTGCAAGGCCGTCACCTACGTGGTACAAATGTGTTTTTTATGACGTCCATTAGGCAACACCGCTATATGTTGAATACAAACAATGGCAGCCTAATCACAATCTTGGTCCAATGCAAGGATGATCTTTTCTATACATAACCTTTTGTTTCCAAATACCATCAGAGGAGACATCAGCAGCGTTGTGATTGGATTAGGGGAGGGGAGGGAGGCTGCTGAGCCAAAACGTGGCCAGGAGCAGTGGCAGGCAGGAGCTGAGGCGGCAGCGCTGCTGATCTGGAGGTCGAGGAAGGTAAGTTTTTTTATTTTAATTACTGCCCCCCCCCCACTCGACCCTTCCCCCCCACCTTGCTTGCCGGCCGCGACAGCTGCCATCATGGGTAATCGCATATTTCTTGGTTGAGGGTCTGAGTTTGGAGTGAAAAAAAACGAACTTCACGCTTGGAGCTCTGTCCATTTTATCTGCTTTTTTTGTTTTTGTTTTTGATATTTACTCTTTGCCTGAGAGGCTTTGAAATCTTTTATGAGCAGGGTTTAAAAGCTTAAATGATTATGTGGAAAATATCATAGTACCATAGGAAAGTCACGGTGGTATTGCTACGAGGAAGCCTATTTTAACATGACTGACGCTCTTACGCTGAAACAAGACGTGTAATACGAGTGAGGAAGTTGCGCAGATTGACTCCATATTTCAAAAACAGGAAATACAGGGTAAGCATTATTTAAGTTTTCAGACGGATTTCGGCTCTGAGTTACTTTCCTCTGGGGACGTGTCCAGCTTCTCAAAGAATCGGTGCTTCGCCTACAGCTAAGTTTTGTGCTTGTGCGGTTGATTTTCACTGCGCTACGTGTCATGTTGTCCTGAATAAGTAGTGTCTGTCACTCTGTCTGGGATCTTGCTGGACAGAAATCAATTAATTAAACATTTCCAGTATAATTAACAGCAATGTAACTGCATATCGGTGTCCTATAATACCCCGCGCACTGCTGTCTCACTGCCATAGCTACGTACGTATTGCCAATGATTGGTTGAGATTTGAACTGGCATCTTTCAATGATTGTCTTCCTGGTTCAGTTCTCAGCATCCCTACTTGATTAAACTACCTTCTAAACCCATCATTTCTTTAGCTAGGACAGTGTTAAAAAAAAAAGGTAGTTATACATTTAGATGAAAAATAGTGACTGTCTAGGTACAAAGCATACAAAATATGAATGTTGCAATCAAATTTGTTCTTCGTCAGTGGCAGTGAGTGATTGGTAGTAGTGTGGCTAGGTTTAGGTGAGTGGGTGACTCTATAAAAGTGATACCTTGGGTGGCTTTGGAAAAGTAGTGGTCTGAGTGACGATATATGAGTTGAGTGAAAGTGCCAGTGGGGAGGTCATGGTGTCAGGAGAAAGCATAGCGAGGGTAATGGTGAAAGTGGCCCTTGGTAAGAGGCGGTGTTAGTGGTTTAGTGCCAATGAAGGAATGAATTAATAAACAAAATGTATAAAGCGCGATGGCTACTCGGAGGCCTCCCAGCGCTACAGACAGAACAGTAGGGGTGACTACAGATCTAAAACAGCCATATTTTTAAGAGTTTTTGGAATGAGAGCAAATTAGGCTCTTTCCGCAGTAAAAGTCTCTAAGTGTGTCCATTAGAATATAATTGGCAGTAGATGACTATTGCATAGGGTGATTGTTTGCTAATGATCATGCAGGCCATCAGGGAAATAGTTGTAAACATGTTTATGATGGCTGAAGGTGTTTGGACCTGTTGATGGGGTTGGGCAGAGTTGAGATTCTGGGTGGGTGTGTACTATTTCAAGACTATACGTTCCCACTGCTTTATGAGCCTGGCTTTATCATGAAATGCATTTGCTTTAAAATGCACCATTCGCCAATCTTTTTCCAATTTTCTCTTGGGAGGAGGACCCAACCTGTACCCCACTTTTGCTCGCTTCGCTTGCTTCTTAAAAGTCATGCCCAACTTTTACGCCCCACTGCTTTCAAATGTCACCAGCAGCCACTGCTGATCTAATACCGATTCTAGAACAATGCGGAGAATTAAATGAGAAACAGTATCATTTGCACTGAATATGGGCCTTTTTTGCCATTGCACAACAATGCTTTTTGTTTAAAGCCTTTAAAAATAAGTGAAATACTGCAAAAGGAGACCTCCTGGTCTTTCTTTCTTAAAAAAAACACCCTCTAGACAGATTAATAAACAATGACCCTTTTGGACAATGATGTAGATGCTCTCCACTGTCTTTAATCTTAATCTTGAATTTGCGGTTCAATACTCCTGGTTTTGTGTATCTGATTTTTATTTAAAAAATGTTCGCAGAACAATACGCGCCCTGTAATATATCTCTTTGGGCCAACCTTATTGCATTCTGTGTCTCCCTTTGGTGCAGCACACCACAATTTGCCACAAACAAGGGCACGTATTGCCCTTTCAACCCCATTTAAACCCTATATGTCTATATCTTTTACCCACATCCTTTATCTCACCCAAGGGTACATAGATAACGACTCTACACTCTTTAAATGTTATCTGCTTTTAACTTCCAATCCGACTGCCGGATAGCAGTCCCTAACCAGCTCAGTTGTGGAGCATGGATCCAGGAAGTATGCCACCTACAGGCGGTCTAGACACCAGAAACACGAGGACATTGAGCGTGAGATCTCCTGTCATTTAACAGGATGAGCTCCACTCTCGCATTTAGCATCGGAGCCACGGGCAGACAAAGTAAGCTGTGCGAGGGTGCAGCTCTAACGAAGTAAGTATGGCATAGCCGATCCTGACAATGAGCATTTCGTTATGGAATCTACAACAAGTATTTCTTTATGGAAATTTTAAGGTACACCTTGTTGCAATTAGATCAGTTACCTGATCATTGATAAAATTCTTATTTTTTCAGTGTGTGACTGCGGGAGCCCCTCCCCTCCTGTGAAGAGCTAATGAGGCCTGAATCAGGCATTATACATGTATGTTCATCATCAGTGCTTTAGTTGCATTTAATCTGCTCACTCCAGTCTCCCATCAGGAATATCAATGCATACAGAGTTACCATTCCCCCTATGACAGTCGGAAAACTACAGCATAGAATGTGTGTTTTATGTTTTATGTATTGTATTGTCTTGTCGGTCTTTTAAAGGGCAGCACAACACCACCAAGGTTAATGTATGGAATAGCTGTGCACTAGAAAAATATATCACTCTCTTTTCCACAGTTGGTAATGTGTTTATAAACTACACAACTTTATTGAATAGTTAAAAGTAATTTACTGTCCTATCTTTCCAGATCACACACAGGAAATATACCAAATAGGTATTGTATGTGCATGAAAATCTCACACCTTAATAATAATTAAGAAGACCAATAAGGTTTTGTTCGAGGAGTGGGTTTTGGGATTAGTAGGAGAAATGTGTTCAAAAAGAGAGGATTGTTAGGTGTTAATAATCCCTATCCTCAAAACCCATAATGCAGTCCGTACCTGAGAAGGAGGGTGTGTATGGCAATTCTACGTCTGTTTGCTTCTTCAGCTTGATCCCTGTTCGCTCTTCTGCCTAGGTACAAACAAATCAGGCAATCAGTAAAAAGACAGAAGCATATGTTCCAATATATATATAGCTGACCTTCCAGCTCACAGCCATGCAGAGACAGAAACCTACCTTTACAGCAACACTAACCATTCCGACTCAACATATCTTGTCACTGGGTGCACATAACGATCCCTCTGATTCTCTCTAGGAATGCTAAAGAGTGTGGAGGCTTCCTCTTACCAGATGTACGTAGACTTTGTGTTCCCAGTGGGGGCTTTAGAAGACTACACATAATCAGCATTTAACACAACAGCAAATAAGTACCTCAAATTTACCCTATGAAGCAAGCAAATCTCCCCATATAATTCAACTTTAGAGGGCAAAGATTTCACAAAGCAGTGGGGTAATACAGTTTACTTAGACCTAATTCAAGCCATGTATATGAACCTATCAAAAACTCTCACTGCCAAATACATCAGCCTTCACTAAACCAATGAGCTTTAATATTGTTATAAATAACAGTGCTTGTTTTAACCTTGATAATAATGAATCGCTATTTAAGTGGTTCATCAAATTGTGCATTCTGAATGTTTCCCTATCAAACAAGATTCCTTCTCAAAGCAATGGCACACGTTGGGAATAAAGCTACATGTCGCCATGTTGACTTAACATCACTTTCCTTTTAAATGTGTTCAGGTTGCACATTAAAAAATGTATACACTTTTTAAAAATACTTAAACAAGTATACTCTAGTTTTAAATCTTTAACCTTTCACATTTGGAAAATAAAATAATTCTTTAAATAGCACTTTTAGTGCTACCATAGTCCATTATGCTTTTTTTATTGCAAGTCTATTTTAACACATCACATCAATCCAGAGAACAATAATTGCCCACCATTATCCATACATTCCCAGGTGACATCCTATTTAAACATACATTTTACCAGTATCGTAAACCTTACATTTCCTATTGCATCACATCATTAGGTCTGCTGGGGTCACCTCCAGCAGCCCCATGTGGTGCACACTGATCTGCACCCAAACATCTTTTGGTCTAGAGTCGCTCAGCAGTTACTCTGCATATGTTTTAGTTGGTCTCTGCAGTATGCCAAGACTCAAAACCAGCTTTCCAGCTTTGGGTATGCCCTCTGGCCCCAATATTTAGCAACCCCTCTCTTAGCCAGCAGCAGACGGACTCGCTTTTGACAAGCCGGTTTGAATGACTTCACACACCCGAATAAATATACTTCAGGAGTACAATGAACTTTTTCAATCACTACAGATTTGAGGATGCGTGTAACCTGCTCTCAGAGCTGGTATATCCGGGGGCAGCCCCACGCCAGATGTAGGAAGCCAGCCCCTGGAGGACCCACAAATGCCACAAATATTATCATCTCTGAGGCCATACCTCCAAAGCCTGAGTGGTGTGCAGTACATCTGATGTAAAAACTTAAAGTAAATGATTCGTAAGTTCCCATTCAAGGTCATCTCCCCGGTTTGTGCACAGCAGAACAAAAATTCCGCTTGAGTGATCGGCAAAGCCAGGACGCCATTCCATGTGCCTCCTAGTGATTGACTGGTCTGAGCTTCTTGTGACACGTTGCATAACCTGGTGATAAGGTTCTGCCAAGTGTAAGTGTATAGTAATGGAGTCTGGAGTGCCATCAGAGGTGGGGGCTCCACTTGGAACTGTGGGAATAGTTCAACCGCAGATATGTGAAGTAAAGCAAGGGAGGGCAGCTTTCTTGTAGGGCAATGGCTGCCATTCAATATATTGCCCATATGCGAAAACATCGCCCATTGTGTGTAGCGCCAATTCAGCTAGCAAGTTTAGCACTTTGTGTTCCACCGTGACTGATAGTGCTGGGTGGTGAGTTAGCAGGAGGACCTAGGGACATAGCGGGGTTCTATGGGCTCTTAAACCAAGCCTCTGCCATGCCCTATTAATGCTGTTTGTTGTGGAGATTTTTGCAGTTTGATAGTCCCCAGAGTATGTAGAATCAAGGCCTTGAGTGGCACGGAGTATACAGCGTCTTGTTTAATTGCTAAATGTGGTGTATACACTAGGACTAGACCCAATAGTCTGCATATTGTGCTTGTATGCATAGATAATATAAGAGCATACCTGGGGCAGCAAACCCTCCCTGCTAATATGGAAGTGTGAGCATACACCAAGCAATTCTCGGTTATTTCCCACCCAGGTCAGTGATATTGAGAGAGAGTTAAGTATTTGGAAAAACCTCTGGGAATTGGTATGGTATGGAAGAGATAAAGAAACTTTGGTAAGACTATTATTGTCGTAATAGCTACATGATCAGCAAGGAAGAGTGGCAAAAGGGACCACCTAAGCACTTGGTCCTCCAGTTTTGTGATCGCTTTACCATAATTATAGCAGACCACCACTTCAGGGTCCCTATGAATCGAGACCCTAAATATTTTACTGGGTCAATGTGCCACTCCAGAGTGATTTTCAACTCACATGGGACCATGCTAGTGGTGAGGGGTATGATATATGATTTTGTCCAGTTTAAACTCAAATAGAAAATATTTCCAGATGATCTGATCTAAGCAGATGTTTGTGTTTCGGATGAAGATGGCCATATCGTCCGCATACATCAACATCGCGAGTGGGTGGAGAGGAAATCGTAGTGCGGCCGCTGCATGACATTGGCTTATTACACACGCTAGGGGTTCCAGCGACAATGGACAGCCTTGCCCCATGCTTCTGTGTATGAGTATTGTCTCAAATGTGACACTATTCACTCTCAGTCGGGCCACAGGGAGGGTATATAGTAAACAGACCCAGCATAGAAAAGTGGAAGCTATGCTCATCCTAAGCAGGATAGTGAACATGTAGGTCCATTCAATAGAGTCAAATGCATTTGCTGCATTTAATAAGACTGTGGCGGCTTTTCAGAGAGGGGCCAAGCTGGTGAAATAGAGCAAAAATAGTATGTAAATTCGGTGCCGTTGACTGGGTGGAAACAAACCTGGATTGATCTGGTAAGATCATGATAGTCAGCAATAAATGGAGTCTGGAAGCTATTATCTTGGCTAGTATATTCAGGTTTACATTAATAAGTGACAGCGGTCGATAAGAGGAGCATTGTTTTGGAGGCTTGTCCGGCTTTAATAGCCTTATCATGAGGACCTCTAGAAGTGACGGGGCAGTATTTGCTTAGCCTATGCTTCGTCAAACATTTTAAGAAGGTGCGGGCCAGAAGTTCTGCATATTCTTCATAAAATTCACCTGGTAGACCATCCAGGCCCATGGCCTTACTATTAGGCAACGATTTTAGAATTTCTTTAATTTCCTCTACTGTAATAGGGGGGTTGAGGTATTCTTTTTGGCCCTGCGAGAGTCAAGGTAAAACGATATCATCCAGATACCCTGAGGTCTCGGTTGCTGATGTGCCCTCTCAGGAGCTATATAACAGCATAAAATATAGAGAATTTCGACCCAATGGGCGGTGTGTCATAGCAAGGCAAACCATTGGGCTTTTCAATACTAATTACATTTGTGTGCACCCACAGAGCTTTTTAAAGTCATGGCTTTAATGGCATACGGGTCTACCCGCCTCCCCATACGCCCTGGCCACATGTCTATGGGAGAGATGCAGTGTTTCCTGCTCTGCTGAAGCTTCAAACTTGGTGATCTGGTTTCTAATGACTGCTAGGGTACTGGCCTTTGGGTCATATTCATTTACCCGCGCTCTTCCAGCTTCTATAGTTGGGTGCGGATGTCTCTTAGGAAGCCTGTGCGTGTGCCCATACTCCCCCCCACCCTAATAGTGGCTTTAAATGCTTTCCAGAGGACCAATAGTCCATAATTCTTTGTGAAATGTTGACCTGTGATCTCTCCATTCCATCAATGAGATTTCTCTTGCATCTATCATTCATTGTAAGACTTGTCATTCTCCTTCTGGTTTCTTTCACTGACTGTCTTCCCAAAATAGATATGTGTGTATGTCTTTGCCCTTTCCCTGCTTCTGCTGCCTCTACACCATTCCAAGTCAAACTTGAATTTAATTCCTCCTGAGAATACATCTTCATTAAGGACTTCCGTTTTTTTATACCGAGAGAAATTTTTCACCTGCATAATTGACTGAACATGTAACCAAAAATGGTAATGTGTTTTCGTATAATCTAACTTGGCATGATACTGAATCGGTTTTGAGCGTAAGCCACAAATATATATAGAGATTTAAAAATAGTAAGTGGTTTGAAAATATCTGGTTGCAGTATTGCTACTGAGACAAAATACTTTTTTGGTTGAAAATGATCTTAGCAGGGAATTATTGAGAAGGTGAACAATCTGCACAAACGCGTTAATTGGCAATGAAAGTGAGAGGCCTTAATATATTTTTGGGACACAACCTTACATGTGAATAGTGTGAAGATGATCATGTATCTTGAGTCATAAGAACAATTACAGAAAACAAGAGCATACATTATTTACTTAGACAAACAATCCAAAAGAGAAAAAACACAGATTCGAAAAAACAGTTCATTGTAAATAGCTTTCTGTAAATACATTTCTGTGTAAAAGTGCCACCCAGAAGCAAAAATTAGTCTCTGCTACCTTTAACCTTTTTACCCACCACTTTTAGACAATAAATCATACTGTTACTTTAGTTAAAGAAACCCATGTCTCACATCATTCAGCCATAACTTAAACCAGCTCAGAGATATTTACTGGCCACAAGTGCAGTCCATTAAACTATTGAACCTTTTCCATGTATCCCCTCCAGTCTGCACATTTTTAAACTCCATACCATTTTGCTGCTAAATTAATTTATGAATTGAAATGCTAAAGTTCATCTTCATTGCCCACTCATAAACCGTATGAGGATATGGATCCTACCAGCTCTGTGTGGCCTATGATAACAACCTTAGACAAGAGTGCCAGACTGAAACAATTGCAGCCAAACGTCTTTTAGTACTGGACAATGACAAACTAAATGCTCAGAGTCCCCCTTTGGGACAACGATCATTATCTTTAAAACAAACCTTTGTAACTTTATGCATGCAATAGTACTAGAAAGGTCACATATTGGCACCTATCACTACATCATAAGTAATTTTGTGTAAGGGTCATCATTCTTCACCAGAAAACATCAATTGGCTTTTTCACTCCATTGTCTCAAGATATCCTTGTGCTCTGGTTTAATGATTAGCAATAAATAATATGAAATGGTTATCAATAAACAATATGAAATAGATCTAATTCCTTTCACCCCTGCTCTCTTATCTAACACCTTTAAGAGTTCCATTCTATCCCAGTTGTTTTTTTCTTCCATTAGCAATTCTGCTCTGGAGGTCCTTTTAAAAAAAGGTCCTGTGTTATTTTGATTTTCTGCTGTAATTTCTTAGAAAGTCTTAAAGTGACTTTCGGACAATCATCATTTGAAACATTAGATTCCACAATTTTCCCTGGGTTGACCAGTTATCTGCGGTGATTTCTATTGTGCTCAAAGGGATGTTCCGCAGAGTTGTATCATGCCAGGATGAGATTTTCCGTCATTGGACGAGTGTTCATATCTTATATAGCCACTCTTTTAATTCACAATCCCTGATCGTAGGTTTTGAAAAAGACTTTTAAAAGCAGTTGCTAAATTCTGTTCAATGAGCCTCTTAAAGTATTAAGTAGTTGCCAAAACAGTAACCCACAAAATCAGGGAAGGATCATCCCTGCTTATCTAGGACTTGAGTTGCCTTTTTCCAACAAATATTAGGGAATTTCCCAGCCCATAGACTTACTAATCATGTACTGCAGACATTTGTTAGCTGGTAAGGAAAAGGCTTAGATTCAAAATCATATTAAAAAAGATTTAAATGTAATTACAGTTCTGAACAATAATTAATGGATGTCTCTCTATGATTGCAGTTGGTTTTTCATCGTGTTCATCATAGGCTGATAATTCAGTGGGAAAGCAAAGAAGAATCCACTGATACTATCACTCCTACATATCTAATGGAACAATATATGTTGCCTATCCCAAAAATGTGAGGAATTACATTTCTAATCACTTATATCAACAAAATCAGAGTTTTGATAGTGTTTGCCCTGTAGCCTGATACTTGTCTGAAACTGAAAATACATATTATCATTCTTTTCAGTTTAGGGAGGGATATTGCCAGGAATCAGTAAAGTGAAATAGCTAATCATTCTACTGGTAGTAATAATGCAAGAGGGGAAAATGGGCTACCCTGTCTAGTACCTCAAGCCATTTCAGTTTGCTCAGCACCTACTCAAATGCCAATTAACAGTAGAGTCAAAGCTTCATAAATCCAAGTGATCTTTCTAGTGAACTAGATGGGAAAGCCTTTTCAAGGTTAAGTATGAATATGCCCAGTTTACCAGAACAAACATTTCTGCTGCATCCAGAAACATTGATACTTAACCCCTTCCCCACTCATGACGGAACCGCTCCGTCATGAGCCACGGTTGCCGTGTGCTCATGACGGAGCAGTTCCGTCATGCCACGACTGTTGGCGGCCGCTCCGCCCACGCGGCGCTGTTTCCCCGCCTGTGCGGGGGGGACAACGCAACTGGGCGGAGTCATGATGGAACCACTCCGTCATGAGCACAGCTCAACCGTGGCTCATGACGGAGTGGCTCCGTCATGAGCACAGCGCCACCGCGCTGCCCCCCCGCACCCCCCAGCGCTGCGGCGGAATTCCCGCCGCAGCGAAGGGGTTAATTTAAAGATTATGTGAAGTAATGAGTGTTATTAGAAAGTATAATTTCTGTGATAAATCCTACCTGATCCGATGTATTCGAATCTCGAATAAGCATAGCTAGTTAGATGGCTACGATCTTCGTGAATTGTTTGATGTGTCTATTAAGTACAGTGATTAGGTGATAAGCATTACATAGTCACCTTTATTTGTCTTAGCAATGATAGTTAGAAGTGAACACCCTTTTTAAATGTATAAGTGGCCCTCTAGCCAGTACTGAATTCAATAATTTAACCACTACTAAGGACAGCTGTTCAGCCAAAACCTTATAATAGTCATTACTGATTCCTTCCACGCATAGGAATTTCACAGATTAAATATTCTGGATGGACTTAAAAACTTCATGTACTTGAATTTTGGCCATTTATGTAAACTAATTATTCTAAGAGTTTTTAGGAAGGTCAATCCTAGATAGCAAGAACTCACATATATATCTGATTTTATATAGGGTTTTATCAAATTGTTGGAGAACGCTTACAGTTTTGAGCAGCAACTAACATAGGCACACAGCCAAAGCATAATTATATCCACAAGTTCTATTGCAAAAAACTGTGATCAGGGACCAAACGTTAGCTAATAATTGATCTGATCTGGCACTTAAAGTCACAAAAATATATGCGGATACCCTCGGAATATTTAACCCCCTTACATCATTCAGCTTCTGCATTTTGATATCTTTCATGGAGCATGTCCGTCTTGCATATCCTTCACATTAGCACCCATGTGAACAATGACACTTGTCCCCAAATTAAAATTGTCACATGCCAAGACAACAGGTTCAGGATAGTCTGTCAGCCACATGGTCAGATTATTCCAATACCAGTATTTTAAAATCAGTGCATGAATCATGAACAGTCTACACCTTGGTCTTCCTTCTTTTGAGTACCATTGACCTTGAGTACCAGATTTATATTTTCCTTAAGTTTATCTCTCCTTATGAAAAACAATAGCAACATTGCTTGTATGTCTAAATACTGTATAGGAGTATACATATTTTTCCTGCACTTTTGAACATTACTCAGTCCATCAGAAAAAAATACTTTCAGTTGATACTATTAAACACATATAGTATAACTCATTGTCTTGTAACTATTTTCCCAACCTGTTTCCATAGTAACTTCATGCTTCCCTACACCCAGCAGACTAGAGGGAGGCACCAACAAACACAATTAGTGCTAAGTCTATTAATAAAATAGGCCTCATCCTTAAAGCCACCCTCGGCCAATCCTCCATAGACTACCAATATCATCCCCAGCCAAAATCCACCATCAATAACTGAACCACAATACCAGTAGAACCAATGGTGTGCATCAACATACCTGCTGTAACCACTGTATGACCTCGGTCATATTATCATTGTGTAAGGCTTTCTTCCTTACCATCCCATGCACCCGCAGGTGTGGGCTCTGCAGGTTACACCATGGCCCCTCTTATCTAACTGCTTCCTGCAGTGCCTTCACGTTTCCCTCGCCTCTTGGATGTGCCAGCATCCTCCTGGAGCTGTTGAGCCTACGCTATCCATGATGGGGCGACTCCCTCCCTGCATGTTATTCCCTAGAAATGCTGCATGTGGGAAGGGTTCTTTAAAACCAAGGTATTCTAATATTCAGCATGTTTTCCTGCAATATATGATGTTTCACAACTATTTCTCTGGAAGAATACTTAAAATCAATGCCATTACCTTGTTATATGTTGAATGTTAATATCTATTAATTACGCAATCTAAGGTGGATGAACCTCTTCCAGATTATCTCACATTCTGATTAGCACTATAAAAGAGGAGCCCATTTTGAGTCCTGTTGCATAGCAATTGTGCTGTTTGATTGCTCACTCACTGTGTTCATGGAACACCAACTTCTCCAGGTAGTTCCTTGTTTTTCCCTGCTCTTTGTATTTCTGTTTGGCCTGTACAGCTTGAAGGGTTTTCTGGTCCCCATTTTTTTTCCTTTCTGCTTGAAGATGTATTCTGGAGCAATTCTAGACTCCCAGTTTCAATTTAGCATTTGGAGTTGTCTCTGGAGATTGTAAGCCATTCTTATGCACAAAGAAGACCCTTCAGCCATCACTAAGAGCATGTCCCATATGGAGGATGCCTAGCTAAATATGAATGTTTGCTGACTACTGAATAACCATGGAGCAGTACTTCAGCCATCCATAGAGTCACATTGGGCCCGATTACAATGGCGGGCAGAAAACCCCCGACCAGTTGTGGAAGGCTTTCCGCTCATAGGTTTCAGTCCGATGCCATATTAGGATGATGGCAGTTGGAGTGAAACCTGCAGGGGATTTCCGATGCACTTCCCATGGACTCAAGCAATCCATCGAAGAATCGGAAGCCACTAAAATCCTCTAATAACGGCAGAGCCAGGCTCCCCTCCACTGCCGGGATTATGATGGCACTTCAAACAGCACTTTTCACGTTGGAATTTCCGACATGGAAAGACTGTCGTAAAGTGTCTTTGCGGGCCCCTGGCAGGGCCCCTTCCCCCTGGCCTTCTGCTATGGGACCTGGGGGCACCTATGGAGCCCCCTAAACATCCCTGCACCATGAAGCAGGCATCACATGGTGCCCACCACACAGTGTATGGATGTTAGAAAACATCTATTTCTCAATAGTAGCTTGTGCTGCAGGCTTTTTCCGCCCACCGCTCAAGCTGCCATTGGGAAAATGATGTTTCTGACCGCCCATAGGCTGGTGAAAGCAAACATAAGGAGATGATGGACGGAGTGCTGAAACTTTTCAAACACTCACCCCCAGTCACAGATCTGGGTTGAATCCATCATCATTCTTTAGCTCATTTTGCCACCCCAGTTCAGACACAGCTACATGCAAATCAGTCTTGACCCTGTGTCTCATGGGAACAGTCCAGTCTGAACTGCCAAGCCATGTCTTCCCTGGACCGGAGACAAGCATCCTGGGACCGGTTTCGGGCTAACAGCCCTCTTCAGCCACGCTAGCTTGAATCCAGTGGCAAAGTGAGCAAGGGACCCACGTCTGGGCATACCCTGCCAACTTAAGACAAACAAAGCAAACACAAGGAGATGATGAATGGAGTGCTGAAACTTTTCAAACACTCACCCCCAATCACAGATCTGGGTTGAATTCATCATCATTCTTTAGCTCACTTTGCCACCCCAGTTCAGAAACAGCTATATGCAAATCTGTCTTGACCCTGTGCGTCATGGGAACAGTCCAGCCCGAACTGCCAAGCCATGTCTTCCCTGGACCGGAAACAAGTATGCTGGAACCGGTTTCCGGCTAACAGCCCTCTTCAGCCAGGCCAGCTTGAATCCAGTGGCAAAGTGGGCAAGGGACCCACGTCTGAGCATACCCTGCCAACTTAGGGTGAACAAAGCAAACACAAGGAGACGATGTACGGAGTGCTTAAACTTTTCTGACATAGGCTGGTCACATCCAAATCCAGCTGTTGAACCCACAGACTTTGGTCCGTGGGTTCAAGACTCCAACGGAGTCCCGCCCGACATCGTAATTAGGCCCATAGTGTGCAGGTCGGTCAACATTCCAGGACCCAAAGCCTCATGTATATACTACAGAGACTGGGACTGTTGGGGAAACTTGCTTGTAGGATCCTGGGTACCACAGCCAGCCTGTGGCTGCTGCTGTCTCCAAGGATAAGACCAGTAGCTTTGTCATAGGTAAAACAAACAGAGTGTGCTATCTGCAAGTTAACTCTTGAGACCACATGTGTGATCTGTGCTCTCTCAGTGCAAACCTCAGACCATTGCTGTAATACTACCTGGGGTGTGCAGAAGGTGTGGCAGCAGTACTTGGAGAGCTCAGGTGATAGTTGGGAAGAGTGTTCAAAATCGGCACAGATATCAAAGTTTTGCTATCACTAAGATTCTTTGTATTTTGCTAGAAACCGCGGATTCAATCAACCGGCGCTTCCAAATATAAAAAAAGATTGTTCAAGAATAAACCAATCTCTAGGCACAGTTAGGATGATTTGTGAGAAACTTAAACTTTATAAATTCGATTAGTACAGCACTTGTCAGTGACAGTACCAGTGATTAATACATTTAAATTAGGTCATTACTGAAGGACTATTCTGTAGTTATGCCCTTCAAAATATAAAATGTGTGTAATGCTATGGATATATTTTAAAAATCTTGGTTTTCCTGATGTTTAAGTAGACCCTGAATGTAGTCATTAGGGTGCTGCAAAATTGTAATATGGCAGTTAATTTTACTCAATGCAGGTGGAGTCTAATTTTGCAATTGCCAAATAGAACTTCAGTTGGAGGATGTTCATCCCTCCTGAGAATTCTTTCTTGACTGTGTCTAGCCTCTGAAACCAGTAGCTCCCCACACAGTTCCAGGGATCTTAAACGAGTATACCTGTTCAGGCTGCTCTACTGGTCACTGTGATCACCCCGCTACACATTATCATTTGTGACTGAAATAGGAAATCTTTATTATAATCAGAGGATTTCAGGTTGTACAAATCACAATCCTTTATTTCTATGGAATCATGAGAGCTGTATGTTACAAAAAAGTGGGGTACATTCCTTGAACCAGTGATTTTTAGAGAGACTATATCTAGGAGTCTTGATTACCATATAAATTATGAGACCTTCCTTAAAGAACACTGTAATCAACAAGGGGGATCCAAATAACCTGAGGAGCAGTTCATAAATATCCTAATGCAGTGCTTCAAAAGGAAATATACTTAAACCACAATACACATATATAATACATAGACAAAAAATAAGAAAACAAAAATAATTTGTGAGGCATGCATGGATATAAATATAAAAAGTATACATTGGATTTTTAATTATGTAAAAGGGTATTAAGAGCCAATAAACACACATAAACAATTGCAAAGTCACGATTTGAACAAACAAAGAATAGTAAAAACTGATGTGTTATAACATTGGTCTGTTATCTTAACTTGTCCTTGCAGTAGAAAGGCCTCATAAGCTTGGGATACAACATTACATTGCATATGCTTACCTCCGGCTAGAAACAGCTACAAAATGAATTTATGGACGTAAAGCCCAGCCCTATCTGGAAACGACTTGGACTGCACAAATCAAAAATGTATCTATTAAAGTGAGATTCGGCTATCTTCCAGGATCAACACATGCATTTTCATGTTTGCGACCATCTAAGGGGGTTATTAGCATGGCGTGCAGATCGCCACCGCCCAACCGGCGGTGGCGGTCCGCCAGCTAAAACACCGGCCGGACGGCCTGTTAACCCCCTGCCACATTAGCGTGATGGGGGTACCGCGGCAGGCGGAAAGACCGTCCGCCGCTTTTCCGCCGGTAGGCAATTGCCACGATTGTCTTGCACTTGGGGGGGACCCATGGTACCCTCTACATTGGCATACACAAGGTGGCAGGCACCGCGCTGTGCCTGTCACATTGTTCATGACAATGCACAAAATGCATTTACAACATTGTGGCGGGTGCTGCTCACAGCCCGGTGGCGGTCGCATCCTAATTGGTGGTGCGGGACCACCGCACCACTGGCGGCTGGTCCCAGCACTGCTAGGTCCGCCCGCCCACCATCCTAATGGACCCCTTAGTTGATCCCCTGCAGACTATGCAACCAATGGGAAGCAAACATTATTCGTTTGGTTTGTATATGTACAACAATGAAGGAAGAAAGATGGAGATATTTCAAAAAATATTTTAATAATCGAGGAGTACGATCATATAGACAAGCTCTGGTAGTCTGTTCTAAACCAACGGGTATAATCATGAAAGCAAACTTAACAACATTTCTGATTTTAACAAAATAAAAATAGAAGCCAGTGACTTGAGTATAGTAAACTTGGTAGTTGAAGATGGCTAGTTTGCTTAGGAGAATTTGCACATAACTGATGATTTTACTAAGTGCAACTTGCCTGTTTATTATTAAGAAATGACTTGTTGACTTTCAATATGGAGGAATGTAATTTGCCCATATTATGTATTTTTCTTTTCCCACAGTTGGTTATTTGTTTGCCTCTGGTTTTATGTGGTCCTCGGAATTGAAGTCTTGTTTAAATATGGCTGTGTAATTGATGATTTCACAGTGCATGATTTTATTTAATCATGCAATAACGATTTGAATTTGACTTATCAAAATATTTATTTAAAGCCCAATTCACTGGAAAAATCAGATATTGAATAAATATTTTGGAAAAGTTTTTTTAAGAAAGTTACAATTTCCCTGCTCTCAAATGACACTTGGCAGATGAATAGCTCCCTTTCTGAGTTGCAAAGATACTACCAGAGTTGAAACAAGGCTTTGCGTGTTTGAGGATTTTTGATTCTCTGACAGGATGACCATCCAGATATATTAATTGTGTATTTTTTTTATTTTTGGGTGCCGGTTGTAGGGTTATTGAGAAAAGGGTGGGAAGTAATTTATGTGTAATTAATTAATAATTTGTTGCAAATGAATAATTAATTAATTAATATTATGGTAATTATTTAATTAATGTTATCTGGTTGTGTAGTTATAGGCATAAAGGGTGGGAGGTAATACATTTTTCATTAATTAATAATTATTTACTAATGAAAATTAACTAACAAATTAATAGCTTTTTTAGGTGTGGGTTGTGGGGTTTCTAGGGGTAAAAGGTGGGGAGTAAATTAATTTGTTTTAATTAAAAATGTGTTTTTAAAATCTATGAATTACTTATTTGACAATTTCATTATTTTAATTGTGAAATATTTTTTTTTTGTTTGATTTTAGGTGTGGGTTATGGGTTTATTGGGGTAAAGGGTAGGAAGTCATTTATTTTAATGAATTTATATTCAATTTTTAATAATCAATATTTTTTAATTGAAACTTTATTATGTTATTGTTTTTTATTTTTTATATTAATAAGCCAACAAATAGCACAGTTATATAAAGCATAGGATTAAAGCAACAAAAAAGATAAAATAGAGCAAAACAAAAAAAAGAAACCATCAAGATTACATTCTAGCATCAATGCTTAAAAATTCATGTATTATATAATTCATGCAATCTTATTAAACATAATAAAATAAATAAGGGCTCAAAGATAAACATGTCATTCCTCCACGTAGATCCTATTGCTTTATCCTATATGGTCCAACATTGCACCCCTAATCCTGATACCTAGTCTATGTTTATGGAACCCCTTAAGGGAATAAAAACTGTACTCCAGGTTGCAAATGTCATGACTTGCAGTGTTCTTATTGGTTCTGGTGTGTTGGAGAGATCCTTGACTTCGGTTCTTGAGGGTTCTGGTCTGTCCAAGGTTAGGGCGACCCCTTCTGATATCGACGGTGCTCCTGACAAGGAGAAAGGCCAACGCAGACCGTGCCTTCCAAAAAGAGTCCCAAGAGGAAAAACCCCCATAGGGATAAACCTCTGATGGATTTGGGGGCTACAGGAATGAAAAGGAATGAAAGAAGCTACCAGTAAGGAGGGATTTAGAAGGCAAGGAATCTAAACCGGAATAGAAGACTAGAATCAGGATCAAGGTACACCAGCAGGAATCACAGATACACCAGGCAAAAGAGCACAGGATACCAACAGGAGTAAGGACACACCAGCAGGAGCAAAGAGTGTTGCAACGCAAGGAAATGAAGGATTCAGCCCTTTAAATACCCATGAATAGGAAGTGACCAAACAGGAAGTGACGAAAAAGGAACAGGAAGTCACAAAACAGGAAGTAATCACCATCTTGGATAAGGAAAAGGATAGTGGACGGTATGGGAAGGTTGCCATCTTGAATTGGTAGAGCAGATACTTCCCAAGGCCTTCTGGGAAGAAGACTATGGAATCATGGGAATGCATGATGGCCCAAAGAAGAAATGAAGAAAGATATATATATCCAGTGAAAGGAAGGTAAGAATATAGTGCCCCAACATGTGAAACTGCGGTATTCCTGTCACGAAATTCGTCAGATAACAGGCCGCCGTGCAGATATGTGGCGTACCTGACACAGAAGGAGAGCAGGTGCCAAAACGGCAATAGAGGGCCGCCATGCAGCACTGTGATGCACCTGAAGAAAAGAGGGAGGCACATCAGGCTGTATCGCAGCCCACAAGGAGGAAGCAGGAAGCACCGTGGGCCTAATCACGGTCCGCCGTACAACAGCATATGGCATAAAATCTTCCTCTCCACATATCAAACGACAGGCTTTATGGAACCAGAATGATGCTATGCATAACTGAGCCAGGGCTACATCTATAAAAATCAAATACCTGCCTTGGTGCATCTCCGGGCTGGTCACAGACTCATCCAGCAATGACGAGGGTGTGATAGAAATCCCTACCCCAATTATTCCAGTCAAGAAAATCTTCTTCCCCCTTATTAGCTGTCTCAGCTTAGGACACACAGAAACAGATGAAGGCTGTTAGCTTTATCAGACCCACAGTGAGTGCATTTAACATAGTTTGTCCCGCCCCATTAGGAGAATTTAGTTGGAGTGTAATAACGATTAAAAATGGCTTTAAATTGCTGTGCTTTACGGTTAGATAAGATCAATATCTTCACCCCCATTTCAATAAACTCCTGTAGGATTTCACCACCTTCAGATAGACCTGTCATTCCATTTAAGATTTTGAACCTAGAAGTCATCCAGCTGTGTTTCAAAAAGCACTTGATTAGGAATACCTATCCTCTCACAGCCTCTAATTGCCTCAATCAAATTATTCTTTTTGGATAATGTATCTTCATTTAATTTCCTCTGCAAAAAGTCCTGGATCTGTAAAAACTTTAAAAAATGTGTTTTTGATAGTGGGTATTTTTCTGCCAAGCTACAGTATGACGAAATACCATCTCTATCAAAAAAATTCCCCAACGTCTCTATACCCTTTCATCTCCATCTAGCCATAGTAGTGTTCCCAAAAATAGATGGTAATAATATTGATGCAGAAGTGAGAGTATAATAGCAGATACTGCTAAGCTGTAAACATCTTCGAACCTGCTGCCATACTTTACTGACTGCCTGAACAACCTTAAATCAAGTCTTCTTGTAATAACTAGGTTCAAGAAATGTAAAAAAGCTTCTCTTGGCCTCTGGACCCAGCAACATTTGATATATAGATGGAGTCTTTGCCACATCAATATTTTTCTCAACTGACAAGCCCAATAAAAGAATGTAAAATTAGGAACCGCCCAGCCCTCACTGATTCTAGGTAGACTCATGTATTTAATTGCCCTGCATGATTTCCCCTGGGCCCAAATAAAGCTACCACAAATCAACTGCAATTTTTGAAGCTGGTTTCTGTTAAGCTTCAAAGGTACAGATCTAAAATAATAAAGTACCATTGATAATACATTCTTTTTTTAACCATTACACCTTCCAAACAATGAAAGGAGTAAGCACTCCATTCTATCAAGCTTGTTTTTGATTTTATTCAACATGGGGTCCCAATTGGTAGATGCCATTTTGTCCACGCACATTCTGATTCAGATGCTGAGATACACAGCTTTCTCAGTAATCCTAGAGTCATTAAAAGAAGCTTGGTTAGTACAAATAATCTGAGTTTTGGCTATATTTAATTTATAGCCAGAACACGGCCTAAATTGAAGAGCCAACCATTCAATCTCAGGTATTGCTACAGCTGGTTCAGGAGTGACGATAGCCACATCATCAGCGTAGTCTAGCACCTCATATTCTTCTTGTCCATGCTGAACCGATTCAATGACTGAACTACTTTCTAGCATACTGAAGAATGGATTAATGTATAAAGCAAACAATATTGGGGAGCATGTGCATTCTTGTCTAGTCCCTCTGGAGATAGGTATTGGTTCGGATTCTAACGCCAATGCACAGTTTCGGGCAACAGGGGATCTATACATAGACCTTATTGGGTTGATATTACCAGGCCCAAAGCCTTGCCGACAAATGGTTACCCACAAAAATTCTCAAGAGACACTGTCAAACGGCTTCTTGGCATCAAGTAACCGCATTCCAAATGTGGATTGGCCAGCTCTGACAAGGGGACCACCCTACTAATATGGTTGACCGTGCCCTTCTAGGGATAAAGCCATGCTGCCGGGATGAAACCAGGTGAGAAATAATACTCGCTAAACGCATGGCCATGATCTTTGTGTAAAATGTATTACGTTAATTGTGTTATTAAAATATTTGTTTTAGATTGTATATGTGGGTTTTGAAGGTGTATGGGGTGGGAAGAACATGAATTTTCAGTAATAATAATTATTTATTTGATTATAATTATTTAAAAATTAAGTATGTTAATAGTCTGTGTTGTGCGTATTTTGGCTGTATATTGTGGGAAGTAGATAATAATTAATCAATAATTAATATTTAATTAATAATAATTGGTTTGTTGTTAAATATTTATATTATTTGTTGTTAAATATTTATATTAATAGTGCAAATATTGTTTTTATAAAAACGATTCTTTTATGTAATAATTTTTGTTTGTAAAAAATATTTTTAAATAAAAAAGTGTATTCGTATGAAAATTATTTTTGAATTTAAATTTAGGTTTTTGAAGTAATTTTATTTTGTTTGTGATATTTTTTTTACTTTTTTTGTTGCACTAATTTTACTCCTCCACAATCCAACAGTTCTCCTACTGTTGTACTGACTAGAGTGGGAATAGTAAATGTAACCCCTTCTCAATCCAACACTTTCCCTACTATTATACTTAGGTGCCAATTACGATCCGGCAAAAACCGGGTACGAACCGTCGGACGGAGGCTTTTTTCCGTCCGACTCGTACCCGGTCGTAAAACTTTACAAACATGCAAGTACGATTCGCACGGAAACACCATTTCCGTACGAGTCGTACAAAACACCGACCGACGAAAAGATACATACAAATGGGATCCGGGGAAAGAGCCGACGTGACGTCGGGACGCTCTCAGGCCGCGTTTCACGACCCAGGAAGTACGATTCGAACCGACAGCAGTCCGGACGGCAATATTTTTACGGCACCCAAAAAGTGCCGGAAAAGCGAAGTACGGCGCGAAACGACCAGAGTAGGTGGCCCGGTAAGCGCCGTACCCCCCCAGTCCCCGCATGTACGCGCCGTACCCCCCCCAGCCCCCGCATGTACGCGCCGTACCCCCCCAGCCCCCGCATGTACGCGCCGTACCCCACCCAGCCCCCGCATGTACGCGCCGTACCCCCCCCCCAGCCCCTGCATGTACGCGCCATACCCCCCGTGTATGTACACCCGAGTACGTGTCGAACCCCCCAGTGTATGTACACCCGAGTACGTGTCGAACTGTACGTTCTGTAGCGCTGGGGGTACGCACCGTACATACACGGGTGGGGGTACGACTCGAACGTACACGGGTGTACATACACGGGGGGTTCGACACGTACAGTTCGACACGTACTCGGGTGTACATACACGGGGGGGTTCGACACGTACAGTTCGACACGTACTCGGGTGTACATACACGGGGGGTTCGACACGTACAGTTCGACACGTACTCGGGTGTACATACACGGGGGGGTTCGACACGTACATGCGGGGGCTGGGGGGGGGTACGGCGCGTACCGGGCATCTGTTTGGACGTCCCCATGGTTGCTATTGGAGTTCGGTGCGGACGGTCCTTTAACCATACGGTTGTACATTCGGACGCCCGGGACGGATCGTGATTCCCCGGTCGGACTTCGCTTTTCACGTTTGTACGGTAAATCGTCCGAGGACGTGTCGGACACTTTTTCCGACCCGAGGACGTGTGGGGAATTATTCCCAATGCGACTCGTATGGGCTTTTTCCCATGCGAATCGTGATTGCCAGTTTGTACGGCACTTGTACGATTCGTACGGTAAAAAGACCGGATACGAGTCGTACGGGAATTTTTTTTACCGGATCGTAATTGGCACCTGTGTGTAGTGGGAGTAGTACATTTTACTGTTTCACAATCCAACACTTTCCCAACCATTGTTTTGATTGGAGTGAGAGTAGTAAATGTTACCATTTTGTACTGCAACAGTTTTCCTTCTGTTATAGTGGCTCAAATGGTTATAGTAAATACAACCTATCTGTAATTAAATATTTTTACTACTATTGTATTTCTTAAAGGGAGATTTGTAAATGCTAGCAATTTTTATCATTTTCTCATTGTGTGAAGTGGGAATAGTACATTTGTTATATATTTATTGTAATAGTTTACATGTTCTTTATTAAATTGCAGCGGAAATAGTATATTATAGTTTATTTTTATTGGTATCATTTATATTAAAAATTATAAAATGTTTAATTAATGATGTTTTTCAAGTTGAAATATCTTTTGCTGAATTTCAAGAATTTTAAGCTGTTTAGTTTTTTATATATATATATATATATATACAATAAAGTCCAATAAAGTGCACACCCGGTATTAGCGATTTGATCGTGAAAGATTTTACTCAGTTGTTGCTACGCGTATCGGCAGTAAAACTGCCTTGATCACACAACGAGTCGATACTAACAGTGCATTTACATACAAGTGAAATAACACAAAAGACTTCTCAATACATATTACAGCAATGCATGGAAAAAAGAGGTGGTCATTTTAAAGTGAGTACAAAAACATAAGCAGTAACATAAATATTAGCACAAAATTAGCAAAAAAAAGATAAAGTGTATACATTTGCATACTGCATAGGCCGCATGTAAGGACATCCTATAACGAAGTTATGTATGAATGTTCAAAATGGTAAACAATACTCTCGTAAATATGACAATATAATGCAGCTTTACATCCAACCGAGCAGCATGACCAAGGAAATTAAGTGGAAAGGCCCCCAAGGTGGGGTGGATGGCATTGGTAGTAGACCCAAATGTCACAGTGAAGGGGTAATAGCGAAATGGCCGTAGGTGTCCTGGTGTAAGAGAGGGAATGAGAGATACTGTATCTGCCAAGTGGCAGGGACACTGACATGAAGTGAGAGGGTGCAAGGGAAATGAATACCCCCCAAGTGGCGGTTGCACTCTCTCGAAAGGATCACATCCTGTACGGAACAACGAACACCAAAAGGCCGTCATGCCACGTCCCTGCCTTTAGGGAAACGAGGAATGACAAAGGGTTGTGAAAGTGAACACCCCCTGTACGATGAAAACGATTAATTGCAAGAAAAAGGTTCCCCATGGCCGACATTCCCCATCACTACCCTGGAGTAAAATGGGTGCATGGGACATTCTGTATGTAAGTGCCAAATGGCAGAGATAATGCCATGGGGTGAGTGGGCACAAGGTAGGCAGAGTGCCTGCCAAGTGGCAACGCGCTCTCACCAAGGATCACGCCCTGCGAAGTAGGAGATGGGTGGCACAAATAGGAGACATGAGAAAAGATTAATGATTATTGAGCAATTGTCTGATGGTCGCTAAAACTAGCAAAAATTAAAAGCGCCAAGTGGCATGATAGAAGTACAATTTTACCAAAACACCACATAAAATGGACAACTTCTGTGGGACAGTGTGCACACCCGGAACCGGGGAAGGAAAGGTTGGGGACCTGTGTAGTGTCCATCAGCATGTGGAAATTGCATTAATCGAGGATGAGTTGAAACAAAGCGAGGACCAAGAAACAATCAAAAAATTATAAGAAGATCTGAAAGCTGACTAATACAACACGAAGATGACATTAAACAACGCAAGCAAAGAAAGGTACATCTTGACTGCGTAACTATGAGAATGAACGTATCCTAACATATAGTCACAAATATGACTATATGTATAACATACAATCCACACAGGCTGAATTATTACCATCTACTGGAACCAAACAGGTCACACCATCTACAATAGTGACCACTGACTCGGATACTGCGAACACATCATCTGAAATTGAGATTATAACTAAACCGGCCACTTTTTGGGACGAGTACCGAATGCTGAGGAGGGGTCGGCAAATGGGAAGAACAACGCCGACACCAACCCCCGCAACCCGAGGGCGATGCCAACAGGGAAGAGGAAGAGGCAGGGACGCAGGAAACAAAGGAGAAGTAGACGGAAACAAGGGATCCAAAAAAGACACAGAGCCCATGGGAAACAAACAGGGTGGCTCCAGGAGGAAATAACCATGGATGATACAATGGTAAACAGAACCATCATTAATTTGACAACTCGTTCCCTGTCCCCCTTTGAGAAAAGAACATTGTGCCTAGGACTTACATTCTGCCCCACGGAAATGTTTACCTATCCAGAAACACGCATAGATATTTTTAAGTTTATCCGGAAACTTGAGCTTACCAAATGGCACAGTCTGAGGGATAGCAGAGCCTTACCGATGAGCATCAGAATCGTCCTCTTCCCAATCTCACCGTTGGTGACATGGGCATGCTACAAACCATGAAAGAGTTAGGAATGATTCCCAAGGATTACGCAAATGCAAGACCTGCCACCAACAGTGAATTGGACCTAGGGGTGATCACAGATAAAGCGGCATGTACCAAATCCAAACCACGCTCTGTATTCCTTCCCAATTTACCTCAGTACCAATCAAGGCAGTCTGTGCTTTATTGGACTTTATTGGATATTGGATGTCCGGCTGGGGTTTCGCCGGCCTGCGCACCACCTGACTACGCGCTCAATCGATATATATATATTATCTACTGGCGGTCACCAGTAGATGTTTACAGTTAGAACCATGTTTCTATAGGAAAAGCCTTTTTTTATTTGCTAATAACTTTGGCGTTGTTTGAAAGCGTGGGCAGATACTAGAAATCTTAAGAACTATCGCCCCATTTCCCAACTCCCGTTCCTGACCAAAGTACTTGAGCAGCATGTACTTAGAGCTCTTGGTCATACACTGAACAACATAACACTGAGTTAGTTATGCTCTCAGTCTTGGATGATCTACGACTCGCAGGCGACAAAAAGACCCACTCAGATCTAATCCTACTTGACCTCTCAGCCGCCTTTGATACGGTGAACCATGGGCAGTTACTTGCTCGTATGCGGCGGCTGGGAGTCACTGGGACGGCTCTTCAGTGGTTCACTTCATTCTTGGAGGATCGTCAGCAGAAGGTCCAATTAGGAGACGTCATGTCTA
This sequence comes from Triturus cristatus, assembly GCF_964204655.1. Taxonomy (NCBI): domain Eukaryota; kingdom Metazoa; phylum Chordata; class Amphibia; order Caudata; family Salamandridae; genus Triturus; species Triturus cristatus. The sequence goes on from NC_140584.1 coordinate 902,014,654, forward strand.
AGCAGGGTAATCTTTGCTGGAGGGTCCCGCAGGGCTTGGCATTGTCCCCCCTGCTTTTTAACATCTACCTCCAACCCCTGATTGAGGCTCTGGCAAAGGCAGATTGCCAGGTGTTTAATTATGCGGATGACACTCAGCTAATAGTCTGCATCGATAACTCCTGTGATTCACAGCGGAATGTTCAGAACATTCTCCGGTACACGATGAACTGGATGACCTCCAATTCCTTAAAGGTGAATCCAGACAAGACTGAAGTCCTGGTACTCTACCCAGATTCTTCCCCTTGGTCCAGCCTTTTTTGGCCCCAAGAGCTTGGCACTACTCCAACGCCAGTGACAGCCATGAAAAGTCTGGGTATCAGACTGGATACTGGACTGACCCTGAAGAACCAGGTGTCTGCTGTCGTGGGAAGTTGCATCGGATTGTTGCGTCAACTTTGGAAATTATCCATCCTATTGTCATCCACCACCAAGCAGGCGGTGGTGACTGCTTTAATACTATCCCGCCTAGACTATGGCAATGCAGTCTACATTGGCCTCCCTGGCACACTTCTGAGGAAACTCCAGGTGGTCATGGATGATGTTGCAAGGTTGATATTCAAGCTGCCTCGCAGAATGCATGCTACCCCCTTGCTGCGTCAATTACACTGGCTGCCTATTAAACAAAGCTTAAGCTTCAAGGGCTTGTGCATTGCACACAAATCCCTGTTTGTTGAAGCCCCCAAATATATTAAAGACTGTCTGAAGCCCTATGTACCGGGTCGCCATCTTCGTTCATCACAGGCCAGTCTCCTTACCTGCCCTCGTTTCAGTATGGCGACACTTGGAGGCCGGGCCTTTTCGGTCTTTGTACCCCAGATGTGGAATAAGCTACCAGATGACATGCGCAAGGAAGTCAGACTGCTCCCATTTCGGAGGAGGCTCAAGACGATGCTGTTCTTAGAGGCATTTGACCAGGCCTCTCAGGATCAATGTTAAGTTTAGTGATGCAACATCAGTGATGTCATCAGTGATGTCACTGACCATGTCATGAATGATGTAATATGTGACGTCATGAGCAGTGCATTGCGGGTGCATGAGTTATAGTTAGCTGAAGTAAATATAGCGGTGGGATTTCTCTGGTGTTGTACGAGTGAAATGTCCAGCTAACTATAACGTCCCTGATACCTTTGTTTTTTTCAGTGAAAAAAAATAATAAATATATATATATATTTCTTTTGGTTTGGAACAGGCAAGGCCTTTTGGGTAGCCGTCCAGCAAAACTCTGGCACCACAAACAAATGTTGCTAATGATGATCACAATTTGTCTTAAACATAATTTTTTCTTGTTCAATGGTGACCTGTATCATCAAGTGTGTGGGACAGCGATGGGCACCTGCTTCGCCCCCAGCTATGCTAATTTGCATATGTGTGGGTTGGAGGAGAAGGCAGTCCAGTCGCTTTGGCACACGGAGTGGCAGAACAATGTAATACACTGGAGTCGGTAAATCGACGATTTATTCATCGTGTGGAGGGGAACTGAAAAGAGTGCTAATGAGTTTGTTAAAAATCTTCAGATTAATGATTTGAACCTAAAACTGACGAGTGTCATTAGGGAATCTGAAGTAAATTTCTTGGAACTGATAGTGTATTTGCATAATGGTAAACAGCAGACTAAATTGTATCGGAAGTCTACGGATGGGAACACGTTATTACATGCAACAAGCTTTCACCCGGTCAATTTAGTCAGAAGCATCCCCTATGGGGAATGCCATAGGGCCTTGCATAATTGTAGTAACAGACAAGACTTAGAGGTAGAACTTGCATGCCTTAAAACACGTTTTCTGGTAAGAGGGTACTCCCAAGCATGTATTGATGAAGCCATCTGGAAGGCAAGACGCAAATCTCAAGAAGAAATACTTTTCAATACTAAGAGCAAGAAAGAGAAATCATCTCAGGAGGGTAGTAACCAGTGCAGGTTAATTACTACTTATAAAAACCAGCAAGGTGAGTTAAGAAACATCATTTACAAACACTGGCATATCATCCGTAATGACCCAATTATGGGTAAATCTGTCCAAAGAAGACCTCAGATTACCTTTAGAAGGGCTCGATCCCTCAAACAAACACTTGTCAGCAACATGCTACCGAGCAATACATGGAAAAAATCTACTGTTTTATGGCTGAATAGAAAAGATGGCATCATCAGGTGCACAAAGTGCAAGGCTTGTACTTTAGTCAAGAACACTTCTAGTTACTCTCTAGGTTTTGCCAAAAATGTCCAACAAAAAATCAAGGGCCAGTTTTCGTGCAAAATGGATTATGCTGTCTACGTACTTCAGTGTCCTTGTGGCATGAAGTACGTGGGCAGCACAATCCTTCCTGTCCACAAACGAGTGCTACAGCACCTACGAGCCATTAAAAATGGGGCTAAATCCTGCCCCGTGGCTAGCCACTTTGAGCAACATCATACTAAAGATGCGGAAGGGCTTTCTTATTTTGTAGTTGATGCTGTTCCTCTGAGTATGAGGGGCGGTGATCGTGAAAAGAGACTACGAAGACTTGAATCTAGTTACATCATTAAACCTAATACCAAGACCCCCAAAGGTCTTAATATGTAAGAAGATCTGCATACACATTTATAGTTTCCTCTTGCACCTCCGTTGTTTGTTTTGAACTGTTTTATCATTGCACGAGCACTTTAGGCAGACAGTTCAGTATGAAAGAAATGAACTTTTTTCAGGTTAACTATACATGCAGGCATGCAGGATCATGAGTATGTCCCCAGTTGTGTAAAATTGGAGTAGCCCACTTGGGCAGTGTTGTGGGTATCATTAAATTTAGAATTATGTTTATCGACGCCATATGACTTCAATATTCATGGGTATAGTTGCTGCACTAGATATTTATCTCTATCCAGTGTACAAAGTTGAATGGGGATATCATTGAATGTGTCACAAATTATCCATTCATGTTGTGAGTTAGCCCACTGGGGCAGGACTCCTGATGCGCGTATATCGTGCAGAGTGTATTATTTAGTTTAGATGAATTACGAGAAGTCTAAATTAAGTATTTGGCACCGTTAGTGTATATTTTTCTACATAAAGTTGGTGTTGTGAACAAAAAATTCTCGATATTACAGATTCTGACAAACCTTGTATGCATGTATAAGAAAACTACTAGTCTGTAGTCTCACTTTATTGTTGTAATTCAACACATGACACAATAGTATTCACTGTTAAAAACATAGAGAAACTTTATTGATTTGCTAGTGAACAAGCCTGCAGGACAGGCGCAACACGTCTAGCATTACCAGCTGACATAAGTATACATATATATAAATATATATATATAATTTTGAAATTATGATATAAATTAAATGTAACCATTAAAGTTTTGTTTTTAAGTAGATAAATATAAATATATATATTAATTATTTTATATGTGTGTTTCACTTTTTAAAAGTTGAGTTAATTTGTTATATTTGTTAAAATAAATATCACATTGAAAAAACAAATGATGTTATTTAATAGTTATCATTTTTTTTCATCATATATAAAAATCAAGATTTAGTACAACAATATTAATTACATCCATATTGTATTCAATATTTTTGTACTTACCATTACAAAGATATAATGATGATATTTTGGTAATCGATATTTTGGTCGTGATATTTTTGTATCACAATATTTCGGGGGGTAGATATTTTGTCAGTAAACCACCTAGAGCTCGATTACGGTCCCGTTAAGAAAGCAGTCCGAACAACCCGGTTAAGGAGAGTTTTCCAAGCAAATCGCATTCCTGTAGTCCATGCGACCGATTCTGATGCATCCATATAGTGACGGACTTGGTTAACTCGGACTCCTATTGAACTCTATGGAAGCCTGTGTATCGAACGCCTACACAGGCTCCCATTGCAAAAAGGGGTGGGTGGGGAATAGCATGCACTCTGTGGTGGGCACCCCATGGTGTACGACACAGTGTGCATGGTTGGGTAATCGGGACCCAGGGGTACCCCCACGGGCCCAATTTGCAGGGCCCCGTTTGAATGGGGGCCAGCTGTGGGCCCTCAAAGATCGATTCCGGAAGCCTTTACCATCCGGGCAAACTGAATCGAAAAGGCTGTCCTAATAGGTCATCGTACTTGCTCACTTGGAAAACCTAGTCCATAGAGCTGTAAGAATCGGCTCCGGATGGCTCTATCTCTCCAAATGCCTTCCGGAACCAATTTAGGTCAGCGCTAAGGCTTTCCAGACATTGTACTTGGTCATCGGAAACAAGGTCTCCGGATCAGTTTAGGCAATTCCAAATCCGATTTGCAGCCCTTCCGACATCAAAATCGACCTGCTAGTGTATTTTAAAATTTAGGAAACAGAGTTCAAACGATAGAAAATTGGCTCACAACAGCAAGAGGAGGTATTTTACACAAAAGAAGGAAAAAATAATTTAAAAAGAATTGGGATTAAATTATCTCATGAATGATGACTACATGAAATCATGAAAGTTTAGGGGTCAGTAAAGAAAAAGGCGAGACTATACTGATGATTAGAGTGCTCTCTAAACGAAAACACTTGTGAAATAAAGTAAGTGTGATGGCTAAGAAAACCATCAGATGAAGGAATAGCTATAGTTAGAAAATTGAAATTAAAAGGTTATTAATAAAGCTGGTAGTGTTCCTTAAGTGTTAAAAGGTAAACACAATAACATGACTTGTGGTCAAAATGTGCAAGGAACACAAGGTAGCCATATTCACCTGTAGGCCTCTGTTAGATTTCCTTTCTACAAATAGAAGCTTTAGAAACTGCTGACTCATGCACAAATGTATTTGATAGCTTGGCCTAAATGTGACTTGATTTTGTCATAATTGTAGAATGTTCTGAGTATATAAAGTGTATTCCTTTCTTTCAATTACATATTCTTAATGTACCAAGCTTGAACTCCCCATCTATCTCATGTTGACATTATACTGAATAGAGAATCACACATTTTTCACAATTGTCACTTATATGAAATACGAAAAGCATCACCCAACTAGAAATCTGCAAGCAAATGTTTCTGTCTTTAGTGTAGTTCATTGTTAATTAGTGAAACACTGAATAAATGGTAGAATACACTCTGCAATAAACATTTCCAGAAACACAAATGCTGTTAACTTCATGTGTTTTCCTTGGGAAAGGAAGAAAGAAGATTTCTCACAATCAAAAGATGTCTTGAAATTGGGACTGGAGCGATCCAACCTGCAACATAGCTGTTCGCCCATGTGCATGTCTATTATATCAGTGTATGTTTCTAGCTAGACTCAGAGCTCTCCTTCTAGGATCTGCGATCCACTATTTTTCTGTGGGCTAATGCTGATGGCTACTAATGTTGTCTGCCACTTTGGAGGAGATCCAACCTTTATTTTCCTAATTAGAAGGTTACAGCCACTGCTAAAACTATTTCCCCATAACTTTCAGCTTAGGCTTGTGATGGAACAGGGTTTCGCAAAAATGAAACCTGCTCGGATCATGTACCCCCATAATATGTACTAAAAGTAAGGAGATGAAGATAAATCTAACGTGCACCCACATAAACACAGGGGAATTGCTTTGCGCATGTTTTAAACTAACCTGTAATCACATTGTATTGTAATAACTGTTTTGTTTTTGAATAAACAAAGAAATTGCATGAGTAGGCTGCAAGGGCTTCAGTATTTGCATGTTGCATTCTTGCTTCTAAAGTGATGGTTAATGCAGCTTGCTTGCATTTTTGCCAATGCTCGGTAAATTTAACAGGAAGTAGAGAACGGGGGGAGGTAAACAGTGATGGTTTCATTATCACATAAATAATAAATGTTAATTTCTATCCACTTTAGTGTGCTGAGTGAAGACGCCATTTCATTAAACTTAGCTGAAGTGGGAGGGGGGATTGCTAGGAGTGAGTTTGTTCTGCTTTGATGGAGAGCAAGGGATGCTGTGCGCAGAAGATGACATAAAGGAGTGAAGGCCAGTGCATGCATTGCCTGCCAATTACTGAACAGGCGCGTGAGACCGGAGACACCCCAGCGAACGAGCTGTGCTTTCTTAATAAACTAATATAAATTGTTGCAAGTACATGAACATTTTAAGAAAATTATGAACCAGACCCTGGGAAAGATTGCGTACAAAAGAAATTGTGAATAAAATGCAGACTCATGATGGTGTGACAGTACCACCTGCCCAGCCCACCAATCAGTGTGCAAGTTAGAGCGGAAAGGCAACATTTTTAGGGATGGACATGCCAACGGAGGACTGTAGGTGTTATACTTTTTATGTGAGTAGGAGTGATTGAATAGCGAAGAGTCCACTTCTAAAATTCTGGCTGTATTTCCAGGAAATTAGCAAGACTCTTTTCACACCAAAAAGTCCTCTTGTGAAATATGGTTTCTTTCCACCTGGAGCTTGTTGGAAGAGTAAAAATAATGCTGGTCATTATTTGGACTCTGAGTGAGAAAATCTTTGGAAAGGTGAAAACTATCTCTTTATCTAGTGGAACGGACAAAGTAGCATTGTTCTGTTTTGTTACTAACAGAAACTTTGAAAAAGAAAAATTCAGAAAAACATTGCTGTAAATTGTTGTAAAGGAAGGGTCAGTAGCAGGAATGATACTGATGTCACAAAGCGCCTGGCTGGCATTGGACAAGGCAGCGTGCGTGTAGTGAGCTCATTTTGTAAAGGGAGGGTCAGTGGAAAGAGTAATACTGACGTCAAGTAAAGGCCGCACTGACATTTTTAAAAAAAGAAAAAGAAAAGGAAACCAAGATGTTAAATAACACCAGATCAGAACAGGTGCAGAGATTGAACCAGTTAAATTTAAATGCAGAAGCATTGACAATTCCGGTAACCATTGGACCAGTACTTCCATTGTTTGGAAATAAACAAAATGTATCCGAAGTGCATGCATTACCAGTACCTGGAAGCAGCATCAAGAATAATGTGAATGGGGATAGACAGGTTAATACGAATAATACATTGTTAGATCTTCAGATTAATGAACTGATAACTCAGACCCCTCAGAGAAATGTACAGTTCTATCCAAGAAGAATAGGACTAATTGATACTCCATTAGCAGGGAGTTCAACAGGGCCATCCCTGAATAATTGGATAAAAGAAATGACAAAACCAAAACAACAGTCACAGAGTATAAATGTGAGCCAATTGAAAGTCGATATGGAAGAAATGATTATTGGAACAATAAGTCCAGATAGATTAGGGACCTATAATGAAGAAGCATTGTTGTTTTTGTGTAAAAGTATTACTTGGAGAGCAAAGAATGTACATGAGAAAATATCAGAAGCTGCTAGTGAGTATGGGGTAGACATAGAGAGTCGAAAGTTTTGCCCAAATCATACAGATTGGCTTTATCTGATAAAGACTTTGAAAGTCTTCATGCTTCAGGAAAAAGGTTACAGTTAAAAGATAATGAATATTCTGAAGAAATGGGTAGATGTGGATCGATGGAAGGTTAAGTGGTCGAAAAAGAAGGAAGAAGCAGCTAAGAAAGAAATGTCCATGTTTCCCATGAAAGAAAACAACACAGGTTGAAAAAGCATATCCAATGAGAGAAGTGCCAGGTGGCAGATATGTATGTGTTCCTTGGTCAAGACAGGATATATTGTCTTTTACGAATGATTTTCCGAGATTGAGAGAAAAATCTGTTGAATGGTACAAACAGGTAGATAGGTGTCTAAAGGTGTCAAAAGTACTGTTGAAAGATTTGAATGATCTGTTTGATATTGTTGTTCCAGTTGATTTATGGACAGAATGTAAGATTACCCTTGATTGGCCTAAAGAGGAATACCCCAGAGATCCTAAAACAGGTGCACCCTCAGAAGAAGTCATGAGAAGATATAATCAGTTAATAACTTTCTTAAAAGAGAAAATTTCACCAAAAGAAACAGATTGGGTTAAGATTGACAGGACTACCCAGGAACCAAATGAATCAGTTCATGCATACTATGAACGATTGCTTCAGGTATTCAAACAGTATAGTGGTTTTGAAAACATAGGTGACAAGGACATGGGACATTTTGTATATAGATTTGTGTTTGGATTGAGATTAGCTGTATGAATCAGCAACATTTTATATGTTGGTAGAGTAAGACAGTGCATGAAATTCTTCATTATGCCAAATACTGTAGTGATGAAATTGACAGTAAGCGTAAAAATGATGTGGGCACAAGTGAAGGTAGCAGAGCAACAAGAAAACAGTAATAATCAAGTAAATGAACAGAATCAGAATGGTCAGAATTACAGTGGAGGTAAAGGAAGGGGGTAAGATGAATACAGAAAAAGCTATGTAAAAAATTCCCTTGTCATGCGTGCAGAAAGTTTGTACATTGGAGGAATGAGTGTAGATCAAACAAAAAGAATAAGGAGGGAAATCAAAATTTAATTCCATGGATGCAGAATGAGTTGGGTGTAAATCAGCAACAACAGCAGCCGATAGTTACACAACAGTTACAGGTGCCGCAAGCTCCCCTACAAAGTAATGTGAATGCTCAGATGCAGAGGTACAATATGAACACCAGATATCAAGGAAGAGACCTGCTTGGTAAGAATCAAAGTGTGAGTCAGCAGTATTGGATGCAGTGTAATGGAATTGATTCGGATTCTTCTCAATGAGGGTGCCTGAGGGGGGAGGAAGAGTGCGTACTTGGCGCCTCTTTGGCGGTAGATCAGTCACATCCATTTGTTGATGGAAAGGTGGAAGGGAATGATATTACATTCTTAGTGGACACTGGTGCTACCCGTTCTACTATGAGAGCAGCAGAAATTCCAAACCTACCCCTCTTGGGAGAAACTATCCAAGTTGTAGGTGTCTCAAATAAACATATTAGAACAACAGTCACGAATCCAATTGAAGTTCTTATTGGAAACGTCAAAGACATGCATCGGTTTGTAGTATGTGACTCAAGCCCGGCAAATCTCTTGGTAAGAGATTTGCTGTGCAAGATGAACTGCACCATCTATTGTACCCCAGATGGAATTGCATTTCAAACCCCAGACGAAGATGTGGAATTTAAGATGATGTTAGCCAAACAGCGAACAGAAGTGGATGAGTTGTTTTCACTTCTCACTGAAGACAATCTGCATGATGAATTAAAATGTACGGTAAATTTGGATGTGTGGGATTTTACAGGAAAAGAAATTGGTTTAATGAACAAGGTAGATCCGATACAGAGAACAGTGAAGAAGGGTGCTGTGTATCCAAATACACCTCAATACAAAATGAGTTTAGATGTGACAGCAGGAATTGCACAAGTAATCAACCAAATGATTGAGCAAGGAATCCTGACAGAAATAATGAGCATTCCTTGTAATTCACCTATCATAGGTATCAAAAAGCTCAATGGAAAGTACAGGATAGTGCAGGATTTGTGCAAAATAAATATAATCATGGTGCCTTGCTGTCCAATAGTACCAAATCCAGCAGTGATCTTTTACCAGATTCCCTGAGATGCAGAATGGTACACAGTGATTGATTTGTGTCAAGCATTTTTCTCAATTCCTTTACACCAGATAGACAGAGTTTGTTCGCTTTCAGGTTTGGAAACCGTGTTTTGGCATGGTGCCGAGTCCCTCAAGGGTACACTGAAAGCCCCTTAATTTTTAACAAGATCTTGAAAAAATGTCTAGAGACTTTAATATTGCCCAGCAAGTCAGTTTTGGTTCAATGCATTGATGACCTATTGTTGGTATCAAAGACAAAAGAGGCATGTGTAACAGATACCATTGCTCTATTGAACCATTTAGTGGAAGGAGGACACAAGGTGTCCCCAGAAAAATTGCAATTTTGTAAACAAGAATTACAATACCTTGGACATAAAATTGAGAAGGGAGTCATGAAATTGACCCCAGAAAGAATCAGCGTAATAAAACAGATGAAACCACCCGGAACTCAGAAGGAATTACAAATGTTTTTGGGATTGGTTGGTTATTGTCGCCAGTGGATATGGGTTTTTCACTGATTGCTACATCTTTACAGAAATTGACCAGAAAAGATGTAAAAGATCCAATTGTTCTGGATGAGGAGGGTATGAATGCTTTTGAATGCTTTCATACAATTGAGAAACAGTCTCTGTAGAGCACCTGCTCTGGGAATGTCAGATTACACTAAAGAATTTGCATTGTACTGCTGTGAGAGAGATGGGTGTGCACTCTCAGTCCTAACCCAGAAACATGGAAGGGCCTGACGTCCAGTAGCATATTTTTCTGCTACTCTGGACACAGTAGCAACAGCATTAACTGGATGTTTGAAAGCAGTAGCTAACTTGCATGAGTCTGGAACAGAGTGAGTCGATTGTGATGGGTCATCAAGTTAAGGTGTAAGTGCCACATTCTGTTGAAATCTTTTTGACACGAACAAGAACTCAGTACCTCACTTCTCGTCGGCTGACTAAATATGAAAGAGTGATTCTATGTGCTGAAACTGTGACAGTAATCAGGTGTACTACACTAAACCCAGCAACATTGTTGCCAAATTCTCAGTGTGAAGAAGTACAGGAAGAAGCAGACCATGATTGTCTGGACATGACTGAGTTATGCACTAAGCCTAGGCCCGACATTGAAGAAGATCCTTTGGAGGATCCAGACTGTGAGCTGTTTGTGGATGGGTTGTGCCTGAGGAATGGAAGAGGAGAATTAAGCTCTGCCTATGCTGTTTGTACCTTAGAAGTCATTGAAGTATCCTGTCTGGAAAGGAGTAAACTCTGCCCAGATAGCTGAACTGACTGCTCTAATTACAGCTTGTAAAAAGGCCAAGGGCTTAAAAGTAACAGTGTACACGGGATATGGTATAGTTCCATAATTTTGGCCAGCTATGGATGCAGAGGGGATTCATGACTTCTTCAGGTTCTCCTATACGTAATGTAAAATTAGTGAAATAATTATTGGAAGCATTAGAGTTACCTAAAAGAATTGCGGTGGTCAAATGGGCTGCTCCTCAATCAGGGAGTAATCTGGTGACAAAAGGCAACAAATATGCGGACCAAATTGTACAATTCTGTGCCCAAAATATAAATGCCCTAAACAGATCAACTGAAAGACAAAATACCGAATGCCATCTTATGTCTGTAACTGCCACTATGTTTGAGACTTGGGAGGAAGTGAAGCAAATGCAGGATGAGACAGACAATAGGGAAAAAAGATGGAGACTTACAGGCTGTATAAAAAGAGCAGAAGATAATCTATGGGTATATCATGATGGAAGACCAGTTCTGCCAGACTCTTTGCTTTCCCATATGGCCAGGATGTACCATGGATATGCGGATATTGGAAGAGACACCATGATCCGACTCTTCAGGCAGACATGGTATAATGTCGATCGACAAAGGCTGTTGCCGAAATGCATCTGTGCCTGAGGATGTTAAGGCTTTTTATCACATCCCATGTTTGATTGTATCTTTAAGGAACAATTCTTCCCTTTTGACTGTAGCTACTTTTTCAATAGCAGAATTAATAGTAGCTTTGCTATATCCTCGTTCTAAAAATCTCTGGGTCATGACATTTTCTTCCATGGAGTAATTTTCTTCTGTACCACAGTTCCTTTTGGCGTGCAACAGCTCACCAAAAGGAATACTGTGTATGAGACTTTTGGGGTTAGAGCTCTGGGCATGTAACAAACTGTTACCTGCCGTAGTTTTCCTGAATAGTTTACTGGATATTTTATTGTTTTTAATTTCCAGTTTCAGATCTAGGAACTCTATGGTGTTGGTATATTTAGCCACAGAGCCAAAAAGAGGAATTTGGAACACCTACGGGCTATTAATAAAAATGATAAGCAGTACCCAGTCGCCCGCCATTTCAGTTCAAAACACAATCAAAATGCAAATCTTCTCAAATTCTATGTGTTAGATTGCGTCCCCCAGAGAGAGAGAGAGAGGGGGCAATCGAACATTAGAATTGAGAAAATTGGAGTTAAAAATGATCATTAAATATAACACCATGTGTCCCAAAGGTTTGAACTTGGATGAAGAAATGTCGGTTCATTTAAGATAAATTAATTTAACCATATCTTCATCCGTCTAAACATGTTTTTAAAGGTCTTTAAAGTTTTTTTATTATTTAGCACACAGTAGTTCAATTGGTTAATATCAGTATTATTTGGTTTGTTGCAGGACTGAAGCAGAATACAGACAAGCAGGTTTTATGTTTGCAGATTTCTTTAGGGATGCAATGTATTGTCGGGATTGTACGCTCACTCGAGCTTAACAACATATTTACTGATGAACAATGTGGTACTGTTATAGATGCATGTACTTTTTCTGTCAGCAATCGCCGCAACTTTAACAAAGGATAATATATACCCACTAGGATGAAATTATGTTTCAATACGCAATGACTGGGCGGAACAATAATGCACCTAGTTCATATTCATGTATCTATTTTGAATTTGGGTTCTAAAATGAATTAACAATGTATAACGCTGCACTCCTTAAATTAGGCAATGAATAATGTCTTAAATTTTAATTTAAACTGCTTCGTTGAATTGTCTTTGAACAACAACTTTATTTTGCTGCACAAAGAAAAATAGTATGTTTACTATGTTTATGAATTTGACAGGAAATGAACTCTGTTACTTTAAAAGTATGCATTTGCACTTTGAACCTTGCCCGTGAATAAGGAGTGACTGAAACTCCGAAACGCGTAGGGACTTTTGTTGCCTAAAATAAGTGAGTTTTCTTTTACAAACAGGACTCTGGACTTTGTGTGGTATTTAGGAGTGGCGTCCTTGCCGTGTTTCCTGCCGTTTGAGAGGCTCGGGTGATTGCCGACTTGTACGCTGGTGTGTATATATATATATATATATATATGGAAAATGGCAAAAGCAGAAGTCGCTGAACTTCCAAAATCTAGTACTAACACTTATGTGGTTGTTATTAACTGTTCTTGTACCGATTCTCATGGTAACAAACATTAGAAACCATACTAATGATGTAACAAGTGAAAGGATGAATGATGTCACTAATCAAACCCCAGATACTAAAATAGAACCTATTGATGGAAGCATACTCCATTAGGACAAATCAGTTAATGATTTTTCATTAAATGTTTTCACTAAGTTATTGTATGAGTATGTGGAAACAATGAATGTAAGTGATTGTTATGTGTGCATGCAATTACCTTTGTCTGTCTCTGAGGGAGTGACTTATCACCACCTACCATTAACATATGGTGTGTCTTGTAGTGTACTTACCAGTTTGTTTTATGCAACAGGAAAACTCGAGTATCACTATTCTAATATAGACTTAGTATTTTCAGAAATTCCTGTAATTAAAGAATTGAATAAAGTGCTGAGTGCCAAGAATGCATGATATATGGGAGAGTTCTTCCATATTACTAAAACTTTAGATATAGAAAATGCTTACAGGAATAACTTGACATGTAGATTGAGGATGGGAGAGAAGGTATCCCTAGAAATGGTAGAAATCGAAAGAAAAAACTTTCAAAAGAAATCAGCTGAACAAAAGTCCAGAATACCTCCATGGGATTTTAGAAAAGAAAATCATGAGAGAGGCAGAGGCTATGCTGCAATGTCAATGGACAGGTAACAGAAAGGAAAGATTTGTCTGTTTAGAACTAAAACTAATTATAATAACTACTTTATAGGTTCTAGTGAATGTGAGCATACCTCCCAAATTGCTGGAGGTTGGGGGTTGAAAGGTGGGACAGATTCTGTATTTCCGGGGGTTTACTATGTGTGTGGCAAGAAAGCATACTATAGGTTGTCTGCACATTGGTACAGGAGTTGCTATTTTGCTATTGTCTTTCCTAAGGTCTACCATATGGACCAAAGCAAACACAAATTGAATGAAGCAGAGCTTGGAGTAACACTTAACAAAAGAGCAAGTTTCTCAGAAATAGTAGGTGATATTTTTGGTGCACTAATACCCTCAGTCGTTCTGAATTCACACACTATTAGAAAATTGTCCACAGTGGTTGAACGGTTATCTACAGATACTGCTGGTGGGTTCTTGATGATTGACACAGAAATGGTTGCAAATAGATCAATGGTTTTGCAAAATTGACTTGCCCTTGATATATTATTGGCAAAGGAGGGTGGAGTCTGTGCAACATTGTTGCACATATATTCCTGACAAGAGTAAAGGTATAGAGGGATATATAAAGAATATTACAATTTTACATACAGACTTGACCTACCTGGAGGTTGACAGTGTATGGGAGAAACTTAGTAAGGGTTTCTCCTCAGTGAGTAAGTATATTTCTACCTTTGGAAGTAGATTATTAGGCCAAATAACAATCCCAATTGTTTCTGCAGCTATAGTTGGTAGGTATTTTATGATGGCTTTCAAAAGCGATCAGAGGGGGGAATCGTTGGAGCAGGGTTTTGCAAAAATGAAACCTGCTCGGATCATGAACCCCCATAATATGTACTAACAGTAAGTAGATGAAGATAACTCTAACATGCACCCACATAAATACTGTGGAATTGCTTTGCGCATGTTTTAACCTAACCTGTAATCACATTGCATTGTAATAACTGTTGTGTTTTTGAATAAAGGAAGAAATTGCATGAGTAGGCCTCAAGGGCTTCAGTATTTGCATGTCGCATTCTTGCTTCTAAAGTAATGGTTAATGCTGCTAGCTTGCATTTTTGCCAATGCTAGGTAACTTTAACGGGAAGTAGAGAATGGTGGGAGGTAAACAGTGATGGTTTCATTATCATGTAATTAATAAATGCTCATTTCTATCCACTTTAGTGTGCTGAGTGAAGACGCCATTGTATTAAACTCAGCCGAAGTGGGAGGGGAGATTGCTAGGAGTCAGTTCTTTCTGCCATGCTAGAGAGCAAGGAACGCTCTGCGCAAAAGATGACATAAAGGAGTGAAGGCCAGTGCATGCCTCGCCTGCCATTTACTGAACAGGAGCGTGAGGCCGGAGACGCCCCAGCGAAAGAACTGTGTTTTCTTAATAAAATAATATAAATTGTTGCAAGTCCATGAACATTTTAATAAAATTATGAACCAGACCCTGGGAAAGTTTGCGTACAAAAGAAATAGTGAATAAAATGCAGACTTGTGATGGTGTGTTAGTACCACATCCCCAGCCCACCAATCAGTGTGGAAGTTAGAGTGTAAATGCAACATTTTTAGGGATGGACATGCCAATTTAGACTATATATTTAGGGACTTTAGGTGCGGGGTTACAGAGTAGGAAATTGCTGATGGAATGCTGCTAGAGAGAGAGGAGGGAAAGATTCGCCGCTATCCGTCGGTTTCCTGAGAGGCCTAGCTGTTCCCATCTTATCCTGTACCTGTCCAGATTCTCCACATCTTCCTGATGATTCCTTTGGGAATCCTGGTCATCCCTTGGGACCAGGGGGTTGTTTTTCCCAAATTTTCCTTCAGTCTACTAGGTTCGCATATAGATTAGGTGTCCTTTTAAACATTTTCCTTGAAATTATGCATTTGCGCTTGAACCTTGTGTCTCTCCACCTATCCACTCCATCAACAATGAATGAGTACGTATTTCTTTAGATGAACCTATTCTCTCTTTATCTATCTTTCTGTTAGGTATTATATCTGTTTGGCATAAATCAATCATGCAGAACCCTTATGTCTCTTACTCTATCCACTCCTTCATTGCACAATGTTGTTGAGAATTTGAGTTAAGATCTATGTCTTGAACTGTCTTTCCATGAGATTTGGTGTTTATTTCTGTAATTGTGACTTAATGCATTATGAGCATTTACTTTGAAATCTAGGATAAAATTCATTTATTAACCGTACCAAGAGTCTGAATTATTTAACCGATGTTTACTCAGACTAATCTTTTCATTGCCATCAACTACTCAACTAATTGATCCATCGATCAAGTAGAGGAAAAGTTGACAAATGAATAGTTAGTTAAGGAATTATATAAACGAATACTTGAAACAAATTGACCGTGGCGCAATCAGGGATTTTCTGAGTTGAATGTGTATGGGCCAATGCAGTGATTTATTGTGTATTGATCCCTGATCGATGGGTATTATTAGCGCCAGAGCACTTGTTTTGTACTGATTGGTACTGCAACTGTATGCTGACATGTTTTGCAGATTGAGACTTGGCTGAGCTTCATGAACTACACTTTATGGGGTGTTTAACTACTTATTTTGATTTTGAATTTGGTGCTCCTTTGATCTCACTCATTTCTTGAATCTTTCATGGATTCTGTTAACTTTGATTTAATTTATCTAGAATAGGGACTCATGAAACACAATTTTCATACTTTCTTTGATAATTTCTCTAAACAGATTTATTTGACTTACTGATTGAAAATTAAGACCACAAAGAATTTGTTAATCTCTTTAGGAGAATAAAGGCTTTGAAACCAATTAAAAACTCTCATCATTGACTAAACCTAAACTGTTAATTATGATGGAAATGTACCTGATTTGCTTTAGCTGCCATTCCAAAATGGTGGCAACGATTTGTTGCCTAGAAGAAGATTTGGCTTGAAGTTGGAGCCCATTCTTGTAAGTCACAGGTTGAACTGGCAATGGAGAGTAAATTTTGGAATCTTTCAGTCAGCTCTATCAGGCTCTTTACCCCTCACTGACTGCATGACAGAGAACGACAACTGATCAGTGAGTCATGGTGATTACCACAGCAGTGTAACCCTTGATATAGAGCTCCAACCTGCAGTTAGTAGAGAGCCTGCCCTGTATCAGAGTAATGGTGGACTGACTGATGCTGGGTACCAACATACTAACAACAAGAAGGTTGCATAACCTGTTGGTATTCTTCATCAACCCTCTGCCAAAGAAATAAAGGAGAAAGCATGACTGTAGGATGAAGAGCATTCAGCAACACTTTTCCAGTACAAGATTCCATTTATATTGACACACATGCGCCAAGTACATCCAGTGAGTCCAGACTGGCAGCAACCCTCCTTCACCTACTGCAAATCCAACCAAGAAGAAACACATAATGATGGAGCCTTATCCCACACACAGCTTTTGAGTGCCACCTATTCCCAGCTCTCTATGATACGTGGTTCTCTGATGACTTTGCCACAGCAGTCCAAACCCAACGGCAGATAAAAAAAATTAGCACCATGGAAAGAAGGCCACGCCCCACACCTGGGATAACTACACTGGCTTATGTTTCAAGGGCAAGGGGAGACCCTAACTTACACATGAGTAGATAGGTCCCACCCTGCACATGAGTAGTTGGGTCCTACTTCTACCCAAAAACAACACAATATCATTGACATTGTGCTTCGGCCCAACACAACATTTAGTATGGGGCACAGGATCAGCCGACTTCAGTCATTGGCTTACTTTACTGTAATTGACAGCATTCTAGTATAGTTTAAAATGGAGAAGCCAGCCCTTTGTCTTGCTGCTTTCATCAGCCTCTCCTCCAATGAATGGTGGGGCACTTCCCATGATGTACATACACACCAGTGCCATTGTGTGCTTCTTCCTATCGGCTTTCTCAAAAGACAGGTCAGGTAAAATCCAGAACCTACGTTTGAATTGCACTTGTGCCTTTTTTAATACCCTTTATTTTTATTATATGGTCTATAGGAAGAGGGAAGCTGCTGAACAAATTGGCGGAGGATAGCAGCCTAAGGGCATGTTGGGACTACACATCATGTTGCCTGAGCTCCACAACAGGGGGCAGTTAAGCCTGTTAATTGGGTGTAATTGATGTTTTGGACCCCAGGGATAATTTACTTCCTCCCACCTAGAAAGACTCTACAGACATACCCTACAGCCGATGTAGTCTTAGTCAGGCAAGACTGTTCCCGAGAGGCCTACAGAGGAGACTGAAGAGCAACACACACTAATAACCAGAGTACTTTGGATGGAAGGAGCTGCAGGCAGTGATAATCCTGTAAAACAAGGCTCTGCATCCCCGCACTTTGCTTCAGGATTTCTCATCACATAACTGGGGTCTGCAGCATTGGGGAAGCCATCAAGTTGATGGCCGGACTCTTGAAACAGTGCATCAAGGGCTGGGTAGCATACAGGAAGTAGTAAAAGGAAGTTCACCTGGTGACACGTGAATGAGGAGAGTGACGACAGACTCCCCTTAATGAGAAAGTGCTGGATATGAAGGCATGCACCTCTATCTAGGGAGCACCGACTTTGGCTAAAACTCCATTAGCACTGCGCAGCAGACTTTACCGCCTAAAATATAACACTGTACATGAATTCATGTCATTATTTGCCTGCAAAAGTGAAGTCAGCACTCTAGTTCTTTTTGTACAGCTACCTGCTTCCTGCTGAGAGAGGTCATGTGATCTGATCCGAAGGAATTTCAGTGCATGCAGGGGCCACTGGCACCAAGGACGCTGTTTGAAAGTGTGCTCACTGCTTTGCTGAGTCTGCTCTCAGTCATGTGCATGTTGTTGGTGCTCACGTAGTAAGCAGTCTTGAAAGGGGCTTTTTTCCGTCATTTGACAGGGGCCATGGCATCTAAGCTGCACTACTGCACCTTCCACCCCTTCACCCCCACTCTTGAAGTTGCTTTAACACCAAGGTACAGTGTCTCTGCTTTTCTTGTGACTGTGCCCAGCATCTGCGGTGAGTATTGCAGCAGCTGTGGATTTGTTTATTGGGGGAGATCTTTAATGATTGTTTCCTGGAGTGTTTACCTGTCCTGGCTCGTTGGATATTTATAGGCTTCTGGCTGTGAAAAATGGTAGGCTGCGGTGTAGCGCTGTGCCAGAGTGTGACAGTCACTATTGCCGCCCCCGTGTTTGCAGCCAGCAGTTAAAGCCTGGGAGGTATTCAAGATGATAGTATCACAAGTGGGATCTGCTCCCAGTGGGATGAGGGGTAGGGGAGACCATACTGGAGGTGCAAGAGTGAGTGTGTGGTAGAAGGAGTCACTGTGTGGGCGTGGTGTCAGTTGGAGAGTTCCATAGTTTGGTTGCAGCAACAGCACAAGATTGTTTCATCGCATTGGCAGTTTTGAAGCTTTTTCAGGTGTATAAGGGGCGTAACAAATACCCCCGCAGCCCCGCAGTGCGGGGGGGCCCCCAGTCTTCAGGAGGTGAAGGGGGCCCCCTCAGCTCTTTGGTAGAGAGCTGTGTAACTCACACTCTCTTGCTCTAAAGCAGCTGCAGTGTGCAGACTGCTCTGAGCTCCTCGGGCTGAAGAGAAACAAAGTAACAAGTTACATTGTTTCTCTTCAGTCAGAGCCAGGCCCGGAACAAGGATGCCGGGCCTTCTGCTGAAGTATTACTTTGTGGTACTTTTTTGTAACTTTTGACTCAAGATATCTTGAAGAGCTAACGATCATTGATAAAGCCAATAGTCCTGGCTGATTTTAGGTTGTTAGTTGTGTTATTTATCTGGATACAAGTACAGAAAGCTCAGAGAGGAACCAAAATACCAATTGGTTGGCACACTATCAGAATCACAGAAATTTAGTTTACTTCTTTAAGTCACACCCTTAATTACATAGACCACTCCCGTTTTAGAGACCCCAGCTTTTTTGAGCACAAAACGCAAAGCCAACCTGTTAAATGTATAGATTTAGGGGCCGATTCCGATCCTGTATTTTATTCCCCCGTACGACTCGTATCTGTAAATTTTTCCATACGAATCGTACGAGTCCCGTCCGACCCATGAAGTAAGATTCGTATGTGAAAAATACATACGAATCCGCCCCATCCGTACGAATTAGAGTCTGGAAAAGTTGTACGACCCGGACCCGGACACTTTTCCATACAAAACGTAAAAATTAGGCCTGGGCTGAATTTCCGTTCCGCTTGCAGAAATTGCGATAATTTGACATTTTCGCGTTCCGCAGAGAGCGCAAAAATGTCAAATTTTCCGCATTCTGCAGCTTAGCGATAATTTGTTTCTTGCTCGCGCTGTAACATAATACATTCTCGCGCGCGCGTGATCGCCTTACCTGAATCCCAGCGTTCGCCGACAAGTTTTCCCCATCCGGTCGCGTTCTCCACGAGATGTTGGGTTGTTGGTAGCCATTTGCGCTGTCTCGCGACAGTTCGCGCCCGCAACAATGTCATTGGTCGCGCGATCACGTCTTTCTTCTCGCGATCATGCACCGCAAGAAGAGTGAAAACAAGATGGCCGCGCCCGCGAGCAACCGCATGGGTAAGTTGGCGAGCCGCGACCACGCAGAAAATACCCCAAAAAGGCAGGAAAAAAACTTCTGCATCTTCGCGATATTTCCGACTGTTTGCGGAGATTTTCAACATTTTCGCGATAATTTGCGATAGTCACTTTCGCAAATTCCCCCCACCCCTAGTAAAAATAGAGTCCGAACATATAAGTACGATCCGGACCGGCTTACCGAATTACGATTTGCACGGAAAACGTCCATCTCGTACACGGGGAATGACTTCTACATATGCAATGGCGGTGTACGTACCGTACATAAGCGATGGCGGTGTACGCACAATACCTAGCGATGGCGGTGTACGCACCGTACATAAGCAATGGCGGTGTACGCACCATACCTAGCGATGGCGGTGCACGCACCGTACATAAGCGATAGCGGTGTACGCACCATACCTAGCAATGGCGGTGTACGCACCATACATAAGTGATGGCGGTGTACGCACCGTACCTAGCGATGGCGGTGTACGCACCGTACCTAGCGATGGCGGTGTACGCACCGTACCTAGCGATGGCGGTGTACGCACCGTACATAAGCAATGGCGGTGTACGCACCGTACATAGCAATGGCGGTGTAAGCACCGTACATAATCAAAGTCCGTGTATGCACCGTACATACACAACGCATGGGGGTGTGCCTGTACGACTCGTACCCCTGTACCGTACTGAAGCACGGACACTGTAAAACAGCACAAGGAGGGTCTATTTGACTCGCACAACACCACAAAACAGTCTACACTGCACAAAAAACGGAAAGGACTGACCTGCACACAACCAAACAGGCAAACAGAGGGGCAAACTCACAACCACCCCTTATAACACACCCACCAAAAATTCAAACTTAGCCCCACCCACAAATTGACCAATACAAAGGGCCCACACACACAAACCATGAGCCTTTGCAACAGACTCACTGCAGATAGACAGCACACACAAACAACTGCACCCATCCACCTTAACTTACACACCTTCACACAACCTCCTTCACACATACCCCCTCTTCACATTCAGACCCACACCGTCACATTCAGACACACACACCCACAACCATCCACACCCTCACCCCACACCTTGCCCACAGACAAGAATCCAAAGTTCACAAGGGAGGAGCTGGAGATCCTTGTCAATGAAGTTATCAGAGCTGAAAAATCACGCCTGTGGCAGAGGATTGTCAATAGGGTGATTTCTGTTGCACCCATCAGAAGGACCAGGAACGATTGCCAAACCAGGTGGTACGATCTGCGGAGGGCGGTCAAGAGAAAAATTACTGAGGACTACGCCCAGAGCAACATCACTGGAGGTGGGGCACCCCGCAGACCAGTACATTACCATCCCTGGGAGGAGAAGGTGATGGGCATGCTTCCGCCGGTGAGAGTACATGGACTTCAAGGACTTCCAGAGCCTGGTGAGTACACAAACAACCTACGTAACAGGGGGGTAATGCATCCACACCCCACCTACACCAAATGCACGCAACTACCCCCAAGCCATCACCGGCCACAACCACAGTCAAAAACAACGCTAATGCCAATAACATGTGTATGCCCCATTGAGAAAGCAAGGCCATGATATGTCCCATGCTACACGAAGCACCAACCCAAGAATGGATGTCCGGTATGCTGGGAGGGTGGGTGCCACAAAACGCTTTTTTGAAATCCAAATCAGACACAATTGCCCTCAGCCCATATGGCCCAGCTACATACCCATGCACCATGCGCAATGCACAGGGATTGGGAAAGTACTGACAAGATAGCGCACACTTGGCCCTGGTGTAGGCAGCACAAGGCCCTCCTGTGACCAGTGCAAACACAAACACCAAGACAACAAGGTCAGATATCTAGGACAGGAACTCACACTCACTGTCATGGCAGCATGCTCCATGGGGGGACAGCTACATCACCTGGGAGCCCCAGTGCCAAATCACACTACACCCACCAGCAGGCCCTGTCACACACACCCCTTACACAAGCAAACACCATCAGGACAGGCAATGGATTTACCCACTGTCACAATGGACATGCAGCACAACAAGACCAATACATAGCCGAAGAAGCACCCAAGCCGCAATTCGACATGTCAAAGACTCAGGAGAACATATCAATCTGTCCCCTGCAACATACCCATCCACAAGTGAACATTGAGGAGAATGCTAGGCACATACAACTACCTGAAGGAACAGTGCCAACTTGAATGTGTATGAAACATGCATTTTGCATGAAACAGCATTAACATTGTCTGTCTCTCACACACAGGGCAATGTGATGAATATCCCCCCAACAATGGGGGTGAAGAATCACAGTCACAAGCTCGGGAGGAACCTGATCCCACCGGCAGCGACGCCTCTCAACACTCCGCGTATTAAACCGACCGACCTGGACCCTCTGGTGTCCAAGCCCCTGCAGCACCTGGTTCAGGGACATCTGTGCCAACCACCACCCCCATGACTGCCACATACCAGGAGACTCCGAGGGGCCCTGCCCACACTGAACAACTGAGCCTGTCTGACCAGGAGGGACAAGGTGCAACGGGCACCCAGGAGGAGGCAGACAACACCGCCACTGCCATCCCTCAGGGGACCCGATGTGCCCACAACGGCAGCCCAGGCTCGTGTGGGCAGGGGTGGTGGGAGTGGAGGACGGCGGAGGCGAGAACCTGACCAGCCAGCTGAAGGGACCGGTATGTCACACATACAGGACATCATGGACGCATACCGGCGGGACACCAGGGAGTTGAGCCAGGTAGTGGTGACCCTCACAGACATCAAAAACCAGCAGGCCGAGCAACACGCCAGTCAACAACAACACGAAGGACGGATGGAGGCAAGACTGGCTGAGCTCCTGGCGGTGCAAAGGGACATTAGCCATTCACTCCGTCGGATCGCCGACAACATGGGCAACCCTCCCTGTGCCACCAGGCGAAGACCAGCACCATACACAGGGAGGGAGGAGGAGGAGGATTCGTCCGACGGAGCGTCCCATGCATCGTCAAGGCCTGCATCTGAGGGTCCCCCGAGGAAGGTGGGCCGTCCACGGAAAAGACCATGAAAGGCATCCTCCCATCAACATCTCCCAGGTCACCTGGCCTGGCACCTGGCCTTCATGTGCGACAGCATCACCTCATTGACTGACATCATCTGCCACATGGCCTTGCTGGTCACAGTCTGAACAATGATGCCAAACACTGTGGCATGGACTCTGATGACTTCAATTGCCAAGGATCCCATCTCCCCCTGTGAACTTTGGATTCTAAGGTCCCTGTATAGCACCTTTTTCTGTGCACAAATCACGCCCCAGAGCCAAAAATAAATAATCTACATTTTAATTTGTATGTTTCCGTCATTTAGCATGAGTCCACAACATACGTGTGGGGATATGTCAAAGTATGCCTGAGTGCGGAACTAACTCCAGCCATCCATACACTGGGATCTGAGTCTGGTCGAGGACACACATGGGTAACAATGTAACAGCAAATACAGACATGGAGCCTAATACTCACCCGTTATGTCCCCAAGCTGCTGATGGGGGGCTTGCAATACTGAGTATCATGAAGGTGTAGGGGTCATGGGTCATGTTGAGGTTCCCGGGGAGGGAGTCCCAGGTCTGTTTGGCGAGGTGGGACGGTGCTGCAGGTGAGGCAGCAGCAGGTGGAATGGGTGAGAAATTACGCAAAAAGTAGCAAAGACAAGGAGGTCAGAAAGGCACAGTGCAACAGGTGTATGTAAAGGAAGGAGTGTCAGGTTACTCATGGGTCACTACGAGAAAATATATGAACAATCACCAAAATTTAAGGCCACAGGATCAGTCAACAGAATGCGGAGCTGCGCACAGGAGACACACCATCATCAGGCATTCACGTCCCGTTGTGGGGAGCAACATGCACAAATACATACACAACCAGGTACTACATGCACAATAGAGATCATTAGCCATGAAGCACTGCATGCATGTTGCGGAAGTACACATACACACAGATGCTCAATCTTTGACAATTATGCCATAGATGACGCATGCAAACTGGCAAGAGAGCTGCAGTGACAGAGATGAGGCACTTTGGATTGTGCTGAACACCTTTATTCCACATACACACACACAGGGATATGCATCCATATGAACAGACTCACAGGTCAGTTGACAGAACATGTGGGACATACGCTGGACACCACCTTCACAACACTGATGATGTAAATCTCAATGAACTGGCACACAAGTTAAGGGGATGACCCAAACATATCCTGCTGCACACGGAGAGGATGCAATTCCCCATAGAGCCAGTTGTTGTGAGGTCCCACACTATGTCCACCCGTAGCATCCGCAATGTTTCAGAGGCAAGGTTTACACACATTGATGCCTTCATCAAACGCCACACTCCACTACAGTTGACTGTCAAGAAGGGTGACTATCATGTCATGGGAGTGATGCTACATGTGATTTGTTCCATGGTGAGAATACATGTATGCATGGTACCACAACATGAACAGGAGCAGGCCCACACATTCCCAACCCGTACCACCACCAAATAGCCTTGTTGCAATCCTTACCCAAACTGACATTTCCACATGTCCGTGCATGGAACGCTGATTCAGCACACGTTGAAATACTCATGAGGAATAGCAGGAGGACAACGATGACACGAGCAGACAGCATGCGCAAAACCCTGTGAATGACAGACACACAAGAAGTCACCTAAATCAATTCTCGCCGCACACATGGACATTTACAAAACATGAACAATGTTGGACACATGTAAAGTTGAAAGCCAGTCTCTCCGGCAAACTGTGTGGCATGACATCATCACTCGAGTGACACATCAGAACACTCATCAAAGTCAATTTGCATTCATTCAGTTGGACACACACATTGCAACACATGCCACTCAATGCTACAAGCTTCCACACCCATACCCAGTCACTCACCATCATGAGCAGAAGTTGCGTATGAGCTGACTCCGGATATCATCCTCCTCCTCCTCATCACTACCCTTGTGACCAAGCCCTTGTTCCTCCACGGGTGGATGTTCCTGCTCATATGGATCGAGGATGAGTGGGACTGCCTTGTCAACTGCCATGTTGTGCAGCATGCAGCACACAAGGAATATTTTGCAGACCTTTTCCGGGGCATAGGGGAGGGACCCACCTGGCACCGGAATCTGCTCTTCAGGAGTCCAAACGTCCTCTCAATCACGCGCCTGGTCTGCCCGTGTACCGGTCATCTGCAGCTGGTCTTGGGTTGCAGAGAGGTGTCATCAGCCATGGCATGTTGGGATAGCCAGAGTCTCCTACATGGAAACATCATGTAAAGAAGTGGGTCAGGAGATGCCGTAAGAGACAAAGATACCACAACACACAGGAGAAAAATAGTATACCCACCAACAAGACATGCTCGTTCATTGTGCAGCTGCAGCATCATTTGTGGCACCCTGCTACGCCTCATGATGTAGTCATCGTGTGCTGATCCTGGAAAACGTGCACAGACATGGGAAATCAGCATGTTAGCACGACACACCACAAGGGCATTTATCGAGTGGTAATGTTTGCGGTTGCGATAGGCTTGCTCCTGTGCCTGTGGTGGTACCAAAGCCACATGTGTACCATCAATGGACCCAATTACATGGGGCATCCCTCCCAGGGCATAGAAATCACCCTTGACATCTGTCAACTCCTCTGGAGTGGGACATTTGATGAATTCATCAAGGTGTCCCAACATGGCTGCTAAAACATCACGCAAGACACGGCTGAACATGGTCTGTGACATCCCACCCACATCACCTATGGTCAATTGAAACGTACTTGTGGCAAAAAAATGTAAGGCTGCCATCACCTTCACCTTGGGGGTCAGCACAGTAGGATACCTGTGTTGCGGTTGGAGGTCTGGTGCCAGCCTGTCTGTCAAGTCCTCAATCAACTGCTCAGTGAATCTGTACCGGCAGATGCAGGCACGTTCCCTCATGGTACCCAAGTCTGGCATTTGTCTTGGGACAAGGTGGTGCCCTGCAAAACATTGTTTAGAAGAAGGAAGATTGAGAGTGGGGAAACATCAATGTCAATGAACATAGCACATGCTACACTGCTAATACACATCAGGTAACTATAGAGTCGGGTGGGTGCAATACATACAGGACACATAGGCCAGCTTGCTGCCACTCCTACAAAAACCAAGATACACCTGTTGATTGTCAAGTCTACATGACATGCCTTAAAATGAACTTGGGCCCAGTCTGAGTGAAAAGCCACAGTTATCACCGGAGTGACACACAACCACATAGCTGCATTGGAAGGATGTCATCTCATCCAGCCAGCTGATTGCAAGGCACACGCACAGGTCACATGGATTGTCAAATGTACATATCAAACACATTGCAATGAAGGGGAACACGTGACAACACAAACACACAGCCATTGAGACAATGAAGACATGTATGCCTGGAAAACACGATGTCTGATGCACACTGACACTACAGCCGTGGGAATCCACATGGGGCATGGTGTGAGTAGATGTGTTCCATGCCCATATCCACACAGACCCATGTTGGACGCACCAACAGCAGATGCAGTTGACGGAACACTGACATCAAGGTCATGTGAATACATGACACACACCTGACATAGTCACAAAGGGGCACACTGATCGTGACATGTCAGTTGATAGAGTGTCCCTGTCCCTGCCATCAGGAGACAGGTGCGGGTGTTGATGACTGTGCCATCCCACTGCTGCTGTACAGACACACATGTGGCAAATGTCAAGGTGATGTGTGCCACATATTCCACCATCACACATGACATGTGTCCACAGGTCATCACACATCAATTGTGCAACTAGATGAGATGACCTGTACAATATCACTGGCTAACACACCTAGGGCCTGCACATGAAAGTATGCAATGCCAAGTACATGATGTACATCCGTGTGTGACTCGTAGCCCTCCATTCCTGGCATGTGTACGCCTGTATTACCATTGTAAGCGTGTGAAATGCGTACACGTACGTGTACGCACTAGTAGTACACGTACGGGTATGTGTACTACTAGTGCGTACCCGTAAGGGGATCGCACTAGTAGTACACGTACCCGTACGTGTACTACCAGTGCGTACACGTACATGTACAACTAGTGCGTACACATACGTGTACTACGGTAGTACATGTACGTGTACGCACTAGTTGTACACGTATGGGGTATGTGTACTACTAGTGCGTTCCCGTAAGGGGATCGCACTAGTAGTACACATACCCGTACGTGTACAACTAGTGCGTACACGCACATGTACAACTAGTGCATACATGTACGTGTATGCACTAGTTGTACACGTATGTGTATGCACTAGTTGTACACGTACGGGTATGTGTACTACTAGTGCATACCCATAAGGGGATCGCACTAGTAGTACACGTACCCGTACGTGTACTACCAGTGCGTAGACGTACGTGTACAACTAGTGCATACACATACGTGTACTACCTTAGTACATGTACGTGTACTAAGGTAGTACACGTACGTGTACAACTAGTGCGTACATGTATGTGTATGCACTAGTTGTACACGTACGTGTACGCACTAGTTGTACACATACGGGTATGTGTACTACTAGTGCGTATCCATAAGGGGATCGCACTAGTAGTACATGTACCCGTACGTGTACAACTAGTGCGTACACGTACGTGTACGCATTTCACACGCTTACAATGGTAATACAGGCATACACATGCCAGGAATGGAGGGCTACGAGTCACACACGGATGTACATCATGTACTTGGCATTGCATACTTTCATGTGTATGCACTAGTTGTACACGTACGGGTATGTGTACTACTAGTGCGTACCCGTAAGGGGATCGCACTAGTAGTACACATACCCATACGTGTACTACCAGTGCGTACACGTATGTGTACAACTAGTGCATACACGTACGTGTACTACCTTAGTACATGTACGTGTACGCACTGGTGGTACACGTACGTGTACAACTAGTGCGTACACGTACGTGTACTAAGGTAGTACACGTATGTGTACTACCAGTGCGTACACGTACGTGTACTAAGGTAGTACACGTACGTGTATGCACTAGTTGTACACGTACGTGTATGCACTAGTTGTACACGTACCTGTACGCACTGGTAGTACACATACGTGTACAACTGGTGCATACACATACGTGTACTAAGGTAGTACACATACGAGTACTACTAGTGCATACACGTATGTGTACAACTGGTGCATACACGTACGTGTACTCCCTTAGTACACGTACGTGTACGCACTGGTAGTACACGTACGTGTACAACTAGTGCGTACACGTACGTGTCAAACGCACTGTGCTACTGGTGCCGTAGGGGTACGTGTGAAACGCACCGTACCTGTGTGTGGATTCAAAAATTACATAGGGGACACATAAGGGACAAGTATTAGGCCCTAAATGCATGGTTGTCATGGAGACAGAGTTTTCAGTTCAAATTTGTCCATCAGGTGTCCTGGAAAAGTCAGTTGGCCAAAAAATACAATGTTGCAAAGTGGTTGTTGACTTGACATGATGCTCAAAATTTGAACGATGCAAATGCTGTCACTGGTGTATGTTTAAAGGGATTGGTGTAAACGTAAGATGTGAATGATTCTGACCAATCACTATGTACTCCTCAAAATGAATGCCCCTCAGCAAGACAGATATAAGGCAGCCAGAACCCATGAGAGGGCACTTGTCTGCACAACTTTCCTGTCAACAACATTGCTGCTGTCTCTGCTTCCCTGGACCATGTCACGTGCTGTGGAGAGAGCCTAGCCATTCACACTTGAGGAGAATGAGGCCTTGCTTGACGCCCTCCTCCCACGGTACACCAGCCGGTATGGGAGACCAGGGGAGCAGGTGAGTGCTGAGTCCACTACCTTTGCCTATGCACCTGTTGTGTGACTGTCAATATAGTGTCCAGGTGAGACTGACATGCAATGTTGTTTAGAGTGTGTCCCGGGGGGGGGGGTCATGCTTATGGCTCTCATGTAGAGCATCATGTAGTTCCTGTGTGCACTCCTCACTTGCATAGTGCTTACAGTGACTTTCACTGCATAGTGCATGACACATTCAGCCTGGCAAATCCTTGGTGGCTTTTTTTCCTGTTGTCCTGAGGTGATTCAGTGGTCCCCCCGGTGTGACAGGTGACTGTACCCACAGATGTGTATGAGTTGAGTGGACCTGTGGTGAGAGTGTCCAAATGATGTGTACGACCTCATGGACATTGATGTGTGTGAATGTTCCTTGTCATGTGGGTGAGTGTCTATGTGAAGTGTTGCACCACAGCTGCATGGTGGAGGCTACAAATCTACCCATCTGATGTGACAAGTGAGCCGTGCTTCGTGTCTGACTTGCAGAGCTAGCACGACACCGGTGACTCCCCACTGGCAAATGGCACATGTGCAGAGTGAGGACTGTATCCGCTGTTGTCAATGACAGGCGATTGATCTGTGGCTGGGTGTGTCTGTCTAGTCTGCTGAGGGTGCGTCAGTGGAGTAGGACATGTGACTGCATGGCAAGTGCTGGCCATCAGCCTGCTGTTGCATGTGCTGCACAGTGTGTGGCATGTTCATTGAGTGTGTTGCACCCCTCATGCCACCTGTAGACTTTCAATGCCATGTACTGCATTGGCGCTTGCACACAGGCCAATTTCATGTTGTGAATGAGGCAATTCATGTCAGCATCCTATGCCCTGTTTAACATTTCAAAGATGTTCTAATGTGTGTCTCTGGGACATGGAGCAGGTGAATTGATGTTGTGTCACTTTGTCATCCTGACAGGTAACTGCCTACGAGAAGGGGGTGATCTGGACCAACATCGTCAGGGCCGTGAGAACTGCGGGGGAGCGTGATTGGCAGCTGTCCCAGGTCCGCAAAGGTGGCAGGACATCCGGTGCTGGACCCGGCGGATCGCCTGGGTCCAGCTGGAGCTCTCGCCTCCTCGCCCCCACGGCGGCCGCCGACGCCTGACCCACCACATGAAACGTGTCCTGGCGGTGGTCTTCCCTGACCTCGATAGGCTGTTACAGGAGAGACTGCAGCAAGGTGGGGGTAGGTACATGGCTTTTTGTCATGTTATGTGTCTCCATCTTAAGGAAGTGCTATTTTGCATGAATACACTCCCAGAGTTCATATGGCCAGTGCATTTTCTGTTCCCAAATGTCACCTGGGGCTCTATTTTCATCCCGTCCCCTGGGGTGTGTGTAATCACATTTGCACATGGTCATCTAGGGTGCCAGTACATCTAAGTGCACATTGCTTTCTGCATCATGTGGGAGGGTGGTCTGTGACTTGTGTTGGTACCTTGCCTGTGCCATGACCTGTTCACTATGTTGGGGGTCCATAGTTGTTGTCACTGATGCTGATTCTCAACACAGGAGTGTGAGCTTTCAACTGGACACCCTTGCAGCATTCATGACCAATGTTCTGGCCTCAGACATGATGTGCATGAGTGTGAGATATGCATAGTGCCATGACGGGGGAACATGGTACAGTCAGCTCATTCCAGGACCACGGAGCAGTGTGCCCACTACAGTGTCCTGAGACACCCTAGCCTCCTAATCATGTGTGTCATCCAACAATGTGCACATTCTCTGTGTGTTCTGCATAGGTCTGCCTCTGTGGCATTGTTCCCTGGCCTAGTTTGTATTTTGCTAATGTGTGCTACATGTGTCCACTGGACAGGGATACACCATTTTGCTTGTGCATACTCACACTGGGTAGTGCCTGTGTGGCTATTCACAACAATCTGTTGATGGTTGTTTGTCACAAAGATGTGTTGCCAGCACCACAAAGTGATGTGGTGTAAATGAAGCAATTTTTCAAGCACAGTTGTTGTAACCCTGAATAAGAGGTGTCACTTCTTAATCTGTATCAATCACATTGACTCAGGTATTGGGGGGGAGGGGGTGCGGGAGAGGCATACATGTGCAACCTTGATTTTTCATTGCCAGGTCTGACTTGTGTGTGAGAATTGGCTGGACTAGTATACACTGTGCGGTGCCCCTGTGATGCTGGCCAGTGCTTAATGTACGTGCTTTGCAGCCTGTGTCATTTTTTTACCAACAAGAATCCTGCTCATACATTTTTGGCACCTGTGTGTGGTTCTGATGCAACGCTGTTTGGACTTTGTGTGCTGACATCTGTGTGTACATTCTGCCTTGCCATGAGGGTGTCCCCACAGTACAGCTGGGCTTTTTTACCACCCAATTGCAGGCCTATTGGCTTATGCATTGTCCTGGGTGTGGACATGTGTGCCACGCCAGATGACAGACAGTAGGTCATATGTGTAGCCAACTGTGTAATCAGGTGACGGATGGCCTGGTGACAACTGACATGATTCAAGTAGTTACTCTTCAAGAATTGCACCTTGGCACTCACAGCACTTGTCAACAGTTCTTCATTTTTTAAATGTGGAAATTTGTGGATTTCTGTTAAGAACACTGATGTGCCTGCATGAAAAAAGTCTTCCAAGGAAGTGCACACAAAACGACATTTCCACTTTCATGGAACACGCTGGCACATTTTCAAAGAAGCCTCCGTTCTAAATAAATGGTGTTGCAGATTCTCCATATACATGTTCCCACGGTGGTCTTGATTTTGTGAGACTCCTTAGTTGTCGGTGATACAAACTAACGGATGTCAACACATCAAGACCTCCATGGGCCCATGTATATGTACTTTCTGCAACACCATTTATTTCTAACAGTGGCTTCTCAGAAAAGGTGCCAGCTTCTTCAACGACAGTGTCAATGTACTTTTGTGTGCACTGCCTTGTGCAACATATTGCATGCAGCCACATGAGTGTTCTTTTCACAAAATGGCCAATTGGCACATTCAAAACATGTAGATTGTGTAAAGTATTGTGAGTCCCAAGGTACCAACATCTGTTCGTTTTGTGTTCCAAAGGACTTACAGGTCTCTGAGTGTTGTGACACCATGAGTATTGAGGTGTGTTAGTTTACCTTGAGTGCGCCACTACTGTTTCTTTCAGGGTAAACAAGAGGTGTCATGACTTCATTGTATTGCTGTGCTCACCGGTTCACAGACACTAGCTTCTCAGTGTATTTCTCATTCAAGTTGTGGCCTTTGGTGTATTTATGTTCCTGGTGTCCAAGTGGCATGGTGGGTCTAGCAACTGGGCAGTACAGGGCTTACATATGTGCGGAGTAATCTAGCTGTTACTCATGATGCATTGCCTGATATGCACTGTGACCAATTGTTCTTGTGCTCATGTGTCAGATGTATACAGGTGACTGATGCTTTATTGTTTCTTCTCCTTGCCCACAGCATCATCATCCACAAGCGAAGGTGACACCTGCATGAACCTTGAGGAGGGACACAGCGACAGTGCCACCAGTGCTGTGGAGGCAGAAGGAGCCAGTGGCATGGAGGGCGAGGGGAGTCAGTCGGAGGACCTGTCTGGAGGCGAGAGCATGTACGACACCGATGGGTCCCAGGCTGACATCCTCGAGGAGGCGGAGGATGCAACAACAACTGGCAGCATACCACCATCTGTACCCGCCTCCTCCATTGCCATCTCCGCCCTCCCAGTTGCTCCCGTCCCTTCTGTCCGTGCAGGGTCCCACCGTGTCTCCTTCGTACCAGGCACCGCAGCCCCTGCCCCTGTCACCCCTGCTGTCCTCAGTGAAGAGTCTGTAGACACACTGCGGCAGTTGCAGGTTGGTCAGGCATCGATGCTGCATGTCCTCCATGAACACACTAAACTGCTCACACAGTTGGTGTCGTTCGTTGAGAGCATGTCATCCACGGTGACTGAGCAACGCAGGATTCTGCAGTCCATGGACTCTTCACTGACGGAAGCAGTTTCTCTCCTGCGGCGCTCCGTCCCCCCCACCCCGGACCCATCCACACTGCCCTCTCCCATGCCTGCAGACAGTCACGGGCACGCACCCCAACAGACACATCCAGCACACTCCCAAGTAAGGCACAGCTCACACCTCCTGGCACGCACACTCAGGGGGATGTAGTCACACCCACAGGGTCTGGGGGCAAATGGCAGACACGCAGCCACAGTCAGAGTCCGCAGTCCTCACAACCCACTTCCTCCAAAACCACTCCCCTTAGCTCCCCTGCCAAAGTGTCACACAAAGAGACCTAAATGGCTGGTCTGGCCCTCAGCCCCACTGTGATACCACCCCACAAGCGGGCGAGGAAGTCCCCGGGCAGGGGAGTTAAGTCCCCCCCATGTCCACCCCCTCCCCCAAGAGTGCTGCACCCCATCCCTCGGCCACACCCCCCTCCGTTGGCCCTGGGGTTTCTTCAGGTGCCGGGGTTACTCTGGACGCCCTGGCAGTAGTGTGCAGCGAGGTGCTCACATCCACCTTTGACGCTGCCACACCCCCTGTGGTGGAGACGTCCAGCCCTGCACCCACCACACCTACCCAACCCACTCCTGTCCCTGCGGTGCCTGGTACTCCCACTGATGATGCCCCCCCCCCCGGTCGACAGACCTTGAGGTGACTTTGTGCAGGCAAGGTCGGGGTGGACACAGTCGCCTACGTCCACCCTTGGACTAGAACTATGGACTGGCCATTGGCCTTTGTAAATAGTGTCTTCTTAATTTTTCATTTTTTGTGCTGAATAAAGCCTTTTCTTTTAGTTTCAACACTATTGCATTTCAGGTACTTGATGTTGGTGATGAGGCTCATGAAGTTGGTGTTGTGGTAATGTGTTAGGGTTCTGAGAAATGTTTTTGTATGATGGTCATGAGGTGGACCATGGTATCTGTGTGCCATCACAATGTCTGTGCAAATATTCATTGGTAGTGTGTGTCCATTTTGTTTGGAGACATTGTCCCAAGGAGTGTTCCTTCCTCTGTGGCACCTGACATGTTCCCTGCAAACAGTTGCACAATTGTTGTGCTGACCTGTGTCAACATATCCTTTGTTGGTGACAAATCCCTTCAACAATGGCCATGCCTGCTCACTGATGTCTCCTGCTGAATCGTCTGTGCCATCCTTGCCAGTCACTGTACTTGTGTTTTGGGTCTGTAGGAATGGCATCAGGGACCAATTGCCCCTTTTCAGCACTATGCATGTGTGTAATCACGGCCTAACACACAAATGGCACGTGTTATGCAGGGTATTTGGGCACCTGACTCACAAATGTGGGCATTGTATTTAGTCGCAGTGAACCCTATTCCTTCCATGAGAGATAACATCTGGGTGGCTGGACCAGCACCTGGACATTCCTATCACTCCTGGGATGTGCGTGACAATGTGTGTTCCCTTTGGCTATCTTATTTTTGTATGCAGTTCCATGACTATACAGTCTGTTGGCATGAAATCAAGGTGTGTATTGTGCTGCATCCGCCATGGGTGGGTATGCATGTGTTATATGTCCTCACACCCACATGAGGTGTGTCATGCAGTGTGTGAAAGACATCCATCCTCCTGGGAGTGGCACACTGCAGGGAGTACTCTGCACCCACCCCTCATATGTCTGGACTCTGCTGGTAGTGATATGCACCCACCCCTCATATGCCTGGACTCTGCTGGTAGTGATATGCACCCACCCCCATATCTCTGTCCACTGCTGGGAGTACTCTGCACCCATCCCTCATATGTCTGGACTCTGCTGGTAGTGATATGCACCCATCCCTCATATGCCTGGACACTGCTGGTAGTGATATGCAGTTGCACCTACCCCCATATCTCTGTCCACTGCTGGGAGTACTCTGCACCCACCCCGCATATGCCTGGACACTGCTGGTAGTAATATGCACCCACCCATGCACCCCCTTGGAGCTGTACACTGCTGGCCAGGACCTACACACACAACAATATGAAGGTAACATGCTGGGCAAGTCCTCTATGCCCACATTCCTGGCGTATCCAAAATGTACTGCTGTTGTAAGGGGGTACATGTGGTACGCACCGTACCCACACATTCATGCGTGGGTACGGTCCGTACCACTGTTGTAATGGTGCCTTAGGTGTACGTGTGGTAAGCACTGTACCCACGCATTCATGCGTGGGTACGCTCCGTACCACTGTTGTAATGGTGCCGTAGGGGTACGTGTGGTACGCACCGTACCCACGCATTCATGCGTGGGTATGCTCCGTACCACTGTTGTAATGGTGCCGTAGGGGTACGTGTGGTATGCACCATACAAGTCCACTTCCGTTGTTGCGGTACGCAGGGTTTGCTGGACATGCCCCCCAAGTGACCAGTCCCAGGTGGTAATGTAT
Organism: Triturus cristatus; assembly: GCF_964204655.1. Taxonomy (NCBI): domain Eukaryota; kingdom Metazoa; phylum Chordata; class Amphibia; order Caudata; family Salamandridae; genus Triturus; species Triturus cristatus. The sequence continues at coordinate 902,049,967 of NC_140584.1, forward strand.
GGCATTCAAATTATAGGTTTGTGTTTGAGTATGGGGTATGTTTTCTGCCCCTCACCCCCACCCTGGCCCCTGGGTGTTGTTCTCACCTTCTGCGGCGTGTGGGTCGGGTGCGGTGCACCAGGTCGTAGGCCAAGAGGACCGGGATGACACGTAGGGCGGGGTTCATGGCTGTACATCACGTACCGGAGCTCCGTGGCGTAGGGTTCTGCTTTCCCGGCAGTTTTTCGCTCCTGTAATCAAAGCGTGGTACGTAGTGACGTCGGGACGAATCGTTCTTGCTGGCCCGGAAAACGCTGCTTAAATACATGCAGACATCGCGTACAAGCAGGCTTTCTGTACTAATCGTACTTCCTAGGTTGTAAGGAGAGTTTACCGGGTACGAATCGTACGGGTAAAACTCTCCTTACAACGATTTGTACGGCCTTTTTCCATGATTGGAATCGGCCCTTTAGTCTTTTTTTTGTAAAACCCAAGCACACAGCCGGTCGGCTTTTAGTTATTTAGGCTCTCTCAATACAAAGAAGGGTGTTTGATGTATTTCTTCACTAGCTCTGATATATTGTACCGTTTTGATTATATTCCTAATTAATTTTGTAACTGCACTAAATTGTACCGACTATGTTTTTGTTTAATTTAGTTCAGGATCATTTGTGGCGACATTACAGATGCTGTCATTTTTCCCTTTGACAAAAGGCGTGAAAATATGCGTTTGGTCAGCACTTTGAATATTTCAGAATTTAATCATGTATACTTAGGTGACGGAGTGGCTGCCTTGGAGTTCTTTTTTACACAGGTGAAGGGGTGGTTGCATTGGAGTTAGTTTTTTACACAGGTGAAGTGGTGGTTGCTTTGGAGTTATTTTTACATAAGTGCCTTGGAATTATTTTTATGCAGGTGAATTGGTGGTTGCTTTGGAGTTATTTTTACGGAGGTGAAGCGGTGGCTGCTTTGGAGTTATTTTTACGCAGGTGAAGGGATAGCTGCTTTGGAGTTACTTTTACACAGGTGAAGGGGTGGCTAGTTTGCCAGGAGTAGCAGGACTGTTCGATCTTTTTATAACACAAGGTACACTCCAGTGAATTCACTGGACATTGTGCCACTCTGGCATTTCCCCAGTGGGCTGCAGACTCCTGGGGTCTTCTTTGCTTTCAGAGCAGGACAGGCTCCATGAAATGCCTATTACTCCCTCCTACGGCCGCAGCCTCCTGCATGTGAGGCTGGTTTGAACAGTTAATTTTTTTCCAGGCTGACTTTGGCTTACAGCTCTTCCCTCCTATCCAAAACTTTTCACTTTTTACCAGCGAGTCACTGCGTGAATTTTCCCACTCAGTTTGGGTGTAAATGTGGGAACAACATCGAGTTGCATTTCTTCTGCCCCTGAACCGATTTGGCGATTGGATGTTGAACAGGTAGTGCTCGGGCACTGTATTGAAAATATAAAAAGTGCATATAGGTTCAGAGGATGACCCCAAGATCCAGCAACAGGTAATGGACAGCACCATGTACATACAGCACTGGATAGGAAGAAAATGGCTGCTCAAGTTCGTCCTGTACGGCAGGCTCAATGTGCCCATCACACTGCCCTTCCACTTGCCCAGCCCAGGGGTTCGCCACACAGACCAGAGAGTCGACTCAAACAAGGACCTCTTATCCCACAGATGGTGCATCCATGGACGTTGATTCACCAAAATGCTGGGGGTAGTGAAAGTGACCTCACATCCCCTTTGACCCTGTCATGTGCATTCAGAGGAAGTGACATCACTTAACCATTAACCTTGACATTACAGAAAGTATCATTTGGAACTGATAGACCTACAGGATGTCACAATAATATAAAGAGATATGTAAAGATAATCCGATGCAGACAGATAGTGAATGGAGCATAAAATATTCCCAAAAAGTATGCAGTTTTCCCTTCTTTCAGGAAACTTCACCTCCTCTCACTGTCACTAAAATCACACAAATCATTCTATGACCTGTTATGTTAACTGAAAAACATTATGCATTGTTTCCATGACATATATTTTTTTTTACCTCCCTACTCTACACAGAGTTTTATATTTATTCAGTGTTCTTGTAAAGCCTGAAGGCCACCAATGTAGCGTCAGATAGCTCTTGGTTTGTGTCCTAAGGATGGAGACAAATCCATGCATATGGTATTTCACAAACCTAGCCAAAAGGCAGAGAGGCACTGGACAGGGTCAACACATGTGTAAGGTGGCAGTAATCCTAAGCCACGTGATCTCATGTCAATTGGTAAGAAGCTGGAAAAGCCAAAAAAAAGTGAAAAAATTGACCCCTTAATGTGGCAAATCTAGATTTAGGTGTCTAATCAGTCCTTGTTAGAAACAGGTAGAGAGAACACAGGAGTTTAAACTGGTATGATGTGATAAAAATGGTATACATTGTTTCCAACTGCATCCTTTCCCATGAAAGTAAAGGTCGAGATTACATTTGAATTACATTGATTACATCAAATTGAGAAATGATGTGATCACCTGGCTCAGGAAGCTGATCCGTTGACATCACATTACAACCGAATAAAGTCAGCTGTCAGCCTGGCTGCCTTTAATGGGAATGCATGCTATCTACACCAACTCTGTGTAACATATGGTTACATAAAGGCTGACTCATTTACAGCCTTAAACATTCACTTCTTTCAATTCATATACAAACATAGGGACCTGTTTACATGTGCTTTTTTGATCTGAATACATACATTGCACATATATTTACTCCTATCTAGGATAAGGAGAATATCAAAATGCAGAAAAGAATATCATGGCTCCTGGCTGGCCCTCTGGACTCCCCCTCCTGTATGAGTCTCACCTTACAGCTCACATCTGTCCAGTGGAGGGAGTGCTAATCAATGAACCTGCTACAGTTCTGTCACACAGATATGCTAAAGCACAGGGACAAACCTGCAGCAGCAGCAGTGGACACTGTTAGGGCCCTTGTGCACAACAATGAACCTGTCCATTACAAGCAGACTATGAATACATACTCTAATAGCCATGTACTCGGGCATGGCATGCAACAGAGTGGACAAGAGTGGCCACTTTGGCCTACACTAGCTGCATGAAATCAGTACTACATAACACAATGTGAATATTTGTATACATCTGTTTCTATAACAGTTGTGACTGTACAAATAGGCTTTTTCTCATAAGAATGAGGGGTAAACTTAACACATCTCTTTCTTGTCTAATCACTTCTAAGGAAGGTGCAGATACATGGCAGATTTCAGCAACAGAATAGCTCCCACATACAATGTGCTCTATTGGCTTTTCCTTTACTAATGTCTTGGGGGCATATCAACAACAACCGGCGATAATTATCGCTCAGTGCTCTTAGCGTGAGGATAATTATCGCCGGCTAGCGTGAATTTTTATCGCTGAGATAGCGTGCTATTAGCAACGCTTATCTCAATAGCGATAAAAATCTACACGCTAACAGGCTAACGTGAGATTATCGCTGGAAACCCAGCGATAATCACACGTTACCTTGAGGCAAACTTAGCCATGATATCCTCCTTCCATAGGATATCATGGCTAAGTCAGAAAAATACCAGCGGTTAGCGCTGCTTTTTTTGTCTTTAACAGGGTTAGCGACATTCTTGATAATAGGAGAAATGCCGCTTAGCGACATTTCTCCTATTATTTTACTCTGGAACGCCCCCTTTGCATCTCATTAGAGATGCAAGGGGAAGCGTAGAGTAAAAGGGTGCTAACATACAAATTTGCGTGTTAGCACCCTGTTGTTGATAGGGCGCTGGTTTTATCTCTGCTTTTTTGGCTTTTAAAGCCAAAAAAGCAGAGATAAAGCCCTTGTTGATATGCCCCTTAGTACTCAAAGCTCCGATTCAGACTTGTCAGAGTGTCCAGTTCTTCTGATTCAACTTGTTCAGATTCAAAGCAGCACATGAGCACTTAATTTAAGTGTTATCAGGTGCACAGCCGGAGACAGCTAAGGGTCTCAATGACCATAAAATAAGGAAGGGATTGCAGTCCTGTACAAAACGCGTAGGTCCTCATTGCCCGGAATGAAAACCCACCCACGTATGTGTATCCGGGTGCTTGTTCTTGTTGCTTATCTAAAGGTTTTGCACTATTTCACTTAGGAGTGCCAGAGCTGTTAAAAAGCTGAAAATCAATAATACTGGCATTGAGTTTGAACCTTAATAACAGCGCTTAGAAACTGTATGCGTGTACCTCTCTCTCTCATGCTTGTGTTCTTTTTCTATCTTTTCTACTTTCTTGTTCTTTAACCCAGGCTCACTTTCGTGCCCTGCTTTGCCCTCTCTGTCTTTCCATATATATATTCCTCTATCTCTCTCACACTCTCTCTGGCTCTATGTTTAGTCGTCTGACTCACTTTCTCTTTCTCTTTCACTGTTCTCCTCAATATCCCTCTATAAGTCTATTTTTTTCTCTTCGCCTGTCTATTCCATGCTTTGTCCTTCTGTCTCTGTCTCACTCAGCTTCTCCCTTATGCTCTTTATGTGCCGCACGTGTTTGCCCTCTCCCTTGCCACACTGTCTCTTTATTGTCTTTTCCTACCTGTGAAGCATATTAACCTAGTCTCAAGCCGGGGTAGGCATCCCTTGACACCGCACAATCAGAATCATGAAGTTCCAAATGGCCAGGCTGTGCTTGTGCATACTCTAGAGAGAGGCAGGGAGTGAATATGTGCATGTATGTGAGATTGATATATAGCAAGTGTGATTCCCTCAGCCATTTCCAGCTTTCCAGCTAGGCACACTGAATGCTGGGATGTCCAACCTCATACATGAGGGAAATGAATAACATCTCCAAAAATGCAACATGCTATTGGCTCGAAGGTCAGTACTGTCTGGAGTTTGTCAAACCTAGCATAGCTGACTTGGTGGGGTGTCACATAATTTATTTTTAAAAAAGATTTTATAATTACAAAGTTTGGCTCTGTTCTCAATATCTATCAGGCTGGTACTCATGTATAGTACGTTTACCAGATAGGCCATGTCACCAGGGGCACCCTATTCAGGGCCATCTATTCCTTTTATAAAGCATTGTAGTTTGGAATCTATCTACCTGGCCAGAATAGAGAAATAAGGCTTTACATTTTAAGGATCGTATATTGTATTAACCTTTGCAATCAAGACAACAGAGGAAAGTTTTTCAAAGCGTACATTGCCAGGATGAATATATTTATTTCACAAAACAGAAAGCGGCTGACACAAGACGTTTCTGTAAGTAAACCGTTCTTATCGGCATCCTGTTTGCCTTCTGCTCTTCATTTTGATCTACCTGCCATGGGTCGCAAGGGGAGTGCCTTGGGTCGCAAGGGGAGTGCCATGAGTCGCAAGGGGAGTGCAATTGGTAGCAAGGTGTTGCAGGTGCGATCCCTGGCAACTTCTAAATGATAGTCCATGGCTGCTTCCTTCCTCTTGGTACTTTACATTGGCTCCTGCCTCTGCTGCAGTGTCTCACTAGGAGCCCCTGCCTCGCAGCTAGCACTGACTACTAGAGAAGAGCACAAGCCACCAACCTCTGGAGGGCCTAGGATGACTAGGTGTCCTGGATTCGCCAGGACAGTCCAGGTTTTTCACCAGCTGTCCCATTAGATTTCAACAATTTTAGCACATGTCCTGGTTTTCAGAGAGGGTCGACTAAAGACATAGGGAGGCACGTTTTTATGTGTATCATGGGCAGTATGGTGGGTCGCTGGCCTGACTGGCACGGAGACTGGGGGGCCCTCTCCATTGACTTTGCAGGGGGGCCCCCTCAAGTTTCGTTGAGCCACTGAGGTGTATAGCTTTGTACATTTAAAAGACGTCTTAAACAGTGGTATAATCTCATAAAATACTGGAAGACCAGACCCCCAGACTTTGACTCCCAGCAGCGTCACAAGAAGTGACATCACTACGAGTGAGCGGAACTCAACAGACTTTTACTGAGTTCTTTTTTTGTGTGCAACTCTGCAGAATTCCGCGTAGTGTGACTCCGCAAACTCCACCCACCCCTGCCTCTATCTTAATTCAGTCAGTGTTAGCACAAGCAGCCAATCAGGCACTGTGGATCAGTGCATGAGCTCTGAGACCTAGACGGCAATGAGGAATATGTGAGACGGGAGAGATGAGCTTTCAAGGAAGCGCTTAATGCTGGTGGCAGAAAGGAAGGACTATCTGCAAACCCAATTTAATCCTTCTCCTACTAAATTGACATGAAGCAGTGTCCTTCCCACCAGGTAAAGCACAATAAGGAGAAATGTATATTGATCTTCAGAAAATTGGAATATTAACCAAGGCCAAGTGACGACATTTGCTGTAGAGTGTAGCACCATTTTAATGGTAAAAGGGAGGGGTAGACTAAAAAAACCTCGCCCACTAGCCTTTCTCAGGGTTATGAATGCTTATGGCAATATAACATTTACCGCAATGACTCAGAAAAATCACCTGCACTTAACATATATTTTCAAACAAGGGTGATCCATTAATTTAGAGAACCTGGGGTAATACAGTATTTAAAAGAAACAATGGTTTACTGGTAAATCAAATTTTAAACAAAGTCTTCTAACATATGAAGACTACCTACTGAAAAAATCTTTTACACATAAAACAACAGGCCCAAATAACGAAAAACAAATTGCTTTGCAATTACATTTATATATTGCATCATGTAAAATGTTTATTTCTTGTCAGGGACCTCACAGTCATAGAAGTCGAAACAACGTTGACACAGACTTATATAGATTTCTTTGACAGTGCAATATTTTTATAAATAGATGTCATGTCTTTTTAGTAGTGAGGCACGTGGTTCTGTTTCATCTAGAAAGCTGCGCTGCACCTATTTCTTATTCACAGCATGAGTACCAGATCTCTTTATTTGATAAGAAATAAATGTTACATGAGGTAATACATAAATGTAATTACAAAATATTTTTTTGCTATTTCGGCCTGTTTTATTTACATGCTTTGGTAAAGGTTTTTCTGTTGATTGTCTATGTTAGAAGACTTTGTTTAAAACTGTATTTACCAGTGAATCATTGTTTCTTTTAAAGTCAGTAAAAGTTCAAGCATTCTTTCCGTTCTCACGACCTTCTGCACTACCATCTGAAGTCATTAACCTCACTAATGTAGTAGATTATTTTGGCCTGAGCCATCTCTACCAAGTGATTGTTTTGAGAGTAACTTTGAACACTGGGAGAGAGAGGACAAGGGATTCAGGTAGCCAAGAGACAGGGGGAACACAAAATGGCAAAGTCCCTATATGTGTGTGTACATGTTCTCACATTTATCTTGACTTGAGCTATCCTCATATATAACTTACAGAGAGAATACTAAAATTGGAGATGAAAGTGGACTGGGAGGGCAGTTCAAGACTGATTCTTCGGTAATCCTGGGCATGTGTGGCTCAGCAGAGGATTTAGAAGACAGTGTAAGGTTTGAACCAGTGAAATCATTCACTGACTGTACTGGAAGCCATGAACAGAAGGGCTAACAATGGATCCTCCTTTGGTATGTGCCCCAAAGGTTCCTCAAAAAAGAATGCAAAGTAAGGAAAATAGGCCCATTCGGACCCAGGACTGAGAAGCCAGATCAATTGATGATGTTCTTGGGATACAAAAATAAGGAACGATTCTGTATTTAACCATATTAATCTCGACGACCGTTATCAGAAAAAACTCACTATAAAAAGAATATAACCCAAATCAATTGAATGGTCCAGTAACAAATTAAGGCATAACAGTGCATACCGGCACATAGCTGAAGAAGCCTTAAGCTAAATTTCACAATACCTAAGAAGAGTTGTGTTTTTTCACTCACCATAGAATTAGAAAAGAGCTTGCAAGTAAGTTAGAGGAACAAAATGGAGACTCTAATGAGTGAAGGCTTTGTGGACTCTGGAACAAATATGTAATCTGGTATCAATTGTAAAGAAGAGAGTACCCGAACATTAATAAATAGGATTCCCTTTTAAGTGTGAGTGAAGAGAAAAAACACTAATCAGAATAAACCGAGGACCAAAACAGGGAAAGGTCGAGATAGCTTTTCTAAGAGTGCAATTGAACTGCTGCAGAATACTGCGGCTGAGGTACAAACCTAAAAGAAGGCATTTTAAACACAGTTACTGTAGCTGAGGATAAGTTAGAGTCTTAGGAAGAAAGAAGAGTAGGAATTATAAGGAGATAAAAGTAGAAGCCTGGGGGCATATTATCAAGCCAGGCGATAATTGAAGCCCATGTTAAATGTGAAGGACATCTAACATGGGCTTCAATTGGAATTCCTTAGAGCATATTATCAAGCCCATTATTGCCGTTTTAGCGGTAGTTTTCTGACGCTAAAGCGGCGATCATTTTATCGCCTGGCTTGTTAATATGCCCCATAATTTCTAAAGTGAGGATTTAGAAAGTTACTTATGATGATCTAACTTTGAGATGTGTCTCTGAAGGCCCGGAGGAGAATAGCCTCATGGAGAATCTTGGCAGCAGTTTACCAAAATCGCTACTGCCTTTATTGATTCACCAGAAAACGAGAGAGACCTTAACATCAACAGAGCCAACCATATCCCCTTTTGGAAAGTTAGGTTTCCCTCCTGAATAACTATAACTTTTTCCTAGACTGTAGAATGAAGGAAACATTCACTGTGATGTCAGAGCCAAACTTTCAGGGGACTATTCACATGAGCAAATCTAAACGTGTAAGTTTACTCTTGGACTTTTAAGTAACTTTACTACTTTTGGCTATTCACCATCTACGAGTGCAAAGTTACTCAAAATTGTAAAACTTTCATGTCCCAACCCCCTGTCCTCAGGGGTGGAGCATAATTTACTATTGTAAAGTTACTACTTGCATCCAAAATGGACACAAGGGTGCATTTTGTGCTAATATAATAGCCCTACATACAATAGAACAGACGCTCACACTCACTGAATGTGCTCTTGTAGGATTACCCCCACCACATTATTCTTAATTCCAAGAGGAGGCATAATCATGTTGTTATCTGTTATTCTGCATCAAGGAGTAACAGCATAGGAGAATTACCAACATTACTTTGATTACTCCAACGTAATTGAACTTTTGCCCAGGACTAAATACTATACACATTATTTGACCCACTACAGCTCAATGGTGCAACTTAAAATTCACAGGCATTTAACAAAAATATACTGCAATAGTTTACCTCCTCTTTTACAGTGTTCCAGTTAGCTCTTAAAATATAAGTTGTGAGAAGCAAGGCGGGAACAAAGCCGCAGACTGTCATCCCGTACCACAGGCCTGGGGAAAAAGGAAGAGAGATTAGTAGAAGACATTCAGGGGCATATTAGCAACAAATGGCGATATTTATCGCTAACCGCGTTTAGCGCGATATTTTTTATCGCCGTCGAACGTCGGAATCAATCGCCGTGTTATCGGCGTATTAGCAACAAGCCGCTAACAGGCGATAGCTTCCCTTTCCAGCAGAAATTGACGGCAATAGATTTAGGTTGACGGCGATAAAAGGCCTGACGTTAACGTACAAAAAGTGTTGCTGTGCCAATTAGCGATGGAATCTGATCGCTAATTGGCACCAGGCCTGCATTTCTCACGTTTGGCGTGAAAATGCACTACAAAAGGCCCTCCAAGAAGCTGAGCCCTGTGCAGAGGCCACCAACAACCCCACAAATACCCAGGAGGACCAGCCAGAGCCCCATGTGAAGGCCAAGAGGATGAGGAACCCCAAGTTCAACCCGCAGGAAAACCAGGTCCTGATTGCAGCTGTGACTGAACACCAACAAGAACTGTTTGTCACCTCCACAGTGACATTGGCAAGAAAAAAATAAATTTGGCAGCACATTGTGGCCAAGGTGGATGTCGTCGGAAAGCGGAGGAGGACAGTGGACGACTGCAAGAAGCGCAGGCATGATCCTAAGCGCAAGACCAAGTAGAAACTAGCAGCCAACCTGAAAGCAGCAATGCAGACTGGAGGTGGGAGTCCAGCGCCACTGGAGGAGCTGGATGAGTTGGAGGAGCAGGCTTCCCGAGTAATCAGGGAGGAGACGGTGGTTGGAGTTGCGGGCCAGGACACTGTAGAACGTGACCAGACAGAACAACAACAGGGTGAGTAAGAGCCAGGGACTTGAGGGGACAGGGGTGGATGGGCCCAGTGGCACTCGTTCACAATTAAATATCTCACAGTGTATACACATAATACTGTGGATCATGTCCTGGATACCCTTGTACATGGTGGCACAGACACATATCCCCGTACTCAAACAATACATTGCAAGACAAATATTTGCGGGCACACAGACTTTGAAATGTGCACAGAAAACTAAACACAATATAGTCCAAGATCACCCTCAGACTCCAAAAAATAAATGCCACAGGAAATGGCAAAGTGGCACGTTAACTTGAGATGCGGCAGGGTGGCAAAATGGCCCCCTAGCCTCATCACCACGCATATACAAATGGTCTGCACAAGTACGCATCTCTCTCTGACGCAAACTTGATGATACACTGTGAATTTGACTGATAATGTGCATGAGTAGGCATGCCACCGCCAATGTCAGCACACCTGCAACATTGTGCACGTGTGTCTGAGTTGTGTGCAGGAATGTGCATGTGCAAATAGGTGGACTTTACTGCACATACACAACCTTGCACACAACTCAGATACACATGCACAATGTTGCAGGTGTGCTGCCTACTCGTGCACATGATCAGTCACTTGCACAGTGCATCATCATTTTGGCGTCGGAGAGAGATGTTTCCTTGTGCAGACCATTGGTATATGTGTGCGGATGAGGCAAGGGGGGAATCATAACATCCTCATGCCTCTCCAGGCAATGTGCACACTTGCCTGCTCATGAGATGCAGTCCTGTGTACACCAAGTGGGGAAGCATTTAGTGAGTCTGCATACCAGACACACATGCAATGTCACAACAAAGTGACCATGTAGGCCGCTGGATAAAAGATGCACATCCAAAAATGCACACAAACAGCAAACTTGACTCAAAGTGCGATGTAATACAATTTGCAGGTGAGGTATGCCTACAACACCACAGTAAGTGGACAATGCAGATTAGGAATGTGTCACACAGTTATATACTGCATGCCTTGTATGTGTGACATACTCACAGAACCTAAATGTGCCTGTAAAGCAGTATGATAACCAAAGTATGACAATAAGCAAGGATAACAAAGTTTCAACAATTAAAGAGAAAGTCAGAAGTGTCACCCTCAACCCTTAGGTCAAATTGCACTCCTCCACCCCCAAGTCTACACATCTGCCATACAGAAAACAGCATTCCACATCAGTCCTGATGTGAGTTGCCCATCACACCATCATGTGCAATTAACCTCAACTGTTTGGTAAGTCAACTCTGTCAGTGAACTATTTTGCAGTCAGGTAGTTATAACCCACACGCTAAGCCAGCCATTGATAACCAGAACCCAGTCACCATGTATCATCCATGTCAGCAGCTGCGTGGCACATGCACAAACACACATCACCCTGCCATTTGCATCTCTTCTGAGGGTGACGGCGACAAGGCCTGAGCACCATAAATAGGCATCATGAAATGCACATACATCAAATCACAGACCACTTACACACCACATGTGGGGTCGACCTTGAGGGTAATGGGCGTTGACACTGTCAGTTCAGACAGCAACAACAATAGAAACTCACTATGCACCATACTCACAATGGGTAAGCCAACAGGAAGGCAGCAATCAATGCATGCAAGATAAAAAATGATGGACGACATGCACACAAGAACAATGACAATAGAGAAAGCTACCTGGATGCACATGTGTACGTGTACTACATAGTGCAGCACACATTGAAACAGCAAGTAAGCTCGCATTGCTAATGTGCACAAAGGAGGCCCTCCTCACACATAACTCATCTTGCAACAAAACATATGCACATGTGCATTACCCTGAGAAGCTGCATTTCCATGAGCCACACTGACAAGGCATGTGACTGTGCATGATGAATAGCATGCCTGCAGGCACAACATCTTAACATGGTGCCGGCCAACTCACTGAGGTGGCTGAGTGTGGACCACATCCTTAAAGGAGCAGGTCACACTCTGACACATCCTCGTGTACATACAACCCCTGACGTAAACAAGACATTTGATGACAAACAATGCACAAGTCTCCCAACTCTGACCAATAGAAATATTCCACTTGGCTTGCGACATCTCAGCCTTGTAAATGCATAGAAGTGAAAGGCTCACTGCCTGAAAGGTATAACGGGCAGTAAATCTAAAGCTGCAGGTGCCACAATCAAACAATGCAGTGCACACACATGCAAATCTTAGCTCATCAACATTGACTAATATGTGGAACAAACTCCATCACTCACACAAATGAACATAGGACACAACATGTGCCGTTTGTGGGTACACATACAACAAGCATCCTTTGTCATAGCTGTAAACTGTGAGATGACAATGTCCAACAACAACATGACATTGGTTATGTCCTCAAAATAATCACCATCCCTCAACAAATAGGCATCTTCCAATAAACAGTCAGAATGTACACTGTCCTGCAGTCTGCTTGTAAACTCATACAATGCATGTTCATACATGAAATACAGTGTTAATATTTATCTCCCCTATCACATTGCAGAGGGAGAGACACCAGCTCGTGGACAGCAGACTGGCCCATCCTTCACTAATGACAAGGATGATTATACCACCATTAATCAGGATGAATTGCAAATTCTGCTCAATTCACTCAGCAGCCCACCTCCAGGATCAAGGCAACCCAGCATCATCGCAGCAACCCCACCCCCGACACACAAACCAACCAGCAGCAAGCACCTCCCACCACATCTGGCTCCCAGAACCTCGAGGACCCACATCTGGCCTTCCAACGCCGTGTGCTAGAGGTCCAGCGGGAAATGGCTGATCAGGTGCGGGTGGGGTTTAAGACGCTGGCAGCCAAACATGATGCCATACGTGGGTGTCTGAGTCCCATCCAGGACCACATACAGAAGCTCACAGACACCCACAGACCACTCGATGCTCTCCAACGGTCCATGGCTGACATTGCTGGAGTCATGATTCTGAGACAACACCAACTGTCTGGTCAGAGTGGCTCCAGCAATCTCAGCCAGGATTTGTCCAACATCAGTAAGATAATGGTAAGCATGGAGCTGATGCAGGCACAACAATTGACTGCCAGACATAGGAGGCACGGCTCATTGAGGCATACACACCTCCTCCCCCCAATTTTTACTAATACCAGCTCATAGGTATATTAAACATTTTTTAGACCGACGAGCCAGGTATTTTTTATCTCACTTTCTCTATTCACCCCCGACCCTTCCTCTCACACCCTATCAAAACACATAGTTGTCTCACAAAATCAGTGCTCCCACGTACACGTAGGTCGTAGCACGCCCCGTCCCGTAGAGGGGCGGGAAGACCCCTATGATGAAGCATGACACCAAGGGCCCTTTTGGTGTGTGAGGGGTATTTAAACAACTAGTGTGTACTTCCCACCATTGTGGGGTTCTACACTTTATCTGGGGAAATTTTGTCTATGACCAACCAAGTATAGAAGTCTGTAAAAAGTGTATGGACAATGAATCCACCAGAAGGTGCCCCAAGGGAAATACAAGCAATGTACATGTTTTACCTGACACAGATAGACAGTGCGATGCCCGTGTATGTGTCAACTGTATGTGCCCTCATTGCAAAAGAAATACAATCTAGCTATTTCACAATCTATACCGACATCCAATATAGAAATTGGCATGTGTGCTAAAATGTCAAAGTTTGTAGCAGGCCATAAGTAGTGTACCCCTTAACAATTGCAAACAATTTTCTCTTGGCATATCTACTCACACTCTACGTGGTGGACAAAGCCTGTTGTGATGGTGCGCATTGCATGTCACATCCCAAGATGGTGCACACAATATTCACATTGATGAAGACACGTAAGGGCACATGTCTACCATACACATATGGAACCACAATGTCTGCCTCAGTGAAGTTGAGTTGCCAATAGGGACTCACACCAAAGTGCAAGGCATCATTCAGCCCCTTCCTGTGAACAAACAATGTTTACCCCTCCCATGCTGTGATCACTGTGAGAATATTGGGCAATGTGTCTAGGGATGTGTGGTGCACTGCACTTAGCATATAGTCAGATGCAAGGCCAACATTTCAAGGGGGGCATCACTACGAGACAATGCCAGAAGAACAGCTGGGACAAGTGGCTATGACACTGTCACTACAGGGAGCAGTGCAACATTTACCTCCGTGTGTGCAGCAGAACAGTGTGCACGCAACACAACGTTACCAGTGACAAAATCACATTTTGAAAAATTAAGTGAGTTAAGAAAGGCATTGATGAGAAGTGAAGTCAGTGGGCCCGATTCACAGAACTAACTTAAGACAAAATCCTAAACTTACTACCATTTTGGTATTCACAGATGGCACTTACTCATTTTGGTATTCACAGAAGACACTTACTCACTTCGGTATTCACAGAAGTTAGGAGTCCTAACTTTAGGACTCCTAAATGCCTTCTGTGAATACCGAAAGTCTTAAAATTGGGATTTTTCTCAGTTTAGTAGTAGTATAGTTAGGACTCCTAACTTTAGGACTCCTAAATGCCTTCTGTGATCTTAAAACATTGAGGGAAGGGAGAAGAGGGATTGGGGTCCAACATCTCCAGGCTTCAAGGCAGTCTAAAATGTTTTTTAAGGTCCGTTAAATGTCTGTTCATATCAGCCATTTCCCGCCACATCTCTGCCAGGGGCACATTGTTATCATGAATTACCCTCCTGTCCCGAACTGTAAATGGCAACACCTGATGCCTGGTGCAGGTGGGACTGTCCCTTATGGGGGGGGTAGCCGTAGGGGGATGTTACGCCTATCCAGGCTGGGACCCACCACTGACGCCAGAGGGGCTTGGGATGGACTGTGTGCCAGTTGTCGAAATCTCGGGCACCGCCTTCCATGTCCCTTTCTTCCGTTCCTCCTGGTGCCTCTTGACCATGTTGCGGTAACCCTTTGCCACCTTCTTTACGTGCTTGAAGTGGCCCTTCCTCACCTGGAAGGCATGTTGTTCCGCTGGCGTCATGTCATCTGTAAAATATCGACAAGGGAAATTTTTAGTCCTTTAGACTATGCGGAGTGTGTTGAAGCAGCTGTAGGTGATGCACGGACCTGTTGGTTAACGTTGAGTGATGAGTCGAGTATAATGCTGATGTTTTTAGCGTGGTCTGTGGGGAGAGGGGGTCTTCTGAGGGCCGTGAGCCAACAGGTGTTGTCCTATGCTGAAGGGCTGGTTACAAGGATGAGGTCTTCTGTATTCTCGGGGTTAGTCTTCAAGCAGCTGTTGCTCATCCAGACTGCCCTGTGTTGCATTACTTTCAGGAAGTTGATAGTGGCAATGGAGTGGTCTTTGGTGGGTTAGAGGATGAGCTGGGTGTCGTCAGCGTGGGAAAGGATGTTGAGGCCGTGTTGTTGGACGATGTCTGCGAGGGGGAGTACATATATATTTTGAAGAGGCTCTGGTTCAGTAATGAGCCCTGTGGGATTCTGCAGGTGATTGTCGTGGGATCAGAGATGAAGTCTGGCAGTCTGCTCCTTTGCCTTCTTACGGTGGGAAATGATTGGATCCAGTCGAGGGCTGTACCTTGGATGCCTGCGTCATGTAGTCTGGTGACTAGTGTGCAGTGGGAGACGTTGTTGAAGGCTGCTGAAAGGTTGAGTAGAATGAGGTCTGCGTAGTGTCCTGGGTCCAGGAGTGTGTTGATGTAATCTGTGGTGTCAAGTAGGGTGGTCTCAGTACTGTGCTTGCTTCTGAATCCTGAGGATGGTGTTCTCTAAATTTTGTCTGTTCCAGGTTGACTATTTTCTCTGTGACTTTGGCTGCAAAGGTGAGGAGTGAGATGATCCGATAGTTCTTGAGGCCGGTGGGGTCAGCTGTGTGCTTCTTGAGCAGGGCCATTACTTGTGCACGCTTCCATTTGTCTGTGCAGGTGCATGTTTTGAAGGTGGTGTTGATGTTGCATAGTGGTTTGTGTGCATTGGCAAATGCAGCTCTGTGGTAGTTGTTAGGGGTCCAGGGGTCTGTATGGGCCCCCGAGTGGATGCCTTTCATGGTGTAGGTGGTGTCTTCATCCGTGCCTGGTGTTCATTTGGAGATGGTGGTCTGGTTGGTGTCTCAGGGCTGCGGGTGGTCCGGCTGCCGCGTCTGGTGTGTGGTCCAGCGATTTGTCTTGGTGGTTTATGAAATTGAGATGGAAGTGGGTAATAGCAGATGACACCCTAAAAAACATCTTTTACCCCATTTTACGCCCATTTTTCATCTTTGACCCCATTTCACGCCCATTTTTCATCTTTAACCCTATTTTACATCCATTTTTCATCTTTGACCCCATTTCATGCCCATTTCTCATCTTTTACCCCATTTCACGCCCATTTTTCATCTTTGACCCCATTTCATGCCCATTTTTAATCTTTTACCCCATTTCACGCCCATTTTTCATCTTTGACCCCATTTCATGCCCATTTTTCATCTTTTACCCCATTTCATACCCTAAATTACATAAATTAACACAACGGACACACCCTATTGACTTGTTGCCCCAAAACGACACCCTACAATTAGGATTTGTGCACAGAGGACAAGCTATGTTACATGATTTACACAACAGGACACACCAAATATTAGAGTTTGTTAGCACAATTTACACAATTAAAAGTGTACTTTGGCACATTTAATAGACTGAAGAGCCTCTCTTTACTGAGGAGACATTTCCACCATTAATTGTGAATTGTGATGTTCTTTGAAATCATTGTGCTACGTACCCTTTTCATAGTGATGTACTTATGCAGGACAGTAAAATGCAGATAGGGTATGTGTGTAGTGTAGTGTATTTTTATTGACACAAACCGTGATTGGGGTCATTTTGCAGTGATATACATTTGATGGAGACTGTCACAATGTGACGTGCTCAGTTGAAGAAATTGTTTATTATTTGGGGGCATATTATCAGGACGACGTTAAAATTATCGCCGGTTTAGCAGCAGAAAACTGCCGCTAAAGCGGCGATAATGGGTTTGATAATATTCCCTGGAGAATTCCAATAGAAGCCCATGTTCACACCAGAACATGAACTTCTATTGGAATTCTCCAGGGCATATTATCAAGCCCATTATCGCCGCTTTAGCGGCAGTTTTCTGCCGCTAAACCGGCGATACTTTTCAACGCCGTCCTTGATAATATGCCCCCTAGTTTCTGCTGCATTAACTGTGGTAAGTGCTCCACCTGCCTCATCTTCATCTTCATCCAGGTCATCGTCTGGTGCAGCAGGCACTTGGATCCATGGAGCATTGGTACGCACACATATATTGTGCAATACACAACATGCTAGGATGATTTTGTTCACCATTTCGGGGGTTGTACAGCAGTCTGCCATCTGTGATATCCAGGCTACAGAAACGTGACTTTAGCATGCCAAATGTAAGCTCCACAATGGGCCAGGTGCGTCTGTGGGTCGCATTATACTGCCTCTGTGCCTGGGTGGTGGGGTTTCGGAGTGGTGTCATCATCCACGGGCATGGTGCATATCCTTGATCACCTGTAACATGTGATGGAGAGATGTGTTCATTATTGGTTATGCAGGCTATGTTGTTAGTGTGGATGGTTTTGTGTTGTGTGATTTGTGCTATGTTGGATATCATGTTAGCCATGTGTCGCTTCTGACTGATTACCAGCATCAATGCTAATTGCGTTGCCTCACAGTTGATCCTCCATCCCCCAAGCCAATTTCATTTTGTGTGCTGCGCGGTTGCATCACTGGCACTCCTATTGTGCCACAATGTTAAGGCCATCTGTGTATAACCCCAGACATAACACACACACCAACAGGCACCCTGGCTCTCCTAGTCTCTCGCCATTGCACTCACCCTCCGTCCTCAAACTCAATGGCATGATAACTTTCAAATGGCAATAGGGCACACCAGACACGTATCACGTTCAGTTCTGATGCTGCCGCAAGACCTGCCCGACCGCACAACACAAGCAGTTTCATCTCCAGAGCTGCCACAAAGCAATACTAAGCAGCCCCCTTGCCTGAAGGACCACTGAGGGCAGGGACGCTTCCCCCACACCATCAACATCATCAGACGCCACGTCATCCACTCCATGGACTACGTACGCATTCCTGAGCGGAGGCTCCAAATCACATACCACGAATACACAAAATCCATTACAATCTGTGAAATGTTTGCTGACATCAGACTGTCCAAAATCTTCACTACAATGACCCACAAGGAAGGGCACACCTTTTACACCTTCTTAGCATGTGTAAACTTTGACTAGTTTGTCAACCCACTAAACGCACGTGTAGTGACCACAAACGCATACACTTCCTCGTCGGTCAACCCCAAGCCACCCTCGACCACATGCAGACCCACACAAAGTTAGTGTAACTCAGTCAACGAGGTGATGCTACACACCACCATCAACAGCAACACTCACAGCGCTGCAGTAGTCACCAATGGCACTAGATCAAATTTTACTAACATGTATCTCCAAATGCGCATACACACTTGCACCACTATACAACTGCAACATTCAGCGTACAAGAAATGCCACCACGGTCACAAACAAACTCAAAGATGGCAGATGCATCTGCTGACACATGGAGAAGAACTGGTACAAGATTGAAAATACCATTAAACATCAGCATCTACAAGGACACAAAGCTCATATTCTCCATCAACACTACGCCCACACACCAAACATGGCTTCCAGGAGGGATTGCTGTCAGTAGCAACATGAATGATCACCAGCTGGGGGGTGCTATTCGCAGAGGAGATATGAGTCCTCATCCTTATAACGAAACCATCAGCATGTGGCATCACCTGGTGGGATGACAGCTTCAGAAGCCCCCACCAGCCTAGGTACGTAGGCACCGTATGTGACTCCTCCCTCTCCATGAACCAATAGGTCTATGCAGTGGCATGCAGCTGCTTCAACTGCCTCTGCGTCTTCCATTCAACCTTCAAATGGATCCCCCCATTGTCAGGTAAGACAGCCACCCACACAGTCATTGGCATCATGCTGGACTACGGAAACTCACTATGTGCCCACATGGGCAGGTCTGCACTCAGCTTCGTCCCGACTGTCCAGCACAAACCCGACACACTGAGCCTTGTGTACATACTTTCATTATGGATCAAGTCCCTCCATCACACATACTTGGTTCCCACCTCTCCTCCCATTTGCAAATGAGTGGCGGAGGGGCCAAGCCTTTGGGGATGGTTAGTCTACATAACTAGCCACAGTTCCTACAGTTCCTTGTTTTGTTGTGTCTGGTAAGTGGGCATGTTGATTGACGAGTTGTATGAGAAATTATGACATGTACATTCTAACACTTGGGAGTTGCATGTATGTGCAGTTGAGGCTTGTGGTGTGTTAAGTTGGTACTTACCAACAAGAACTGCATTTCAGTATGTGCCATCCTGGAAGTGCTGGTTTATGATAGACTGTTGGAAGATGTAGGAATCATGCACACTCCCAGGAAACTTGGCTATGACATTGGTGAACAGTCCCTGTGGTCCACTATTGCCTGCACATTCATAGAATGTGTGTGCTTTCTGTTGCGGTATATGTGTGCACTGTCCGCAGGAGGCACAATTAGGACATGTGTGCAGTCTATTGCCCCCAAGACCTGCGGGAATCCGGCTATGGCATGGAAGCCTTGCTTGGTCGCAATCTGTTCCAGCACAGTGTTGGAGAAGTGAAGGTGCTGGGGTATCAGGCTGAGTATGCCAACCAAGACTGTAGGGAGGAAGATTGAAAAGGCTGCCGACTCTGGCCATTGTTGGTTGAAAGGTCCCAGAGGCCAACATGTGCAGCACAGCCAGCAGCTTTGTCTGCGGAGGAGTGTTCGTTCTCCGCTGTGTTGGTGCAGTTAGCCACTGGGCTATCAGGTTCAGGATGTGTTAAATGGATGTCCTTTCGAACCGGTAGTGGGCAATGACATCCTCTGGCGTTAGGTCTGCGAGGCTGACACGTCTGCGCAGGGCTTGCAGTCTTCTTCGGCGCTGCCTCAGTGGGGGTCCTGGGGGAGGTGGCGGTGGTGGTTGTGGTGGTGCTCCAAGCTGAATGAATAGCACCTCCATGGCGTCTGTGGCTTTTCATATGAGTCTCTGGGCTACTTCCCCTTATATACCTCCCTTTTTTACCATTTTTAGACCAGCTTTTGTCTGGTCTTGAGTTCCTGCTGCTATAGGGCCTTAGCGTGACTTTTTTGATTGATTCGTGGGTCTGGGCCATCATTGCTAATAGTGCGATGTGGTGTTAGCGAGAAATTTTGAGAAGGAATGCCTACTTTGCATATAATAAGCGAAAACTATCACTGGCATACTCGGCAATAGGAAAATCGGCCGCAATCGCCAGAAAGCTGCCGCTAACGCTTGCTAGCGACAGCTTGATAATACGGCAATAAATTAACGTCACGTTAGCTGCAATAAGTGCCGCTAAAGGGGCTAAAAATTGCCTGATAATATGCCCCTCAGTGTGAAGGTGAGCACAGTATCTTTTAGGGTAATGTACCTTGAAAGAGCCGCTTGAAATAGAAGAACTGCCCTGCACCCACTTTGTAGGTTCAATATGTAGAGGATATTTATTCATTTTATTTATTTATATTGTGCTTCAGCATCAACGATTGATTTTTATTTACAAATACATACAAAAAATCAGAACTATTTATTACCATGATGAGAACAATTACCCAAAGCTTTATGAGGTACCCTAGTGAAACCTCCGTATAAAATTAGCCTATAAGATAAGGTTCTATAACTATTGAGTGTCTTCACTAATGTAACCCTAATGTTAAAAAGTATTCTATCACATTTACTTTGCTTTATATTAACATTTTGGGTAAAATAAGTTTATTTCATTTCTAAAATGTTGTGAGACAGCACAAAGGGTTTGCAAATTTTACTCGTAGTTTCCCATAGATGTATGTGTTCCAGGATTGCATATTTTCTTAAAAATCTGGTTTGAGATAGATTGAAACTTTTGTCGAGATATTCCACAATATTAAAATAACTGAGGGCCTTGTTTACAACAAATTAGGGTAGGGCAGCTCTGCAAGTCTTTTTTCTGCTCTGTCCTACACCAATTTGAAAGGGCAGGATTAAGGCAACGCAGTGCTCTGCACTGCCCTGCCTTACTTCAAATCTATGAGGCCATTCAAAGCTACCCAGGGTGGCTTTATGTCACCTCTTAGGATGATTGAGAGGCATGTGCCAAGGGAGGGTCATAGATAGTGACTCTGGCGATGCAGGCATTCTCTAAATAAGTCTCTGAGGGTGGACATGCATCTTCAGCCCCACCCTTCCATTTCTATATGGCTTTCCAAGTGGGCACCTTGCCTATGTTCTGAAATCTTCTGGCAAAAGGAGTGTCAGATACATTTATACTTTTAACTCGATATTCCACATTCAACTAATATGTTAAAGTTGAACATACTCCCCTGTTGTAGAACATATGATTACTCAAACATTACACTGAAAAGGCCTCACATACAGTATTGTGGTACCAGCCCTATCAAGGACCACAAATCTCACGTTAAAATAACACGATTGCAGTACTTTTCCGCATTATCGAAAAGTCTGAGGGGCATATTAGCAAGGGCGGGCGATATAATTATCGCCGCTTTAGCGTCTGTTTTCGGGCGATAAGTGGCGATAATTATATCGCAATATCATCAAGGACACGCTAGGGCGTGTTTCTTTGATGTAGAGCCCATTTTTTCAAAACCTCGCCTCGCATCGCTAATGAGATGCAAAGAAGGCGTGGCTGTGAAAACAACACATGAAAATATCGCGACATTAAGAAGGATGTGCAGCGATAGAAAAAATCGCGCTACCTCTGCCTTAACGCTGGAATTTAACGTCTGTTAAATTCCAGACTAAGGCATACTAATAATCGTAGGTGGATTATGCGGATACGACCACAGGGTCGTATCATCAATGTTATCGCTGTTTTCCATGGAACATCGCTGGAAAACCAGCGATTATCCATGGTAAACACCGCTATCTCTGAAATATTATCGACATAGCGCTATATATTGTTAATATAGCGTTATCATGGCGACAATTTTCAGCGATAGCCGGCGATAATATTTCATTTTTTTTAAAAAAAAATTTTAAACCGTTTATTACAAAGTTCAAAGAATATACAAAGATGGGCCTACAACCTTCAGGCCGGCCGCTAGCAAACAAGAGGAGCATAAGATACACACAGTAGAATGCAGGCAGCGGCAAAGGGAAACATACAGGAGTTAGCCGCGTTGATGGCCACACCATACGGACCCCACATGACGGTTTCTTTTAAACATAAATACCAACAAACAAAATCCAACCACAAGGCAACCCACACTGAAAACAGCAGCATGTGCTCCCCTAGAAGGGGGACCCTACCAAACCATAGGAGTATCAAGGGGGGGGAGAAGGTCAGAACAGGGACTGGGTGGACTCAGTGCCCGGTACCGGAAAGCTAAACCGGCTAAGGGGACGGGGCAGGCGATGGATCGGGCAATAACGGCGGGGCGCAGATTCCACCACGGTAGGCGTTCCAGGGGCCCCACACTTTCACCCATGTCCCAGGCTTACCTCTCGCTACATACACCACCTTTTCCCGAAACATGCACCAGTCCATATTTTCCTTCCAGGCCAAAACAGTCGGGGGCCTGTGGGAACCCCACAGTTGAGCAATATCGCGCTTGGCCACCATATATCCCAGAGTCACCCACCACGTCTGTGGCGCCGAATAGTCGGTCGGTTCCCACATGTTCAACAGGCATCTCCTCGCTTCGGGCAGCAGCGGCACATGCGTAACCACCCGCAGGGCCTCATGCACACCACGCCAGAATCGCTCCACCTCTGGGCATTCCCACAAAATATGAAGAAAGGTCCCCAAAGAACCACACCCACGCTTACACAACCCGTCCACAGCATAGCCCATTCGCAATAGCCTTGGCCCCGTTATGTAGACCCTATGGAGTATCTTGAGCTGGACGAAGCGAAGGCGGGCCGGTATGGCCACCTCTTTCGGGGAGGCCACCGCAGAGACCCAGTCCTCGTCGTCCAGCTCCAATCCATCGGCAACCCAAGCCTCGCGAAGATCAAGCAGCAATCCCACGCGGTCATTGATCAGTTTTTTATAGATTAACGAGATCGTGCTTTCCGGAACATGTCCATCCAGCACTCTATCTTCCAGAGGGGAGTACTCCGGGATGGAGGCAACGTCCGGGAAGGCGGAGCATAGTGCATGACGGATCTGCATATACCGAAAGTACTCCCTGTCTTGCAACTGGAATTCCGTCTGCAGCATCCCGAACGTTTTGAATCCCCCCCTCGTCCAGAGATCCCCCACCCTGCTAATGCCTATCATGTCCCACTTCTCAAAGCCCTTCGAGGTCCACAGGGAGCCCAACTGCTCAGATGCGTACAGTGGTGACGCCCGGGTCAAACGATCCTTCCACCCCATCGCTACATTAGCCGCGTGCCACACTCTTACCATGACACGCGTGGGGCCCGTCAGACGTGCGTCGAGCGGGCTGGAGTAGAGCGCTCGATTATAGTCACCACCCGGCAGTAGCATCTTATCCATTTCAAAGGCCGGGTTTAGGGCGGGCCCGTATAGGCCGTGATTAATCGCAGCCAGCTGGGAGGCCCAATAATACCGTTTAATATCCGGGAGGGCAATCCCCCCGTCATACCACGGGAGCGTCAGCTTCGCCAGGGCGATACGCGGTCTCCCGTCCCAGAACAGGCGGCGTTGCAAGCTCTCCACCTCGCGGAAGTAGCGCGCCGGGACGAGGTCCATTGTATTCTGCAGAGCGTACAGGAAATGCGGCAGCGACATCATCTTAAACAATGCCGCCCGGCCGAGCGGCGAGAGCGGCAAACGCCGCCAACGCATGACATCCTCCTTCAGGCGCTGGAGGGGGGGCAGCAGGTTTCGATCATACCGGGCCTCCGCGTCTAGGGTGATGAAGATACCCAGGTACCTAAATCCCTGCGGGGCGATCTCGATAGGACAGCCCCGCGGAAGGATAGGAGCCTCCCCAGATAGAACATACACGCACGATTTAGCCCAGTTGATGACAAGGCCGGAGTTACGACCAAATGAGTGCAATACATCAACCAGTACTATCAGTGATTTACGTGGGGAAGCCAGGTACAGGAGAATATCGTCAGCATATAGAGACACGCGGTCCTCATACTCGGGGGTCCAGCGGAGACCACGAATAGAAGGTTCCCACCGCAGCCACTCCGCCAGGGGCTCCAAGGCAAGCGCAAAAAGAAGCGGCGATAACGGGCAGCCCTGCCCAACTCAAACGGAGCCGACACTCTACCGTTCACAACCACCTGCGCCAGTGGGCCAGAGTACAACAATTTAACCCAGCTGATAAACCCTGGGCCAAACCCAAATTTTGCGAACGTCGCCCATATATATGGCCATTCAAGTGTGTCAAACGCCATAGTGGCGTCCAAGGATGCCAAGATGGCCGGCTCCCGCATGAACGGGACACGTGCGAGCACCCCATGCAAACGCCGCAGGTTAAGCGCTGTGTTACGATGGGGAATAAAGCCGGACTGGTCCTGGTGGACCAAGTCACACACCACTCCGACCAGCCGATTGGCCAGAACCTTGGCGAGAATTTTGGGCTCCGCATTCAATAACGAAATGGGTCGATAGGATGTGACCCGGTCCCGTGGCCTCCCCTCCTTGTGGATAACCACGATGGTAGCCAGACGCTGGTCTAGCGGGAGGGAACCCACCGAGTGGGCCGCAAGGAACATAGCACGGAGATGCGGCGCCAGCGTATCCGGTCGCAGCTTATACAACTCGATGGGAAGACCATTAGGACCCATGGCCTTGCCGGAAGCGACCGAGCGTATGGCGAGGGCAATTTCTTCGGAGGTTGGAGCGGCGTCCAACAACACTCTGTCCTCCTCAGAAAGGGAAGGCAGCGCGATATCTCTGAGCAGGGCCTGGGAATCCTCTTCAGAGCGGGAAGACACTGGGGAATATACCCCACGGAAATAGTCCGCGAAGCAGGAGACAATTTTCTCCGGTTCAGTGACACACACACCATTCATTTTCTCAATCAACGGGACAACACGACTCGCTCTCTCTTTTTTATCCAGCCACGCAATCAATTTACCAGCCTTATCACCCACATCATACAGTCTCCCCTGTTGCTCTCTACTGAGGCCCCTGGCCGCCTCCGTGACGAGGGCCTTATAGGCCGCTTGCTTGAGTTGGAGAACATGTAATTTATCCTCCGTCACCCCACGTTCTAGATCCCCCTCCAACTCGGTTATCTCAGCTTCAACACGGGTCACCTCCTCCCGCTCGCGCCTCCGGGAGTGGGAAATAAGGGACAGGGCTTCTCCTCGGAGTACTGTCTTGAACGCCTCCCACAGTGAGACCGCCGAAGACACAGACCCCACATTCTCGTCAAAATAGCGCTTAAGGGATTTAATCAGCTCTGCGCGAATGGTGGGGTCACGCAGGTACCAGGGATTGATCGGGGCCACTCTACCCTCTCCCCTCGGCAAAACATCAAAGTGCAACAAGAGCGGAGAGTGGTCCGAAATACCCCGTGCCAAATGGCGCACTTCTCCCACCCTCCCTACATAAGCCGCTGGGACCAGGACATAATCTAGCCGTGAGAGACTACCATGGGCCCCTGAATGGAAGGTGTACTGTAGCTGCGTGGGATGTTTTAGACGCCAACAATCCACCAGCCCCAGGGTATCCAAGAGGCCAGATAACCACTCCTGGGCCCGGGGGAGATCCCTAGGGGGGTGACGATCCACAGTTCCGGAAACTACAGCATTAAAATCCCCCCCCCACCACTAGAATCCCCTCCGGAAGGCCAAGGAGGAGGTGCCCCAGGTCCGCAAAGGTGGTCGTCTGCAACCCCGGTGGGACATATACTGACACAAAAACGATCACTCTGCCCTCCAGTCTGCCCACCAAAACCGTGTAACGTCCCCTATCGTCATGGCGCACCTCATCAATCTCCAACGGGAGCGAGTTGTTAACCATAATGCCCACACCCCTTGAACCGGACGTGAAGCCCGCATGGGCCACAAGGCGGTAGCCCCGTCGATTCATAGCGCAAAAGGAGTTGCCAATGAGGTGCGTCTCCTGCAGAAAAACTATATCGGGCGAAGTTCGCTTCAAGAACTGCAGGACCACACCTCGTTTTATCCTGTCCCCCAGTCCATTAACATTCCAGGACAACAAACTCAGTCCCCTACCCCCCATCATAAACAGAAGTCATCACTCGTCCCCCAGAGAGCACTGTAGAGAGAACACAAAGATACGTTTGCCTTGTGGTGGAAACGAACAACACCCCACCCCAACCCACCCATTCCAACAAAACTCCCCCCACCCTGCACCCCTGCATGAGCCCGGACAGCCCCCCCAACTTGCAGTGTGCCTGTCGCCCCTATAAAAGAAACTAGCTAGACCCCCTAGAGGAGGAAAGAGTACCCCTTCTAGACCCCACACAACCTCCATGGGAGGGGAATGTACAAAGACAGACGCTTGATCGAAAGTAGCATCGTATTCGTCCAGAGTGAGGCCCAATATTGACCCCTCAGTCCCAATCCAGTGGGCCGCCTCCTCCCGCCGCCCCCCCCGCCATCTCGATCACGATCCCCAGACAGAGTGTCCAGCCAGTCCCCGGCCGCTTCGGGACGATCAAAAAAGTGCGTGCGACCATCCACCTCCACTCGCAGCTTGGCCGGGAAGAGCATGGCGTACTTTAAGTTCAGGTCCCGGAGTCGGCGTTTAACGCCGAGGAAGCTCAGTCTTTGCTTCTGGACCGCCTGGGTGAAATCAGGGTAAAAGTTCACCTCCATATTGTCCAACTTAACCGGCCCATGTAGTCTGGAAGCTTGCAGGATAGCGTCTCTGTCCCGAAAGTTAAAAATCCGGGCAATGAGAGGTCGCGGAGGGGCTCCGACCTTCGGCCTTCCCCCGGGAACCCTGTGGGCCCTCTCCACAGCAAAAAATTTACTCAGGCCCCGAGGCTGGAGATGGGTAGCAATCAGGTCCTCCACAAATAGATCCGCCGCCGCTTCCTCCCGTCCCTCGGGCACTCCGATGATGCAGACGTTATTCCTCCGGGCCCGACTCTCGGAATCCTCGAGGCGCCGATCCATAAGTGCGCTCGCCTGACTTAGCCGGCGTACCTCCAGTTGTAGTGCCGCCACCTCAGTCGTAAGGCCCGATGCGGTGTGGGCCAAAGAGTCAACTCGATCGTTGGTCTTGGAAAGATCGGCCCTCACCAGGCCAACGTCTACAAGGACCGCATCAATCTTCTGTGCCAGGGAGTCGAACCGCTGGCCCACCGAGGCCTTCATCTCGGAAATGGCACCCATGACGTCGTGGAGAGTCAGATCCGTGGGCAAGTCCGGGGCATCAGAAGGGCCCTCAGGGGACTTGTGCGGTCCGCCGGGAGATCCCCTCTGGAGGGTATAGCGGTCCATGCTGTTGGCCGGATGGACGGTGCCACGTCGGGTCAACTTGGTCTTTGACCGATCCCCATCTTGTTTCGTGGCCATCGCCGCTGGTCCCACAATCGAACCAGCAACGTCGTAGAGGGCAGGCAATCAGGGCCACGAGCTCCGGGGGGGCCACCCCAGATCGGCGGGGTGGGCCACAGCAGGCAGGCAGGCCGGGTCCCCCAGCGAGGCCACACCAACACAAAAGGCTCCGCGATCTCACTTGCAGAAACGGCGAGAAAGCGAAAGCGAAAGTGCGGGGTACGCGACTCGCCAGGCCCGGCCCGCCGTTGTTGTTCACTTTGCCACTGGGTCACCCCCCAACGCAAATTCGGGGTTCGGCGAGAAGAAGGCCGCAAACCTCAATCGGTGCTCACTCCGGCACCCGAGGTCCAATTCGAGAACGGAAAACGGGTGCCACCTCAGCTCAGGCTCACCAACACAGTCCCCTCAATCGAGGCAGGATGAATTCAGGATAAATGTAGGAGGTTGCGGAGGTCCTCGGGAGCCTCGCACCTACGCGGCCATCTTGGTTGCGCGCTAGGCTCCTCCTCTGGCGATAATATTTCTACTGCTATGTGGGGCCAGCGATAATTATCGCTAGCCCTTGATATGCCCCGAAATTGTTACGCAAAAGAATGGTGCCCTGAAGTGCAATAAACCCATATGATTCCAGTTTCTTGCTTTGCTGGGATCTATGCAAAAAACCTGAGCTCATTTTGCAAAGGCCACAAGATGGCGCTAATGTACAACCCGAGGAATAAGAATCTTAATATATTATGGCATGGAAATATCCTCAGAAACTCATATGGGAGCATATTAACAAGGGCTTTATCTCCGCTTTTTTGGCTTTAAAAGCCAAAAAAGCAGAGATAAAACTATCGCCCAATTTACATGCATAATCGCAATTTAGCACCCTTTTTCCCGACGCCTCCCTTTGCATCTCTAATGAGATGTAAAGTGGGCGGCACTGGGCCTTGCTTGCTGATGTGCACATCGCGATATTTACAAGGCTGCCCCAGCATTTTAGCAGACGTTAGTTTTTGGAGAAAACCACTGTTTTCTCCAAAAACTAACGTCTGCTAAAATCCTGACTTATCCATCCCTAACATATGAGGTGGATTATGCTGCTATGACCACAGGGTCGTATCAGCAAGGTTATTGCCCTTTTACAGGGAACATCGCTAGAAAACCAGCAATGTTCCCTGCAAAACTGCGATTTCCCCCTCTATCTCTGGAATTTTTATCGCCCTGGAGCAATGCGTTGTTGATCACGCGCTACCAGGGCGATAAATTCCAGAGATAGACGGCGATGAATAACAAAGCGCTAAGCGCGCTTTGCGTTATTCATCGCTGTTCCTTGCTAATATGCCCCATGCAAACCAAACGAACTTCAGTTATTTGAAGACTGAAACACAAAACCACACCCGCCTAATTAATGTAAAAAAGCACCCCCAGCTCAATCCATACTATCAAACAGAAGCTTCTGTATACATGCCAAAAACAGGGTCAGTCGAAACTGCAGCAAAAGAGGGGCCTAATTGGAGAACTGTACAGGGAGAGATCCCTGCTGGGGCCACTCTCACATCCTGTAGTCAGCCTTGGGTTCCACATGGCAGAGAGCCTGGACAGAATCATGATCTGATCATGCCAATAATTTAATTGGTTGCTAGCCAGGCAGGCGCAGGCTGACTAGGGCAGGGAATCACTGTTTAATGTTTTTTCTCTGCTGCCCCGCCCAGCAACAGGTGTCCAACCTAGGCTGTGGGCAGTGCCATTATTAGACCTGTCAGCCCTTTGGCAGTTCCCTCCTCATATTATCTTTTTTCCCTTTCCCGTGTCATTTTTTTTTCCTGTCCACTAACTACTTTTGGTGTTGATGTAGAGGCTCTGGGCGCCTCATCCTTACTAATTGAGGGAGAGGCGCAAGGTGCTTCAATGAGAAAATAGGAAGAGGGAGGTTTGTCTCATAAAATGGTGGCGCCAACTGTCACCTCAGCACCTGGGCCATAGACTGCCATGGGAGGTTCTGGAACCTTCTGGGCCACTCTGGCCAGTCAGGCCCCAGGTGATAAATAGAGGTGAGGGCGGCCATTTTAGGACGGAGTTGAGCTGTGTGGTAATCAGGAGTAAGGCACTTGGGTGAGGAGGTGGTTGCGCTAGTTAGGGAATGGACAGGTCTAAGGGTCTGCACAGCTTCCCAAACCTGTTGACACCACCCCTATCCTTCTGACCGGTCCCTGAACGCAGCCAGTGACTTTGTGGAACGGCGTTACCCTGGGGTCTCACAGGTAGCCGGTATCCCTGAAAGAGGTCCAGGATCGCTGTCTGGGACTACCTCCCCCTCATCCCTTCTTTGCCGGAGATGTGGAATTAGACTGGCCGTGGTGATTATCCATCACCCCTGACTGAGGAGGAGATGATCGCGCCCCGTAGCTAGGAGGGCTTTGTCATCCCAGTCGGCTGTACTGGAGAGTTCCTGGCAACCTTAAGTTCAGCCCCCCCCTTTTCTATTCCATCTACGAGTCCCTACCTGGAACGAGCACCACCGTCACCCAATGATCGGAGGGTGGCCTGTGGTCCCCTGGAGTTGACTCGCCGTTGTCCAGAGTCCTGTGAAGGTGAGGGGCTGGGGAGCCAGCGACGCCGCTGATCGGGTGAGGAGAGTCACCGCAGGAAGGAAGGGGGGGCGTGACAGGCCTGGAGGCCGCCGTCCTCAGGTCACATGGAAAGGGGCCGAAGCGCCGCCCTCCGTTGCCTGTAGTTGTGGAAGGCCGCGCCCCCACAGGCCGCACTGCTTCTGAAGGCGGTGAGCGCGTATCTCCCTAGGCACAGAGTTAATTCGAGACAGCGCCCGGCTGACAAGAGGCCGCTGAGGTGGGAGGCTCAGATCTGTGGGGAGTGCCCGAGTGAGGCTTCCATTACCGGAGGGGATCCACCAGCAGAGTATTCCTCGGGGGAGGGGATCGGTGGGAGTGCCAAGATTTTCGCCCTCCTCCCCGTTGAAGAGAACACCTCGCCGGCGAAGAGAGCCCCGTCATTTACAAAGAAAGGGGTAATCAGCTCCAGTTCCGGCTGGACTTCTGGAGCGGAGGACACCGGGACTGCACAGTAAGCTGGGCTTTGGAGGAAGGGGGGAAGAGAGTCCAGGAAAGCACGCAGCTACGGACAGTTAATGTCCTGATTATGCCCGATTGTTCCCTGGGAAGCCAGGTTCTAGAGTAATAAAACGGGTACACTGACCCAGACATCTGTGAGATTGAAGCCTATGTACTATGAAGCTGAAGTAAAGTGTTTGACATAGCAGTTAACTTCTAGAAGCCGTAAGAGTTCAGGAGCAATGCCTAAAATGTAGTTCATTATTGACTAGTGTTAAAGTAAGTTACGTGTACATGGCCTAGAGGTCACCAGCTGAAGGCCAGTAATAGAGTAAACCTCTTGCTTAGCCTTAAATGTAGTAGACGAAGAATTGACGACAGCAACAAGGGCCAAGAGGTATAGCGGTTGGGGGAGCCCATTGTCAAAAGAGCATTGTGTAGACTGAGTAACCAACTGATGTCCAGAGGGATGTAAATGTTTTTGGGAGCGCGTTTGTGAGGATTTAAAGTGGCGCTCCAGAGGCACAGGGCTGGGTTGTAACAACAGCGGGGGTGTATGACAATGCTATACTGAAGTGACAAAGGGAATTTATACTGTCAATCTAAATGTAATGAAATGTTACCTTCTGAGATATGAATATGTTTAACTACAGTTGAAAAGATAAGATAAAGACTTCTGGTAATCTTTAACACTCATCGGTGTAGTGTCCCTTTTTTTTTTAGTGGTGGTGCGCTGGAGTGTGAAATGAGTGTGATGCAAGCACAGCATGTTAACGAGTATAGGCCTTCCCACTTGAGCCAAGCTACCCCCAGATCTTAGGTCCAACAGCCATGCTACCACTAAGTGTTATACTGTTAGCGAGAAAGTGTCACTCAAAGTCGTTAAATGTCACTCATAATTACACAGAAATTTTGAAAATGCCACACATAAACAAACTGAAACCTTGGCAGCTATGCAGTTCAGGAGCCCAAAAATCACTGTTTGCTGGCTTACTTAAAGGTGGACTGTGTGCAGGGATTCCAAAGGTGGAGACTCAGCTGGCTGCGCTTTCAGAAACCTTTGATCGGCAGCCATCATCACTGAGCAATTGATCAATGTGCATCGGAATGCCCATTCCACTGGGGAGAGGCCCTCTGCTGTGCGCTTCCCTTTCGGCCTGCCAGGAAAAGCGTGACTCCCCTGTGTAGGAAGCAGTACAAAGGACCGCCGCACATAGGGAGAAAACTTGCCTTGATTTAGGGCTAGTAGTTTTGTGGTTAGTTTTTCAGAAACAAACCCTCCACAAACACCCATTTTGGGGAATTATTGATGGGAATGAAACTGTTTGTTCAATAGGGCCAAATCAAGAGAGGTCCCCATTCTGGCATATGCACAGAAGGCAGGTGGGGATCTCATGATATGGCAGGAGGACCTCTAGCAGAGGCACGTATGGCATGGCCTCCCCAGACCTAGCGTTTGGCAGGCTGCCCGTCAAGATCTAACTGACTTTCAGAGCGTTTTGATTATAAATTAAATGAGAATCAGTGGAAAAGAGTGAATATCTGAGGGAGCCCGACATAGAGGAAAGAAGAAGATAAGCAAAAAACATAGGATAGTAGCTGATGATTACCAAGGAACATTAACTAAATAGATATTGACAGTGGATGCAATTGTAGATACAGTCTAAGGAAATCAAAGCAAAATTGACAATTTAAAGGAAGCCTGCAATGGGGTGAGATAGAGCAAAGGTGAGAAGTGAACAGGGAAAAATTAACAATGTACAGAACAAATATATGGGCAGATTTACAAGAAAGTGATGCATCTATAGAGATGTGTCACTTTCCTTGCGCCACTCTAAAAAATGCTTGCGACACCATGGATGCGCCGTATTTACAATACGGCGCAAGGATTGACAGATGCGTCAGAAATTCTGACGCATCTGTTGGGCAAAAGTCGCGCATTGCTAGAGTCCTGTCGCAAGCACGACGCAACTCCAGCAATGCATTTTGTGGCCTATTCCCACTACACTGCGTCACTCCTTACGCCTGCTTTAAGCAGGCATAAGGTTTTGACGCAATGAAGTCCTAAAAGTGACGCAGTAAAATCTTGCAGATTTCACTGCATCAAGTTTAAGAGGCTTTCCTGCGTGGGAACGCCCCCCTGCATACATTATACCTGACGCAAGGTATAATGTGACGTACGGCTTTACAATGTGACGCATCTCCCTAAATGTGTCACGTAAATAGGGTGCATTGTTTGCACCGCAGGTGCGTCATAAAAAGTGACGCACTGGTGGCGCAAAGAGGCGCAAGGGGCTTGTAAATCTGCCCCATAGTATTTTGGAAAACCTAATGAGTTGCAAATAATAGTAGCAAAATTAGCAGAGGACTGTGGTTATGTTTATTTGCAATTATTAGTTTAGGTTTCAGGCTAATACCACTATGTGAACAACATATGGGCTAATTCACAAACTGCACTTTCTAGATTGTTTTGTAATACTACAAAACATACTACTAACTGCTATTTACAAACTATGCGTAGAGTTTACACCTCTGCAATTAACTACACGTATGTGTATGATGTGCTACACCCAACTGCAGAGTCTAAGGAGAAATAAATATACAGTGTCAGAGTAAATTCGAGTGTGACTTGAAGGAGTGATGGGAAAAGAGGCAGATTTACTCCAAAAGGAGATAGAAGAGGGGAAGGGTGGAGTTTAGAGGGTGCTGCACCCTATCTACACAAGAGTAAGCCAACTGCTATACTCCAGGGATAGAGATATAACTTACACTTTTATAGCAAATTTACACTTGACGTTTGTGAATACCAAAAAGTTGAAAACTTACCGCAAAGTGTAAATTATTCAAAAGTGCAAGTTACCTTTTAAAATCAGGCCCATTTGGTGGATATTAAAAAATGTGAGCCATGGAGCCAAAGAGTTCTCATATTGCTGTGCATCATGTCATAGTGCAAATTCGCACAGCGATTGTGTCATGCTGAGGCACAAACCACTTGTTCTCACCAAAAGAAAGTAAAGAATTCTCCCATTTAGTCCTTTTTATGACCAATAAAGGGGCAAATGTTTCATAGTTGTGGCCAAATTACATCATGTAAGCAGTAAAGAGGGGGACTTTTTTCTTCTGCTACAGTTTAAAGAAACATGATGCTTCTTCAGATCTCTGTGCATGATGACGGAGAGGCTGGCAGCACTGGAGGTCTTAAATGGAATGGTGAAATTTCCCCTTCTGTCCTGCAATCTGCAAGCAGTTTGCGTAGAAGAAAAAGAATTCCTGACATCATTCCTGGTCCTCTTCCCTGCTCAATCAATAATCGACCAAAAACTGCTAAACTGTCAAATCAACATGCCCTGTCGTATTACAGTATATTTTCTCCTTCAGTGGACTGGTGCATGCAGGTAAGCATGGTTCTCTTGTAGTATGACATAGGCTGCGAAGTCAGAAATGGCTGAGTTGATGCCCTAATCTAAAGAAACAATACATTGAGAATGACCTGCCCATGAATGTCAGAGGGAAGAACGCAACCCTGAGAGCAGAGGGTCTTACACATTCTACAGAGTAGAGACAATAAAGGCACAATACTGACAGCACAACACTGTCAAATTGAGGAACTTCACAGTGAGTGATTAAGGTCTTGTGTCACCAGAAGACGCGCAGTCCAAAAATAGTAGAATGGATTTTCCCGAAACAGTGCAGCATGGTGGCCCAGTGGCAATTTCCACTGGATAAAGTGTGTGGCACAAACTGAGTCTCTGGCTCAGCTCTTCATAGTTTGTTTATTACACCCAGGGATTTTATGTTGAAAATATTTATTAAGCACACATACACCAAGCAGTTTCATGGCGCTAAGAGCAAAGGGGAGGTTGCATCGACGGGACAGTTAGCTTTCTCATATGCCTAGGAAAACAGACAGGTCTTGAGCTGTTTCCTGAACTGTGCATAAGGGGTCACAGACCCCAATTCCACAGGAAGCGATTTCCAAAATTGCTGGGCCAAGACTGCAAATCTGAGTCCCCCATGCTTTTTGTGTTTGAACGAGGGAGTGGTCAACAGGTTCAGATTCGAAGAACGCAGTTCCTGAAAGGGGATATAGCGCTGGATCCTTGAGGAAATGAATGCTGGGCCATTCCCGGCGAGGGCATTAAAGATGGTACATCCCAGCTTAAAGGCACAGCGTTTAGCCACCAGAAGCCAATGTAGACTCTTCAGCAGAGGGCTAACATGATGTGGTCTAGGCTGACGGAAGATTAATCTGGCCGCTTGGTTTTGCACCAACTGCAAGCGATGTAATTGATATGCTGGGATACCAACATATAATGAGTTGGCGTAATCAATGCGGGAGATTACCTAAGCTAGAATGACCAAAGTCAAGGCCTCAGTGGTCAAGAATCTACTGATCTTCCGGATCTTTTGCAGATGGAAAAAGCAGGCAGAGACCACTGAGCCAATCTGGGCCTTCATGGACAGATCATTACTGATCACAATCCCCAAGCTCTTAACAGAGCCTGCTGGAAGTGGGGGGCTACCCAGCAATGGATGCCAAAAATTAGAGTTCCATAGGTTTGCTGGTCCTCCTGTGAGAGTGAGCTCGGTTTTATCAGGATTTAGTTTCAGTTGATTGTCATTCATCCAATCACTGATAAAGCTCAAGGTAGACTGGGAATTAGACATTAAAGAAATGGAAGAATTAATTTCAAACACCAGCTGTAGGTCAACAGCATAGTTAAATGTTTCGACCATTCTTTCACGCAGAGACCAGATCAAAGGTAAAAGGTACGGGTTTAAAATAAAGGGGCGAAAGGGAAGACCCCGGGGTACCCCACAGGTCAATTTCTTTTTTTTGGAAGAGAAATTGGCAAGCAAACTGCTTGAAATCGGTTGCTGAGAAAAGAGGAGATCCACTTCAACACCAGACCCTGGATCCCGGCAATGCTGACACGGTTGATCTGGAGACCATGATAAACCGTGTCAAAAGCAAATCCAGGAGTACCAGGGCCTGGGTGAGGCCCTTGTCAGCCCCCTTCTGAGCTCATCCATAACTGCAAGGATGACTGACTCTGTTGAGTGTGCAGGTCTAAATCCTGCCTGATGAGAGTCAAGGAAGTGGGAGTGTTCAATGAAGGAGCTGAGGCAATTTGCTACATGAGCTTCTAAAATCTTTCCTAAGTAAGGCAGCAGAGAAATGGGGCAGGAATTATTGAGAATCAGGGGGTCAGAGTTGGGCTTATTTAGGATTGGGACAATTTCAGTGCTTATAAAGGTGTTGGGGACAATACCAAGTTTAAGGGTATTGTTCGGACAGGCGAGGAAAGCTTCACGTAAAATATGAGGCGGACAGCAATCAGTGGGGGCACGAGTGAGCTCAATGCACCAAACCTTGAATATGAATTACAGGTTTACATTGCCCCCCCAGAGCCCCACTTAATAAATAATTGAAGTAGGGTCAATGCTTTTGGGTTACTAACAGTCCCTAAAAAGGGATTCAGGCATACCAGTGATGATTTGAAACAAACGTATTTCATTCGTTCACAATACCACACACACAAACTGCACAAGGAAAAAGACACTTTAACTAAAAAGTGTTTATTTCAACAGGCTCACCCTTATGCTTAGCACATCCAAAATAACCACACAGAATACAATTCAAACAGCACAAATGCAGGTTACGAACAACGAGAATAAAATGAACATTTCTACCATTGTTAAAATTTGTTCTAAAAACCTAATACTCTAGTTTTATGTGTAGCATTAGGAGAGCATGAAGTAGTAGAACTTCCATCTAGATTTTGTTAGGGAGAATCAGCACGCTACATACTTGTATGCAGTCAAGAGCTGCAGTTATCAGTAGTCAGGGAGATCGTGTTCCCTGCGAAAGGCAAACATGCTTAGCATCAAATCCTCCTGGACTGAAGCTCAATATCAGCTTTCAGAAGAATGTGCAATATGGCAGCATGTCTGTCAGTCAAGATTGGCTCTGGCAGATACTTGCACAATAATCTGGGGTGAAAGACCTCTATTGACAAGTGGTGATATATCTTCTCTAAGATAGAATTTCCAACATCACCTTAGGAATGCCTGGTATAACTAATTAGATGTCAGTCTAAGATGCATTCTTATCAACAAATAAGCGAAAAATATGACAAATCAGACAGTACTGTTTTGACTATTGCTGGTGTTTGACCTTGAATGAGGGATAACAAGGTACTTGTTCCAGACTGATATCCCATCAGGTGTCTTATTGATGTGTATGTCTGAGTCACTTGACACTACCACAGGTTCTTTGAAAGATAAGGATAGATGAAATCTGTGTCAAAGGGACACATGTTGGTGATGCAGAAAAAATACAGAAAACTCACAGCCTAATTAATATGGAGTTGAACCTTTTGATATTTACATCATCCCCTGATTGTACGTCTGAATTGCGACATCATGTGAGCAGAGATATATAGAGAGATTTATCTAATTGATAGGAAGCCCATGCTCTCAGAACATTGAGATATAAAATTCTACATGTTAACTAATCTCATGTTGCATGTCACATACATATGAGGTAAAAAATGAGTATATGTGAGTGTAACACTATAAAAGCATGATTATACAAAAAAGAAAAAAAATCCAATAATCTGTGCATGAATTTGTTTCTTGCATTTTTCAAGCAATAAAATATCAAAATGTTATAATATATGAAAAAGCATTTATGTTGGTCGAGAGGGATGCATGTTGGTGATTAAACAGATCGGTCATGATGCTGAATATACCAATAAAAAAATGGTGGCTTTAAAAATAGAAACCAAA
This sequence comes from Triturus cristatus, assembly GCF_964204655.1. NCBI lineage: Eukaryota > Metazoa > Chordata > Amphibia > Caudata > Salamandridae > Triturus > Triturus cristatus. Next base: position 902,087,404 of record NC_140584.1, read on the forward strand.
AATATGAAAAAAATAGCTGGGATCTTGTTCTACACAGTACAATCTCTGTGGTAGGCTCGGAATCTGGTGTATGTTTCTGAGCAAATCATAAGTCGCATTTCAATATTCATTCAGGACATACCGACATCAGCAAGTTTACACGCAGCATGTGTGGTCATTGAGAGAACCAGTTTAATGCATGCTTGTTGTTATTAGTTGCACTTTCAGTGGCTGCAATTCCAAAGTAGTCAGTGATGGTCAGAGTACTCCATTTAGAGGCTCAAACAATAACAATTTGTCAAGCCAGTCATTAGCCAACTCTTCAAAGAGTGGCTCTGGTGCAGTTGATTCAGCATAGTTCACATTTTGTAGCAGAGATTAATGCATTGCTCACTATTGTCACTGGTGTGATTACAAGGGTTGCAGCAACCTTTCCATGCCTAGGAAAGCTACTGGAGGTTGCTCTAGATTGAGGTGTAAGATGATTTCAGCTGGACAGTGTATACACCAGAACACAGGTTTACTTATGTATCGTCTTTTTTGTGAAACATTTGCATCTAATTATCACTAAGTTCAGAAAGCCAAGCATGTCACAAATAGCATGATAAGGTTTCTCTGCATCTTTATTGTTTCCACTGTTTTAAGTCACCACCAGACCAGATCCAACATTATTAAAAATATGCACAATAACTGTGTTGTTGAAGAGTTAAAGGCTCTATGCACAATATCAAGAAAGTTGGGGGCATATGTATCAAACGATTTTGTATTCGCAAACGCTGCGAATCGCAAAAAAAACAGCGTTTGCGAATACAAAATCGCAAAATGAGATGTATGAGGCATTTCAGCAGCGCATTCTTAAGGAATCGCTAATTTTGCGATTTCTTAAGTTGGCGTAAGCATTTAAGAAATCGCAAATTGCGATTCCTTAAATGCTATGTAACACGCACCCAAGTTGTGCGATTTCTCCTTAAGAAATCGCAATTTACCATCAAGATGGTGGTAATTTGCGATTTCTTTGAAAAATGCACTTTTAGGCATTTTTCAAAGTGCCATGTGGCGCACATACATGCCCTTAGGGCATGTATGTGCGCAATATGCCCACACATGCTGATTTCAGGGGTGCATCAGGGTGTCATTATGACCCCCTTGCACCTTTGAAAATATTCTCAATTTGCGATTAGCAAATAGCGATTCGCAAATTGAGAAAGACTTCCCATTCATTGCTATGGGCCTCCTGGCCCATAGCAATGAGTGGGAAGGTATTCCTTAATTGCGATTTCCCAATTTGCTAATCGCAATTAAGGAATTTTAAGAATTTGCACAATTTGTGCAAATTTTTAGATACATCCCGTTTTGCAATTCTCAAATAGCGATTCTCAAAAAATCGCTATTTGAGAATCGCAAATGGAGATGTTGATATATATGCCCCTGAGTCAGGTATCACATATGCAGCAGCCTCTGAATCTCTTAAGCAGATCTTGCTGTCTGCAGGTTGTATGTTTCTGCCTCAGTCAAAGGGATTTATTTATGTTGTAACACTGCAATCAATTTACTAATTTCATCAAAATGCTTGCCACCTATATCAATAATAGGCGTGGGCCTGGGCGTAAATCGCAGAATTTCACTAGGTGGAGATACTCCGGGGTTCCGTGAACGGGCGGAAAAATAAATGTCACACTGCTCGTGCTGACTTTTAGTGCCAGTAGCACGTTCCATTCTGAAAAATTGGTGTGATCTGCACTATGTGGCGTGCAAGTGTGTAGCCATTTTGTTGTTTCACTCCTTCTGCCTAAGTTTAGCCTGTTGGCTCTTTTTCCCAACTCAATCCTACCTAATCCACACCCATCTGATCACCCACTTCCCAATCCCATCTTTTCTTTACTTATTTTTATTACAGTCTTTCATGTGTGTATTTACATTTCTGTGTGTGTTTTTTGCGACTTTTTGTACATTGTGTTTTGTTTTTCTTTCCTGCCCTGATCTGTCATTTTCCTGTTTCCTCTTTCTTCCAAAGTTCCCATTCCAGTCCGACTCTCTCCTTTCCCGTTCAGTCTAGTCCAGTTCCTAAGGCAGAAGCAGGCAGTACCCTTGCCATCCAACTCACTTTTTGGCGAGGCAAAGGTGGCCACAGTATTATTTTGGGTGCAGTGCCAGCTCCCTGTGTGTGTTGGCACACCTGGTAAGTGTTACATCCTGTGGGAGCGTCGGCTGCTGTGGGGGCGAGTGTGGCGGTGTGTGCACTGCAGCACAGGGATTCAGCAAACACAGCAGCAGGTGGTGCACTGCTGGGCTGACATCCTAGACCCAGAAAAGAATCTGCTCAACCTGATAGGTGTCAAAGTTACGGGGCTCAGTTAGTTATATTTTTGTTTTCTAAAACTTCTATTACTTTTATTTTCAAGCAGCATGATCACAGGTAAGTTAAGTTTATGTGATGATTGATTCTATCTATCTATCTATCTATCTATCTATCTATCTATCTATCTATCTATCTATCTATCTATCTATCTATCTATCTATCTATCTATCTATCTATCTATCTATCTATCTATCTATCTATCTATCTATCTATCTATCTATCTATCTATCTATCTTACATAATAATGTTAATAAATATTATATATATATATATATATGTATATATAAGACCCAATGCTCTCTCTTGCACGAAGGAAAGCTCGACACAGCTCCAGAGTGGCAAAGGCAACTTTAATGGTTTTCATACACGCGGTGACAGGCAGTCCATGAAACGATAATGGCAGACGCGTTTCAGCTTTGGTTTGCTTTCTTCAGTGCCGGTCTCACGGGCTCCTCACTCTTCTCAGGGGTCTTTCCAAGTGGAGTTTAAGAAGTAACTACTTCCAGTCAGGTGATTACTTGCCCCTCCCTCCTTTCAAGGGTATGTCACAAAAGTATCGCGTTTGCCTCACCAGGCAGACAGGATGCTGGTACTTGAAGTCCTCCAGGGCTCCCCATTCAGTAATAAGGGAAACCCGACAACATGTGATGTCCCAACCATAGATTGGATGTCGGACCCCACACCAGCTCGAGTGCCCAGTAAGGATTAAAGCTGCTTTGGAACTCTTTATCAGGTAATCACATTTACCTCCTCTCTCCCCTTTGAATGCAGAACTTGACCTCGTGTAGTTCTTCAGAAGAACTGAAGAAAGTCTAAGGTGAGACTTAGACTGCGAGAGACAAAATGGCGGCCGACACTGCCTGGTTTCGACCGAATCGAATGTTTACTGACATCTAACAACCAATCAGAATTGCGCTCACGGTGCGTGCCTATAGATATTGATATGCTTTTAAATGCTATTTTCTCAGGAAATACTGAACAGATTTACACCAGACCTGCAAAAGGCACTTCCTTGACCTTATGGCTACCTCTCTGCCAAATTTCACGTAGTTCTGTTCAGCCGTTCGGGCTGTAGCTGCGACTAAAGGTCCTATGGAAAAATGCATGGGGAAAACGCGTTTTGGGACCCCCCCTTTTTCTCGGCCCCCGCTTGACGAATCAGCCCGAGACTTTCAGGGTAGGAGCTGAACGGAGTGCCCCATTTGTTTTGAAAATTTCGTGAGGATTCGTCAACCGGCGCCAAAGTTATTCAAAATAGAATTTTGAGATTTCCGATGGAAACTAGGTTGTAACTATAACTATCTACTGGCGACCGCCAGTAGATAATATATATATATATATATATATATATATATATATATATATATCAAACTATGTGGCTCCCCAGGTAAGGCTGCCTCCTCATAGCCTCCGCTCCAGAAAACACAAACACGGACCGTATTCTTTGTGCAATAATTTATTCGCTAATTTGCAAGATTGTCGCCATAACGTTTCGGCTCCCCTAGAGCCTTGTTCACATGACGATATATATATATATCATTGGCAATCCTGTCCCTCCTTCTCCAAAAGCAGGCACCGGCACCATGGGACACTGAAATAAATGTTTATTTCAAACTGACACAGGACGATGCGTTTCGGTGGTGACTACCACCTTGTTCAAATTGTGCGGCCGCCATTTTCTTTGCCCTTAAATACCTCTTAGCTCATCACAACTCAGTGTGAACACTGAAAAAATACTTAGAAAGACGGTACATAACATACAATGAGATAAGAACAAATAAAATGCAAAATATAAGAAATGAAATAAAGTGCAGAGTGCAGCATTGTAGTCCATAACTTTTTTTGAGGTATATCATTATGGCATGTCTCATCTGGCAGTATGTTTTATGCTTTTTATGTTATATCACATGTCAAAGTGTAATAAGATGCCTTCAACTAATGTGAGAGACATGATACCTTGAATTCCAATCATTCAAGGTACAACAAACACTCTGGTGTGATTTGGATCCTGGAGAAACCGGGTACGAACCATCGGACGGAGCATTTTCTCCGTGCGACTCGTACCCGGTTAAAAAACATTACAAACATGGAAGTACGATTCGCACGGAAACACCATTTCCGTACGAATCGTAAAAAACACCGACCGACGGAAATATACATACGAATGTGATCCGGGAATGCTCCGACGTGACGTCGGGACGCTTTCAGGCAGCGTTTCACGAACCAGGAAGTACGATTCGAACCGACAGCAGTCCGGACGGCAATATTTTTACAGCACCCAAAAAGTGCCGGAAAAGCGAAGAACGCCGCGAAACGACCAGATTAGGGGGCCCGGTACGCGCCGTACCCCCCCCAGCCCCCGTGAGTACGCGCCGAACCCCCCGTGTATGTACACCCGTGTACGTACGAGTCGTACCCCCACCCGTGTATGTACACCCGTGTACGTACGAGTCGTACCCCCACCCGTGTATGTACGGTACGCTGGGGGTACGCACCGTACATACACGGGTGGGGGTACGACTCGTACGTACACGGGTGTACATACACGGGTGGGGGTACGACTCGTACGTACACGGGTGTACATACACGGGGGGGTACGACTCGTACGTACACGGGTGTACATACACAGGGGGGTTTGGCGCGTACTCACGGGGGTTGGGGGGAGGGTCGGCGCGTACTCACGGGGGCTGGGGGGAGGGTCGGCGCGTATGCGGGCACATGTCTCCATGGTTGCTATGGGAGTTCGGTCCGTACGGTGCATTTTCCATACGGTTGTAACATCGGACGCACGGGATGGATCGTACTTGCGCGGTCGGACTTCACTTTTCACATTTGTACGGTAAATCGACCGGGGACGTGTTGGACACTTTTTCCGACCCGAGGACGTGTGGGGAATTATTCCCAATGCGATTCGTATGGACTTTTTCCCATGCGAATCGTACTTGGCAGTTTGTACAGCACTTGTACGATTCGTACGGTAAAAAGACCGGATACCAGTCGTACGGGCACATTTTTTCCAGGATCCGAATCAGCACCTCTGTGTCTGTTTAACTCCGAGAGAGCTTAATGGACAGGCTGGGTAAAGTTTCATTAATTTTCAAAACTATACTGTGACAGCACACAACAAATTCATAAGAACTCAGTAGTCCACTTAGACCCCATTGTTATAGATAGTATATGCATAATGCTCTATAAGACAACATTCTATCATCATCATTTGCATCAAGCCCCATTGGGCAAAAGCACAGAGTTTAATGGTGACTGATTTGAACTGTGTCCTAGACAAGTGTCCAGGTCACTCAATCATGCTGCTATAGCATCTGAAATACAATTATATAAACCCAAATTACCCTTCCTCAAATCTTTCTCCAAGTTAACACGTGTAGAAATGATAAATCGATAATAAACTGTAGCATACTCAAACACCTACAAAAAACACACAAAATATGCTCAATGTGATACTTAAGTTTTTGTGTACATTAAAAACATGAGTATTGCAGATCAAGATCTCTGCAGTTGCGGCATTGAGTACTTATTCTAGGCTGAGTAACAGCAGGAATTGCTTCAAAGAAACCTTATCAAGTGTGGATACATATGTATGTATAGGTCTTCGTCCGAATTAAGACCATTAGGTATTTTGCAGTTCAACATAATGATATAACGTGACTCCAGTCTACGCAGCGTTTGTTCTCTACTGCTACCCCTCACATTGTTCTGGACCGAGTCAATGACATATTACACCAGATCATTTGCTTTTCCCTTGTGTTTTTCATGTATAGGGCGAGCTACTGGGTAGTTTTTGTCAACCCTGGCTATAGCACATTAGTGCTGTAAGATCCTAACGTGCACCATATGTTTGGTGCTGCCTATGTGCAACTTAGGGCATGAACACTGACAACCCTAACATTCGGGAGGACCGGGAGCAGCCGCATAGGACGCACGAGGAAAACTTTCCTGAGGCAAGCTGACAACAGGAGTTTTCCCTCCCCTTCCCCCCATGGGGCAAGTAGTTGTTGCATTTAGGGCTTGATATTTGGCAGCCGTTTATGAAGTGGAGAGTGGCCTAGGCCACACCCGCACAGTGGTATCTTCTTGCCACCAGTTGGTAAGAACGGAGCCCCCATCTTTATACTTAGGTCCTGATGAACGCCCAGGACCCACTTGGGCCAACACGGCAGAAACATGTTGACCACTTACACGACGGCTAGGGGACAATAAATTCCCCATACACCGTCCACTGGTTTTAGTATCATATAGTTATGAGCCACATTAAAATTGATTTAAAATAACTATAATGATTTGTATTCTCACTCACATTCTCACGGGCCCCCACTTAGTAGCTTAGAAGTGCATCCCTGTCGTCAGGTGCATGCCCGCCCTCTATCAAACAAAGGTTTTAGAGGACGAGGACTGATCAATGATGAAGCATGACACCAGGTGGTGTGTGAGACCAGTCTGTCACTTTTTGTGAGATGCCTTCACTCACAATATTATTGTAACTTCAACAGGGTCACTATACTAGGAGCAGCTCTTTTTGTGGTAAACATGAACACTGAAGCACATACACCACGAAATCACTCTTACAATTGTAGGAGTGATGGATCTTAAATGGAGCAGTGTGTAGTGGGCTTGAAAACTCACTCTTATTTTGACCTATTGTACATGCCTTGCATTTATGACATTTTCTGAACCCTGCCTTAGTAGTGAGTCAAGTCTCAGACTCCTCTCATGGATTTGGCCTGCTTAAAGGAGAGGAGTGGGTGCTTGGACATTGATTGCCCAATGATTGGATCACTGTGTATTGAATTTCAATGAGACCTTAGGATGTTTCTCACTTTCTGTTGGTACAAATTAAAACCTGTAATCATCCTCACTTCTCCCCGATTACTTGCCTCACTGCTTTTGTCTCTTAACAACAGTGTTTCCCTGGATTTGGTCCTCACTTTTGCCTCAGAACAGTTCAATAGGGAGTGATCATAGCCGCTTGCTCAAAATCTCCACTCTAATTGCTCTTGAACCTCCTCTAAGGATTGCTCATCACTGCAATTACGCTTCATGCGGAGGTTTTCGGCTTAGGGAACACAATACCTCAACTTTAATGGGTGAAAACTCTCCACATGGATAATTGAATTCCCAGCTGTCTCCTTTCTGAATGTTTTCGTTTGAATCTTATTGTCTTGCACAAACCTTGAGATCTAGGAACTCAACTTCACTCTTGCCAACTGTATGACGAGTTGCAAATGTGCAACTCGTAATACGGTCCACGGTTCTTTGGCCTTTCCCATGGCGGTGTCTAGAAAACAGGCACCGCAATGGAAACAACCAAAATGTTCTAGCATGGCATGGATGGTGAAGTTCATACTGTGCTGAAACTGGGGGGAATACAGACAGGGGGCACATGTTGTGCCCCTTTGTTCTTGCACCACCAGCTTATTCATGGCAAGGCTCCACCTTGAAAAGGCTGGCAGTGCAAGAACTCAAAATATGGTGAGCAGGACTGCACCAGTCCCTGCTCAGCATATTGCATTGTGGCACTCCTGTGCCACTGCCAGGGAACAACTGTTCCCTGGCACAGTAGGCGGTCCACCGTCAATACGACTTTGTAAGTCATAATCGGCAATACAGTGGACTGCCACCCCTGCACCATCATGAACCTGGCAGTCACAAGCCTGCAAGACTCATTATAAGGCCCCTAGTCTGACTGTTGATAGACATCGGGTTGCTGAACAACTCTGTCCTACCAATTGCGGAAAGTTCATTCTTTACATAGGCCAACCTCTTGACCTTGAGGGCCTTTGAAAGTTCGATTCAAACATTGATTACTGACTGCGTCAGTGCTGCCTCGGGTCTTGACCAAATTGAAAGCCAGAGTAGGGTAGGTGCCATTTTGATAATTTCCTTAATGTACTGCAATCCTACTTTTGTATGCACTATCGGCATAGGAGTACATCAGGGGAGTGACAATAGCCTATGTAAACATTTGTTTTCACTATTAGAAAAAAGCTACATAGTCTGTATACCCTCATACACCGGCACCATAGGTGGCTATTGTAATGGTTCTGGCATTATAGATAGTGAGTGCAGCATCCAACGGCATGAACCCTAGTTTAGAGCCTAATTTATAAAGGACTGCAATGGCCTGCTCCAACTGTGTAACTCATACACTTTTCAAGTGCACCTATGTGCTCCGAGAATCAAATGCAATCTCCAAATATTCGAAGATGGAAATGATTTTGAAAGCAGTATTACCAATAGGAAATGGAGTTAATCTACTTTGCATTTGCCCACATGGCATATGATTTAGTTCTATTTGTTGACAGCCCTTAATGAGACATGATCCCACAAAATGGTCCAATAATTTCTGAATTCTCTTCCCTGTTTGAGCCATAAGTACACAATCGTACACATACATTAGGCCCATAGATGTCGAATCCCTATCATAGGGGGACATGCATCTGCTGACATCATGTACATTTCTAGAAGTATTGGACCATATAGTTGACAAGTGGTGGAATGGTGAGTGGAAGAAGGGTATGGTGATGATGAACCTTCCTTTGTGTAATGAAAAGAAAATGGGCTAACATGCAGCCTTGTCTCATCCCTTTTTTAATCTTAATGTAAGATGAGTATTCCCCATGTGGCCCAAACCTAATCCTACCTTTCACATCAGTAAGGAGTTGGGAAAAGAGATTAACAACTTTTGGGTTAGCCCCTTTACTCAGTAACTTGGACCACAATTTCCCCCTCAAGACGTTATCAAATGCTGCACTTAAATCCATGAATGCCAGGAAGAGGCAACCCTCCCTGGAGTCATGTATTTACTAAGGAGCAAGTGGAGATTCAGGCACTGATCTATTGTCCCTAGAGCTTGTCTAAATCCATACTGTACTGATGAAAGGATCTGTTTTCAGTTGCCAGGTTTCCAAATAATCCAACAAGACCTTTCCCAATACCTTTGTGATGAATCTGAACGTGTTATGGGGTGATAGCAATAAGGATCATTCCTATCACCCTTTTTAAAGAGAGGAACAACCATTGCTTATGACCAGGACTTCGGGTGAGTGTCCTTAATCGTACCCCTAAGCAAATTCACCTGGACTGGGGCCAAAAGATACTAATTTCCCTTGAAATTCAACAGGGGCTCCATTAGGAGCTGGCCATTTATCGCTTTGAAATCTGTTTACTGTGGATAACATTCCCAAGGGAGATCTTCTGAACTCACTCTGTTCCTTAAATCATTCACAAAACAGCCTTCTCTGGATGCTTGCTCATTAGAATAATATTGATTTTTGAAATGTTCAACCCATTCGAGTTTTGAAATAGTTACCTCAATACCGACACTAGAGTGGGTTGAAAAAAGGGAGCATTAAATACCTTTCAAAATTGCATACCATCATTTCTGGAAGGAGCGCTAGCCAGCTGCTGCCACCCCACCTTTCTGATTTCGGCATTCCAGCGTGTGATGGCTGCTTTATAGAGCTCCCTCCACTTCTTTACATCTGATGGAACCCTCACAGTAGCCTTCAGGGCATTTAATAGGTTGCTATTTGCTCTTGAGCACAACTTTTCAAACCACTTAGGGGCATATTATCAAGGCCGACGTTAAAATTATCGCCGCTTTAGTGGCAGAAAACTGCCGCTAAAGCGGCGATAATGGGCTTGATAATATGCCGCAGAGAATTCCCATAGAAGCCCATGTTGACACCAGAACATGGGCTTCTATGGGAATTCTCAAGGGCATATTATCAAGCCCATTATCGCCGCTTTTGCTTCTGTGAGATTTTTTTTATATTTAATTTGTTTATTGGTTCCGGTCAACATTGAACAAAGCATACTTTACAGTGTATCACAGCTATTTGTGGTTTAAAGTTACATCACATTTATACATCAATAGTTGTTTGCGTCCATATTTGGGGAGATTATACATATCATCAAATCTCGGATTTCCCGACCTGTCTCAAGGTTCCTTACGTGTACTGACATACACTTTTTTGCATCACATCTATTCTCCTCCCACCAGGAAGCTGACACAGGTGTCGTATATTCTACTGTCTTGCCATTACTCTATTCTTACCCATCTACCTGTGTAAGCTGAAGATATTGCATCAAGGGTTCCCAGTAATCTCTAGGTCTGGATGCCTGCGGTAATTCTTCTGCGTAAACCTCCAAGGTGTCTCTACAGTATGACATGTCCATAAGCCAGTCTTTAAACCTGGGGGGATGTTTGCTACCACATCTGATAGCAACACGGCATTTAGCTAGCAAAAGCGCTACAGCCAAAAATGTCCTTCTTTTTACAGGCGTGAGTTTATATATACCTAACAAGCATACAATTGGGGCATTTGGTATAATTTCAGATAGCATAATGGTAAGTACACCCATTACTTCTTGCCAATATCTGTGCATCTGTGGGCAGACACATGCCATATGTAAGAAGTCTGCATTTAGAGTCTCGCATCTATAACACTTGTCATGAGACCGGAGGCCATATCTGTGTAACTGAATCGGGGTTTAATAAATTTGGTGTAGGAATTTAAAGTGTATTATGCGCAAATTGCAGTTTGGCGTCATCAGTTGTAGCTGTGTGCAGCTATATTCCCAGTCTTGTTCGCCTATATTGTCACCTATTAGCACTTCCCATTTATTAAGCGATCTGTTCGCAATCCCGCCTTGTTCTGATTGTGACGCGTTGTATAAACGTGTGACTAATTTCCGATGGCCAGGTGTAGTTAATAGTGTTTACAGGGCTTACAATTTTGGTGGTTCTTCCGGAAATGAGGCGTAATGCTCCCTTATCGCCATCTGCAACCGCAAATGAGCAAACAGCTTCATTGGTGTATTATGTATGCTTAATGATGGGTCCTCTCTCTGAATGAATCTACTGTGCGGGAAAACATCTGCCATAGTGGATAAGTTAATTTCACCCAGCAGCTGTAGCATATTTTTCTACTGCATGACTGACAGTTTTGGGTGGTGCGCGATAGGGAGTAATGACGCATAAATGGGAAGTTTTTTCGCTCGACACGCTAGCATATACCACGCTCTCGAGTTACAGTGCACTGTTTGAATCCTATCACTATGAGTAAAGGACTTTGGGTCCGACACATAGGCTATCAATAGGGTCGGGTATACACTGTCCCTTTCCACTGATACGTGTGGTATGTACGTATGTGGTTGTAGCCAATAGTGAGCATGTTGTGCCTGTGCACAATGAAAATATAGTTGGCGATCTGGCGCCCCGAAACCACCCTTGAGGTACGGTTTCGTCAATATATCCCAGCTTATTATGGCCTGTTTTCCCGCCCATGTTAGCCTCTGCATGGCAGTTCTCAGTTTAGAAAACATAGCCTGTGTTAGCCAGATAGGAATATTAATAAATAAATATAAACATTTAGGTAGGACAATCATCTTTTGCGGAGCTATCCGACCTGCTAATGAAAGGGGCTTCGGTATCCAACTGTCTATCTGTTCTTCTAGTCTAGTCATCACCCTGTCATAGTTTTCCCTAATCACCAGTTCCAGATTCCTATGTAACCATATGCCCAAATACTTTACTGGGTCAGTATGCCACTTCAGAGAGTAGTCTAAGTTCGGCTGTGTTGTGGCCAATGTAAGTGATATGACCACCGACTTGTCCCAGTTTATTCGTAGGCCTGAGTATTGCTCAAATCTTATCTATTCCCTTATAAGTGCATTCAAATGTGTATTGGGGTGTCGAGTAAACAGCACCATATCATCAGCATATAGTGAATGCTGAGAGGGCGAAGATGAAATTGCAATGCCGCTTCTGAATATCCCTGTCGAATCTTACAGGCTAAGGGCTCTAATATAAACGTGAATAAAATAGGCAAAAGCGGGCAACCTTGCCCCGTCCCTCGACCTATATTGATGGGAGCCGATGTGTGCCCGTTTATTCTAACTCTGGCGGTGGGATCATTATATAATAGTTCTATCCATTTCAGAAATGGCTCAGGAAAGCCCATTCTGCGCAGCACTGTGAACATGTACAACCATTCAACTGAATCAAAGGCTTTCGCCGCATCCAATAGGGCCGCGGCTGCTGGGAGCTCTGGGTCTAAATGATAGTACAGTGCAAATATGGTGTGGATATTGTGTGTAGTGGATCTATTTAGTTCAAACCATGCTTGATCGGGCAATACCAGTTTCTCCTGCTGGAGCTGTATCCTGGTGGCAATAATTTTCGCTTGAATCTTTACATCAATATTGATTAAAGATAACGGACCGTAAGAGTTGCATTTAGTTGAGTCCTTGTCCGGTTTGGGAAGTGCCACCAAGAGGGCTTCTCTTAGTGAGGCGGGAAGTTTACCGTCTTCGTATGCTTTCTCATACATTTCAGCTAAATATGGTATCAACAAATCTTGGTATTCTTTGTAAAACTCTCTGGGGAGCCCGTCCAGGCCAGGTGCCTTGTTATTTGGTAGAGAGTTTATTGCGTCTATGATTTCATATTTAGTGATATGATGACTCAGGAATTTCCGGTGAGTGTCTGACAGCCATGCAAGGGCAACATCTTGTAAGTATTGATTAATTTCTATTGGGGTGACGTTGGTTCTTGTTGCATAGAGTTGAAAAAATAGCTCTTGAAGCAATCTAAAATTCATGAGGTATCATATAGAGAGTGATTACCTTCATCTACTATCTGTGGTATGTAGGATGCTGTAGGTGCCGGCATGATTTTGCTTGACAAGGGTCGTGCCGGTCTAGCGCCCTCTCCAAAAGTTTGTGCTGTGAATATACGTGATTTATATTTTATCTTGTCTCCTGCATATTTTTGGTAATCGTCCATCTTTTCCCTTATTTTTGCTAGCAGCGTGGGGTTTTGCGTTAGTCTATGTTCTCCCTCAAGTTGTGTAATGTCTCTTTCTATTATTTTTAATTGTTGCTGAATATCCTTCAAGATCCCAGCATGTTTGTTAATGCAATGACCTCTGACTGTGACTTTAAATGCCTCCCATAGCGACCCTGCACTATCCACTGATCCTGAATTAAATTCAAAATAATCCGCTATGGCTTGTTGTAGTTCGCTACGAAACACAGGGTCCAAAAGGGCGCTTCCCTGAAACCTCCATGTGAATTGCCTATGTACATATGTAGGGAAGTCTAGCGAGAGGCTGACAGGTGAGTGGTCAGATAGCATTTTAGGTAGGTGTTCAATTGTCTGTGTCCATGTGCATGCATCCTGCGTGAGCAGCCAATAGTCTATTCTAGACCATGTGATATGCGTCGTTGACGTGCAGGTACCCTCTTAGCATCCTCCGTGCCTTAGTCTCCATATCTCAGTCATTCCCCACGTGTCCTTGCCTTCCTGTAGTACTTTGGCTGCTTGTTTACCATACCTTTCGTTACCAGTCGACCTATTGAGGGCCGGGTCTAGACACGTACTAAAATTCCCTCCCCATATTAGGATGTATGACGTTACAACGCATACTTTTACAACGCATGCACTTACAACGCAATTTTTACAACGCAACATCCACTACAACGCATTCCATTACATCGCATGACACTACAACGCATTTTTAAAAACTACCTTTACAACGCATTCCATTACATCACATACTACCTTTACAACGCATACAATTACAACGCATAATATTACATTGCATTTAAGGTAAGTATTGGATAGTATAGGGGTAAAAATTACTATTCTAACTCCAGGGGGTGCAACAGTAGGGTAAGTGTTGGATAGTATAGGGGTAAAAATTACTATTCTAACTCCAGGGGGTGCAACAGTAGGGTAAGTGTTGGATAGTATAGGGGTAAAAATTACTATTCTAACTCCAGGGGGTGCAACAGTAGGGTAAGTGTTGGATAGTATAGGGGTAAAAATTACTATTCTAACTCCAGGGGGTGCAACAGTAGGGTAATTGTTGGATAGTATAGGGGTAAAAATTACTAATCTAACTCCAGGGGGTGCAACAGTAGGGTAAGTGTTGGATAGTGTAGGGGTAAAAATTACTATTCTAACTCCAGGGGGTGCAACAGTAGGGTAAGTGTTGGATAGTATAGGGGTAAAAATTACTATTCTAACTCCAGGGGGTGCAACAGTAGGGTAAGTGTTGGATAGTATTGGGGTAAAAATTACTATTCTAACTCCAGGGGGTGCAACAGTAGGGTAAGTGTTGGATAGTATAGGGGAAAAAATTACTATTCTAACTCCAGGGGGTGCAACAGTAGGGTAAGTGTTGGATAGCATAGGGGTAAAAATTACTATTCTAACTCCAGGGGGTGCAACAGTAGGGTAAGTGTTGGATAGTGTAGTGTAATATTATGCGTTGTAATGGTATGCGTTGTAAAGGTAGTATGCGATGTAATGGAATGCGTTGTAAAGGTAGTTTTTAAAAATGCGTTGTAGTGTCATGCGATGTAATGGAATGCGTTGTAGCGGATGTTGCGTTGTAAAAAATGCGTTGTAATTGTAGTGCGTTGTAAAAGTTGCGTTGTAAAGGTTGTTCCCCCCATATTACAGTCGTGCTCTGTAATTCTCTGAGTTTAGACCATATGCTTGCATAAAAACTGGGGTCATCATTGTTTGGACCGTAGGACGTTACTATTGTCAGTATTGTACCCCCAAAATTTCCATGTACTATTACATACCGACCTTGGTTGTCTTTAATGGTATGTATAGGTTGGAAAGGAGTACCGCGCCTAATTAACAGCAGCACCCCTCTGGCATACGTTGAGAATGAGTACGCCATATGATACGTCGCCCATCTCGTACCCACCCTGGCTTCCGTGAGAGATGTAAGATGTGTTTCTTGTATACAGGCGACATTAATACCATGTCTATCAAAGTATGCTAGTACCCTATGCATTTTCTGCGTATTTTGAAATCCACGAACATTCCACGTTATGAACGTTAGTTTTCGGGTATTCGAGTTAGCATCAGCCATGTCTATCATCCTCCCCAATCTGAAACCTCACCCGCTGTGAAATTCCAAGTGTAGGTAAAGAAACAAATGTAAATTTCCTCAATGTCGACCAGATTCTTTTACATTCCCAACCCCCGCCCTCCACCTACTCCACCCTATCCCGTGTAGCGGAGCCAATCCCATATCGTTGTACCATTTCGCCCATCGTCTCCTCCCGCCCTCAAGAAACAAAAGACAAAAAAACACAATGAATAAAATGGTGTGGTTCACACTAAAGGGCGCGAGCTGCCATCCCATTACTTGTGGGGAAAAAAACACATGGGTAGATGCCCAGTCAACTTATATACCAGAAACTCAACATGTTGCAACACACCTACAAATAATTACTAGTGAGACATTGGTCAACAATGATCAAGAAACATTTGAGCCAAAAACCATAAATGAGCTAAGCTATTAGGTTGTACTTAATATCGCCTTAGTAGGGTATGAACAAGTGCAATCATTTGACTTATCTCACACATCTTCCTGGTCCTGCCATCAAGTTCTATTGATGGACGCGCCTTCATTACATCCAAAAGAAATACGTGCACTAGTTTGCGGACAACCGCCGCATTCTTTTTCTAAATGTAAGAGGCTTGATATTCCAGTGTCATGTAGCAGCTGCTTCCCCATAGTAGTTCTGCACTATTCAGTTCCTTGCCGTCCGAGTGTATGATGGAGCAACTGCCAATACATACAATACCCAGTCATTCAATGTCTGATGTAGTAGATTGTTCTTCCTGATTGCCTCTTGGAGATTTCCTCTGCATGTTCTGTTGACCTTTCTGTTGGAGTAATTTCAGCACTTCCCGGGGTTCATTGTAAATCCTTGATTTCCCTTCATCCGTGACTCTAGCTGGCAGGGTATAACATAGCATGTTTAAAATCTCTCAATTTTTGTTTCGCCAGGCCGAACTTCTTCCTCACTTCTTGAACAGATACTGTGAAGTCGGGATAGAGGGAGATATCCATTCCTTCATGGTTCAACTTGCCCAATTCTCTGGCTTTCTGAAGTGCTGCATCTCTGTCCCTGTAATTTTAGATTCGTGCTATGATCGGTCTTGGTCTCGAGCCAGCAGGCGGCTTTGGCGCCAAGGACCTGTGCGCTCTCTTGACTAGGAATATTTCGGAAAACGTTTCTCGCCCCAGCAGGGAGATGAGCAGTTGTTCCACAAATCGCTCCATTGGACCTGTGTTTGTCGTTTCTGATACGCCCGTCAGGCGAATATTGTTTCTTCGGGACCTCGCTTCCAAGTCCTTCGCTTTCGCAGTTATGGCCGCTAGATGTTTTTCCATTTTGCCCTGCTTCGTATCCATCTGCATCTGATTGTCTTTGGCTTCGGATATTCTGCGCTCCGCCATATCGATTCTTTCTGTGTGCTTATCTAGGCGTTCAGACATCCTGTCGACTCTATACGTCAGAGAGTCTATTTTACCATCAATATTTGTCAATGCGGCTTGGATCGTGGTGAACATAGCTTGTACATCATCATTCGTTACTCCTCCCACCGCACCTGTCGTCGTTTGCGTCGATGGTTGATCTTCCGCTCCGTGATCAAGTTGTTTTTTTGCCTGTTCGAAGGTTATTTTGGGCTGATTGCGGTCTGTCTTGACCATGGTGCCGGTATCTCTTATTCCCAACATAGGCTCTGTAGAGAGGAGTTGCGTCCAGACGAAAGCAGAGTTGGGGGCACTGCACAAAAATCACAGCAGCACGATTTCATCGTATGTATGACGTGTTATTGTACGTTGCAGGCAGACACACACCTCAGCGCCAGCCATCCGCCGGGTCCAGACCTCCGCGCAGCACTCTTCTCACTCACGGATTAATACTGTAGGGAGACCACCAGGTTACACAGTTATGTCACTCATTTCCTTTCCCCATGCTTCGGACTTGCAAGCTGTTGTTTCAGGTCATTCTGCCCGTGTCACCCTGCAACGCCTGCCTGAAAAGCCCAGCTCACCGTCAGGTATTGGCTCTGCACTGCACCTCTGTATTGCAGTTGATGGTGCCCCCAGTAGGTGTACCTCTGTGTCTGCTCTGGTCTACCCGTAGGAGGAACAGGAAAGGTCCCTGAAACCCAAGGGACAGGTGAGGATGATGCAGTGCACTTTAGGTCACAGCAGAGTACCGCAAGAGCGGGCTCTCACCCCTCCCGTGCGCTGAGCAAACAGGCCACCAGCTCGCTGCCAAGAAGGCAGACGAGGGCAAGCACACAGGGTTATCTTTGCACCCAGGCTCCCCGCCGAGTGCAGTGAAGCGTTGCACTCGTAGCTCCATGGTGGGACCTCGTATCTCCCGCTGTGGTGTTCACCCGCACTAAGCACGCCGCCACCTCCTGGCGAGGCGCACCCTATGCAGACAGCGCGTCTCCCTCCTTTCACCGTGCAGCGTTTACCGGTTTTGTTTTTTTAAAAGGGCTTGACCAGCACAACATGCACTGCGGCCGATCGTCTCTCCAGGCACAAGCGTGGTCAGTTTTCCTGTGCGATATGTCCTCACCACGTATTTCTTTATAGTTGCATCGTTCGCCCTGTCTATTTATTTGCACCGCCACTGCCACGCACATCGCAGTAGTACTCCCGGATCTGGTTTCCACAATCTCGTCTCCACTGGGCCCCCTCGAAGTCACTGTCCCGATCGTACCGACCCAGACCTCACTGCGCGGCCGCGCTACGTGCTGTGCGTCGCGGCCTCTCCTCCCATAGCAGTCCACAGCTTCAGTTTCATTTTCACTGGGCAAGGCCCTAGCGTGCCGAGTGCCACTCCTCAAACTGCAGTGGGCTTTAGCGTCGGATTTCACGGCTCGTGGAGGTACCCGGTGCCTGCGCAGGGTCAGGTCTCACTTTTCCATATCTTTAAGGTTCTGTATATGCAGAATAAATAAAGGATAGGTCAGGCGTCCGAGAGGAGCTCACTCAGATCGCGGTCATCTCTCTCCGTGGCTAGCTCCGCCCCCGCTTCTGTGAGTTAATGCATTTCAGTACAGCCCCCAAAACTGCCTGGGGTCAGATGTGTTGCTCAGGCAGGTGTCAAACTGGGCCTTACATTTACCCACTAGCTGTGCCATATACTCAGTAGGCTCAATATCCTTCTATTTCTGCTGGATCCCCATTTTCTGGAGTACTTTATAGGGCAAACCATATTATCGAAAGGAGGTTGATTCAGCCGGAGGGTTAAACTGAGGATTTACGAGTTGTGGTCATTTATAGCACAACTTTGGATATCAAAATTACATACCTTTCTATCCCAGGTTTCAATTAATGAGTGCTTACCCCTACCTGTGAATGTCATCTACTTCAAAACTTCACACACTAACAGGTATTGGCTAAACATAAATTCATACACAATCAGCAGCCTATTCAGCTCTTCTCCACAAGAACTTTGGGCAAAAATGGCCCTCCATTAATTTTTTTAGGTGACCATCACTAAGTCATGTGCAAGAGAATCAATAATTCGAGTATTGCTGCAATTAAAATTATTATGGTAAAAAGTTGTGAGTACTACCAGAGATGCCACAGACAGGGACAAATTAAATGGAAGAAGGAGAGTCTATCCAAGACGTCACTACCCTTACTGTCAGAGTGGTACTTATAAGGGTAACTAAACCCCTCCTATGATGTCCTGAGAGAGATGAAATTACAGCGGAAAACATTGATAGATAGCCATTAACGTGTATTATAGACCAGGACCAAGTCCCCTGGAGACATACAATATGATCCGGCGACATTCATTTTACCCAACTACTATTGGTCAGTTTGTGCAACATAGCAGGAAAGTAATTAAATGGCGGGTGGTGCAGCCCCCCTACTAGCTTAACATGAACTCTCTCAACCCTCTCAGGCAAGAAGATTGCATCATGGTCATTAAACAGTAAATGAGAAGAGTCAACATAATCCATCACAGTGGGCGTCGTCACTGAGCCATCTTGGGATAATCAAAATTTAGCAAGGTCCAATCCCTGATTTTCAGTTTGAGCTAGAAAGGTTGCTTTGTAAGGCTCCAAGTAATGTTTGAAGGACTTGAATTGGTGTGTCAAAGTTTTCGACTAAGGGCATCTTGGTATCTATGTTGCCAGTGCAAACAGCCGGGCAGGGACAAGTTTTTACTCTCCTTGCAGATTGCAGAGTCAATCAACCTACTCCAGTACATTGTAACAATTATGTTCCCCACTATGCGCCCGGTGGGTTTATAGAAATAGCCCATAGGGATCGGCTAAATTCTTTCAGCGAGTCCGTGTAGATTGCCCAACACCTCCAGGATGAACCTCACAAGCTTTGGTTCACAAAAATTAATAACAATACAGTCGCCTGGATCTACTTTGGGAGATTTCAACAGCCATTGCACCCTGTCAATACCAATCATTCCATCTGCTAATTCGTCTAAAGGTAGTACTTATTCAATGGATCACCTTGTTCTTTACTCAGTGGTCTGGTTCCGGTTAAACTGGGGTCTGAGGAGGGATGTTCATTAAAACATTTCCATACAGAGTGCACTCCAGAGGAAGTTGAAGGGGACACCTTTTGTATAAAAACCCATTCTCTTCACTTTAAACCTTCAAAAGTGGGCAGAGAAGGAAATGAATTAGTTGTGATGCATGATTAGTTCAAAATATAATTTTAGGTTAGGAAACTAGGAATAGGCTGTCTGATTTAGAAAGCACAATGCTGTGCCTGTCAACATTTTTTTGTAGAGAGTACCATTAATTATTTTTAAATCTTTTTTATTCCTTTCATAAGCATGCATGTGCAAGAAGGCATCTGAGGGCCAATTTGCTGCCACCACCAGCACTGCAGCTGGTGGGACTACCACCACAGTCACCACCCCCATCAGCACCATGGCAAATTGTTCTGCTGGACCCAGTAAGTCATGTGTATTAATATTTATAACTTTTCCCTCTTCCCGCTAGTACATTTATGGCTGTGTGCAGTTATACTATCTACTTTTTTTAAACTCTCCTATCCAATGTTTGTTATCTGTGCATCAGCCCTTTGTGTTTCTCTATTTCCTGTTTCCGCAGCTGACTTTCTCCTGCCAGTAGCTATCTTCTGCTCCCTTTCTTCGTAAGCTTTTCCTTGCCTCTCTTTTATGTCTTGCATAGTACTGTTAAGAGAACAGATATTTGGTAACATGAAGAGGATCGCAGGTCCAAGTCAGCTTTCTTGATGAAACAGTCAAAAAGTACAGGGACAGGGAGATAGAGTGGCCACGGTTATGGGCCCCTTATTTTGTCTTATTTATACAGTATACCAGCAGTTTCGATGACAGTTGCATGGAAGGAACAAGATCCTTTTACCAATCAGTACCATTTGTCATTTATTGACCACTTCCTTTAAACCCTTCATTGCGTTTCACTCTCATCCTTTCGTAGCCTTATTCCTCCATCAGAAGACAAAAAGTTTTTGGTTGACTTGTTTACCTGGCTTTTTTAACACGTTGTCAGCCAACAAACCTCCCAAAGTGATAACTTTGAAAGAAGATATTGAAAGAATGAGTGAATGAAAAGGCATTTGTAAAGTGCACACAATTTCCAAGGAGTGTCCTGGCAGTAAATTGAAAGGTAGCCTGCCAAACCTTTGCTGAATGTCCTTTCAATCATGTTGAAGGAGCCAGGTCTTTAACTTTTTCCTGAAGACTGATAGATCGAAGATGGACCGAAGCTCTATGGTGAGATTGTTTCATGCCATAGAGTATATATATATTCACTGAAAAAACCATAGGTTTCACACATGTTATAGTTAGCTGTACATTTTACTGATAAAAAACCAATGAAATTCCCCCGTTATAGTTACTGTAGGCAACTATAACTCACACGACCGTAATCCTCTGCTGATGCTAATACTGTATTTAGACACTTATTTGCCCATGTCTTCTTCCATTAAATTTTAGCTATACATATATTACAAATATTTTTTTTTCATAAAGACACATATGTCATCAGCAGAGGATTACGGTCGCGTGAGTTATAGTTGCCTACAGTAACTATAACGGGGGAATTTCATTGGTTTTTTATCAGTAAAATGTACAGCTAACTATAACATGTGTGAAACCTATGGTTTTTTCAGTGAATTTGCAAGGTTTTTTAACTGCTAATTCCTAACTATAACGTGTGTGAAACCTATGGTTTTTTCAGTGAATTTGTACGGTTTTTTAAATGCTAACTTACTTTACGCCATTCGTGGCGTGCGCGCCCAGTTAACGCAGTTCGTTCCGTGCGCGCACGGTGCGCTTCGCGCACCGCGCGCCCACTTTACGCAGTTAGTGCCATGCACGCACGTGCCCACATTATGCGGGATGGGCCATGTACGCACGATGCGCTTCGCGCACCGTGCGCAAATGGGGGACATATTATGCGCATCGTTGTGAAATGTTTTGTTTATTATTTTCATTTGTTTGATATACCATGCACAAATGGTGCCCTTCGAAAACCATTTGCACATGGGGTGGGGAGAGTGTGGATTTTTATTTATTTTTTTTTTAACCAATTTTTACAGTACGCGTACGGTAAGCGTAATCGGCGATTTTTCGAAAAAAATTTTTTTAGCCTTGGGGGTTGTTTGGGGGCCCGTATATCACTGCTGGGTGATTATTATCTCAATATACTGCCCCTTTACACATTTTTGGGCTTCATTTATGCTGCCCCACTCAGAGTGCGAGAGAGAAAATGGCGGACGCCGCTTCCTGGTTTCGGCCGATTCGAATGTTTACTAAGATCTAAGAGCCAATCAGAATCGCGCTCGCGCACGTCACCGTACGCGTACGGTAAGCGCACCGTAAGCGCACCGTAAGCTGGCTCAGATATATATATTGATTTAAAGGATATTTTCTCAGAATCTACTGAACAGATTTACACCAAACCTACAAAAGGCACTTCCTTGACCTGAGGACTACCTCTCTGCCAAATTTCAAGTAATTCTGTTCAGCCGTTCGGGCTGTAGCTGTGTCTAAAGCTCCTATGGAAAATTGCATGGGAAAAACGCGTTTTGGGACCCCCCTTTTATCTCAGCCCCCGCTTGACGAATCCCCCCGAGACTTTCAGGGTAGGAGCGGAGCGTAGCGCCCCACCTATTTTGAAAAATTCCCGAGGATTCGTCGACCGGCGCAAAAGTTATTCAAAATAGAATGTTGCGGATTTCCTATGGAAACGTGGTCCTAACTATAACTACCTACTGGCGACCGCCAGTAGGTAATATATATATATATATATTCACTGAAAAAACCATAGGTTTCACACATGTTATAGTTAGCTGGACATTTTACTGATAAAAAACCAATGAAATTCCCCCGTTATAGTTACTGTAGGCAACTATAACTCACGCGACCGCAATCCTCTGCTGATGCTAATACTGTATTTAGACACTTATTTGCCCATGTCTTCTTCCATTAATTTTTAGCTATACATATATTACAAATATTTTTTTTTCATAAAGACACATATGTCATCAGCAGAGGATTATGGTCGCGTGAGTTATAGTTGCCTACAGTAACTATAACGGGGGAATTTCATTGGTTTTTTATCAGTAAAATGTCCAGCTAACTATAACATGTGTGAAACCTATGGTTTTTTCAGTGAATTTGCAAGGTTTTTTAAATGCTAATTCCTAACTATAACGTGTGTGAAACCTATGGTTTTTTCAGTGAATTTGTACGTTTTTTTAAATGCTAAGTTACTTTACGCCATTTGTGGCGTGCGCGCCCACTTAACGCAGTTCGTTCCGTGCGCGCACGGTGCGCTTCGCGCACCGTGCGCGCACAGTGAGCACGCGGTGCGCTTCGCGCACCGCGTGCCCACGTTATGCTAGATGGGCCATGAACGCACGATGCGCTTCGCGCACCGTGCGCACATGGAGGTCATATGATGAGCATAGTTGTGACAGGTAAAATATAGGTTTTGTTTATCTCTGATGAGCCATGCACAAAAGGTGCCCTTCGGGCACCTTTTGCACATGGGGTGGGGAGAATGTGGATATTTTTTTTTTTTATTAATATTTCTTACCGTACGCGTACGGTAAGCGTAATCGGCGAAATTTTCGAAAAAATTAAAATTGCCTTTTTTCACTTGGGGGATCGTTGGGGACTCCCTCGACATGGCTAGGTGCTTGGGAGCTGTGTAAACAGCCCCTTTACATGATTTGCACTTTGTTTTTCAACCCCCTGTCAGAGTGCGAGAGAGAAAATGGCGGCCGCCGCTTCCTGGTTTCGACCGATTCGAATGTTTACTAAGATCTAAGGGCCAATCAGAATCGCGCACGCCACCGTACGCGTACGGTAAGCGCACCGTAAGCGCACCGTAAGCTGGCTCAGATATATATATTGATTTAAAGGCTATTTTCTCAGAATCTACTGAACAGATTTACACCAAACCTACAAAAGGCACTTCCTTGACCTGAGGACTACCTCTATGCAAAATTTCAAGTAATTCTGTTCAGCCGTTCGGGCTGTAGCTGTGTCTAAAGGTCCTCTGGAAAAATGCATGGGAAAAACGCGTTTTGGGACCCCCCTTTTATCTCAGCCCCCGCTTGACGAATCCCCCCGAGACTTTCAGGGTAGGAGCGGAGCGTAGCGCCCCACCTATTTTGAAAAATTCGCGAGGATTTGTCAACCGGCGCCAAAGTTATTCAAAATAGAATGTTGCGGATTTCCTATGGAAACGTGGTCCTAACTATAACTACCTACTGGCGACCGCCAGTAGGTAATATATATATATATATACTCATATATGCTCATGTGGGCCTCTGAGGAAAGGGAAGGACTCCCTGAAACGCGTCAGGCCGGGGGGCACTATGAAGGAAAGGGAAGCTGGCTGTCTCTGGAATAAATAGTTTTAATACTTACCTGCGACGGAGTGCGGCCTCGTCTCTGGGCAAATTTGGTGAAGTAATTCATACACGGCGGTTCCGGCCGTGGAGGAAACGCACCACCAATGAAATTAACATGGACTGCGCGAGGGGAAAGCATTTCCCTTTGTGATCGGCGGAGCAGGTTCCTGAAATGGGAGACAGCCAGAGTCCTTTTCAAATGCCTAATGGAGGGTAACATTGGCCCCTGAAATTGCACATGAGCACTCGACCCACTGGAGGGGAGAAAGGGTGCAGAAAGGAACTGCGGGTCCCAGCATGCAATGCGCAAGTGAAAAAAATTAAATGGGCACACCAGAGGCCAATTATAAATTTGAAAAGCGTGCAGGGGACAGTGCAGCAGCACGCATTTTAGTCTGCTCATGTGGGCCTCTGAGGAAAGGGAAGGACTCCCTGAAACGCGTCAGGCCGGAGGGCACTATGAAGGAAAGGGAAGCTGGCTGTATCTGGAATAAATTGTTTTAATACTTACCTGCGACGGAGTGCGGCCTCGTCTCTGGGCAAATTTGGTGAAGTAATTCATACACGGCGGTTCTGGCCGTGGAGGCAACGCACCACCAATGAAATTAACATGGACTGCGCGAGGGGAAAGCATTTCCCTTTGTGATCGGCGGAGCAGGTTCCTGAAATGGGAGACAGCCAGAGTCCTTTTCAAATGCCTAATGGAGGGTAACATTGGCCCCTGAAATTGCACATGAGCACTCGACCCACTGGAGGGGAGAAAGGGTGCAGAAAGGAACTGCGGGTCCCAGCATGCAATGCGCAAGTGAAAAAAATTAAATGGGCACACCGGAGGCCAATTATAAATTTGAAAAGCGTGCAGGGGACAGTGCAGCAGCACGCATTTTAGTCTGCTCATGTGGGCCTCTGAGGAAAGGGAAGGACTCCCTGAAACGCGTCAGGCCGGGGGGCACTATGAAGGAAAGGGAAGCTGGCTGTATCTGGAATAAATTGTTTTAATACTTACCTGCGACGGAGTGCAGCCTCGTCTCTGGGCAAATTTGGTGAAGTAATTCATACACGGCGGTTCCGGCCGTGGAGGCAACGCACCACCAATGAAATTAACATGGACTGCGCGAGGGGAAAGCATTTCCCTTTGTGATCGGCGGAGCAGGTTCCTGAAATGGGAGACAGCCAGAGTCCTTTTCAAATGCCTAATGGAGGGTAACATTGGCCCCTGAAATTGCACACTCGACCCACTGGAGGGGAGAAAGGGTGCAGAAAGGAACTGCGGGTTCCAGCATGCAATGCGCAAGTGAAAAAAATTAAATGGGCACACCGGAGGCCAATTATACATTTGAAAAGCGTGCAGGGGACAGTGCAGCAGCACGCATTTTAGTCTGCTCATGTGGGCCTCTGAGGAAAGGGAAGGACTCCCTGAAACGCGTCAGGCCGGGGGGCACTATGAAGGAAAGGGAAGCTGGCTGTATCTGGAATAAATTGTTTTAATACTTACCAGCGACGGAGTGCGGCCTCGTCTCTGGGCAAATTTGGTGAAGTAATTCATACACGGCGGTTCCGGCCGTGGAGTCAATGCACCACCAATGAAATTAACATGGATTGCGCGAGGGGAAAGCATTTCCCTTTGTGATCGGCGGAGCAGGTTCCTGAAATGGGAGACAGCCAGAGTCCTTTTCAAATGCCTAATGGAGGGTAACATTGGCCCCTGAAATTGCACATGAGCACTCGACCCACTGGAGGGGAGAAAGGGTGCAGAAAGGAACTGCGGGTCCCAGCATGCAATGCGCAAGTGAAAAAAATTAAATGGGCACACCGGAGGCCAATTATAAATTTGAAAAGCGTGCAGGGGACAGTGCAGCAGCACGCATTTTAGTCTGCTCATGTGGGCCTCTGAGGAAAGGGAAGGACTCCCTGAAACGCGTCAGGCCGGGGGGCACTATGAAGGAAAGGGAAGCTGGCTGTATCTGGAATAAATTGTTTTAATACTTACCTGCGACGGAGAGCGGCCTCGTCTCTGGGCAAATTTGGTGAAGTAATTCATACACGGCGGTTCTGGCCGTGGAGGCAATGCACCACCAATGAAATTAACATGGACTGCGCGAGGGGAAAGCATTTCCCTTTGTGATCGGCGGAGCAGGTTCCTGAAATGGGAGACAGCCAGAGTCCTTTTCAAATGCCTAATGGAGGGTAACATTGGCCCCTGAAATTGCACATGAGCACTCGACCCACTGGAGGGGAAAAAGGGTGCAGAAAGGAACTGCGGGTTCCAGCATGCAATGCGCAAGTGAAAAAAATTAAATGGGAACACCGGAGGCCAATTATAAATTTGAAAAGCGTGCAGGGGACAGTGCAGCAGCACGCATTTTAGTCTGCTCATGTGGGCCTCTGAGGAAAGGGAAGGACTCCCTGAAACGCGTCAGGCCGGGGGGCACTATGAAGGAAAGGGAAGCTGGCTGTATCTGGAATAAATTGTTTTAATACTTACCAGCGACGGAGTGCGGCCTCGTCTCTGGGCAAATTTGGTGAAGTAATTCATACACGGCGGTTCCGGCTGTGGAGGCAACGCACCACCAATGAAATTAACATGGACTGCGCGAGGGGAAAGCATTTCCCTTTGTGATCGGCGGAGCAGGTTCCTGAAATGGGAGACAGCCAGAGTCCTTTTCAAATGCCTAATGGAGGGTAACATTGGCCCCCGAAATTGCACATGAGCACTCGACCCACTGGAGGGGAGAAAGGGTGCAGAAAGGAACTGCGGGTCCCAGCATGCAATGCGCAAGTGAAAAAAATTAAATGGGCACACCGGAGACCAATTATAGATTTGAAAAGCGTGCAGGGGACAGTGCAGCAGCACGCATTTTAGTCTGCTCATGTGGGCCTCTGAGGAAAGGGAAGGACTCCCTGAAACGCGTCAGGCCGGGGGGCACTATGAAGGAAAGGGAAGCTGGCTGTATCTGGAATAAATAGTTTTAATACTTACCTGCGACGGAGTGCGGCCTCGTCTCTGGGCAAATTTGGTGAAGTAATTCATACACGGCGGTTCCGGCCGTGGAGGCAACGCACCACCAATGAAATTAACATGGACTGCGCGAGGGGAAAGCATTTCCCTTTGTGATCGGCGGAGCAGGTTCCTGAAATGGGAGACAGCCAGAGTCCTTTTCAAATGCCTAATGGAGGGTAACATTGGCCCCTGAAATTGCACATGAGCACTCGACCCACTGGAGGGGAGAAAGGGTGCAGAAAGGAACTGCGGGTCCCAGCATGCAATGCGCAAGTGAAAAAAATTAAATGGGCACACCGGAGGCCAATTATAAATTTGAAAAGCGTGCAGGGGACAGTGCAGCAGCACGCATTTTAGTCTGCTCATGTGGGCCTCTGAGGAAAGGGAAGGACTCCCTGAAACGCGTCAGGCCGGGGGGCACTATGAAGGAAAGGGAAGCTGGCTGTATCTGGAATAAATTGTTTTAATACTTACCTGCGACGGAGTGCGGCCTCGTCTCTGGGCAAATTTGGTGAAGTAATTCATACACGGCGGTTCCGGCCGTGGAGGCAACGCACCACCAATGAAATTAACATGGACTGCGCGAGGGGAAAGCATTTCCCTTTGTGATCGGCGGAGCAGGTTCCTGAAATGGGAGACAGCCAGAGTCCTTTTCAAATGCCTAATGGAGGGTAACATTGGCCCCTGAAATTGCACATGAGCACTCGACCCACTGGAGGGGAGAAAGGGTGCAGAAAGGAACTGCGGGTCCCAGCATGCAATGCGCAAGTGAAAAAAATTAAATGGGCACACCGGAGACCAATTATACATTTGAAAAGCGTGCAGGGGACAGTGCAGCAGCACGCATTTTAGTCTGCTCATGTGGGCCTCTGAGGAAAGGGAAGGACTCCCTGAAACGCGTCAGGCCGGGGGGCACTATGAAGGAAAGGGAAGCTGGCTGTATCTGGAATAAATTGTTTTAATACTTACCTGCGACGGAGTGCGGCCTCGTCTCTGGGCAAATTTGGTGAAGTAATTCATACACGGCGGTTCCGGCCGTGGAGGCAACGCACCACCAATGAAATTAACATGGACTGCGCGAGGGGAAAGCATTTCCCTTTGTGATCGGCGGAGCAGGTTCCTGAAATGGGAGACAGCCAGAGTCCTTTTCAAATGCCTAATGGAGGGTAACATTGGCCCCTGAAATTGCACATGAGCACTCGACCCACTGGAGGGGAGAAAGGGTGCAGAAAGGAACTGCGGGTCCCAGCATGCAATGCGCAAGTGAAAAAAATTAAATGGGCACACCTGAGGCCAATTATAAATTTGAAAAGCGTGCAGGGGACAGTGCAGCAGCACGCATTTTAGTCTGCTCATGTGGGCCTCTGAGGAAAGGGAAGGACTCCCTGAAACGCGTCAGGCCGGGGGGCACTATGAAGGAAAGGGAAGCTGGCTGTATCTGGAATAAATTGTTTTAATACTTACCTGCGACGGAGTGCGGCCTCGTCTCTGGGCAAATTTGGTGAAGTAATTCATACACGGCGGTTCCGGCCGTGGAGGCAACGCACCACCAATGAAATTAACATGGACTGCGCGAGGGGAAAGCATTTCCCTTTGTGATCGGCGGAGCAGGTTCCTGAAATGGGAGACAGCCAGAGTCCTTTTCAAATGCCTAATGGAGGGTAACATTGGCCCCTGAAATTGCACATGAGCACTCGACCCACTGGAGGGGAGAAAGGGTGCAGAAAAGAACTGCGGGTCCCAGCATGCAATGCGCAAGTGAAAAAAATTAAATGTGCACACCGGAGGCCAATTATAAATTTGAAAAGCGTGCAGGGGACAGTGCAGCAGCACGCATTTTAGTCTGCTCATGTGGGCCTCTGAGGAAAGGGAAGGACTCCCTGAAACGCGTCAGGCCGGGGGGCACTATGAAGGAAAGGGAAGCTGGCTGTATCTGGAATAAATTGTTTTAATACTTACCTGCGACGGAGTGCGGCCTCGTCTCTGGGCAAATTTGGTGAAGTAATTCATACACGGCGGTTCCGGCCGTGGAGGCAACGCACCACCAATGAAATTAACATGGACTGCGCGAGGGGAAAGCATTTCCCTTTGTGATCGGCGGAGCAGGTTCCTGAAATGGGAGACAGCCAGAGTCCTTTTCAAATGCCTAATGGAGGGTAACATTGGCCCCTGAAATTGCACATGAGCACTCGACCCACTGGAGGGGAGAAAGGGTGCAGAAAGGAACTGCGGGTCCCAGCATGCAATGCGCAAGTGAAAAAAATTAAATGGGCACACCGGAGGCCAATTATAAATTTGAAAAGCGTGCAGGGGACAGTGCAGCAGCACGCATTTTAGTCTGCTCATGTGGGCCTCTGAGGAAAGGGAAGGACTCCCTGAAACGCGTCAGGCCGGGGGGCACTATGAAGGAAAGGGAAGCTGGCTGTATCTGGAATAAATTGTTTTAATACTTACCTGCGACGGAGTGCGGCCTCGTCTCTGGGCAAATTTGGTGAAGTAATATATATATATATATATATATATATATATATATATATATATATATATATTTATGAATGTGTGTTTATGGATGCATATTAGGCATTATATATAGGTATATATATACATATATATATATATATATATATATATATATATATATATATATATATATATATATATATATATATATATATATACCTATATATATATATTACCTACTGGCAGTCGCCAGTAGGTAGTTATGGTTAGGACCTATTATCCATTAATCGTAATAGATTCAGTGCTAGTCGCAATACGGTTTGGGATACTTTTAAAGCTACACTTCGAGGGGAGACTGTGAGCTTTGTAGCAGCGGAAAGAAAAACTCAAGCAGATAGAAAGGAGGCACTTATGTGCCAACTCATACAAGCTGAGGGAAAACATATAAGGGAGATTGCAGAACGAAGAAGGGTACCCGAAACACATCAGCAAATAACGACTCTAAAAGCTGAACTTAATAGTTACTTGGCTAAAGAAGCCGCAGAGAAATCCTTTTTAATAGGAAACAAAGCTTTTGAAAATGGAGAGGCTGTAGGAAGGAGATTGGCTTTCATCACGCGTCAGAGACAGACCCAGAATTTAATAACTAATATCAAGCAGGGAGATCATATTATTTCAGATGCAGCAGGAATTGTTAACGAATTTCAAAAATATTATCAGTCACTCTATAAGAATAAGGAGGAGGTTGAAAAATCACAAGAAGTCGAAGCACTGCTGAACAAAATAGCGGAAATAGATCTATTAGGAAAGCTAGGGGAAGTTGAGAGAGCTGAACTTGAAAAAGAGATAACTATTGAAGAAATAGATTTGGCAATGAATGAATTAGCAGTAGGTAAGGCCCCTGGCTCAGACAGATTTCCTCTGGAGATTTATAGATTGCTGAAGGGAATCATTATCCCCCTAATGTTGGATTTATTTTTGGGCATACAGTATAGTGGAGTCCCTCCAAATTCATGGAAAGAAACGGACATTATAGTATTTCCTAAAAAGGGAAAACCTCCTGATGCCCCGTCTTCATATCGTCCAATATCTTTGATAAATTTGGATAATAAAGTGTATTCTAAGATCTTGGCTAATCGATTAGGGAGGATCATGGGTACCTTGGTCTCCCCCTGGCAGCATGGATTCGTGACTGGAAGGGATACGACGGACCATGTTCGCAGGGCAATTACGCTTTTTGACATCATGGCGGCAGGGGGAAGGCCGATGGCCATGATCCTCCTTGATGGGGAAAAAGCATTTGATAGGGTGTCATGGTCGTTTCTTTGGGAGGTACTTAGATATAAAGGCCTCGGCCCTAATATCATTGGAGCCATAAGAGCAATGTATGACAAACCTATGGCACGGATCCAACTTATGGGTTTGGAGTCAGGGAATATCTATATCTCCAGAGGAACGAGGCAGGGGTGCCCCTGTTCTCCTATATTATTTGCTTTGTACCTAGAACCGTTGCTGACGAAGATGATGGCTAGTGAGAAAAGTATTCCAGTTAGAACGGGGGAATATGAAAGTAAGATATTTGCATATGTGGATGACGTAGCAGTAATTACGACCCATCTTACAGAAGCCATCCAAGAGATAGAACAGTTGTCAGAAGAATTTGGAGTATTATCAGGTTATGCATTGAATAAGGGGAAAACGATCTTTGTTTGTACGCAGAATTTAATATTTAACGATACCAGGAGAACAGACAGAGCAACGTATTTAGGGGTCTGTATCTGCGCCGACATTAAAGTTACTATGGAATTAAATTATGAGCCCCTAATTGAGTCAATTGGGAAGGATCTTCGGCGGGTTAATAATTTACATTTAACACTTATAGGGCGTGGTAATTATATAAAAATGAATGTACTTCCCAAGCTGCTCTATCTTTTTCGTTCCATACCATTAGCTATTAAAGAATCAATTATGAAGCGGATTGAGGCTATAATTTCAGGATTTATTTGGCAGTATGGGAAAATAAGGCGCTCTTTACAATATTTGTCGCTACCTTTAGATAGAGGTGGTTTATTAGTCCCAATAATTAGGCTTTACTACTATGCTGCTTTCTTGCAACAGATGGTACCACTATTCTCATCCTCGAGCACCGATATATTGAATATAGGTGTAATACCATCAACCTTTGAGTTATCAATGGGAAAAGCATATAGGAAGCTTTGTTTAAAATATATGGAGCGAGGGTTTTATAAGCGAACAAAGCTACAGACAATTCAAGGAGTTTGGAAAGTTTGGAAATGTGTGACCAATATGATAGAAATTCCTAAGTTAAATAGGTATACCCCTTTATGGGATACGCCAATGCTTTCTGTTTTATTAGGAGACGTAGTCAGTAAAAGGTGGGGGGGAAAAGGTATAAGTACATTTGCAGATCTCTGTGGCCAACTTGAAGTTATATCTTTTCCAGAACTTCAACAGAGGTATGGCCTACCAGGTGGACACTTTATAAAGTATCTTCAAATAATAAGCTGTATAACAATAAACCGATCAGTAGAGAGGGTTGGTGACAAAATACCACTACTGGAAGTACTGAGCAAGAAAGAAAGAAGCAGGATCGGTATACTTTATAATTGTCTATTGGAAAAAATTCCTGATGATTTAAATAAGAATGAGACAGCCTGGGCCAGTAAATTAAACAACCCGGACGTGGATATTGACAAGTCTTTTGCCCTATCCAGGCATATTTTATTAAGTTCCAATTTGAAGGTCCAACTTTATAAAACGGTTTTTAATCTATACTATACCCCGGCAAAGCTGCATAGCTGGGGAAAGAGAAATGATGATAAATGTGCTAGATGTGGGGAAGGACCGGCAGATCTTAAGCATATGTTATACGATTGTAATAAGTTGACAGATTTATTGAAAGAGATATCAAGGTTTTATGGTGAGCTATTCGGACAGCGTTTGGTAATGACACCAACCCTAATGATTCTAGGATATGATTGTTCCTTAGGTCTGGACAGGAAACAAGCTTATTCTCTTTTTACAGGGGCAGCGGTGTATAGGATACTTTTAACCGCACGTTGGAAAGATGTGGAACCCCCAAACTTTCAAATGTGGTTGTCTAGACTGTTGGGAATATACAATCAGGAAAAGGCCCTGTATGCGTGTAGAGGTGTTCGCTGTAAGGTACGGGGGAGGGAGGTCTGGGCATATATCTCAGAATGGTAAAGGGAAAGACTGGGGATTGGCTAAGTAATTGTACAATTTTAGAGTATTACTCTGCAGCATTATAGGGGCTTATCTAACATGAACTATATATTTGTAATTTTGCGTATTTGTACATATGTACTCTCTACCTCCGAATCTTGAAGTTTGAAGAGTTGTATTGTATTTATAAAATTCTGTGCTCTTTGAATAAAAAAATAAATAAAATAAATAAATAAATAAAAAAGGAAATCCGCAACAATCTATTTGGAATAACATTGGCGCCGGTCAAAACTCGTGGCCCACTCTGGTTTGCTCCTATCCTGAAAGTCTCGGGGTGATTCGTCAAGCGGGGGCTGATAAAAAAGGGGGGTCCCAAAACGTGTTTTCCCCATGCAATTTTCCATAGGGACCTTTAGTCGCAGCTACAGCCCGAACTGCTGAACGGAAATACACCAAATTTGGCAGAAAGGTAGACCTTGGTTCAGAGTCGTGCCTTTTGCTTAAATGGTGTAAATCCGTTCAGTAGTTCCTGAGAAAATCAAAATCAAAATCACATATATATCTATGGCCGCGCTAGATCCGCGCACCCTAAGCGCACTCTGCTTAGCACAAGCTGGATGCTAATTGGCTGTCAACATTCCAAACCAGGAAGTGTTGGCAGCCATCTTGTGCCTTTGTAGAACCGTGGCACAAGAAACCTAAGAAAAAAACGTGCAAAACGCAAAAAGGGGGCAGGGTAGAAACACCCTGACCCCCTAGGCCTGGTCAGGGGGTCCCACAAGGACCCACAAGGGCCAAAATGTTTTAATTTTTTTTAAAAATCGGCAAAATGTGCGCAGGGTGCGCGGATCTTGCCGATGAAAAGAAAAAACGAAGCGTGGGCTCCCGAGCTATATTGGTAATTAGCCCCTGGGGGGCCAAATCCCAGGGGCAGTGAAAGAATGCAGGTGGGGGCCCAAAGGGGCCCCCCAGCCCCGGGGACCGCCACCCCCGGGGCTTTATTAAAAATTGTGTGGGGGGATCCCCGAGGCTATAAATATGTAAATTGGGGGGTCTGTGACAGACCCCCCAGTCCGGGGACCACCACCCCCCGGGGCTTTGGAAATTGGTGAGAGGGGGGCCGCGCGACACCCTCCCCCTGGAGCCAATGATGGCCCTGGGGACTGCTACCCCCCAGGGCCGGCTCCTGCTGTGTGCCTCGGTGCCCACCCCCGGGACACTGCTGTTTGCTATGGAAGGGCGGGAGCCTCGCGGCTCCCGCCCTGCCATAGCAAACTTGGTTTGAATTTTGAAAGACAGAGCAGGAAACCTGCTCTCTCTTTCAAAATTCAAACCAAATTGCTTTTCCACACAGGGAGCTGCATGTTAGCAGCTCCCCATGTGGAAAAACAATGCCGGCTCCCGCAGGAGGCGGGGAGCCGGCGGGACTGTGGGGGGATTGGGGACCCCCCACAGCCCCCAACAGAGAGGGCCAGTACTGGGGGATGGGGTCCCTGGGGCTATTAGTGGCCCGGAAGGGGTGCCATGCGGCACCCCTCCCCAAAAATAACAACTTAAAAAAAAGAAAAAAATACATTATATAAATGCCGGCTCCGGGGGATGGAGTCCCCGGGGCCTTAAGTGGCCAGAGGAGGGGGGCAACCGGGGGACGGGGTCCCCGGGGCTGATTAAGGCCTCCGAAAGGGGGGCCACATGGCCCCCTTCCCAAATTTTTAATTTGTTTTAAAAAAATTAGGGGGCAGGCCCTGGGGGATGGGGTCCCCAGGGTCAAAACATGAGAAAAAGAAGGGGGTTACACAGCCCCCCTTCTTAAAAAAGAAATACTGGCATCGCGCCGGAGGCCATGCTCCCTCCTTTCAGCACTTTGCAAACGCACCCCCTGGCGCGTTTGCGGATGGGGAACGAATTCCCCTTGAATACTGTGCATAACAGGGGGCCAACTAGCCCACCAGGAACCTCCAGTATGCGCCAGGGGGCTGCGTTGCAGAGAGGTGTTCTAAGGCCACACCCCTTTTTACACCTCTGCAACACAGCTCTGTGGTGTTTAATGGAGGTAGCTGGTGGGCTAGTTGCACCCCAGGGACCCTCAGGATTCAAGGGGGGTAATTCACCAACTTAAAACACGCCACAGGCGCGTTTGCACAGTGGTGAAGGGAGGTGGCGGGGCCTGAGGTGACATGTGTGCAAACAAGCCCTGTGGCACATTTTAAGTTCAGGAATTAATTCCTCTTCAATCCGGAGTGTCCCTGGGGGCCAACTAGCCCACCAGGTATCTCCAGTAAGCGCCACGGAGCTGCGTTGCAGAGCGTTGAACACCTCTCTGCAACGCATCTCTCTGGCACATACTGGAGGCACATGGTGGGCTAGTTGGCCCCCAGGGACCCTCAGGATTGAGGAGGAATTAATTCCCCAACTTAAACCGCTCCAGAGGGTGTGTTTGCAGACATGTCACTTCAGGCCACGCCTCCTTCCTTCACCCCTGTGCAAACACGCCCCGTGGCGTGTTTTAAGTTGGGGGATTAACTCTCTTTTAATACTGAGGGTCCCTGTGGGCCAACTAGCCCAACATGTATCTCCAGTATGCGCCAGGGAGCTGCGTTGCAGACAGGTGTTGAGAGATTACGCTCCTTTTTACACCTCTCTGGAACGCAGCTCTGTGGCGCTTACTGGAGGTACATAGTGGGACCCTTAGGATTCAAGGGGACTTAATCTCTCAACTTAGAACGGCCACAGGGTGCGTTTACACAGTGGTGAAGGGAGGGGACAGGGCCTGAGGTGACGTGTGCAAACACGCCCTGTGGCGCATTTTAAGTTGGGGAAATAATTCCCCTTCGATCCTAAGAGACCCTGGGGGCCAACTAGCCCGCCAGGTGCTTCCAGTAAGCGCCACTTCGCTGCGTTGCAGAGAGGTGGTGCAGGCTGTGCCCCTTTTTACACCTCTCTGCAATGGTGCTTACTGGACGTACCTAGTGGGCTAATTTGCCTCTAGGGACCCTCAGGATTCAAGGGGAGTTAATCTCCCAACTTAAAACGACTACAGGGCGTGTTTACACAATGGGGAAGGGAGGGGACGGGGCCTGAGGTGACGTGCCCTATGGCGCGTTTTAAGTTGGGGAAATAATTCCCCTTCAATCCTGAGGGCCCATGGTGGCCAACTAGTCCACCAGGTGCTTCCAGTAAGTGCCACTGTGCTGCGTTGCAGAGAGGTGGTCCAGGGCGCGCCCATTTCCTCTGCAACGCAGCTCTGTGGTGCTAACTAGAGATACCTGATGGGCTAATTATACCCAAGGGACACTCAGGATTCAAGGGGAGTTTATCCCCCACATGAAAACGGCAACAGGGCGTGTTTGCACACATCAGCTCAGACCCCCCTCCCTTTACCAGTGTACAAACACGCCCTGTGGCGCGTTTTAAGAGGTAGTTTGATCCCCCTGCCCTAATATATACTAGGGGCTTACAGAGGAGGTCATGCTAATAACAGGGGTAGCCCAATGCATAGTGTTCCCTAGTGTATGTAGGTGTTTTAACTGTGTTCTAAGTGTATTTTAGCATAGCACTGGCTCTAGGACTGGTTAGTCATATTCAGTTAAAACCACTACCCATCCGAAAAAGTTGAGGGTACAAGATGATTTTGCAACAAAGACTCTTTCTGCTCCTCTGTTTGTTCTTTCTGCACGTATTCCTTCTCCCTGCACTTTTCTTCGTCTTTGAGGACTTTTGTTGCTTCTTTCTGCATTTCTTTTTCTTCTTTCTGTGTGTTTTTTCTTCTTTCTTCACATGTCCTACCTCTATAGGCATAGTTAGAAACTAGCATTTACAAAAGCTTTGAAATTCACTTAAAATACCATAGGTTTCAGTTACGTTAAAGTTAGAAATTAGCATTTAAAAAACCTTTGAAATTCACTTAAAAAACCATAGGTGTCAGGCACGTTATAGTTAGGTATTAGCATTTAAAAAATCTTAGAAATTCACAGAAAAATACATAGGTTTCAGGGGTGTTATAGTTAGCTGGACATTTCACTCATACAAAACCATTGAAATTCCACCGTCATAGTTAGTTCAGCTAACTATAACTCGCGTGCTCGCAATGCACTGCTGATGACGTCACATATTACATCACTCTTGACATGGTCAGTGACATCACTCATGACATCACTCATGACATCTCAAATGACATCACTGATGACATCACTCATGACATCATCCTTGTGATAGAGTGGCAGACCTCCTCTCACCCTAATATAACCTTTGATGCACACATTCAAAAATAGAAACTAAAATCAAAAAAATGGACATACCAATACCAGTTACAACAACCTATTCAGTAATTCCAAGATCTACATACACATCCACTCATTCACCAACAGTCCTATATAGGGGCGGTAATTGGATGGGCCAGGTCAGAGAGGGAAGAATTGGTTAATTTAGAACAACAGATAGCGGGGGCTGAAGCTGGCCTGAAAGCCAGACCTTATGATGATTCAGAGAAAGAACACTGGGTAAAGAGAGTGGAGGAGCGGCAGTTAAAATTTAACCTTAAGACAGAAGAAATTTTACATCAAAAGTGGGAGATAATTAAATGCGTGATTTGACCAAGGGGAGAATTGTGGTAAGCTCCTTGCCATTAAGTCACAGATCAACAGAGCTAGTATTTATATTAGCAAGATTAAAGTGGGCACACAACTTAATGAGGAGAAAGGTAAAATAGAACAGGCTTTTACTGGGTTCTTTCAAGATCTTTATTATGAAGACCTCCAGGAGGAGGAGGAGTCTATTGATAGTTGGCTGGAACAAAAACAGCTTCCGGGGTTAACCGAGGCTAGTCAACAAGCCCTTTCTTTAGAAATAACAGGGGTTGAGATACTGGAAGTGCTTGATATGGCAAAAAAGGGGAAAGCTGCAGGCCCCGATGCAATCCCGATGGAGGTGTATTCTATGCTGAAGGATGAAATTATTCCAGTTTGGTTAAAATTGTTTAACAAAATATTAAAGGGTTCATCTCCCTTGCCGGATTCATGGTCTGATGCAGTTATTACCATGATTTTGAAGCCTGGTAAGGATCCCTTCCAGTGTCAATCGTACCGTCCAATTTCCTTATTAAACGTTTATTATAAGGTTTTTGCAGGTATATTGAATAAACGACTTTGTAAAATCTCGGCCCAGATAATACACGAAGATCAAAAGGGTTTACTTCCGGGTAAACAAATGTTAGATTTGGTATATACTTTAGTTGGTACCGTAGATTTGGCTTCATCCAGGGGTCTTCCTTTGTCAATTATCACGGTCGACGCGGCTAAAGTCTTCGATCGTGTGAACTGACTCTTTTTAGATAGGACCTTGAATGCTAAGGGTTTTATTCCCGGCTTTAGAGATGTTATTAAAAAAATGTATAGCACTCCTCGGGCCCGGATTTTAGTTAATGGAAATCTTTCTCCCATTGTTAACATAGAACGTGGCACTAGGCAAGGGTGTCCTTTGTCCCCTATTTTATTTGACATTTTTATGGAGCCGTTGGCTCAGAGCTTAAGATCAAATAAAAAAATTGTTCCTTTCGAAGTTGGTGGGTATATTAGGAAATTAGCCTTATATGCGGACAATTTAGTTGTCTTCTCATCTAATGTGGATATCACCTTACATGAACTTATACTTGAAACTCAAACCTTTGGGAAATTCTCGGGTTATGAAATAAATAAAGATAAGACTGAGGTTATGGCTTAGAATATTGTTAATCAGGCTGATCAAGACCCCATGAAAATCCTAAAGGTTAATTTAGACAGAGTTTCTAAGGAAGTTGAGCTTCTTCTAAAAAGATGGCAGAATATTCCTATTTCTCACTATGGTCGGGTTAATTTGGCCAAAAGGTGTATTCTTCCGAAGTATACTTATCTTTTTAATAACATTCCATTAGAATTCCCAAGAGCTGATATCCTTAAAATTCAGGGCAGGATTTCTTCTTTTATTTGAGCAGGAAAAGGGATTAGGCTGTCCTGGAAAAAAACTTAGGCGCAACCTAACACAGTGTGGTATGGGTCTACCAGACTTTCAGCTCTACTGTTGGGCCTATCAGCTCAAAAATGTCAGGATGCTATTGCATACTCCGGATAGTTCATTAATTGGCAATATGTTCAAAGCCATGCTGGTGGGTCTGGGGGAGCATGATTTTATGTATAAATTTGGCTCTCCAAAATTTTATAAAAAGGTCCGCCTGAAGACGCCGGGTATGGCGGTCAAGCTTTGGTCAGATTGTCGAAACTGTTTGGGGCTCTCTTATTATAGTGAATGGGCGCCGGTGTGGGACTCACCTGGAACTCCAGAGTTCCTTTTGGATGCCTTAGCTCAGCCTCTGATAGCGGCAGGAGTCCTTCATTGGGGAGACTTGGTAGTGGACAGTATATGTCATCCTTGGGATGTCTGGAACCATATTACAAACGGAACCTTGTCCAGATTTAAATACTATCAGCTCTCCTCATGGTGTAGATCGCAAAACTGGCCGTGTTGTGAGGATAATTCCATGGAAAGTGAGCTGCAAAACCAGACCGCAAGGAAGAAAGAAGTTGCTTTATGGTGCAATTATCTGCTGGATGCAGTAGAACGAGGGATGGAAAAGCCTTACCAGGCCTGGGAGAACTACTTGCCTAGCGAGGAACGGAAAGAGTTATGGCAAGTATCTAATGACCTGCTTTATTCTGTGGTTAAATCTGCTGCACTCAGGAGAAATCATTTCTTCACACTCCATAGGATATACTGGACCCCTCTTAAAATCTCCAAATTGGAGGCTGGAGGAGAAGCTAAATGCTGGAGGTGTGGTTTCCAGAATGCGGATGATGTCCACATATTTGCATCTTGCCCCAAGTTACACGACTTTTGGTCGGATGTGGGTAAGACTATCTCCAGGGTCTTGGGTGCGGAGGTGGAGGTAAGCCCAACTCTTATTCTCTTTGGTTTTGTGCCCAGGACGGGTGGGATACGAGATCACCTTGGTCCCCAACATAAATTGGTATTCTAACTGATTTTGTTGGCCAGGAGAGAGATTTGTATCTTGTGGCGTCAGGCATTCTCTCCTAGTTGGAATGCTTGGTGGAATTCTGTTAAGTATTACCGAGCTGTAGATCAGAGGGTTAATGTTTTCAGGGAAAGGCCTGACATTGGGCTGTTTTGGAATTGCTTGGATGACCCTTTTTGAGTAGTATTTCTGGGTTACCTAAGTTTACTTCTGAGTATAGGAAAACTTCCAATGATGAAAACCTCTGGTTCAGCTCAAGTTGAGTATAAACGGGTATCCCCCTGTTTGGAATACTTGAGCTGAGACTAAGTACCACCAAATAGTTATCTGCGCCAGTGGTGGGACAGGTCGAGAGGTGGCAGTAGCTACGGAGGTCATATGAGGAAAAAAATTGAAAAAAACCAACAAAAAAATAGTCCTATATAGTCACTCATAGATGTACTCACTCTTCATATGTACTCATACACCTATACATCCTGTTACACACCGCCACTCATTCATAGAGTTACTCACACACATAGTCACTCATGCTAATAAAGAATCAAACATCCATTTACTTGCATATACAGTTATACACACACCACTACACTTACTTCTACAGAAACGTTCACATACTTACTCTCTTAAACAACATAATTATGTATACAGGACCTCTTCCAATCTCTCACTCTCACATATACTCACTTATATACACCAATACTCACATATACTAGTTTAAAACATATGTCGTTACTCATAAAGACTCTATTGAGACAGTCATTCACTCACTAACACACCCATACACACACTCATCCACCCATACAGTCCTGCACACATGCTGTCTTCAACACATACAAACAGTGAGTCACTCATTCATGCATCTATGCGCTAAGTAATACCCCCCACCGAACAATACAGACACTCAGAAACTCATACTGATACTCGAAAAACCAACTAATAACCCATATAGACACTCATGTAGCTACTCACCAACCCATGCAGCCACTTATACACAAAGTGAGAGACTGATACAGATATTTACATATTTAAACATTACTCGCTAACCCATGTATTCAATACGTTTTATATATGTATATCTCAAGGTCGATGGAAGAATAAATGGGTATATAAGTGTCTAAATGAATGATTTGTTTTTGAAAAATTGATTGTATAACTGACTGATTAAGTGTATCTTAGTGAATATATGGCTTAGTGAGTAATGTTTAAATACGTAAATATCTGTATCAGTCTCTGACTTTGTGTATAAGTGGCTGCATGGGTTGGCGAGTAGCTACATGAGTGTCTATATAGGTTATTAGTTGGTTTTTTGAGTATCAGTATGAGTGTCTGAGTGGCTGTATGGTTCGGTCGGGGGTATTACGTAGTGCATAGGTGCATGAATGAGTGACTCACTGTTTGTATGTGTTGAAGACAGCATGTGTGCAGGACTGTATGGGTGGATGAGTGTGTGTAGGGGTGTGTTAGTGAGTCTATGACTGTCTCAATAGTATCCTTATGAGTAACTACATATGTTTTAAACTAGTATATGTGAGTATTGGTGTATATAAGTGAGTATATGTGAGAGTGAGAGATTGGAAGAGTTCCTGTATGAATAAGTATGTGTTTCTATAAGTGATTGTTTAAAAGACTAAGTATGTGTAAGTAAGTGTGGTGGTGTGTGTACAACTATATGCAAGTAAATTGATGTTTGATTCTTTATTAGCATGAGTGACTATGTGTATGAGTAACTCTATGGATGAGTGGCGTTGTGTAACAGGATGTATAGGTGTATGAGTACATATGATGAGTGAGTACATGTATAAGTGACTGTATAGGACTGTTGGTGAATGAGTGGATGTGTATGAGAATATTAGAATTACTCAATAGGTTGTTGTAACTGGTATTGGTATGTCCATTGTTTTGAAAATGTTAGTTTTTATTTTTGAATGTGTGTATCAAAGGTTATATTAGGTTGAGAGGAGGTCTACCACTCTATCACAAGGATGATGTCATCAGTGATGTCACCAGTGATGTCATTTGAGATGTCATCAGTGATGTCATGAGTGATGTCACTG
This sequence comes from Triturus cristatus, assembly GCF_964204655.1. Classification (NCBI taxonomy): domain Eukaryota; kingdom Metazoa; phylum Chordata; class Amphibia; order Caudata; family Salamandridae; genus Triturus; species Triturus cristatus. Next base: position 902,129,219 of record NC_140584.1, read on the forward strand.
ACCATGTCATCAGTGATGTAATATGTGACGTCATCAGCAGTGCATTGCGAGCGCGCAAGTTGTAGTTAGCTGAACTAACTATAACGGGGGAATTTCAATGGTTTTGTACGAGTGAAAAGTCCAGCTAACTATAACGCCCCTGAAACCTATGGTTCTTTCAGTGAATTTCTAAGGATTTTTAAATGTTAATTCCTAACTATAACGTGCCTGAAACCTATGGTTTTTCAGTGAATTTCAAAGGTTTTTTAAATGCTAATTTCTAACTATGCCTACAGAGATAGGACATGTGAAGAAAGAAGAAAAAACGCACAGAAAGAAAAAAAAGAAATGCAGAAAGAAGCAACAGAAGTCCTCAAAGACGAAGAAAAGTGCAGGGAGAAGGAATGCGTGCAGAAAGAACAAACAGAAGAGCAGAAAGAAGCCTTGTTGCAAAATCATCCTGTACCCTCAACTTTTTCAGACGGATACTGGTGGTAACTGTGTCTGACTAACCAGTCCTAGAGCCAGTGCTATGATAAAAGATACTTAGAATACAGTGAAACACCTACATACACTAGGGAACACTATGCGTTGGGGTCCCCCTGTGATTAGCATGACCTCATCTGTAAGCCCCTAGTATATAATAGGGCAGGGGGATTAAAACTACCTCTTAAAATGCGCCACAGGGCGTGTTTGCACACGTCACCTCATGCTCCGTCCCCTCCCTTCCCCATTGTGTAAACACGCCCTGTGGCCGTTTTAAGTTGGGAGATTGAGTCCCCTTGAATCCTGAGGGTCCCTAGGGTCCAACTAGCCCACTAGGTACCTCCAGTAAGCACCACAGAGCTGCGTTGCAGAGGTGTAAAAAGTGACACAGCCTAGACCACCTCTCTGCAACACCGCGCAGTGACGCTTACTGGAAGCACCTGGTGGGCTAGTTAGCCCCCAGGGGCCCTCAGGATTGAAGGGGAATTATTTCCCCAACTTAAAACGCGCCATAGGCCGTGTTTGCACACGTCACCTCAGGCCCCGTCCCCTCCCTTGCCCACTGTGTAAACACGCCCTGTGGCCGTTTTAAGTTGGAAGATTAAGTCCCCTTGAATCCTGAGAGTGCCTAGGGGCAAAATTTCCCACATTGGATAAGTCCAGTAAGCGCCATTGCAGAGAGGTGTAAAAAGGGGCAAGGCCTGCACCACCTCTCTGCAACGCAGTGCAGTGGCGCTTACTGGAAGCACCTGGTGGGCTAGTTGGCCCCCAGGGTCCCTCAGGATTGAAAGGGAATTATTTCCCCAACTTAAAACGCACCACAGGGCGTGTGTGCACACGTCACCTCAGGCCCCGTCCCCTCCCTTCACCACTGTGTAAACGCACCCTGTGGCCATTCTAAGTTGAGAGATAAAGTCCCCTTGAATCCTAAGGGTCCCTAGGGTCCAACTAGCCCACTAGGTACCTCCAGTAAGCGCCACAGAGTTGCGTTGCAGAGAGGTGTAAAAAGGGGCCAGAACACCTGTCTGCAACGCAGCTTCCTTACGCATACTGGAGATACCTGTTGGGCTAGTTGGCCCTCAGGGACCCTCAGCATTGAAGGGGAATTAATTCCCCAACTTACAACTCACCAGGGGGCACGTTTGCAGAGTGCTGCAAGGAGGGGGCGGGGCCTCCGGCGTAATGCCGTTCTTTTAGTTATTTATTTATTTATTTTAAAAAGGGGGGCTGTGTGGTCTCCCCTTCTTTTTTCTAATTTATTGGCCCTGGGGAACCCATCCCCCAGGGCCTGCCCCCTAATTATTTTTTTGAATTTGGAAGGGGGCCGAGCGGTCCCCCTCCAAGGCCTTGATCGGCCCGGGGACCCCAACCCAAATTTTTTAGGAGGGGGACTGCGTTGCCCCCTTTCTCGGGCCACTTATGGCCCCGGGGAACCCATCCCCAGGGGCCGGCCTTTGTTTTTTATTATTTTTTTTTAAAATATATTTATAGAAACACCTAGGACATGCTGGACAAACCACACGTACCTATCACCATGACGATTTGCGTGATATTCATTAAATATGCATACAATGAATCCACGTGGAATGTATTTACACCGCAAGTGAAGCTCTGACGTGTCTGACGCCCTACCGTGTCAAATCCTGGCGCCCCCGCCGGTGGGTACTCTCCAAGTAGACACCCTTGTCGTTTATTTATACAAACATGGGTAGCTATTGACGGGCACATTTAACACACAAGCACACCAACCCATTCAAAGGGGATTCGACAAAAATTCAACCACAACTATGCAAGAAACCCCCCTCACGGTTAATAAAACACACATCCACCGCCGGATGTGTAATACTTTTTATTTTACTCTCTGGAAAGGAGACGAACCTCACTTGAGAGTCACAGCGCGCTCCTGGCTGAGCCCAATGCGGTGTTACACCCACCAGTGCCCGGCGAGTGCCACAAACCTCTGTGTTGTATTCCACCAGCTAGTGCGTATGCTATGACACTCTCTAGCCCATGTGCACTATAACACCACCCCGTGAATTTGTCATGCCACACTTGCCTTCGCATGGGTTATATTGCCCCATCAAACGTGCCTTCCTCGATGCCTATGTTATAATGCACAGCGCTATGCCATACATATTACAATCTGGGATCCATATTTTTGTCACAGTGCATATGCAACGTTACACTCCCCAGCACATATTTTATATTACAACTTTAGAGACTAGTTAGGTTACACAACACTGCCCTGTGCATAATACACTCCAAGGCGCATATCGCATAGCACGCGCTAGTGCCTGTGCTATCTCGCGCTCTCCAATGAATATGTCATTGTGCACAATGTATTGCATATTATATTTCACGTCCCGGTTCATCTTATATCACACATTTTTTGGTGCATAGTTTATACCATACACTATATCTAGTTTTCATTTTCAATCGTGCTCTCAGGACTATGTTCTATATAACACTGCGTTCACCTACCCTTTTCAAGGGCATTACATTTTGCGATGGGGTTGGAGGGTCAGGGGGAGTTTCTGCCAAGTGAGCCGGGAGTCACAGTCACAAACGTCCTCTTCTTCCTGAATAAAAGTGAGATTATGCTGCATACTTGTTCATATTTTAAGTAGTTCGCACAGACACACATTTTAAAAACAATAACGTTCCTAATACCCACCTTCTCTGAACAGTTAGCTTGCTGCCCCATCCACCTCCTCCCTATCCTCTGTTGTCTGAATCCATGGACTAGCCTCCTCCCTCCTGCCATGCATGGTCTGATGTGCTGCCACTGCCCTCCATTTAGCATCATGTACCAGTCCACTCCTCCTGCCCTCCATTGCTCAATTCTATGCCCCATCATTTACCTCCTGCTTAGCCTCTGTGCTTAGCTTGCTGCCCCTATTCTCCTTCCCCTGCCCTCCGATGTCTTTGTGCATGCCCCTGCTCCATCCTTTTTGCCCACCATGTTCCATGGACCTGCCACTCCTATCTACTCTGAGTGTTCTGTTGAGCTGCTACTCCCCTCCCACCTGCCTAGCATTGTCAGATGACTGTAACCTGTCCCCGCCACCTCCCCCCTGCCTTTCCATATGCCATGCCCCTATCCCCTTCCACCTGTCCTCCATGGTCCATTTTACTGCCACACCCTTCTGCCCTCCCTGATCTGTTGTGCTGCAACTGCTCCTACTGTCTGCCCCACGTGGTCTGTTGTGAGGCCCCTTCTCCTGAACTCTCTTATCTGTGCCCATGTCCTGACGCTCCCTTCTATCCTCCATGGTCCTTTGTGCATGCCCCTGCACCCTCCTTCTTGCCCATCATATCCATTGTGCTGTCACTAACCTTCCTGCTTGCCATGCATGGTCTTCTGCGCTGCCACAGTCCCTCCCACCTTCCCTGTGTGGTCAGCTAGCTGTCCCTGACACTCTCCCACCTTCCCTCCATGGTCTGTGTGTATGCCATCATAGTCTCACTGTTGCTCTCCATGGTGTGTCTTGCTTCTAGTGCCCATCTTGCCTGACCTCCATGGTCATCCTGCTGCTCCTGCCCTGCCCCCTTGCCCCCAGCCCTCTGTTTCCATGTGCAGACCTCTATTCCCCCCTCCTGTCTTGTCTGTTCCATTGTAATGTCCCTGATCCATCCCTCCTGCCCTTTATGGTCTTTTATGCTGCAGCTTTCTCTCCTGTCTGTCCATTATGGTCAGCTAGCTACCATTGCCTCTTTCCCCTCTGTTCTCTGTTGTCCATGTGCATGGTCCTGTCCCCTCCCTATTGCTTTCTATGGATTGTTGTGCTGCACTACCGTCCTGCATGCCCTGTGTGGTGTATTGTGCTGCTGCAAACCCTGATGCCTACCCTGTAGGGTCAGTTTGGTGCACCTCTCCATGTCCCCCCTGTACTCTGTTATCTGAGTCCATGTCCCTAACCCTATTCCTCCTGCCTTCCATGATCCAATGTACCATACTTGCGAACATTTTGAACTTGGTAAGAGGGAAAAAAACTGGGGTATTGATTTTCCCCTTTGAGTTACATTGAAAAAGAGGAGATTGTAGACAGGAGACAGATCAAATAAAGGCCATTTGATCTTAAAAACATTGGACGTTTCCTGGCTGAATCGGGTCTGTTGGCATGTATCGTTGTACTACCACTGACTCTTCCTTCTGCCCACAATGGTCTATTATATTGCCACAGCCTCTCTTGCCAGTCCTGTATTGTTGGTTTGTTGCCCCTGCCCCCCTTTCCACTGCCCTTCATAGTCTGTTGTGCTGCCACTGCCCTTCCTGCCTGCCCAGTGTGGTCAAATTGTTGCCTCTGCACCCTCCTACCTGCCTTCAATTTTCAGAGTCCGTGGCCCTGGCCTCTGCCTCTCAACAGTATCCTAATGAACAACTAGATTGCTATCATCTTGATGTAATCAAAACTGTAATACCTAGAGCATTTCCTTTAGAAATTACATATATGAGAGGGTCTTATTTGCATCAAAATTATGGTTAGTGCTCTAAAAAACTAAAATGAGGACATATTTTCTGAGTTTTCAAAAAGCGACAAAGCACTTTTAAATTATTTGTTATCTTTATGATTTTTTATCCAGTTGACTACTTGATTAAATATTGCACTTAGGGGAGAGGATGTGGTGTTACTTCCAGAGCTGCAGACTTTGCAACTGGGGAACCAGGTTGGAGTTTCTGCTTCAGCTCGACATTCTGTGTTTCTGGTCAAATCACTTAATTCCCCCATGTCTACAACCAAAATTAATTTGTTTTTGTGTGATGTAACCAATGCTCACGTAAAGCACTCCAATACCTGACAAGTCTGCACTATATAAAACTGCAAAAACACAACAGATAAGTGTTTTGCACACTTCTGTCATTGGGCTACATGTGGGCTACATCTGGGTGATATTTGTGCTGAATTTGGGCTCTTTTGTCTCTGGTGGCCATCTTGGTAGATTTATTTGTTATGAAGTTTCCTAATTTCCTCATTTACTGCTGTCTCCTCAGTAGGAAATGCTTTCAGTTTTTTACTTTGATTCCATCAAGAAGGTATTCAGATATGTCACACATTTGCCATACATTCTGAATGTTAGCACTCTAGTTGCTCATTAGATCACTATAGTAAAGCTACTGCTCACCACGGAAGGCTGCTGCCGGTATTAAAAGTGCATGTTTCAGTCTGCATGTCAGAATTTTTTAATGAAATATAAGAGGATTTGAGAAGTCACTCAAAATGTGCCCTAATTTTTCTTTCTTCAGCACTAATCATAATTTATATGGCAAAATGAACCCCCTCATTGTGTTCCTTTTTAAATTAAAAGTTTTAAGTGTTACCAGTTTATTCCAATCAAGATGGCTTCAGGGGTGCCACACTTTTGTCATAAGTAAGACAGTAAGCGCTCCAGTTGTTCTTAAGAACACTCTGGGACTTTCTGTCATTGGGCTTCTGGGTGATATTTGTGCTACATTTGGGCTCTTTTGTCTCTGGTGGCCATCTTGGGAGACTTATTTGTTATGAAGTTTCCTAATTTCCTCATTTACTGCAGTCTCCTCAGTAGGAAATACTTTCAGTTTTTTACTTTGGTTCCATCAAGAAGGCATTCAGATGTGTCACACATTTGCCATAAATGTTGAATGTTAGCACTCTAGTTGCTCATTAGATCACTGTAGTAAAGCTACTGCTCACCAGGGAAGTATGCTGCTGGTATTCAAAGTGCATGTTTCAGTCTGCATGTCAGAATTTGTTAATGAAATAGAAGAGGATTTGAGAAGTCAAAATGTGCCCTAATTTTTCTTTCTGTAGCACTAATCATACTTTCTATGGCAAAATTAACCCCCTCATTTTGTTCCTTTTTAAATTAAATGTTTTAAGTGTTACCACTTTATTCCAATCAAGATGGCTTCAGGTGTGCCATACTTTTGTCATAAGTAAGACTGTTAGCGCTCTAGTTGTTCGTTAGAACACTCTGGGACATTCTGTCATTGGGCTATACTTGGGCTACATCTGGGTGATATTTGTGCTACATTTGGGCTCTTTTGTCTCTGGTGGCCATCTTGGGAGACTTATTTGTTATGAAGTTTCCTAATTTCCTGATTTACCACAGTCTCCTCAGTAGGAAATGCTTTCAGTTTTTTACTTTGATTCCATCAAGAAGGTATTCAGATATGTCACACATTTGCCATAAATTCTGAATGTTAGCACTCTAGTTGCTCATTAGATCACTGTAGTAAAGCTACTGCTCACCACGGAAGTCTGCTGCTGGTATTGAAAGTGCATGTTTCAGTCTGCATGTCAGAAAGTTTTAATGAAATAGAAGAGGATTTGAGAAGTCACTCAAAATGTGCCCCAATTTTTCTTTCTGTAGCACTAATCATACTTTCTATGGCAAAATTAACCCCCTCATTTTGTTCCTTTTTAAATTAAATGTTTTAAGAGTTACCACTTTATTCCAATCAAGATGGCTTCAGGTGTGTAATACGTTTGTCATAAGTAGGACGGTTAGCGCTCTAGTTGTTCTTTAGAACACTCTGGGAAGCTACAGTAGAACACAAAGGAATCAACTGACAGCCTCTGCCCTTGTTGGATGTACATGTTTTACTGAGAATGTCAGACTTCATTCTCACATGACTGAGAAAGATAATGTGAATTTACAGAAAATATGCTCTCAGTTTAGCTTATAGATCACCTTCCAAACCTCTGTGGGATAAGCATGAGAAAATAGTTTTCTCTCAAACATGATTCATGATATCACAGCAGAAGGCTTTTCACATGGTAAAATCACCTTAGAACACACCAAAATTCCTAAAATGAGTATGGTACCATCAACAAATTATTTATAATGTAACTAAAGTCTTAAAATCTTCTATTAACTGCAATGCTTTTTAATGAAGTGCTATCATGTATATTGGTCCCAAAATGGCTGCCAACACTTCTTGGATGAAGTGCTGACAGCCAATCAGATCTCACGATGAGATGTGTGGTTAGGCTCCGCCCAGATATATATGTGATTTTGATTTTGATTTTCTCAGGAACTACTGAACGGATTCACAACATTTAAGCAAAAAGACTTTCAGGATAGGAGCGGACCGGAGCGGGTCACGAATTTTGAAAATTTCGCGAAGATAGATAGATAGATAGATAGATAGATAGATAGATAGATAGATAGATAGATAGATAGATAGATAGATAGATAGATAGATAGATAGATAGATAGATACCCAATGCCTAATAATAATAGCCAGTTAGTCATGGCTCATGATATGAGCAGACTACCCCTCACAGGGAAATTAGAAAAATAATAGAGCAAACTCCAAAACAGCACACAATAAAATTTGAGAGAAAGTACTAAAGTTTTAGACACAGACATCCAGCCATCCTAAACCTGTGCAAACTTTTCCCCTTGGAAAAAGTCTAAACAGGTTCATGCAAAATAGGCCCCTATTGCAATTTCTGGCCACCCACATCAAATTATTTTAAAATGGAAAAAAACCCATAAAATGTAAAAAGAATACTGGTGCATGCCCGCTATCAAACAACAAGCTTATCCAAAGGTTCTTGGACTTACTTGATTCAGCAAAAAAAAGCCTTGAATATCTAATGTTATATGCAGCAAGAATTTCAGAGAAGGAAGACAGTCAAAATACCAATTAAAATGGAGCAAGAGATAGACAAAGCACTGGGAGAGAGAAGAAGTTTGAGCCTCTATGGCCCTTCCTTTCTGTTTAAAAAAAGTACAATAAAATAATGCATTTCATGCTAAAAAACCATCCGTTTGGATAGAATGGTTTATTTGAAAATCCAATTTCACTTGATTTTGCAACTTCTTGAGGACAAAAAACTCAAGAAGCAGCCTTCTAAACGCATCCACTCATGAATGTCCGCGTCCAAAAATGTGTCTGGAAAGCTTTCTAGTGACCAGAAATCAAGGAAGGAGATGCCAAATCTCATATGCTCTCGTCTGCTTACTTGCAGTCTTGCATTTTTCCCATTGTCATCATGTTGCTCGAATGGGAGCAAAGTTCCAGCACACAGCAGTTAGCGAAAATTGGCTAGAACTCCGTGTTAAAGAGCAATGAAGAGTGACTAAAATGCCACCAATTGCGCAAGGAGAAGGACGTTTCTATCCACTCCTAATAAATACTGTGCCAGGGGACATTTTTGTTTACATGTTGAAGCGGTGGGTGCAAGGTTCTCCCACAACACTGTATTGATTTAGAAACTGTGATCAAGTGTAATTGGCCTGGTTTTGAATTGCTACAGGAGGAGGCTTGCGATGAGTAAAAGGGAGGTAGAGGGGGAAGAGCTTAGAAAGGCTTGTTTGTGAGATCTGAATATTAAAGAGGTATGAGGAGTCTAGAATGGGTTAATTTTGGGATCAAAGAGGTGTTATGGGGTTTGGGATGAATGAGAGAATGAAGGTAGAAAATATTTTAATAGAGTTATAGGGTGAGAAATAAGGTAGTGCATTGTAAAGAGTAGTAGAATGAGGATACATTGAGAGCGGTATAGGGTGAGAAATAGCGTAGTGCATTGGATATGCTGAATTAGTAGAAAGGAAATAAATATATAGATACATAAGTACATGGAAAGTATATACATATCAGTATCAGTCACTAACCCATGCATTCAGTAAGACACATTTAACCCCTTCGCTGTGGCGCGAATTCTGCTGCGGTGCTGGGGAGGTGCGGGGTGAGCGCGGCACCGCCATGCTCGTGACGGAACCACGCCGTCATGAGTCACGGGCGAGCTGTGCTCATGACGGCGTGGTTCCGTCACGACTCCACCCACTCTCTATTTCGCCCGCACAGGCGGGGAATCAGTGCCGCGTGGGAGGAGCGGCCGCAGCATGACGGAACCACGCCGTCATGAGCACACGCCGCCCGTGGCTCATGACGACGAGGTTCCGTCATGAGCACGCAAGGGGTTAATCACTCACTTTTACAGTCAATCATGCACCTACTAAATCATCCATCCAGACACTTATACACCCACTCATTCTTCAATACACCTTGGCATATATATATAAAACATATTTAAACTTTATAGAAACACACAGTCACTGTATGATGTCATCAGTGATGTAATCACTGATGTCATTGGAGATGTCATCAGTGATGTCACTGACCATGTCATGAATGATGTAATATGTGACATCATCAGTAGTGCATTGTGGGGGTGCGAGTTATAGTTAGCTGAACTAACTATAACGGCCGAATTTCTCTGGTTTTGTATGAGTGAATGTCCAACTAACTATTTTAGTTTTTTTTCAGTACATTTCTAAGGTTTTTTAAATGAAAATTTCTAACTATAACGTCCCTGAAAACCTATGGTTTTTTCAGTGAATTTCAAAGGTTTTTTAAATGCTAATTTCTAACTATGCCTACAAAGGTAGGACATGTGAAGAAAGAGGAAGAAAAGCGCAGAAAAAAGCAAGAAAAATGCAGAAAGAGGCAACAGAAGTCCAGAAAGACGAAGAAAAGTGCAGGAAAAAGCAAGAGATGTGCAGAAAGAACCAACAGAGGAGCAGAAAGTCCTCCTGTTTCCCAATGCTTTTGCTGACGGGTACTGGTGGTAACTGACTCTGACTAACCAGGCCTAGAGCCAGTGCTATGCTAAAAGACACTTAGAATACAGTGAACACACCTATATACACTGGGGAGCACTATGCGTTGGCGTACCCCTGTGATTAGCATGACTTCCTCTGCATTTGCCATGAGTTAGTGCCTGGGTCATTGCATGAGTACATGAGTAGTGACTGGATGATTAGAGTGCTACAAGGAGAGTGCATGGTGATTTTTTAAGTGCTTGGGTTTTGGCGGAGTGATTGGATAAGTACATGGTGCTGGCTGGGTGATTGGAGGAGTGAGTGGGTAGTGACAGAGGGATTGCTGGATTGCATGGGTACTAACTGGGTAATTGGAGGAGTGAGTCAGTAGTGTGTAGGTGGTAAGAGGTCTGCATTGGTACTGCACAAGGGATTGTAGCAGTACATGTGTTAGTGCCTGGGTCATTTGTGAGTACATGGGTACTGACTAGATGATTAGTGTAGGAAGGTGAAATCTGACTGCATGGTTGCCCCCACTTTTTTCCTGGTTTTTGCTGGTTTTGGACTTAGTTTGGCTGGGAACCTGCTATTCAGGACCCTAGCCTATCTGCTTTCTCCCTTAAATTGATTCGAAGTACTTTAGGTACACTTCAGATTGGATTCTGGGGTACCTTTATAAGTCTCTAGTATATGGTGTATTATGTACCCAGGGCATAGATACCCCAGAGGCCTACCAGGAGCTGCAGCATGTATTATGCCACCCCTGGGAAGCCTTCCAAAATGACACCACAGGTCTGCTACTGCAGCCTGAGTAAGGTGGTGTATGCACCCCTTACTGAGATATAGGTTCACTATATCACACCCTATCAATGCATATATAAGCCTATCAGTCAACCCTATGGCAGGCCTTATCAATCCTGAGGGCAGGGTCCTTGTGTTTTATGTGAGAGGGTGCCCATGCATCAGCAGGACCCCTCTGCAGCCTTCGGAATCTATTCTTCGGGGTTGTCTGTGATGCAGCCTGACCATATACTCTCAAGTGTATTATAACCTCACGGTAAATGCTAACTTTGGGATGGCTGCACGGAAACATGTTGTGTTTGGTGTCAAACCCCTTGGAATCATACCCCACACCAGTACACCAGTAACTGGTGTGGGAGTATGATCACACTCTTTTAGAGGGAGAGACATGACAGCACCGGTATACCCGGTACCAGGTAACAGAGCCCTGTCATCACAAAATGGATGCTGCCAGCCACAGACACAAGTCTGGCCTCCTGCTGCTGACCGAAACTCCAGCAGGGGAGGCCTGGACAATAGGTTTCCTGTCACAGGGAGGTGTTATCACCTCCCAGACAGGCTTTCGTGGATTAGGGCTGGGTGGGAGCACTCCAGGAATGCTTTGAAGTCTGCACTGGGAGCACATTTGGGGTCCCTTTGCATAGTCCAGCTCAAACCGGTTACGGGGGCTACCAGCCACTGCTCTGGTGCAAAACTGGACAAAGGAAATGGGTGTAGCCACCCCTCTTTACTGACCCTCCCATAGGTGGGTCCCCAGAGTTTGTCCAACCCCTTCCTTGGGTATAAGAAAGGAACCCCTGGTTACAGGATTTTAGATTACACCTGGACGAAACTCTGACACAGAAATCCCAGAACTTCGACGATCTACACGACTAGATGACTGAAGTATCTCCCTTGGAGTAAAGGAGTTACTCCCCTGCTTGGCAGGCACCAAAGACGCAACTGGCCGGTTTACATCTCCGAAGCTCCCGCTGGACTCTGAAGTATTTCCAACACAGAAAGTGAGTTTCCAGACTTCCCAGAGGCTATCCCGAGTCCCCAGCAAAGCTGAGACCCGTAGTTCTCGTGGGTAATGTGGAACCAGAACCCCTGGACACCGTGCACATTTGCAAGTGCATTAGCTTCTCGACATCCCTTGAGGCTGTGCATTGGGTTACTTGTAGCCCAGACCCCGAGCACCTTTTCCACCAAAGATTGCTAGCCTACACTCCACGAGTGTTCCGTGAGCCGGCCCTTTGTGTTTTCGCTTGAGATACCTTTGCGATCCCTGGTCCGTTGACTGGTGGGTCCCTGTGAAGGCAACTCCAACTTTAATTGGGCTTCCCTGGTTGCTCCAGACGTGTCCTGACTCTCCATCACCTGGGGAGTCCCCAGGACCTTGCTGGTCCACACCGAAGCATCTTTCCTCATCCTTCGTGGGTTGCTGTTGCCAAGGCTTGTTGTGTCTAATCTGAGCACCGACACTGCAGCACTCGAAATCATTTGGGGGACAGCTGAAATCCAGCTCCAGGTCATCATCGACACCTCCTGGTCCTCGTGACTGAAGAGTCAAACTTCCCCTCTGTTCACCTGAAGCACCCGACATCGGTGGGCATTCATCTATCGTGCCCCTGGTCACTGGCTAGTGACCCAGACTCTGTCCCCTCTGCTTTCAGGTTCTTCACATCTTCGATCCAGGCTTGGATCTCTTTGGACACTTCTCCTCTTCCTGGCAGCAGCACTTTTCAGCAGCCTGCCATTGAAAACGACGACGCGACCCGACACCATTTGACACCTATGCACCCGGCTTCCCTGGGTGAGGTAACACGAGTACTCAGGTGCTTCCATGGGTGTTGGCCCTTGAACTATCTAAGTCCAAAAGGGTTTGTTCCTAGTCCACTTCTAAGTGTCCTTAACCTTTAAAATTCCAACCGCGACTTTCCCCATAGAAGCTAACGGAGCTCGCGCCTTTATTCTCACATTGCACACATCCCCCGTGGTCCCCTGTGTCACTACCTTGGGTGGTTCCTTGGGGTCCCAGCGATTCTACAGGCTCTAAGGCTTGTGTCTAGTCAGGTCGTTTTTCTTATACCACTTTTTTAATATATGGTTTGGTTTGCCCCAAGGGCCTATCGTATATTATGCTAATTTACTGTGCTATATTAAGTGTAACATATGTGCTTTGACCTCTAGCCTCATAAAGAGACTAGCAGGGTGTGTTTAGTAATAAATACATATATTTTATATATATATATATACCTGGTGTGGTTCTTCTTTTATTTGTTCAAATCAGAGATTATAGACTGATAAAACAAGCTGCTTTACATTCCTCCAAGACTTAGCCTGAAGGCTGCTCTTCATAGCTGCCACTAGGATAGCTTTCGAAAAGGTTGTCTTTAACCTATCATCTCTAAGGTTTTTTTTAGACTGGTGCAAGGTGCCCACTATAACTAGTGGTACAAAAGGGGGTGGTGATGGACGGAGCATCAGAACCAATCAAACACTCACACCCAGTCAACAGATCTGGGTTTGATCCATCACCATTCTTTAGCCCACTCTGCCACCCCAGTTCAGACATGGCCATATGCAAGTCAGTCTGACCCTGTGCCTCATGGGAACAGTCCAGCCCGAACTGCCAAGCTATGCCTTCCCTGGACCGGAAACAAGCTTCCTAGGACCGGTTTCTGGCATTTCAGCCGTCTTCAGCCAGGCTTGCTTGAATCCAGTGGCAAAGTGAGCAAGGGACTCACGTCTGAGCATACGCTGCCAACCTATGGCGATCAGAGCGGTACAAAAGGGGGGGTGGTGATGGACGGAGCATCCATGGTCATCCTGCTGCTCCTGCCCTGCCCCCTTGCCCCCAGCCCTCTGTTTCCATGTGCAGACCTCTATTCCCCCCTCCTGTCTTGTCTGTTCCATTGTAATGTCCCTGATCCATCCCTCCTGCCCTTTATGGTCTTTTATGCTGCAGCTTTCTCTCCTGTCTGTCCATTATGGTCAGCTAGCTACCATTGCCTCTTTCCCCTCTGTTCTCTGTTGTCCATGTGCATGGTCCTGTCCCCTCCCTATTGCTTTCTATGGATTGTTGTGCTGCACTACCGTCCTGCATGCCCTGTGTGGTGTATTGTGCTGCTGCAAACCCTGATGCCTACCCTGTAGGGTCAGTTTGGTGCACCTCTCCATCGCCCCCCTGTACTCTGTTATCTGAGTCCATGTCCCTAACCCTATTCCTCCTGCCTTCCATGATCCAATGTACCATACTTGCGAACATTTTGAACTTGGTAAGAGGGAAAAAAACTGGGGTATTGATTTTCCCCTTTGAGTTACATTGAAAAAGAGGAGATTGTAGACAGGAGACAGATCAAATAAAGGCCATTTGATCTTAAAAACATTGGACGTTTCCTGGCTGAATCGGGTCTGTTGGCATGTATCGTTGTACTACCACTGACTCTTCCTTCTGCCCACAATGGTCTATTATATTGCCACAGCCTCTCTTGCCAGTCCTGTATTGTTGGTTTGTTGCCCCTGCCCCCCTTTCCACTGCCCTTCATAGTCTGTTGTGCTGCCACTGCCCTTCCTGCCTGCCCAGTGTGGTCAAATTGTTGCCTCTGCACCCTCCTACCTGCCTTCAATTTTCAGAGTCCGTGCCCCTGGCCTCTGCCTCTCAACAGTATCCTAATGAACAACTAGATTGCTATCATCTTGATGTAATCAAAACTGCAATACCTAGAGCATTTCCTTTAGAAATTACATATATGAGAGGGTCTTATTTGCATCAAAATTATGGTTAGTGCTCTAAAAAACTAAAATGAGGACATATTTTCTGAGTTTTCAAAAAGCGACAAAGCACTTTTAAATTATTTGTTATCTTTATGATTTTTTATCCAGTTGACTACTTGATTAAATATTGCACTTAGGGGAGAGGATGTGGTGTTACTTCCAGAGCTGCAGACTTTGCAACTGGGGAACCAGGTTGGAGTTTCTGCTTCAGCTCGACATTCTGTGTTTCTGGTCAAATCACTTAATTCCCCCATGTCTACAACCAAAATTAATTTGTTTTTGTGTGATGTAACCAATGCTCACGTAAAGCACTCCAATACCTGACAAGTCTGCACTATATAAAACTGCAAAAACACAACAGATAAGTGTTTTGCACACTTCTGTCATTGGGCTACATGTGGGCTACATCTGGGTGATATTTGTGCTGAATTTGGGCTCTTTTGTCTCTGGTGGCCATCTTGGTAGATTTATTTGTTATGAAGTTTCCTAATTTCCTCATTTACTGCTGTCTCCTCAGTAGGAAATGCTTTCAGTTTTTTACTTTGATTCCATCAAGAAGGTATTCAGATATGTCACACATTTGCCATACATTCTGAATGTTAGCACTCTAGTTGCTCATTAGATCACTATAGTAAAGCTACTGCTCACCACGGAAGGCTGCTGCCGGTATTAAAAGTGCATGTTTCAGTCTGCATGTCAGAATTTTTTAATGAAATATAAGAGGATTTGAGAAGTCACTCAAAATGTGCCCTAATTTTTCTTTCTTCAGCACTAATCATAATTTATATGGCAAAATGAACCCCCTCATTGTGTTCCTTTTTAAATTAAAAGTTTTAAGTGTTACCAGTTTATTCCAATCAAGATGGCTTCAGGGGTGCCACACTTTTGTCATAAGTAAGACAGTAAGCGCTCCAGTTGTTCTTAAGAACACTCTGGGACTTTCTGTCATTGGGCTTCTGGGTGATATTTGTGCTACATTTGGGCTCTTTTGTCTCTGGTGGCCATCTTGGGAGACTTATTTGTTATGAAGTTTCCTAATTTCCTCATTTACTGCAGTCTCCTCAGTAGGAAATACTTTCAGTTTTTTACTTTGGTTCCATCAAGAAGGCATTCAGATGTGTCACACATTTGCCATAAATGTTGAATGTTAGCACTCTAGTTGCTCATTAGATCACTGTAGTAAAGCTACTGCTCACCAGGGAAGTATGCTGCTGGTATTCAAAGTGCATGTTTCAGTCTGCATGTCAGAATTTGTTAATGAAATAGAAGAGGATTTGAGAAGTCAAAATGTGCCCTAATTTTTCTTTCTGCAGCACTAATCATAATTTCTATGGCCAAATGAACCCCTCATTTTGTTCCTTTGCAAATTAAATGTTTTAAGTGTTACCACTTTATTCCAATCAAGATGGCTTCAGGTGTGCCATACTTTTGTCATAAGTAAGACTGTTAGCGCTCTAGTTGTTCGTTAGAACACTCTGGGACATTCTGTCATTGGGCTATACTTGGGCTACATCTGGGTGATATTTGTGCTACATTTGGGCTCTTTTGTCTCTGGTGGCCATCTTGGGAGACTTATTTGTTATGAAGTTTCCTAATTTCCTGATTTACCACAGTCTCCTCAGTAGGAAATGCTTTCAGTTTTTTACTTTGATTCCATCAAGAAGGTATTCAGATATGTCACACATTTGCCATAAATTCTGAATGTTAGCACTCTAGTTGCTCATTAGATCACTGTAGTAAAGCTACTGCTCACCACGGAAGTCTGCTGCTGGTATTGAAAGTGCATGTTTCAGTCTGCATGTCAGAAAGTTTTAATGAAATAGAAGAGGATTTGAGAAGTCACTCAAAATGTGCCCCAATTTTTCTTTCTGTAGCACTAATCATACTTTCTATGGCAAAATTAACCCCCTCATTTTGTTCCTTTTTAAATTAAATGTTTTAAGAGTTACCACTTTATTCCAATCAAGATGGCTTCAGGTGTGTAATACGTTTGTCATAAGTAGGACGGTTAGCGCTCTAGTTGTTCTTTAGAACACTCTGGGAAGCTACAGTAGAACACAAAGGAATCAACTGACAGCCTCTGCCCTTGTTGGATGTACATGTTTTACTGAGAATGTCAGACTTCATTCTCACATGACTGAGAAAGATAATGTGAATTTACAGAAAATATGCTCTCAGTTTAGCTTATAGATCACCTTCCAAACCTCTGTGGGATAAGCATGAGAAAATAGTTTTCTCTCAAACATGATTCATGATATCACAGCAGAAGGCTTTTCACATGGTAAAATCACCTTAGAACACACCAAAATTCCTAAAATGAGTATGGTACCATCAACAAATTATTTATAATGTAACTAAAGTCTTAAAATCTTCTATTAACTGCAATGCTTTTTAATGAAGTGCTATCATGTATATTGGTCCCAAAATGGCTGCCAACACTTCTTGGATGAAGTGCTGACAGCCAATCAGATCTCACGATGAGATGTGTGGTTAGGCTCCGCCCAGATATATATGTGATTTTGATTTTGATTTTCTCAGGAACTACTGAACGGATTCACAACATTTAAGCAAAAAGACTTTCAGGATAGGAGCGGACCGGAGCGGGTCACGAATTTTGAAAATTTCGCGAAGATAGATAGATAGATAGATAGATAGATAGATAGATAGATAGATAGATAGATAGATAGATAGATAGATAGATAGATAGATAGATAGATAGATAGATACCCAATGCCTAATAATAATAGCCAGTTAGTCATGGCTCATGATATGAGCAGACTACCCCTCACAGGGAAATTAGAAAAATAATAGAGCAAACTCCAAAACAGCACACAATAAAATTTGAGAGAAAGTACTAAAGTTTTAGACACAGACATCCAGCCATCCTAAACCTGTGCAAACTTTTCCCCTTGGAAAAAGTCTAAACAGGTTCATGCAAAATAGGCCCCTATTGCAATTTCTGGCCACCCACATCAAATTATTTTAAAATGGAAAAAAACCCATAAAATGTAAAAAGAATACTGGTGCATGCCCGCTATCAAACAACAAGCTTATCCAAAGGTTCTTGGACTTACTTGATTCAGCAAAAAAAAGCCTTGAATATCTAATGTTATATGCAGCAAGAATTTCAGAGAAGGAAGACAGTCAAAATACCAATTAAAATGGAGCAAGAGATAGACAAAGCACTGGGAGAGAGAAGAAGTTTGAGCCTCTATGGCCCTTCCTTTCTGTTTAAAAAAAGTACAATAAAATAATGCATTTCATGCTAAAAAACCATCCGTTTGGATAGAATGGTTTATTTGAAAATCCAATTTCACTTGATTTTGCAACTTCTTGAGGACAAAAAACTCAAGAAGCAGCCTTCTAAACGCATCCACTCATGAATGTCCGCGTCCAAAAATGTGTCTGGAAAGCTTTCTAGTGACCAGAAATCAAGGAAGGAGATGCCAAATCTCATATGCTCTCGTCTGCTTACTTGCAGTCTTGCATTTTTCCCATTGTCATCATGTTGCTCGAATGGGAGCAAAGTTCCAGCACACAGCAGTTAGCGAAAATTGGCTAGAACTCCGTGTTAAAGAGCAATGAAGAGTGACTAAAATGCCACCAATTGCGCAAGGAGAAGGACGTTTCTATCCACTCCTAATAAATACTGTGCCAGGGGACATTTTTGTTTACATGTTGAAGCGGTGGGTGCAAGGTTCTCCCACAACACTGTATTGATTTAGAAACTGTGATCAAGTGTAATTGGCCTGGTTTTGAATTGCTACAGGAGGAGGCTTGCGATGAGTAAAAGGGAGGTAGAGGGGGAAGAGCTTAGAAAGGCTTGTTTGTGAGATCTGAATATTAAAGAGGTATGAGGAGTCTAGAATGGGTTAATTTTGGGATCAAAGAGGTGTTATGGGGTTTGGGATGAATGAGAGAATGAAGGTAGAAAATATTTTAATAGAGTTATAGGGTGAGAAATAAGGTAGTGCATTGTAAAGAGTAGTAGAATGAGGATACATTGAGAGCGGTATAGGGTGAGAAATAGCGTAGTGCATTGGATATGCTGAATTAGTAGAAAGGAAATAAATATATAGATACATAAGTACATGGAAAGTATATACATATCAGTATCAGTCACTAACCCATGCATTCAGTAAGACACATTTAACCCCTTCGCTGTGGCGCGAATTCTGCTGCGGTGCTGGGGAGGTGCGGGGTGAGCGCGGCACCGCCATGCTCGTGACGGAACCACGCCGTCATGAGTCACGGGCGAGCTGTGCTCATGACGGCGTGGTTCCGTCACGACTCCACCCACTCTCTATTTCGCCCGCACAGGCGGGGAATCAGTGCCGCGTGGGAGGAGCGGCCGCAGCATGACGGAACCACGCCGTCATGAGCACACGCCGCCCGTGGCTCATGACGACGAGGTTCCGTCATGAGCACGCAAGGGGTTAATCACTCACTTTTACAGTCAATCATGCACCTACTAAATCATCCATCCAGACACTTATACACCCACTCATTCTTCAATACACCTTGGCATATATATATAAAACATATTTAAACTTTATAGAAACACACAGTCACTGTATGATGTCATCAGTGATGTAATCACTGATGTCATTGGAGATGTCATCAGTGATGTCACTGACCATGTCATGAATGATGTAATATGTGACATCATCAGTAGTGCATTGTGGGGGTGCGAGTTATAGTTAGCTGAACTAACTATAACGGCCGAATTTCTCTGGTTTTGTATGAGTGAATGTCCAACTAACTATTTTAGTTTTTTTTCAGTACATTTCTAAGGTTTTTTAAATGAAAATTTCTAACTATAACGTCCCTGAAAACCTATGGTTTTTTCAGTGAATTTCAAAGGTTTTTTAAATGCTAATTTCTAACTATGCCTACAAAGGTAGGACATGTGAAGAAAGAGGAAGAAAAGCGCAGAAAAAAGCAAGAAAAATGCAGAAAGAGGCAACAGAAGTCCAGAAAGACGAAGAAAAGTGCAGGAAAAAGCAAGAGATGTGCAGAAAGAACCAACAGAGGAGCAGAAAGTCCTCCTGTTTCCCAATGCTTTTGCTGACGGGTACTGGTGGTAACTGACTCTGACTAACCAGGCCTAGAGCCAGTGCTATGCTAAAAGACACTTAGAATACAGTGAACACACCTATATACACTGGGGAGCACTATGCGTTGGCGTACCCCTGTGATTAGCATGACTTCCTCTGCATTTGCCATGAGTTAGTGCCTGGGTCATTGCATGAGTACATGAGTAGTGACTGGATGATTAGAGTGCTACAAGGAGAGTGCATGGTGATTTTTTAAGTGCTTGGGTTTTGGCGGAGTGATTGGATAAGTACATGGTGCTGGCTGGGTGATTGGAGGAGTGAGTGGGTAGTGACAGAGGGATTGCTGGATTGCATGGGTACTAACTGGGTAATTGGAGGAGTGAGTCAGTAGTGTGTAGGTGGTAAGAGGTCTGCATTGGTACTGC
Organism: Triturus cristatus; assembly: GCF_964204655.1. Taxonomy (NCBI): domain Eukaryota; kingdom Metazoa; phylum Chordata; class Amphibia; order Caudata; family Salamandridae; genus Triturus; species Triturus cristatus. Next base: position 902,149,260 of record NC_140584.1, read on the forward strand.
ACAAGGGATTGTAGCAGTACATGTGTTAGTGCCTGGGTCATTTGTGAGTACATGGGTACTGACTAGATGATTAGTGTAGGAAGGTGAAATCTGACTGCATGGTTGCCCCCACTTTTTTCCTGGTTTTTGCTGGTTTTGGACTTAGTTTGGCTGGGAACCTGCTATTCAGGACCCTAGCCTATCTGCTTTCTCCCTTAAATTGATTCGAAGTACTTTAGGTACACTTCAGATTGGATTCTGGGGTACCTTTATAAGTCTCTAGTATATGGTGTATTATGTACCCAGGGCATAGATACCCCAGAGGCCTACCAGGAGCTGCAGCATGTATTATGCCACCCCTGGGAAGCCTTCCAAAATGACACCACAGGTCTGCTACTGCAGCCTGAGTAAGGTGGTGTATGCACCCCTTACTGAGATATAGGTTCACTATATCACACCCTATCAATGCATATATAAGCCTATCAGTCAACCCTATGGCAGGCCTTATCAATCCTGAGGGCAGGGTCCTTGTGTTTTATGTGAGAGGGTGCCCATGCATCAGCAGGACCCCTCTGCAGCCTTCGGAATCTATTCTTCGGGGTTGTCTGTGATGCAGCCTGACCATATACTCTCAAGTGTATTATAACCTCACGGTAAATGCTAACTTTGGGATGGCTGCACGGAAACATGTTGTGTTTGGTGTCAAACCCCTTGGAATCATACCCCACACCAGTACACCAGTAACTGGTGTGGGAGTATGATCACACTCTTTTAGAGGGAGAGACATGACAGCACCGGTATACCCGGTACCAGGTAACAGAGCCCTGTCATCACAAAATGGATGCTGCCAGCCACAGACACAAGTCTGGCCTCCTGCTGCTGACCGAAACTCCAGCAGGGGAGGCCTGGACAATAGGTTTCCTGTCACAGGGAGGTGTTATCACCTCCCAGACAGGCTTTCGTGGATTAGGGCTGGGTGGGAGCACTCCAGGAATGCTTTGAAGTCTGCACTGGGAGCACATTTGGGGTCCCTTTGCATAGTCCAGCTCAAACCGGTTACGGGGGCTACCAGCCACTGCTCTGGTGCAAAACTGGACAAAGGAAATGGGTGTAGCCACCCCTCTTTACTGACCCTCCCATAGGTGGGTCCCCAGAGTTTGTCCAACCCCTTCCTTGGGTATAAGAAAGGAACCCCTGGTTACAGGATTTTAGATTACACCTGGACGAAACTCTGACACAGAAATCCCAGAACTTCGACGATCTACACGACTAGATGACTGAAGTATCTCCCTTGGAGTAAAGGAGTTACTCCCCTGCTTGGCAGGCACCAAAGACGCAACTGGCCGGTTTACATCTCCGAAGCTCCCGCTGGACTCTGAAGTATTTCCAACACAGAAAGTGAGTTTCCAGACTTCCCAGAGGCTATCCCGAGTCCCCAGCAAAGCTGAGACCCGTAGTTCTCGTGGGTAATGTGGAACCAGAACCCCTGGACACCGTGCACATTTGCAAGTGCATTAGCTTCTCGACATCCCTTGAGGCTGTGCATTGGGTTACTTGTAGCCCAGACCCCGAGCACCTTTTCCACCAAAGATTGCTAGCCTACACTCCACGAGTGTTCCGTGAGCCGGCCCTTTGTGTTTTCGCTTGAGATACCTTTGCGATCCCTGGTCCGTTGACTGGTGGGTCCCTGTGAAGGCAACTCCAACTTTAATTGGGCTTCCCTGGTTGCTCCAGACGTGTCCTGACTCTCCATCACCTGGGGAGTCCCCAGGACCTTGCTGGTCCACACCGAAGCATCTTTCCTCATCCTTCGTGGGTTGCTGTTGCCAAGGCTTGTTGTGTCTAATCTGAGCACCGACACTGCAGCACTCGAAATCATTTGGGGGACAGCTGAAATCCAGCTCCAGGTCATCATCGACACCTCCTGGTCCTCGTGACTGAAGAGTCAAACTTCCCCTCTGTTCACCTGAAGCACCCGACATCGGTGGGCATTCATCTATCGTGCCCCTGGTCACTGGCTAGTGACCCAGACTCTGTCCCCTCTGCTTTCAGGTTCTTCACATCTTCGATCCAGGCTTGGATCTCTTTGGACACTTCTCCTCTTCCTGGCAGCAGCACTTTTCAGCAGCCTGCCATTGAAAACGACGACGCGACCCGACACCATTTGACACCTATGCACCCGGCTTCCCTGGGTGAGGTAACACGAGTACTCAGGTGCTTCCATGGGTGTTGGCCCTTGAACTATCTAAGTCCAAAAGGGTTTGTTCCTAGTCCACTTCTAAGTGTCCTTAACCTTTAAAATTCCAACCGCGACTTTCCCCATAGAAGCTAACGGAGCTCGCGCCTTTATTCTCACATTGCACACATCCCCCGTGGTCCCCTGTGTCACTACCTTGGGTGGTTCCTTGGGGTCCCAGCGATTCTACAGGCTCTAAGGCTTGTGTCTAGTCAGGTCGTTTTTCTTATACCACTTTTTTAATATATGGTTTGGTTTGCCCCAAGGGCCTATCGTATATTATGCTAATTTACTGTGCTATATTAAGTGTAACATATGTGCTTTGACCTCTAGCCTCATAAAGAGACTAGCAGGGTGTGTTTAGTAATAAATACATATATTTTATATATATATATATACCTGGTGTGGTTCTTCTTTTATTTGTTCAAATCAGAGATTATAGACTGATAAAACAAGCTGCTTTACATTCCTCCAAGACTTAGCCTGAAGGCTGCTCTTCATAGCTGCCACTAGGATAGCTTTCGAAAAGGTTGTCTTTAACCTATCATCTCTAAGGTTTTTTTTAGACTGGTGCAAGGTGCCCACTATAACTAGTGGTACAAAAGGGGGTGGTGATGGACGGAGCATCAGAACCAATCAAACACTCACACCCAGTCAACAGATCTGGGTTTGATCCATCACCATTCTTTAGCCCACTCTGCCACCCCAGTTCAGACATGGCCATATGCAAGTCAGTCTGACCCTGTGCCTCATGGGAACAGTCCAGCCCGAACTGCCAAGCTATGCCTTCCCTGGACCGGAAACAAGCTTCCTAGGACCGGTTTCTGGCATTTCAGCCGTCTTCAGCCAGGCTTGCTTGAATCCAGTGGCAAAGTGAGCAAGGGACTCACGTCTGAGCATACGCTGCCAACCTATGGCGATCAGAGCGGTACAAAAGGGGGGGTGGTGATGGACGGAGCATCCATGGTCATCCTGCTGCTCCTGCCCTGCCCCCTTGCCCCCAGCCCTCTGTTTCCATGTGCAGACCTCTATTCCCCCCTCCTGTCTTGTCTGTTCCATTGTAATGTCCCTGATCCATCCCTCCTGCCCTTTATGGTCTTTTATGCTGCAGCTTTCTCTCCTGTCTGTCCATTATGGTCAGCTAGCTACCATTGCCTCTTTCCCCTCTGTTCTCTGTTGTCCATGTGCATGGTCCTGTCCCCTCCCTATTGCTTTCTATGGATTGTTGTGCTGCACTACCGTCCTGCATGCCCTGTGTGGTGTATTGTGCTGCTGCAAACCCTGATGCCTACCCTGTAGGGTCAGTTTGGTGCACCTCTCCATCGCCCCCCTGTACTCTGTTATCTGAGTCCATGTCCCTAACCCTATTCCTCCTGCCTTCCATGATCCAATGTACCATACTTGCGAACATTTTGAACTTGGTAAGAGGGAAAAAAACTGGGGTATTGATTTTCCCCTTTGAGTTACATTGAAAAAGAGGAGATTGTAGACAGGAGACAAATCAAATAAAGGCCATTTGATCTTAAAAACATTGGACGTTTCCTGGCTGAATCGGGTCTGTTGGCATGTATCGTTGTACTACCACTGACTCTTCCTTCTGCCCACAATGGTCTATTATATTGCCACAGCCTCTCTTGCCAGTCCTGTATTGTTGGTTTGTTGCCCCTGCCCCCCTTTCCACTGCCCTTCATAGTCTGTTGTGCTGCCACTGCCCTTCCTGCCTGCCCAGTGTGGTCAAATTGTTGCCTCTGCACCCTCCTACCTGCCTTCAATTTTCAGAGTCCGTGCCCCTGGCCTCTGCCTCTCAACAGTATCCTAATGAACAACTAGATTGCTATCATCTTGATGTAATCAAAACTGCAATACCTAGAGCATTTCCTTTAGAAATTACATATATGAGAGGGTCTTATTTGCATCAAAATTATGGTTAGTGCTCTAAAAAACTAAAATGAGGACATATTTTCTGAGTTTTCAAAAAGCGACAAAGCACTTTTAAATTATTTGTTATCTTTATGATTTTTTATCCAGTTGACTACTTGATTAAATATTGCACTTAGGGGAGAGGATGTGGTGTTACTTCCAGAGCTGCAGACTTTGCAACTGGGGAACCAGGTTGGAGTTTCTGCTTCAGCTCGACATTCTGTGTTTCTGGTCAAATCACTTAATTCCCCCATGTCTACAACCAAAATTAATTTGTTTTTGTGTGATGTAACCAATGCTCACGTAAAGCACTCCAATACCTGACAAGTCTGCACTATATAAAACTGCAAAAACACAACAGATAAGTGTTTTGCACACTTCTGTCATTGGGCTACATGTGGGCTACATCTGGGTGATATTTGTGCTGAATTTGGGCTCTTTTGTCTCTGGTGGCCATCTTGGTAGATTTATTTGTTATGAAGTTTCCTAATTTCCTCATTTACTGCTGTCTCCTCAGTAGGAAATGCTTTCAGTTTTTTACTTTGATTCCATCAAGAAGGTATTCAGATATGTCACACATTTGCCATACATTCTGAATGTTAGCACTCTAGTTGCTCATTAGATCACTATAGTAAAGCTACTGCTCACCACGGAAGGCTGCTGCCGGTATTAAAAGTGCATGTTTCAGTCTGCATGTCAGAATTTTTTAATGAAATATAAGAGGATTTGAGAAGTCACTCAAAATGTGCCCTAATTTTTCTTTCTTCAGCACTAATCATAATTTATATGGCAAAATGAACCCCCTCATTGTGTTCCTTTTTAAATTAAAAGTTTTAAGTGTTACCAGTTTATTCCAATCAAGATGGCTTCAGGGGTGCCACACTTTTGTCATAAGTAAGACAGTAAGCGCTCCAGTTGTTCTTAAGAACACTCTGGGACTTTCTGTCATTGGGCTTCTGGGTGATATTTGTGCTACATTTGGGCTCTTTTGTCTCTGGTGGCCATCTTGGGAGACTTATTTGTTATGAAGTTTCCTAATTTCCTCATTTACTGCAGTCTCCTCAGTAGGAAATACTTTCAGTTTTTTACTTTGGTTCCATCAAGAAGGCATTCAGATGTGTCACACATTTGCCATAAATGTTGAATGTTAGCACTCTAGTTGCTCATTAGATCACTGTAGTAAAGCTACTGCTCACCAGGGAAGTATGCTGCTGGTATTCAAAGTGCATGTTTCAGTCTGCATGTCAGAATTTGTTAATGAAATAGAAGAGGATTTGAGAAGTCAAAATGTGCCCTAATTTTTCTTTCTGCAGCACTAATCATAATTTCTATGGCCAAATGAACCCCTCATTTTGTTCCTTTGCAAATTAAATGTTTTAAGTGTTACCACTTTATTCCAATCAAGATGGCTTCAGGTGTGCCATACTTTTGTCATAAGTAAGACTGTTAGCGCTCTAGTTGTTCGTTAGAACACTCTGGGACATTCTGTCATTGGGCTATACTTGGGCTACATCTGGGTGATATTTGTGCTACATTTGGGCTCTTTTGTCTCTGGTGGCCATCTTGGGAGACTTATTTGTTATGAAGTTTCCTAATTTCCTGATTTACCACAGTCTCCTCAGTAGGAAATGCTTTCAGTTTTTTACTTTGATTCCATCAAGAAGGTATTCAGATATGTCACACATTTGCCATAAATTCTGAATGTTAGCACTCTAGTTGCTCATTAGATCACTGTAGTAAAGCTACTGCTCACCACGGAAGTCTGCTGCTGGTATTGAAAGTGCATGTTTCAGTCTGCATGTCAGAAAGTTTTAATGAAATAGAAGAGGATTTGAGAAGTCACTCAAAATGTGCCCCAATTTTTCTTTCTGTAGCACTAATCATACTTTCTATGGCAAAATTAACCCCCTCATTTTGTTCCTTTTTAAATTAAATGTTTTAAGAGTTACCACTTTATTCCAATCAAGATGGCTTCAGGTGTGTAATACGTTTGTCATAAGTAGGACGGTTAGCGCTCTAGTTGTTCTTTAGAAGACTCTGGGAAGCTACAGTAGAACACAAAGGAATCAACTGACAGCCTCTGCCCTTGTTGGATGTACATGTTTTACTGAGAATGTCAGACTTCATTCTCACATGACTGAGAAAGATAATGTGAATTTACAGAAAATATGCTCTCAGTTTAGCTTATAGATCACCTTCCAAACCTCTGTGGGATAAGCATGAGAAAATAGTTTTCTCTCAAACATGATTCATGATATCACAGCAGAAGGCTTTTCACATGGTAAAATCACCTTAGAACACACCAAAATTCCTAAAATGAGTATGGTACCATCAACAAATTATTTATAATGTAACTAAAGTCTTAAAATCTTCTATTAACTGCAATGCTTTTTAATGAAGTGCTATCATGTATATTGGTCCCAAGATGGCTGCCAACACTTCTTGGATGAAGTGCTGACAGCCAATCAGATCTCACGATGAGATGTGTGGTTAGGCTCCGCCCAGATATATATGTGATTTTGATTTTGATTTTCTCAGGAACTACTGAACGGATTCACAACATTTAAGCAAAAAGACTTTCAGGATAGGAGCGGACCGGAGCGGGTCACGAATTTTGAAAATTTCGCGAAGATAGATAGATAGATAGATAGATAGATAGATAGATAGATAGATAGATAGATAGATAGATAGATAGATAGATAGATAGATAGATACCCAATGCCTAATAATAATAGCCAGTTAGTCATGGCTCATGATATGAGCAGACTACCCCTCACAGGGAAATTAGAAAAATAATAGAGCAAACTCCAAAATAGCACACAATAAAATTTGAGAGAAAGTACTAAAGTTTTAGACACAGACATCCAGCCATCCTAAACCTGTGCAAACTTTTCCCCTTGGAAAAAGTCTAAACAGGTTCATGCAAAATAGGCCCCTATTGCAATTTCTGGCCACCCACATCAAATTATTTTAAAATGGAAAAAAAACCATAAAATGTAAAAAGAATACTGGTGCATGCCCGCTATCAAACAACAAGCTTATCCAAAGGTTCTTGGACTTACTTGATTCAGCAAAAAAAAGCCTTGAATATCTAATGTTATATGCAGCAAGAATTTCAGAGAAGGAAGACAGTCAAAATACCAATTAAAATGGAGCAAGAGATAGACAAAGCACTGGGAGAGAGAAGAAGTTTGAGCCTCTATGGCCCTTCCTTTCTGTTTAAAAAAAGTACAATAAAATAATGCATTTCATGCTAAAAAACCATCCGTTTGGATAGAATGGTTTATTTGAAAATCCAATTTCACTTGATTTTGCAACTTCTTGAGGACAAAAAACTCAAGAAGCAGCCTTCTAAACGCATCCACTCATGAATGTCCGCGTCCAAAAATGTGTCTGGAAAGCTTTCTAGTGACCAGAAATCAAGGAAGGAGATGCCAAATCTCATATGCTCTTGTCTGCTTACTTGCAGTCTTGCATTTTTTCCATTGTCATCATGTTGCTCGAATGGGAGCAAAGTTCCAGCACACAGCAGTTAGCGAAAATTGGCTAGAACTCCGTGTTAAAGAGCAATGAAGAGTGACTAAAATGCCACCAATTGCGCAAGGAGAAGGACGTTTCTATCCACTCCTAATAAATACTGTGCCAGGGGACATTTTTGTTTACATGTTGAAGCGGTGGGTGCAAGGTTCTCCCACAACACTGTATTGATTTAGAAACTGTGATCAAGTATAATTGGCCTGGTTTTGAATTGCTACAGGAGGAGGCTTGCGATGAGTAAAAGGGAGGTAGAGGGGGAAGAGCTTAGAAAGGCTTGTTTGTGAGATCTGAATATTAAAGAGGTATGAGGAGTCTAGAATGGGTTAATTTTGGGATCAAAGAGGTGTTATGGGGTTTGGGATGAATGAGAGAATGAAGGTAGAAAATATTTTAATAGAGTTATAGGGTGAGAAATAAGGTAGTGCATTGTAAAGAGTAGTAGAATGAGGATACATTGAGAGCGGTATAGGGTGAGAAATAGCGTAGTGCATTGGATATGCTGAATTAGTAGAAAGGAAATAAATATATAGATACATAAGTACATGGAAAGTATATACATATCAGTATCAGTCACTAACCCATGCATTCAGTAAGACACATTTAACCCCTTTGCTGTGGCACGAATTCTGCTGCGGTGCTGGGGAGGTGCGGGGTGAGCGCGGCACCGCCATGCTCGTGACGGAACCACGCCGTCATGAGTCACGGGCGAGCTGTGCTCATGACGGCGTGGTTCCGTCACGACTCCACCCACTCTCTATTTCGCCCGCACAGGCGGGGAATCAGTGCCGCGTGGGAGGAGCGGCCGCAGCATGACGGAACCACGCCGTCATGAGCACACGCCGCCCGTGGCTCATGACGGCGAGGTTCCGTCATGAGCACGCAAGGGGTTAATCACTCACTTTTACAGTCAATCATGCACCTACTAAATCATCCATCCAGACACTTATACACCCACTCATTCTTCAATACACCTTGGCATATATATATAAAACATATTTAAACTTTATAGAAACACACAGTCACTGTATGATGTCATCAGTGATGTAATCACTGATGTCATTGGAGATGTCATCAGTGATGTCACTGACCATGTCATGAATGATGTAATATGTGACATCATCAGTAGTGCATTGTGGGGGTGCGAGTTATAGTTAGCTGAACTAACTATAACGGCCGAATTTCTCTGGTTTTGTATGAGTGAATGTCCAACTAACTATTTTAGTTTTTTTTCAGTACATTTCTAAGGTTTTTTAAATGAAAATTTCTAACTATAACGTCCCTGAAAACCTATGGTTTTTTCAGTGAATTTCAAAGGTTTTTTAAATGCTAATTTCTAACTATGCCTACAAAGGTAGGACATGTGAAGAAAGAGGAAGAAAAGCGCAGAAAAAAGCAAGAAAAATGCAGAAAGAGGCAACAGAAGTCCAGAAAGACGAAGAAAAGTGCAGGAAAAAGCAAGAGATGTGCAGAAAGAACCAACAGAGGAGCAGAAAGTCCTCCTGTTTCCCAATGCTTTTGCTGACGGGTACTGGTGGTAACTGACTCTGACTAACCAGGCCTAGAGCCAGTGCTATGCTAAAAGACACTTAGAATACAGTGAACACACCTATATACACTGGGGAGCACTATGCGTTGGCGTACCCCTGTGATTAGCATGACTTCCTCTGCATTTGCCATGAGTTAGTGCCTGGGTCATTGCATGAGTACATGAGTAGTGACTGGATGATTAGAGTGCTACAAGGAGAGTGCATGGTGATTTTTTAAGTGCTTGGGTTTTGGCGGAGTGATTGGATAAGTACATGGTGCTGGCTGGGTGATTGGAGGAGTGAGTGGGTAGTGACAGAGGGATTGCTGGATTGCATGGGTACTAACTGGGTAATTGGAGGAGTGAGTCAGTAGTGTGTAGGTGGTAAGAGGTCTGCATTGGTACTGCACAAGGGATTGTAGCAGTACATGTGTTAGTGCCTGGGTCATTTGTGAGTACATGGGTACTGACTAGATGATTAGTGTAGGAAGGTGAAATCTGACTGCATGGTTGCCCCCACTTTTTTCCTGGTTTTTGCTGGTTTTGGACTTAGTTTGGCTGGGAACCTGCTATTCAGGACCCTAGCCTATCTGCTTTCTCCCTTAAATTGATTCGAAGTACTTTAGGTACACTTCAGATTGGATTCTGGGGTACCTTTATAAGTCTCTAGTATATGGTGTATTATGTACCCAGGGCATAGATACCCCAGAGGCCTACCAGGAGCTGCAGCATGTATTATGCCACCCCTGGGAAGCCTTCCAAAATGACACCACAGGTCTGCTACTGCAGCCTGAGTAAGGTGGTGTATGCACCCCTTACTGAGATATAGGTTCACTATATCACACCCTATCAATGCATATATAAGCCTATCAGTCAACCCTATGGCAGGCCTTATCAATCCTGAGGGCAGGGTCCTTGTGTTTTATGTGAGAGGGTGCCCATGCATCAGCAGGACCCCTCTGCAGCCTTCGGAATCTATTCTTCGGGGTTGTCTGTGATGCAGCCTGACCATATACTCTCAAGTGTATTATAACCTCACGGTAAATGCTAACTTTGGGATGGCTGCACGGAAACATGTTGTGTTTGGTGTCAAACCCCTTGGAATCATACCCCACACCAGTACACCAGTAACTGGTGTGGGAGTATGATCACACTCTTTTAGAGGGAGAGACATGACAGCACCGGTATACCCGGTACCAGGTAACAGAGCCCTGTCATCACAAAATGGATGCTGCCAGCCACAGACACAAGTCTGGCCTCCTGCTGCTGACCGAAACTCCAGCAGGGGAGGCCTGGACAATAGGTTTCCTGTCACAGGGAGGTGTTATCACCTCCCAGACAGGCTTTCGTGGATTAGGGCTGGGTGGGAGCACTCCAGGAATGCTTTGAAGTCTGCACTGGGAGCACATTTGGGGTCCCTTTGCATAGTCCAGCTCAAACCGGTTACGGGGGCTACCAGCCACTGCTCTGGTGCAAAACTGGACAAAGGAAATGGGTGTAGCCACCCCTCTTTACTGACCCTCCCATAGGTGGGTCCCCAGAGTTTGTCCAACCCCTTCCTTGGGTATAAGAAAGGAACCCCTGGTTACAGGATTTTAGATTACACCTGGACGAAACTCTGACACAGAAATCCCAGAACTTCGACGATCTACACGACTAGATGACTGAAGTATCTCCCTTGGAGTAAAGGAGTTACTCCCCTGCTTGGCAGGCACCAAAGACGCAACTGGCCGGTTTACATCTCCGAAGCTCCCGCTGGACTCTGAAGTATTTCCAACACAGAAAGTGAGTTTCCAGACTTCCCAGAGGCTATCCCGAGTCCCCAGCAAAGCTGAGACCCGTAGTTCTCGTGGGTAATGTGGAACCAGAACCCCTGGACACCGTGCACATTTGCAAGTGCATTAGCTTCTCGACATCCCTTGAGGCTGTGCATTGGGTTACTTGTAGCCCAGACCCCGAGCACCTTTTCCACCAAAGATTGCTGGCCTACACTCCACGAGTGTTCCGTGAGCCGGCCCTTTGTGTTTTCGCTTGAGATACCTTTGCGATCCCTGGTCCGTTGACTGGTGGGTCCCTGTGAAGGCAACTCCAACTTTAATTGGGCTTCCCTGGTTGCTCCAGATGTGTCCTGACTCTCCATCACCTGGGGAGTCCCCAGGACCTTGCTGGTCCACACCGAAGCATCTTTCCTCATCCTTCGTGGGTTGCTGTTGCCAAGGCTTGTTGTGTCTAATCTGAGCACCGACACTGCAGCACTCGAAATCATTTGGGGGACAGCTGAAATCCAGCTCCAGGTCATCATCGACACCTCCTGGTCCTCGTGACTGAAGAGTCAAACTTCCCCTCTGTTCACCTGAAGCACCCGACATCGGTGGGCATTCATCTATCGTGCCCCTGGTCACTGGCTAGTGACCCAGACTCTGTCCCCTCTGCTTTCAGGTTCTTCACATCTTCGATCCAGGCTTGGATCTCTTCGGACACTTCTCCTCTTCCTGGCAGCAGCACTTTTCAGCAGCCTGCCATTGAAAACGACGACGCGACCCGACACCATTTGACACCTATGCACCCGGCTTCCCTGGGTGAGGTAACACGAGTACTCAGGTGCTTCCATGGGTGTTGGCCCTTGAACTATCTAAGTCCAAAAGGGTTTGTTCCTAGTCCACTTCTAAGTGTCCTTAACCTTTAAAATTCCAACCGCGACTTTCCCCATAGAAGCTAACGGAGCTCGCGCCTTTATTCTCACATTGCACACATCCCCCGTGGTCCCCTGTGTCACTACCTTGGGTGGTTCCTTGGGGTCCCAGCGATTCTACAGGCTCTAAGGCTTGTGTCTAGTCAGGTCGTTTTTCTTATACCACTTTTTTAATATATGGTTTGGTTTGCCCCAAGGGCCTATCGTATATTATGCTAATTTACTGTGCTATATTAAGTGTAACATATGTGCTTTGACCTCTAGCCTCATAAAGAGACTAGCAGGGTGTGTTTAGTAATAAATACATATATTTTATATATATATATATACCTGGTGTGGTTCTTCTTTTATTTGTTCAAATCAGAGATTATAGACTGATAAAACAAGCTGCTTTACATTCCTCCAAGACTTAGCCTGAAGGCTGCTCTTCATAGCTGCCACTAGGATAGCTTTCGAAAAGGTTGTCTTTAACCTATCATCTCTAAGGTTTTTTTTAGACTGGTGCAAGGTGCCCACTATAACTAGTGGTACAAAAGGGGGTGGTGATGGACGGAGCATCAGAACCAATCAAACACTCACACCCAGTCAACAGATCTGGGTTTGATCCATCACCATTCTTTAGCCCACTCTGCCACCCCAGTTCAGACATGGCCATATGCAAGTCAGTCTGACCCTGTGCCTCATGGGAACAGTCCAGCCCGAACTGCCAAGCTATGCCTTCCCTGGACCGGAAACAAGCTTCCTAGGACCGGTTTCTGGCATTTCAGCCGTCTTCAGCCAGGCTTGCTTGAATCCAGTGGCAAAGTGAGCAAGGGACTCACGTCTGAGCATACGCTGCCAACCTATGGCGATCAGAGCGGTACAAAAGGGGGGGTGGTGATGGACGGAGCATCCATGGTCATCCTGCTGCTCCTGCCCTGCCCCCTTGCCCCCAGCCCTCTGTTTCCATGTGCAGACCTCTATTCCCCCCTCCTGTCTTGTCTGTTCCATTGTAATGTCCCTGATCCATCCCTCCTGCCCTTTATGGTCTTTTATGCTGCAGCTTTCTCTCCTGTCTGTCCATTATGGTCAGCTAGCTACCATTGCCTCTTTCCCCTCTGTTCTCTGTTGTCCATGTGCATGGTCCTGTCCCCTCCCTATTGCTTTCTATGGATTGTTGTGCTGCACTACCGTCCTGCATGCCCTGTGTGGTGTATTGTGCTGCTGCAAACCCTGATGCCTACCCTGTAGGGTCAGTTTGGTGCACCTCTCCATGTCCCCCCTGTACTCTGTTATCTGAGTCCATGACCCTAACCCTATTCCTCCTGCCTTCCATGATCCAATGTACCATACTTGCGAACATTTTGAACTTGGTAAGAGGGAAAAAAACTGGGGTATTGATTTTCCCCTTTGAGTTACATTGAAAAAGAGGAGATTGTAGACAGGAGACAGATCAAATAAAGGCCATTTGATCTTAAAAACATTGGACGTTTCCTGGCTGAATCGGGTCTGTTGGCATGTATCGTTGTACTACCACTGACTCTTCCTTCTGCCCACAATGGTCTATTATATTGCCACAGCCTCTCTTGCCAGTCCTGTATTGTTGGTTTGTTGCCCCTGCCCCCCTTTCCACTGCCCTTCATAGTCTGTTGTGCTGCCACTGCCCTTCCTGCCTGCCCAGTGTGGTCAAATTGTTGCCTCTGCACCCTCCTACCTGCCTTCAATTTTCAGAGTCCGTGCCCCTGGCCTCTGCCTCTCAACAGTATCCTAATGAACAACTAGATTGCTATCATCTTGATGTAATCAAAACTGTAATACCTAGAGCATTTCCTTTAGAAATTACATATATGAGAGGGTCTTATTTGCATCAAAATTATGGTTAGTGCTCTAAAAACCTAAAATGAGGACATATTTTCTGAGTTTTCAAAAAGCGACAAAGCACTTTTAAATTATTTGTTATCTTTATGATTTTTTATCCAGTTGACTACTTGATTAAATATTGCACTTAGGGGAGAGGATGTGGTGTTACTTCCAGAGCTGCAGACTTTGCAACTGGGGAACCAGGTTGGAGTTTCTGCTTCAGCTCGACATTCTGTGTTTCTGGTCAAATCACTTAATTCCCCCATGTCTACAACCAAAATTAATTTGTTTTTGTGTGATGTAACCAATGCTCACGTAAAGCACTCCAATACCTGACAAGTCTGTACTATATAAAACTGCAAAAACACAACAGATAAGTGTTTTGCACACTTCTGTCATTGGGCTACATGTGGGCTACATCTGGGTGATATTTGTGCTGAATTTGGGCTCTTTTGTCTCTGGTGGTCATCTTGGTAGATTTATTTGTTATGAAGTTTCCTAATTTCCTCATTTACTGCTGTCTCCTCAGTAGGAAATGCTTTCAGTTTTTTACTTTGATTCCATCAAGAAGGTATTCAGATATGTCACACATTTGCCATACATTCTGAATGTTAGCACTCTAGTTGCTCATTAGATCACTATAGTAAAGCTACTGCTCACCACGGAAGGCTGCTGCCGGTATTAAAAGTGCATGTTTCAGTCTGCATGTCAGAATTTTTTAATGAAATATAAGAGGATTTGAGAAGTCACTCAAAATGTGCCCTAATTTTTCTTTCTTCAGCACTAATCATAATTTATATGGCAAAATGAACCCCCTCATTGTGTTCCTTTTTAAATTAAAAGTTTTAAGTGTTACCAGTTTATTCCAATCAAGATGGCTTCAGGGGTGCCACACTTTTGTCATAAGTAAGACAGTAAGCGCTCCAGTTGTTCTTAAGAACACTCTGGGACTTTCTGTCATTGGGCTTCTGGGTGATATTTGTGCTACATTTGGGCTCTTTTGTCTCTGGTGGCCATCTTGGGAGACTTATTTGTTATGAAGTTTCCTAATTTCCTCATTTACTGCAGTCTCCTCAGTAGGAAATACTTTCAGTTTTTTACTTTGGTTCCATCAAGAAGGCATTCAGATGTGTCACACATTTGCCATAAATGTTGAATGTTAGCACTCTAGTTGCTCATTAGATCACTGTAGTAAAGCTACTGCTCACCAGGGAAGTATGCTGCTGGTATTCAAAGTGCATGTTTCAGTCTGCATGTCAGAATTTGTTAATGAAATAGAAGAGGATTTGAGAAGTCAAAATGTGCCCTAATTTTTCTTTCTGCAGCACTAATCATAATTTCTATGGCCAAATGAACCCCTCATTTTGTTCCTTTGCAAATTAAATGTTTTAAGTGTTACCACTTTATTCCAATCAAGATGGCTTCAGGTGTGCCATACTTTTGTCATAAGTAAGACTGTTAGCGCTCTAGTTGTTCGTTAGAACACTCTGGGACATTCTGTCATTGGGCTATACTTGGGCTACATCTGGGTGATATTTGTGCTACATTTGGGCTCTTTTGTCTTTGGTGGCCATCTTGGGAGACTTATTTGTTATGAAGTTTCCTAATTTCCTGATTTACCACAGTCTCCTCAGTAGGAAATGCTTTCAGTTTTTTACTTTGATTCCATCAAGAAGGTATTCAGATATGTCACACATTTGCCATAAATTCTGAATGTTAGCACTCTAGTTGCTCATTAGATCACTGTAGTAAAGCTACTGCTCACCACGGAAGTCTGCTGCTGGTATTGAAAGTGCATGTTTCAGTCTGCATGTCAGAAAGTTTTAATGAAATAGAAGAGGATTTGAGAAGTCACTCAAAATGTGCCCCAATTTTTCTTTCTGTAGCACTAATCATACTTTCTATGGCAAAATTAACCCCCTCATTTTGTTCCTTTTTAAATTAAATGTTTTAAGAGTTACCACTTTATTCCAATCAAGATGGCTTCAGGTGTGTAATACGTTTGTCATAAGTAGGACGGTTAGCGCTCTAGTTGTTCTTTAGAACACTCTGGGAAGCTACAGTAGAACACAAAGGAATCAACTGACAGCCTCTGCCCTTGTTGGATGTACATGTTTTACTGAGAATGTCAGACTTCATTCTCACATGACTGAGAAAGATAATGTGAATTTACAGAAAATATGCTCTCAGTTTAGCTTATAGATCACCTTCCAAACCTCTGTGGGATAAGCATGAGAAAATAGTTTTCTCTCAAACATGATTCATGATATCACAGCAGAAGGCTTTTCACATGGTAAAATCACCTTAGAACACACCACAATTCCTAAAATGAGTATGGTACCATCAACAAATTATTTATAATGTAACTAAAGTCTTAAAATCTTCTATTAACTGCAATGCTTTTTAATGAAGTGCTATCATGTATATTGGTCCCAAGATGGCTGCCAACACTTCTTGGATGAAGTGCTGACAGCCAATCAGATCTCACGATGAGATGTGTGGTTAGGCTCCGCCCAGATATATATGTGATTTTGATTTTGATTTTCTCAGGAACTACTGAACGGATTCACAACATTTAAGCAAAAAGACTTTCAGGATAGGAGCGGACCGGAGCGGGTCACGAATTTTGAAAATTTCGCGAAGATAGATAGATAGATAGATAGATAGATAGATAGATAGATAGATAGATAGATAGATAGATAGATAGATAGATAGATACCCAATGCCTAATAATAATAGCCAGTTAGTCATGGCTCATGATATGAGCAGACTACCCCTCACAGGGAAATTAGAAAAATAATAGAGCAAACTCCAAAACAGCACACAATAAAATTTGAGAGAAAGTACTAAAGTTTTAGACACAGACATCCAGCCATCCTAAACCTGTGCAAACTTTTCCCCTTGGAAAAAGTCTAAACAGGTTCATGCAAAATAGGCCCCTATTGCAATTTCTGGCCACCCACATCAAATTATTTTAAAATGGAAAAAAAACCATAAAATGTAAAAAGAATACTGGTGCATGCCCGCTATCAAACAACAAGCTTATCCAAAGGTTCTTGGACTTACTTGATTCAGCAAAAAAAAGCCTTGAATATCTAATGTTATATGCAGCAAGAATTTCAGAGAAGGAAGACAGTCAAAATACCAATTAAAATGGAGCAAGAGATAGACAAAGCACTGGGAGAGAGAAGAAGTTTGAGCCTCTATGGCCCTTCCTTTCTGTTTAAAAAAAGTACAATAAAATAATGCATTTCATGCTAAAAAACCATCCGTTTGGATAGAATGGTTTATTTGAAAATCCAATTTCACTTGATTTTGCAACTTCTTGAGGACAAAAAACTCAAGAAGCAGCCTTCTAAACGCATCCACTCATGAATGTCCGCGTCCAAAAATGTGTCTGGAAAGCTTTCTAGTGACCAGAAATCAAGGAAGGAGATGCCAAATCTCATATGCTCTCGTCTGCTTACTTGCAGTCTTGCATTTTTCCCATTGTCATCATGTTGCTCGAATGGGAGCAAAGTTCCAGCACACAGCAGTTAGCGAAAATTGGCTAGAACTCCGTGTTAAAGAGCAATGAAGAGTGACTAAAATGCCACCAATTGCGCAAGGAGAAGGACGTTTCTATCCACTCCTAATAAATACTGTGCCAGGGGACATTTTTGTTTACATGTTGAAGCGGTGGGTGCAAGGTTCTCCCACAACACTGTATTGATTTAGAAACTGTGATCAAGTATAATTGGCCTGGTTTTGAATTGCTACAGGAGGAGGCTTGCGATGAGTAAAAGGGAGGTAGAGGGGGAAGAGCTTAGAAAGGCTTGTTTGTGAGATCTGAATATTAAAGAGGTATGAGGAGTCTAGAATGGGTTAATTTTGGGATCAAAGAGGTGTTATGGGGTTTGGGATGAATGAGAGAATGAAGGTAGAAAATATTTTAATAGAGTTATAGGGTGAGAAATAAGGTAGTGCATTGTAAAGAGTAGTAGAATGAGGATACATTGAGAGCGGTATAGGGTGAGAAATAGCGTAGTGCATTGGATATGCTGAATTAGTAGAAAGGAAATAAATATATAGATACATAAGTACATGGAAAGTATATACATATCAGTATCAGTCACTAACCCATGCATTCAGTAAGACACATTTAACCCCTTCGCTGTGGCGCGAATTCTGCTGCGGTGCTGGGGAGGTGCGGGGTGAGCGCGGCACCGCCATGCTCGTGACGGAACCACGCCGTCATGAGTCACGGGCGAGCTGTGCTCATGACGGCGTGGTTCCGTCACGACTCCACCCACTCTCTATTTCGCCCGCACAGGCGGGGAATCAGTGCCGCGTGGGAGGAGCGGCCGCAGCATGACGGAACCACGCCGTCATGAGCACACGCCGCCCGTGGCTCATGACGGCGAGGTTCCATCATGAGCACGCAAGGGGTTAATCACTCACTTTTACAGTCAATCATGCACCTACTAAATCATCCATCCAGACACTTATACACCCACTCATTCTTCAATACACCTTGGCATATATATATAAAACATATTTAAACTTTATAGAAACACACAGTCACTGTATGATGTCATCAGTGATGTAATCACTGATGTCATTGGAGATGTCATCAGTGATGTCACTGACCATGTCATGAATGATGTAATATGTGACATCATCAGTAGTGCATTGTGGGGGTGCGAGTTATAGTTAGCTGAACTAACTATAACGGCCGAATTTCTCTGGTTTTGTATGAGTGAATGTCCAACTAACTATTTTAGTTTTTTTTCAGTACATTTCTAAGGTTTTTTAAATGAAAATTTCTAACTATAACGTCCCTGAAAACCTATGGTTTTTTCAGTGAATTTCAAAGGTTTTTTAAATGCTAATTTCTAACTATGCCTACAAAGGTAGGACATGTGAAGAAAGAGGAAGAAAAGCGCAGAAAAAAGCAAGAAAAATGCAGAAAGAGGCAACAGAAGTCCAGAAAGACGAAGAAAAGTGCAGGAAAAAGCAAGAGATGTGCAGAAAGAACCAACAGAGGAGCAGAAAGTCCTCCTGTTTCCCAATGCTTTTGCTGACGGGTACTGGTGGTAACTGACTCTGACTAACCAGGCCTAGAGCCAGTGCTATGCTAAAAGACACTTAGAATACAGTGAACACACCTATATACACTGGGGAGCACTATGCGTTGGCGTACCCCTGTGATTAGCATGACTTCCTCTGCATTTGCCATGAGTTAGTGCCTGGGTCATTGCATGAGTACATGAGTAGTGACTGGATGATTAGAGTGCTACAAGGAGAGTGCATGGTGATTTTTTAAGTGCTTGGGTTTTGGCGGAGTGATTGGATAAGTACATGGTGCTGGCTGGGTGATTGGAGGAGTGAGTGGGTAGTGACAGAGGGATTGCTGGATTGCATGGGTACTAACTGGGTAATTGGAGGAGTGAGTCAGTAGTGTGTAGGTGGTAAGAGGTCTGCATTGGTACTGCACAAGGGATTGTAGCAGTACATGTGTTAGTGCCTGGGTCATTTGTGAGTACATGGGTACTGACTAGATGATTAGTGTAGGAAGGTGAAATCTGACTGCATGGTTGCCCCCACTTTTTTCCTGGTTTTTGCTGGTTTTGGACTTAGTTTGGCTGGGAACCTGCTATTCAGGACCCTAGCCTATCTGCTTTCTCCCTTAAATTGATTCGAAGTACTTTAGGTACACTTCAGATTGGATTCTGGGGTACCTTTATAAGTCTCTAGTATATGGTGTATTATGTACCCAGGGCATAGATACCCCAGAGGCCTACCAGGAGCTGCAGCATGTATTATGCCACCCCTGGGAAGCCTTCCAAAATGACACCACAGGTCTGCTACTGCAGCCTGAGTAAGGTGGTGTATGCACCCCTTACTGAGATATAGGTTCACTATATCACACCCTATCAATGCATATATAAGCCTATCAGTCAACCCTATGGCAGGCCTTATCAATCCTGAGGGCAGGGTCCTTGTGTTTTATGTGAGAGGGTGCCCATGCATCAGCAGGACCCCTCTGCAGCCTTCGGAATCTATTCTTCGGGGTTGTCTGTGATGCAGCCTGACCATATACTCTCAAGTGTATTATAACCTCACGGTAAATGCTAACTTTGGGATGGCTGCACGGAAACATGTTGTGTTTGGTGTCAAACCCCTTGGAATCATACCCCACACCAGTACACCAGTAACTGGTGTGGGAGTATGATCACACTCTTTTAGAGGGAGAGACATGACAGCACCGGTATACCCGGTACCAGGTAACAGAGCCCTGTCATCACAAAATGGATGCTGCCAGCCACAGACACAAGTCTGGCCTCCTGCTGCTGACCGAAACTCCAGCAGGGGAGGCCTGGACAATAGGTTTCCTGTCACAGGGAGGTGTTATCACCTCCCAGACAGGCTTTCGTGGATTAGGGCTGGGTGGGAGCACTCCAGGAATGCTTTGAAGTCTGCACTGGGAGCACATTTGGGGTCCCTTTGCATAGTCCAGCTCAAACCGGTTACGGGGGCTACCAGCCACTGCTCTGGTGCAAAACTGGACAAAGGAAATGGGTGTAGCCACCCCTCTTTACTGACCCTCCCATAGGTGGGTCGCCAGAGTTTGTCCAACCCCTTCCTTGGGTATAAGAAAGGAACCCCTGGTTACAGGATTTTAGATTACACCTGGACGAAACTCTGACACAGAAATCCCAGAACTTCGACGATCTACACGACTAGATGACTGAAGTATCTCCCTTGGAGTAAAGGAGTTACTCCCCTGCTTGGCAGGCACCAAAGACGCAACTGGCCGGTTTACATCTCCGAAGCTCCCGCTGGACTCTGAAGTATTTCCAACACAGAAAGTGAGTTTCCAGACTTCCCAGAGGCTATCCCGAGTCCCCAGCAAAGCTGAGACCCGTAGTTCTCGTGGGTAATGTGGAACCAGAACCCCTGGACACCGTGCACATTTGCAAGTGCATTAGCTTCTCGACATCCCTTGAGGCTGTGCATTGGGTTACTTGTAGCCCAGACCCCGAGCACCTTTTCCACCAAAGATTGCTAGCCTACACTCCACGAGTGTTCCGTGAGCCGGCCCTTTGTGTTTTCGCTTGAGATACCTTTGCGATCCCTGGTCCGTTGACTGGTGGGTCCCTGTGAAGGCAACTCCAACTTTAATTGGGCTTCCCTGGTTGCTCCAGACGTGTCCTGACTCTCCATCACCTGGGGAGTCCCCAGGACCTTGCTGGTCCACACCGAAGCATCTTTCCTCATCCTTCGTGGGTTGCTGTTGCCAAGGCTTGTTGTGTCTAATCTGAGCACCGACACTGCAGCACTCGAAATCATTTGGGGGACAGCTGAAATCCAGCTCCAGGTCATCATCGACACCTCCTGGTCCTCGTGACTGAAGAGTCAAACTTCCCCTCTGTTCACCTGAAGCACCCGACATCGGTGGGCATTCATCTATCGTGCCCCTGGTCACTGGCTAGTGACCCAGACTCTGTCCCCTCTGCTTTCAGGTTCTTCACATCTTCGATCCAGGCTTGGATCTCTTCGGACACTTCTCCTCTTCCTGGCAGCAGCACTTTTCAGCAGCCTGCCATTGAAAACGACGACGCGACCCGACACCATTTGACACCTATGCACCCGGCTTCCCTGGGTGAGGTAACACGAGTACTCAGGTGCTTCCATGGGTGTTGGCCCTTGAACTATCTAAGTCCAAAAGGGTTTGTTCCTAGTCCACTTCTAAGTGTCCTTAACCTTTAAAATTCCAACCGCGACTTTCCCCATAGAAGCTAACGGAGCTCGCGCCTTTATTCTCACATTGCACACATCCCCCGTGGTCCCCTGTGTCACTACCTTGGGTGGTTCCTTGGGGTCCCAGCGATTCTACAGGCTCTAAGGCTTGTGTCTAGTCAGGTCGTTTTTCTTATACCACTTTTTTAATATATGGTTTGGTTTGCCCCAAGGGCCTATCGTATATTATGCTAATTTACTGTGCTATATTAAGTGTAACATATGTGCTTTGACCTCTAGCCTCATAAAGAGACTAGCAGGGTGTGTTTAGTAATAAATACATATATTTTATATATATATATATACCTGGTGTGGTTCTTCTTTTATTTGTTCAAATCAGAGATTATAGACTGATAAAACAAGCTGCTTTACATTCCTCCAAGACTTAGCCTGAAGGCTGCTCTTCATAGCTGCCACTAGGATAGCTTTCGAAAAGGTTGTCTTTAACCTATCATCTCTAAGGTTTTTTTTAGACTGGTGCAAGGTGCCCACTATAACTAGTGGTACAAAAGGGGGTGGTGATGGACGGAGCATCAGAACCAATCAAACACTCACACCCAGTCAACAGATCTGGGTTTGATCCATCACCATTCTTTAGCCCACTCTGCCACCCCAGTTCAGACATGGCCATATGCAAGTCAGTCTGACCCTGTGCCTCATGGGAACAGTCCAGCCCGAACTGCCAAGCTATGCCTTCCCTGGACCGGAAACAAGCTTCCTAGGACCGGTTTCTGGCATTTCAGCCGTCTTCAGCCAGGCTTGCTTGAATCCAGTGGCAAAGTGAGCAAGGGACTCACGTCTGAGCATACGCTGCCAACCTATGGCGATCAGAGCGGTACAAAAGGGGGGGTGGTGATGGACGGAGCATCCATGGTCATCCTGCTGCTCCTGCCCTGCCCCCTTGCCCCCAGCCCTCTGTTTCCATGTGCAGACCTCTATTCCCCCCTCCTGTCTTGTCTGTTCCATTGTAATGTCCCTGATCCATCCCTCCTGCCCTTTATGGTCTTTTATGCTGCAGCTTTCTCTCCTGTCTGTCCATTATGGTCAGCTAGCTACCATTGCCTCTTTCCCCTCTGTTCTCTGTTGTCCATGTGCATGGTCCTGTCCCCTCCCTATTGCTTTCTATGGATTGTTGTGCTGCACTACCGTCCTGCATGCCCTGTGTGGTGTATTGTGCTGCTGCAAACCCTGATGCCTACCCTGTAGGGTCAGTTTGGTGCACCTCTCCATGTCCCCCCTGTACTCTGTTATCTGAGTCCATGTCCCTAACCCTATTCCTCCTGCCTTCCATGATCCAATGTACCATACTTGCGAACATTTTGAACTTGGTAAGAGGGAAAAAAACTGGGGTATTGATTTTCCCCTTTGAGTTACATTGAAAAAGAGGAGATTGTAGACAGGAGACAGATCAAATAAAGGCCATTTGATCTTAAAAACATTGGACGTTTCCTGGCTGAATCGGGTCTGTTGGCATGTATCGTTGTACTACCACTGACTCTTCCTTCTGCCCACAATGGTCTATTATATTGCCACAGCCTCTCTTGCCAGTCCTGTATTGTTGGTTTGTTGCCCCTGCCCCCCTTTCCACTGCCCTTCATAGTCTGTTGTGCTGCCACTGCCCTTCCTGCCTGCCCAGTGTGGTCAAATTGTTGCCTCTGCACCCTCCTACCTGCCTTCAATTTTCAGAGTCCGTGCCCCTGGCCTCTGCCTCTCAACAGTATCCTAATGAACAACTAGATTGCTATCATCTTGATGTAATCAAAACTGTAATACCTAGAGCATTTCCTTTAGAAATTACATATATGAGAGGGTCTTATTTGCATCAAAATTATGGTTAGTGCTCTAAAAACCTAAAATGAGGACATATTTTCTGAGTTTTCAAAAAGCGACAAAGCACTTTTAAATTATTTGTTATCTTTATGATTTTTTATCCAGTTGACTACTTGATTAAATATTGCACTTAGGGGAGAGGATGTGGTGTTACTTCCAGAGCTGCAGACTTTGCAACTGGGGAACCAGGTTGGAGTTTCTGCTTCAGCTCGACATTCTGTGTTTCTGGTCAAATCACTTAATTCCCCCATGTCTACAACCAAAATTAATTTGTTTTTGTGTGATGTAACCAATGCTCACGTAAAGCACTCCAATACCTGACAAGTCTGCACTATATAAAACTGCAAAAACACAACAGATAAGTGTTTTGCACACTTCTGTCATTGGGCTACATGTGGGCTACATCTGGGTGATATTTGTGCTGAATTTGGGCTCTTTTGTCTCTGGTGGCCATCTTGGTAGATTTATTTGTTATGAAGTTTCCTAATTTCCTCATTTACTGCTGTCTCCTCAGTAGGAAATGCTTTCAGTTTTTTACTTTGATTCCATCAAGAAGGTATTCAGATATGTCACACATTTGCCATACATTCTGAATGTTAGCACTCTAGTTGCTCATTAGATCACTATAGTAAAGCTACTGCTCACCACGGAAGGCTGCTGCCGGTATTAAAAGTGCATGTTTCAGTCTGCATGTCAGAATTTTTTAATGAAATATAAGAGGATTTGAGAAGTCACTCAAAATGTGCCCTAATTTTTCTTTCTTCAGCACTAATCATAATTTATATGGCAAAATGAACCCCCTCATTGTGTTCCTTTTTAAATTAAAAGTTTTAAGTGTTACCAGTTTATTCCAATCAAGATGGCTTCAGGGGTGCCACACTTTTGTCATAAGTAAGACAGTAAGCGCTCCAGTTGTTCTTAAGAACACTCTGGGACTTTCTGTCATTGGGCTTCTGGGTGATATTTGTGCTACATTTGGGCTCTTTTGTCTCTGGTGGCCATCTTGGGAGACTTATTTGTTATGAAGTTTCCTAATTTCCTCATTTACTGCAGTCTCCTCAGTAGGAAATACTTTCAGTTTTTTACTTTGGTTCCATCAAGAAGGCATTCAGATGTGTCACACATTTGCCATAAATGTTGAATGTTAGCACTCTAGTTGCTCATTAGATCACTGTAGTAAAGCTACTGCTCACCAGGGAAGTATGCTGCTGGTATTCAAAGTGCATGTTTCAGTCTGCATGTCAGAATTTGTTAATGAAATAGAAGAGGATTTGAGAAGTCAAAATGTGCCCTAATTTTTCTTTCTGCAGCACTAATCATAATTTCTATGGCCAAATGAACCCCTCATTTTGTTCCTTTGCAAATTAAATGTTTTAAGTGTTACCACTTTATTCCAATCAAGATGGCTTCAGGTGTGCCATACTTTTGTCATAAGTAAGACTGTTAGCGCTCTAGTTGTTCGTTAGAACACTCTGGGACATTCTGTCATTGGGCTATACTTGGGCTACATCTGGGTGATATTTGTGCTACATTTGGGCTCTTTTGTCTCTGGTGGCCATCTTGGGAGACTTATTTGTTATGAAGTTTCCTAATTTCCTGATTTACCACAGTCTCCTCAGTAGGAAATGCTTTCAGTTTTTTACTTTGATTCCATCAAGAAGGTATTCAGATATGTCACACATTTGCCATAAATTCTGAATGTTAGCACTCTAGTTGCTCATTAGATCACTGTAGTAAAGCTACTGCTCACCACGGAAGTCTGCTGCTGGTATTGAAAGTGCATGTTTCAGTCTGCATGTCAGAAAGTTTTAATGAAATAGAAGAGGATTTGAGAAGTCACTCAAAATGTGCCCCAATTTTTCTTTCTGTAGCACTAATCATACTTTCTATGGCAAAATTAACCCCCTCATTTTGTTCCTTTTTAAATTAAATGTTTTAAGAGTTACCACTTTATTCCAATCAAGATGGCTTCAGGTGTGTAATACGTTTGTCATAAGTAGGACGGTTAGCGCTCTAGTTGTTCTTTAGAACACTCTGGGAAGCTACAGTAGAACACAAGGAATCAACTGACAGCCTCTGCCCTTGTTGGATGTACATGTTTTACTGAGAATGTCAGACTTCATTCTCACATGACTGAGAAAGATAATGTGAATTTACAGAAAATATGCTCTCAGTTTAGCTTATAGATCACCTTCCAAACCTCTGTGGGATAAGCATGAGAAAATAGTTTTCTCTCAAACATGATTCATGATATCACAGCAGAAGGCTTTTCACATGGTAAAATCACCTTAGAACACACCACAATTCCTAAAATGAGTATGGTACCATCAACAAATTATTTATAATGTAACTAAAGTCTTAAAATCTTCTATTAACTGCAATGCTTTTTAATGAAGTGCTATCATGTATATTGGTCCCAAGATGGCTGCCAACACTTCTTGGATGAAGTGCTGACAGCCAATCAGATCTCACGATGAGATGTGTGGTTAGGCTCCGCCCAGATATATATGTGATTTTGATTTTGATTTTCTCAGGAACTACTGAACGGATTCACAACATTTAAGCAAAAAGACTTTCAGGATAGGAGCGGACCGGAGCGGGTCACGAATTTTGAAAATTTCGCGAAGATAGATAGATAGATAGATAGATAGATAGATAGATAGATAGATAGATAGATAGATAGATAGATAGATAGATAGATAGATAGATACCCAATGCCTAATAATAATAGCCAGTTAGTCATGGCTCATGATATGAGCAGACTACCCCTCACAGGGAAATTAGAAAAATAATAGAGCAAACTCCAAAACAGCACACAATAAAATTTGAGAGAAAGTACTAAAGTTTTAGACACAGACATCCAGCCATCCTAAACCTGTGCAAACTTTTCCCCTTGGAAAAAGTCTAAACAGGTTCATGCAAAATAGGCCCCTATTGCAATTTCTGGCCACCCACATCAAATTATTTTAAAATGGAAAAAAAACCATAAAATGTAAAAAGAATACTGGTGCATGCCCGCTATCAAACAACAAGCTTATCCAAAGGTTCTTGGACTTACTTGATTCAGCAAAAAAAAGCCTTGAATATCTAATGTTATATGCAGCAAGAATTTCAGAGAAGGAAGACAGTCAAAATACCAATTAAAATGGAGCAAGAGATAGACAAAGCACTGGGAGAGAGAAGAAGTTTGAGCCTCTATGGCCCTTCCTTTCTGTTTAAAAAAAGTACAATAAAATAATGCATTTCATGCTAAAAAACCATCCGTTTGGATAGAATGGTTTATTTGAAAATCCAATTTCACTTGATTTTGCAACTTCTTGAGGACAAAAAACTCAAGAAGCAGCCTTCTAAACGCATCCACTCATGAATGTCCGCGTCCAAAAATGTGTCTGGAAAGCTTTCTAGTGACCAGAAATCAAGGAAGGAGATGCCAAATCTCATATGCTCTCGTCTGCTTACTTGCAGTCTTGCATTTTTCCCATTGTCATCATGTTGCTCGAATGGGAGCAAAGTTCCAGCACACAGCAGTTAGCGAAAATTGGCTAGAACTCCGTGTTAAAGAGCAATGAAGAGTGACTAAAATGCCACCAATTGCGCAAGGAGAAGGACGTTTCTATCCACTCCTAATAAATACTGTGCCAGGGGACATTTTTGTTTACATGTTGAAGCGGTGGGTGCAAGGTTCTCCCACAACACTGTATTGATTTAGAAACTGTGATCAAGTATAATTGGCCTGGTTTTGAATTGCTACAGGAGGAGGCTTGCGATGAGTAAAAGGGAGGTAGAGGGGGAAGAGCTTAGAAAGGCTTGTTTGTGAGATCTGAATATTAAAGAGGTATGAGGAGTCTAGAATGGGTTAATTTTGGGATCAAAGAGGTGTTATGGGGTTTGGGATGAATGAGAGAATGAAGGTAGAAAATATTTTAATAGAGTTATAGGGTGAGAAATAAGGTAGTGCATTGTAAAGAGTAGTAGAATGAGGATACATTGAGAGCGGTATAGGGTGAGAAATAGCGTAGTGCATTGGATATGCTGAATTAGTAGAAAGGAAATAAATATATAGATACATAAGTACATGGAAAGTATATACATATCAGTATCAGTCACTAACCCATGCATTCAGTAAGACACATTTAACCCCTTCGCTGTGGCGCGAATTCTGCTGCGGTGCTGGGGAGGTGCGGGGTGAGCGCGGCACCGCCATGCTCGTGACGGAACCACGCCGTCATGAGTCACGGGCGAGCTGTGCTCATGACGGCGTGGTTCCGTCACGACTCCACCCACTCTCTATTTCGCCCGCACAGGCGGGGAATCAGTGCCGCGTGGGAGGAGCGGCCGCAGCATGACGGAACCACGCCGTCATGAGCACACGCCGCCCGTGGCTCATGACGGCGAGGTTCCATCATGAGCACGCAAGGGGTTAATCACTCACTTTTACAGTCAATCATGCACCTACTAAATCATCCATCCAGACACTTATACACCCACTCATTCTTCAATACACCTTGGCATATATATATAAAACATATTTAAACTTTATAGAAACACACAGTCACTGTATGATGTCATCAGTGATGTAATCACTGATGTCATTGG
Organism: Triturus cristatus; assembly: GCF_964204655.1. NCBI lineage: Eukaryota > Metazoa > Chordata > Amphibia > Caudata > Salamandridae > Triturus > Triturus cristatus. The sequence continues at coordinate 902,177,196 of NC_140584.1, forward strand.
AGATGTCATCAGTGATGTCACTGACCATGTCATGAATGATGTAATATGTGACATCATCAGTAGTGCATTGTGGGGGTGCGAGTTATAGTTAGCTGAACTAACTATAACGGCCGAATTTCTCTGGTTTTGTATGAGTGAATGTCCAACTAACTATTTTAGTTTTTTTTCAGTACATTTCTAAGGTTTTTTAAATGAAAATTTCTAACTATAACGTCCCTGAAAACCTATGGTTTTTTCAGTGAATTTCAAAGGTTTTTTAAATGCTAATTTCTAACTATGCCTACAAAGGTAGGGCATGTGAAGAAAGAGAAAGAAAAGCGCAGAAAAAAGCAAGAAAAATGCAGAAAGAGGCAACAGAAGTCCAGAAAGACGAAGAAAAGTGCAGGAAAAAGCAAGAGATGTGCAGAAAGAACCAACAGAGGAGCAGAAAGTCCTCCTGTTTCCCAATGCTTTTGCTGACGGGTACTGGTGGTAACTGACTCTGACTAACCAGGCCTAGAGCCAGTGCTATGCTAAAAGACACTTAGAATACAGTGAACACACCTATATACACTGGGGAGCACTATGCGTTGGCGTACCCCTGTGATTAGCATGACTTCCTCTGCATTTGCCATGAGTTAGTGCCTGGGTCATTGCATGAGTACATGAGTAGTGACTGGATGATTAGAGTGCTACAAGGAGAGTGCATGGTGATTTTTTAAGTGCTTGGGTTTTGGCGGAGTGATTGGATAAGTACATGGTGCTGGCTGGGTGATTGGAGGAGTGAGTGGGTAGTGACAGAGGGATTGCTGGATTGCATGGGTACTAACTGGGTAATTGGAGGAGTGAGTCAGTAGTGTGTAGGTGGTAAGAGGTCTGCATTGGTACTGCACAAGGGATTGTAGCAGTACATGTGTTAGTGCCTGGGTCATTTGTGAGTACATGGGTACTGACTAGATGATTAGTGTAGGAAGGTGAAATCTGACTGCATGGTTGCCCCCACTTTTTTCCTGGTTTTTGCTGGTTTTGGACTTAGTTTGGTTGGGAACCTGCTATTCAGGACCCTAGCCTATCTGCTTTCTCCCTTAAATTGATTCGAAGTACTTTAGGTACACTTCAGATTGGATTCTGGGGTACCTTTATAAGTCTCTAGTATATGGTGTATTATGTACCCAGGGCATAGATACCCCAGAGGCCTACCAGGAGCTGCAGCATGTATTATGCCACCCCTGGGAAGCCTTCCAAAATGACACCACAGGTCTGCTACTGCAGCCTGAGTAAGGTGGTGTATGCACCCCTTACTGAGATATAGGTTCACTATATCACACCCTATCAATGCATATATAAGCCTATCAGTCAACCCTATGGCAGGCCTTATCAATCCTGAGGGCAGGGTCCTTGTGTTTTATGTGAGAGGGTGCCCATGCATCAGCAGGACCCCTCTGCAGCCTTCGGAATCTATTCTTCGGGGTTGTCTGTGATGCAGCCTGACCATATACTCTCAAGTGTATTATAACCTCACGGTAAATGCTAACTTTGGGATGGCTGCACGGAAACATGTTGTGTTTGGTGTCAAACCCCTTGGAATCATACCCCACACCAGTACACCAGTAACTGGTGTGGGAGTATGATCACACTCTTTTAGAGGGAGAGACATGACAGCACCGGTATACCTGGTACCAGGTAACAGAGCCCTGTCATCACAAAATGGATGCTGCCAGCCACAGACACAAGTCTGGCCTCCTGCTGCTGACCGAAACTCCAGCAGGGGAGGCCTGGACAATAGGTTTCCTGTCACAGGGAGGTGTTATCACCTCCCAGACAGGCTTTCGTGGATTAGGGCTGGGTGGGAGCACTCCAGGAATGCTTTGAAGTCTGCACTGGGAGCACATTTGGGGTCCCTTTGCATAGTCCAGCTCAAACCGGTTACGGGGGCTACCAGCCACTGCTCTGGTGCAAAACTGGACAAAGGAAATGGGTGTAGCCACCCCTCTTTACTGACCCTCCCATAGGTGGGTCCCCAGAGTTTGTCCAACCCCTTCCTTGGGTATAAGAAAGGAACCCCTGGTTACAGGATTTTAGATTACACCTGGACGAAACTCTGACACAGAAATCCCAGAACTTCGACGATCTACACGACTAGATGACTGAAGTATCTCCCTTGGAGTAAAGGAGTTACTCCCCTGCTTGGCAGGCACCAAAGACGCAACTGGCCGGTTTACATCTCCGAAGCTCCCGCTGGACTCTGAAGTATTTCCAACACAGAAAGTGAGTTTCCAGACTTCCCAGAGGCTATCCCGAGTCCCCAGCAAAGCTGAGACCCGTAGTTCTCGTGGGTAATGTGGAACCAGAACCCCTGGACACCGTGCACATTTGCAAGTGCATTAGCTTCTCGACATCCCTTGAGGCTGTGCATTGGGTTACTTGTAGCCCAGACCCCGAGCACCTTTTCCTCCAAAGATTGCTGGCCTACACTCCACGAGTGTTCCGTGAGCCGGCCCTTTGTGTTTTCGCTTGAGATACCTTTGCGATCCCTGGTCCGTTGACTGGTGGGTCCCTGTGAAGGCAACTCCAACTTTAATTGGGCTTCCCTGGTTGCTCCAGACGTGTCCTGACTCTCCATCACCTGGGGAGTCCCCAGGACCTTGCTGGTCCACACCGAAGCATCTTTCCTCATCCTTCGTGGGTTGCTGTTGCCAAGGTTTGTTGTGTCTAATCTGAGCACCGAAACTGCAGCACTCGAAATCATTTGGGGGACAGCTGAAATCCAGCTCCAGGTCATCATCGACACCTCCTGGTCCTCGTGACTGAAAAGTCAAACTTCCCCTCTGTTCACCTGAAGCACCCGACATCGGTGGGCATTCATCTATCGTGCCCCTGGTCACTGGCTAGTGACCCAGACTCTGTCCCCTCTGCTTTCAGGTTCTTCACATCTTCGATCCAGGCTTGGATCCCTTCGGACACTTCTCCTCTTCCTGGCAGCAGCACTTTTCAGCAGCCTGCCATTGAAAACGACGACGCGACCCGACACCATTTGACACCTATGCACCCGGCTTCCCTGGGTGAGGTAACACGAGTACTCAGGTGCTTCCATGGGTGTTGGCCCTTGAACTATCTAAATCCAAAAGGGTTTGTTCCTAGTCCACTTCTAAGTGTCCTTAACCTTTAAAATTCCAACCGCGACTTTCCCCATAGAAGCTAACGGAGCTCGCGCCTGTGTTCTCACATTGCACACATCCCCCGTGGTCCCCTGTGTCACTACCTTGGGTGGTTCCTTGGGGTCCCAGCGATTCTACAGGCTCTAAGGCTTGTGTCTAGTCAGGTCGTTTTTCTTATACCACTTTTTTAATATATGGTTTGGTTTGCCCCAAGGGCCTATCGTATATTATGCTAATTTACTGTGCTATATTAAGTGTAACATATGTGCTTTGACCTCTAGCCTCATAAAGAGACTAGCAGGGTGTGTTTAGTAATAAATACATATATTTTATATATATATATATACCTGGTGTGGTTCTTCTTTTATTTGTTCAAATCAGAGATTATAGACTGATAAAACAAGCTGCTTTACATTCCTCCAAGACTTAGCCTGAAGGCTGCTCTTCATAGCTGCCACTAGGATAGCTTTCGAAAAGGTTGTCTTTAACCTATCATCTCTAAGGTTTTTTTTAGACTGGTGCAAGGTGCCCACTATAACTAGTGGTACAAAAGGGGGTGGTGATGGACGGAGCATCAGAACCAATCAAACACTCACACCCAGTCAACAGATCTGGGTTTGATCCATCACCATTCTTTAGCCCACTCTGCCACCCCAGTTCAGACATGGCCATATGCAAGTCAGTCTGACCCTGTGCCTCATGGGAACAGTCCAGCCCGAACTGCCAAGCTATGCCTTCCCTGGACCGGAAACAAGCTTCCTAGGACCGGTTTCTGGCATTTCAGCCGTCTTCAGCCAGGCTTGCTTGAATCCAGTGGCAAAGTGAGCAAGGGACTCACGTCTGAGCATACGCTGCCAACCTATGGCGATCAGAGCGGTACAAAAGGGGGGGTGGTGATGGACGGAGCATCGGAACCAATCAAACACTCACACCCAGTCAACAGATCTGGGTTTGATCCATCACCGTTCTTTAGCCCACTCTGCCACCCCAGTTCAGACATGGCCATATGCAAATCAGTCTGACCCTGTGCCTCATGGGAACAGTCCAGCCCGATCTGCCAAGCTATGCCTTCCCTGGACCGGAAAAAAGCTTCCTAGGACCGGTTTCTGGCATTTCAGCCGTCTTCAGCCAGGCTTGCTTGAATCCAGTGGCAAAGTGAGCAAGGGACTCACGTCTGAGCATACCCTGCCAACTTATGGCGAACAAAGCGGTACAAAAGGGGGTGGTGATGGACTGAGCATCAGAACCAATCAAACACTCACACCCAGTCAACAGATCTGGGTTTGATACATCACCATTCTTTAGCCCACTCTGCCACCCCAGTTCAGACATGGCCATATGCAAATCAGTCTGACCCTGTGCCTCATGGGAACAGTCCAGCCCGGACTGCCAAGCCATGCCTTCCCTGGACCGGAAACAAGCTTCCTAGGACCGGTTTCTGGCATTTCAGCCGTCTTCAGCCAGGCTTGCTTGAATCCAGTGGCAAAGTGAGCAAGGGACTCACGTCTGAGCATACCCTGCCAACTCATGGCGAACAAAGCGGTACAAAAGGGGGTGGTGATGGACGGAGCATCAGCACCAATCAAACACTCACACCCAGTCAACAGATCTGGGTTTGATCCATCACCATTCTTTAGCCCACTCTGCCACCCCAGTTCAGACATGGCCATATGCAAATCAGTCTGACCCTGTGCCTCATGGGAACAGTCCAGCCCGAACTGCCAAGCCGTGAGTGTTTGATTGGTTCTGATGCTCCGTCCATCACCACCCCCCCTTTTGTACCGCTTTGATCGCCATAAGTTGGCAGGGTATGCTCAGACGTGAGTCCCTTGCTCACTTTGCCACTGGATTCAAGCAAGTCTGGCTGAAGACGGCTGAAATGCCAGAAACCGGCCCTAGGAAGCTTGTTTCCGGTCCAGGGAAGGCATAGTTTGGCAGTTCGGGCTGGACTGTTCCCATGAGGCACAGGGTCAGACTGATTTGCATATGGCCATGTCTGAACTGGGGTGGCAGAGTGGGCTAAAGAACGGTGATGGATCAAACCCAGATCTGTTGACTGGGTGTGAGTGTTTGATTGGTTCTGATGCTCCGTCCATCACCACCCCCCCCATTTGTACCGCTTTGATCGCCATAAGGTGGCAGGGTATGCTCAGACGTGAGTCCTTTGCTCACTTTGCCATTGGATTCAAGCAAGCCTGGCTGAAGACGGCTGAAATGCCAGAAACCGGTCCTAGGAAGCTTGCTTCCGGTCCAGGGAAGGCATAGCTAAGCAGTTCGGGCTGGACTGTTCCCATGAGGCACAGGGTCAGACTGATTTGCATATGGCCATGTCTGAACTGGGGTGGCAGAGTGGGCTAAAGAATGGTGATGGATCAAACCCAGATCTGTTGACTGGGTGTGAGTGTTTGATTGGTTCTGATGCTCCGTCCATCACCACCCCCCCTTTTGTACGGCTTTGATCGCCATAAGTTGGCAGGGTATGCTCAGACGTGAGTCCCTTGCTCACTTTGCCACTGGATTCAAGCAAGCCTGGCTGAAGACGGCTGAAATGCCAGAAACCGGTCCTAGGAAGCTTGTTTCCGGTCCAGGGAAGGCATAGCTTGGCAGTTCGGGCTGGACTGTTCCCATGAGGCACAGGGTCAGACTGATTTGCATATGGCCATGTCTGAACTGGGGTGGCAGAGTGGGCTAAAGAACGGTGATGGATCAAACCCAGATCTGTTGACTGGGTGTGAGTGTTTGATTGGTTCTGATGCTCCGTCCATCACCACCCCCCCTTTTGTACCACTATAACTAGTGGACAGCATATACCAGGCCAACTTCGCACATTGGTGTGCAGCAGTTGGGATTCAAGCTTGCCATTGCTTTACCAGATAATCTCAAGTGAGTGACTAACTGAAAACCACTCAAGGTACTTGAGGTACATATAATTCAAGCTTAAATTACAGTAAGTTCTACTGAACGTAGAGTTGTGTGTCAAGGGCTTAGCCCACATTTCTGCAACTCAAGAGAGTTTAGTAGGCCACACTAGAGTAGGTAGGTTCACACACCACACCACACTAGTGATGTCTTCAAGAGCAAGAACCAGTGGGTCCCTGGCAGAAGCCAGTGGGCTTCTACCATCCAAGTATGACAAACTCTGATTCTTGGAATTGAGAGCATTGTGTAGTACTAGGAAATTGAAGACAGGGAAAAGTGCAAACACACAACGCCTCATAAAGGTACTGCTCTTAGATGATCTCAGAAAGATCTCAGCCTCCGATCTGCACCACCGGGGGTGCAAAAAGTCCACTAGTTGCCAGGAATTTATTTTAGGCAAATTTGAATTAGGATGGGGGCTGCCCAAAACAGGCATGCCCATGCCCCCACTCCCTCCCCCGCAACAATTACAGCCATCCTTCACCCCCTGGGGGCAGATGGGGACATTAGCCCCCAATCTGCCCCCAGGGGGGCAGAAAGCCCAGTAGACGACAGGGATTTTTTGGGCAAATTTTAATTAGGGTGGGGGCATTGGCATGCCCGTTTTGGGCAGTCCCCACCCTAATTAAAATTTGCCCCAAAAACTCCCTGGCATCTAGTGGACTTTCAGCCCCCCATGAGGGGCAGACGGGGGCATTAGCCCCCATCTGCCCCGCTGGGGGGGGGGGGCAAAATCCCTCTAGACGCAAAAATGAAAGTCTTCCTGCCCATGCCCCCACTCCCTCCCCCGAAACAATTACAGCCATTCTTCACCCCCTGGGGGCAGATGGGGGCATTAGCCCCCAATCTGCCCCCAGGGGGGCAAAAAGCCCAGTAGACGACAGGGATTTTTTGGGCAAATTTTAATTAAGGTGGGGGCATTGGCATGCCCGTTTTGGGCAGTCCCCACCCTAATTAAAATTTGCCCCAAAAACTCCCTGGCATCTAGTGGACTTTCAGCCCCCCATGAGGGGCAGACGGGGGCATTAGCCCCCATCTGCCCCGCTGGGGGGAGGGGGGGCAAAATCCCTCTAGACGCAAGAATGAAAGTCTTCCTGCCCATGCCCCCACTCCCTCCCCCGCAACAATTACAGCCATCCTTCACCCCCTGGGGGCAGATGGGGCCATTAGCCCCCAATCTGCCCCCAAGGGAGCAAAATGCCCAGTAGACGACAGGGATTTTTTGGGCAAATTTTAATTAGGGTGGGGGCATTGGCATACCCATTTTGGGCAGTCCCCACCCTAATTAAAATTTGCCCCAAAAACTCCCTGGCATCTAGTGGACTTTCAGCCCCCCATGAGGGGCAGACGGGGGCATTAGCCCCCATCTGCCCCGCTGGGGGGGGCAAAATCCCTCTAGACGCAAAAATGAAAGTCTTCCTGCCCCCCCCGGGAAGCAGATGGGGCAGTAGCCCCCAATCTGCCCCCCTGGGGGGGGGGGCAAAAAGCCCACTAGACGCCAGGGATTTTTTTGGGCAACTTTTTATTAGGGTGGAGGCATTGGCATGCCTGTTTTTGGCAACCCTCACCCTAATTAAAGTGTGCTCAAACAAATTCCTGGTGTCTAGTAAGCTTTCTGCCCCCCCTGGGGGGCAGATGGGGGCATTAGCCCCAATCTGCACCCCCCCGGGAGGGAGCCTACTAGTTGACAGCGATTTTTTTGGGGCAAATTTGAATTAGAGTGGGGGCTGCCCAAAACAGGCATGCCCATACCCCCACACCCTCCCCCGCAAAAATTGCAGCCTTCTTGCCCCCCCGGGGAGCAGATGGGGCAGTACCCCCCAATCTGCCCCTCCCGGGGGGGGGGGGGGCAAAGAGCCCATTAGACGCCAGGGATTTTTGGGGGAAAATTTTATAAGGCTAGGGGCATTGGCATGCCCGTTTTTGGCAACCCCCACCCTACTTAAAATTTGCTAAAAAAAATGCCTGGCGTCTAGTAGGCTTTCTGCCTCCCCCCCCCCCCGGGGGGCATGTGGGGGCATTAGCCCCCAATCTGCACCCCCAAGGGGGCAAAAAGCCCACTAGTGACCAGGGATTTTTTTAGGCAAATTTGAATTAGGGTGGGAGCTGCCCAAAACAGGCATGCCCATGCCCCCACACCCTCCCCTCAAAAATTACAGCCTTCCTGCCCTCCCGGGGGGCAGATGGGGGCATTAGCCCCCAAGCTGCCCCCCGGCGGGGCAAAAAGCCCAGTAGACGCCAGGGATTTTTTGGGCAAATTTTAATTAGGGTGGGGGCATTAGCATGCCCGTTTTGGGCAGCCCTCACCCTAATTGAAATTTGCCCAAAAAATTCCCAGGCGTCTAGTGGACTTTCAGCCCCCCATGAGGGGCAGACCGGGGCATTAGCCCCCATCTGCCTCGCTGGGGGGGGGCAAAATCCCTCTAGACGCAAAAATGAAAGTCTTCCTGCCCCCCCAGGAAGCAGATGGGGCAGTAGCCCCCAATCTGCCCCCCGGGGGGGGCAAAAAGCCCACTAGACGCCAGGGATTTTTTGGGCAAATTTTTATTAGGGTGGGGGCATTGGCTTTCTGCCCCCCCCCCCCCTGGGGGGCAGATGGGGGCAACAGCCCCCAATCTGCACCCCCGGGGGGCAAAATGCCCACTAGTCACCATGGATTTTTTAGGCAAATTTGAATTAGGGTGGGGGCTGCCCACAACAGGCATGCCCATGCCCCCACATCCTCCCCTGCAAAAATTACAGACTTCCTGCCCCCCCCGGGGGCAGATGGGGGCATTAGCCCCCAAGCTGCCCCCAGGTGGGGCAAAAAGCCCAGTAGATGTCAGGGATTTTTTGGGCAAATTTTAATTAGGGTGGGGGCATTAGCATGCCCGTTTTGGGCAGCCCTCTCCCTAATTGAAATTTGCCCATAAAATTCCCAGGCATCTAGTCGATTTTCAGCTCCCCCTGCGGGGCAGATGGGGGCATTAGCCCCCAATCTGCCCCACTGGGGGGGGGGCAAAAAGCCCTCTAGATGCCAGGGTGTTTTTGGGGCAAATTTGATTTAGAGTGGGGCAGCCCAAAACGGGCATGCCCATGCCCCCACCCCCTCCCCTGCAAAAATTGCAGCAGTCCTGCCCCCCCCGGAGAGCAGATGGGGCAGTAGCCCCCAATCTACCCCCAGTGGGGGCAAATAGCCCACTAGACACCAGGAATTTTTTTGGGAACATTTTTATTGGGGTGGGGGCATTGGCAGGCACGTTTTTGGCAACCACCACCCTAATTAAAATTTGCTCAAAAAAATCCCTGGCATCTAGTAGGTTGTTTGCCCCCCGTGGGGGGCAGATGGAGGCATTAGCCCCCAATCTGCTCCCCCAGCGGGGCAAAAAGGCCACTAGTCAGCAGGATTTTTTGGGGGGCAAATTTGAATTAGGGTGGGGGCTGCTGAAAACAGGCATGCCCATGCCCCCACCCCCTCCCCTGCAAAAATTACAGCTTTCCTGCCCCCCGGGGGGGAAAAAAGCGCAGTAGACGCCAGGGATTTTTTGGGCAAATTTTAATTAGGGTGGGGGCATTGGCATGCCCGTTTTGGGAAGCCCCCAACCTAATTAAATTTTCCCCAAAAACTCAATGGCATCTAGTGCCCCTGGGGGGCAGATGGGAGCATTAGCCCCCAATCTGCCCCACTGGGGGGGACAAAAAGCCCACTAGACGCCAGGTTTTTTTGGGGCAAATTTGAATTAGAGTGGGGCTGCCCAAAACGTGCATGCCCATGCTCCCACCCCCTCCCCCACAAAAATGACAGCCTTCCTACCCCCCCTGGGGTGCAGATGGGGCAGCAGCCCCAATCTGTCCCCCGGGGGGCTAAAAGCCCACTAGACACCAGGGATTTTTTGGGGCAGATTTTAATTAGGGTGGGGGCTGCCCAAAACTGGCATGCCAAGGCCCCCACCCCCACCCACAACAATTACAGCCTTTCTTCCCCACCTGGAGGGAAGATGAGGCAATAGCCCCGAATCTGCCCCCCCGGGGGGCAAAAAGCCCACTAGACGCCAACGATTATGAAGGCAAAGTGCCTAGCTCTGCCGGCACCTAGGGAAACCTACCAAACCCACACATTTCTGAAATCTAGACACCCAGGGGATTCCAGCGAGGTATGGCTTGCGTGGATCCCCCAAAGTTTGCTTACCCAGAATCCCCTGCAAACCTCAATTTTAGCTGAAAAAATCACTTTTTTCAAAGGTTTTTATGTGGGAAAGTTGTGGCATCACCGGGCTGACAAATTTCCTACCACCTAGCGTTCCCCCTGGTCTCCCGATAAAAATGGTGCCTCACTCGTGTGGGAGGCCCAAGTACCCGCAACAGACAGGGGCCCAAAACTTATTGAGGCGACATCAAAATTGCCTATCACCAAACAACCTGGTTTTACAAGGGCGGTCGCCTGGGTTTTTGGCCCCGTGCTCGGCAGCCATCTAGGGAAACATACCAAACCCATGCACTTCTGAAAACTAGACACGCGAGGGATTCCAGGGAGGTATGGCTTGCGTGGATCCCCCAACGTTTCCTTACCCAGAATCCCCTGCAAACCTCAATTTTAGCTGAAAAAAATCACTTTTTTCACATGTTTTTGTGTGGGAAAGTTGTGGCATCACCGGGCTGACACAAATTTCCTACCACCCTGCGTTCCCCCTGGTCTCCCGATAAAAATGGTGCCTCACTCGTGTGGGAGGCCCAAGTACCCACGACAGGCAGGCGCCCAAAACATATTGAGGCGACATCAAAATTGCCTATCACCAAACAACTTGGTTTTGCAAGGGAGGGTACCTGGGTTTTTGGCCGCGTGCTCGGCGGCCATCTAGGGAAACCTACCAAACCCACACATTTCCCAAAAACTAGACACTCGGGGAATTACAGGGAGGTATGACTTGCGTGGATCCCCCAACGTTTCCTTACCCAGAATCCCCTGAAAACCTCAATTTTAGCAGAAAAAAATCACTTTTTTCACACATTTCACACATTTCTGTGGGAAAGTTGTGGCAACATCAAAATTGCCAATCATGAAGGGGGCGTGGTCTGGCCACGTAGGAAGATGGCCGCCTAATTGAAGAGCTCTGCTGCGGACTGGCACCCATATGGAGACAGCATTATTTACAGCATCTCCAGGACTGTCACTGAAGAGTTCCTGAGCAAGCTGAAATCAGAGCCATGCCTGGGATATGTTTCCGTAGCCCAATGACCTCTTCTTGACCCCTTTTCAAGCTGTGGAATTTCTGAGAGAAAGTGTGCAGGCCGGGCCTTGTGAAGCCTTTGAAGCCCCGGGCCACTCATTGTCATCGCGCCTGCTTATCTGACTAGCTTTTGGCATTGACAGTGTGAAGGTTCATGAGATAGGCGCTCTCCCCACTCTGACCCTCACAGCTCTATCATTATTTCAGTCAACAACTGCTGGTGGGAGTTTATACATGAAAATCCTTGGCAATGAGTTAAGCTGGGAGTTTCCACATGCACTGCTCTTGATAAATGACACTTTTACCACACATTGAATCACCTCTGAGTTGTGTCTGAACTCAGCACTTCTGGACTGCAACATTTTATTTCTAAATAATTGCTGGTTCATGTGTCACCTTTTTGTCTCTGAGACTGTTTTTTGAGCTAAACTTGCTCTAATTTCTGTCAGCTTGTCTCTGGAGGTAAATGAAAGCCTTTCGTCTTCCTTTCAACAATATACAGACTGCTGGAATTTCTGTGTAAACTGCCTTTGACTATGAAAAAAGAGCAAAACAAATTTCTTTGTAATTTTAAACCTTTTGGCACAACTTGCTTCATCAATGCATAATCGCCGCCTCTCAATTTGTTTGTGTTACTTCACAACTTCAGCTGCCTGTGCCAATATACTGGGTTATTTTATTTTTTATTTTTTTAAATAAACAAAACCCAACAAATATCTATATGTTTCATTGTTATATCAAAACAAGTTACATAACTAAAATTCACTTCATTCTTATTGGCAAGCTTGATTCATTCTTCCTCTTTACTGCTTCAAGTGTCTGCGGTAATGCCCAATAACAAGAACGGAAACAAGCCTACTAAGCAGTTACCTTTTGCTGACGCATTAAAACTATCAAGTAATATGTCTGCGTAGGGGAGGAGCCAAGATGGCGACCGGAGCAGTCGCTTGAGCGCCCGGCTCCGTCGGCCCTTGGCCTCGGACTATCATCCTGATTCCTATCCTTGCCGATTTTCGAGGTGCAACGCGTGCGACGACGCGCTGACTGCGCCGCCGCTTTCCCGAAGTCTTAGCCCGCCCGGATGCCGGAGTTTTTGGTGCCTTTGTTCCCCGCCCTGGACCCTTGCTCTACTGTGGCCTCGGCCGGCCCCCTGGAAGCGTCGCAGTCACCGGACCCGCTGGTGCAAATCTGAGCCCGAGGTCCCGATCCCGCCTCACGCCACGTACGGTCGCCAGAAGAGCCGGGAGAGAGACGCCCGGACACCTCCTGTACCCTGCATCTGACGGGCTGGAGCCAGAGGGTAAGCCCCGGTGTGGCGGGTCTCCTACCCCGCTCTGTGGACCACGCCGTGGAAGGCTGCAGACCCCCTTCTTCTATGGTCTAGTCGGCTGCAAAGAGAGCCCGAGGGAGGGGAAGAGACTGCTGGCTTTCACCTGTTGCGGCGCAGACCTGTTGGGAATTGCCTCCTTGTCACGATCCCCCCCCCTGGCCACGGTACCGTTCAACGGTAAAACATGGCGCTGATTGCCTGCTCGCTGCTGGGGGGTGATGCTCTGGTCTCGCCCGCTGCCCGCTTCGCCCTCCTTCTACCAGACTCCAGCTCCCCAGTGCCGTCCCGGATTGCTGCCGTTGGGGGGACGCAGCCTCCGCTGACATACGGCTCCGTTCTGGCTGCCCTGCGGGACTTTCGTCTGCAATTGTGTGTCGGCTTGCAAACGCTGAGTGAGCGGTTCGACTCTACACTGTCTGCTGCGGGCCGTGAGCGCCCCGTTTGTGATCAACAAGACGTGAGTCTGCCAGTGCTGTGGTCCTCCTGCGGGGAAGCAACGACTGGGTATAACGGTGCTACACTGGTGTCTGCATTTGGCTTTCCCGGCGCTCGGGATCAATCGCTCTCCTGCTCAATGGCAGATACTTTGTTTCCCCGGTCATTGCTGCCTGCTTTGTTGTTGCCTGCCTCACCGTGCCCGCAGGAGTTTCCAGCTGAACTACACCTGGCGACCTCGAGGAACCGTTCACGGTGGCCTATGACTCCTTTTATGTGGAACTCATGTACTTTACAAGCCAGGTCTGGATTTTATATGGTGTGCAAGGGGACCTCCATAGATGATCGGCGGCCATTTTGTGACTCTACTTCTCCATCTTCTCCCAAGTGGCCATATTGTCTTTGTCTGTTCGGGATGGGGGGCATTCACGAGGGGGCGGGTCTAATCGTACGCCCGCGATCGGGCCAGGGCTAGATTACTTTCTATCATCATGGCTTCACGGCCGGGCTGGACTGGGACTGGAATTGTCTACTTATGTTGTGCGCACTCGTCGCGATCTGTCTGCCTTCATTTCCGTGGTGTTACATGCTATCTTCCCACGACCGCCTTCGGGTGTAGTGGGGTTTCAGTGTGTGGAGGCTTGGTTGGCCGGTGGTGTCGGGCGCTCCTGAGGATACGTGGGCTCCTCCCCGCCTCCTTTCTTCTTTCTTCTCTTAGTTTCTTTACTCTATTCCTACTTTCTCTCTCGTCTATATTTCGGGTTCATTGGGCGACAGGCACTATGCTGGGGGGGGGTAGGCCATAGCCTCCGCATTGGTGTAGGGTGGGGGGGTAATTTACTGTTTCTTTTTAGTTCTATGGGCCTCTTTCTTTCATGTCTCTGCGCTATACTTGTTTCGATTCGGGGTCCGGGTGTGGGGTGGATTGAGTGGGGGCGGCTTTTAGGGGGTGCGTATTTACTACTGTGATGATCCTGTTATCTAATTGCATCGCCTTACTGTATGAGATTTTCTATGGCTGTTTTAATGATGCTGCTGCTCTCCAGTGTATGAAGCCGACTTGCGGACTCGAATCTCCTTGTTTCTATCCTTTACTGACTTTATTCTCGAAAAAATTTTTTTTTTTGAAAACCTTAAAATTAACCTTCACTTCTCCTTCCCCCGGTGTCAAGGATCCCTCCAGTGTATGAATCCTGAATCGTTGCTAATCTTGACCTTGCCGCACAGGGAATGTATTGTTTGCCTCTGTGCTCAACCGTATTGTGGCCGGCCTGATGGTTGTAGGCCCGTATTTGTTCTTTTACTATGCACAAATAAAGGTTTTTAAAAAAAAAAAAAAAAAAAAAAAAAGTAATATGTCTGCGAAGAGGTCTGCCTCATCACCACCTGCTCAACCTCGCACTACTTCCAAGGTAATATCAGGTGACACTATGGACCGTCTTTTTCAGGAAATTTCAACCATTAGTAGCCGCCTAACAGAAATGGACATTAACATTTCTTCCCTTGCATTGGAAACCAAATCAATAAGAGAAGATATTGTGCAATTTCATAATAAAACAGAAGGCTTGGATCAATGCTTGACTGCTGTTGAAAATAAATTCGACACATTACAAAGCAAAGATCAAGAATTATTATTTCTCTGTAGCAAGCTGGTGGATTTGGAAGACCGCAGCCGGAGAGATAACATCCGTTTTTTTGGCTTTCCAGAGAAAATTGAAGGTCAGAATACTGGAGCCTTCTTGTGTGAAATTATTCCAAAATTGGTTGGTATTTGATTTGAACCCATGCTTGAAATTCAACTTGCGCATCGTCTTGGCCCTCCGCGTAAGGATCTAAATTCCCGCCCAAGACCCCTCATTGCTTGCTTTTTGCGGCATGATCAGGTTCGACAACTACTGACTGCGGCACGTACACAGAATTCTTATAGTTATGAGGGTCATGAAATTCGTATGGCTGCTGATTTTTCCTGAGAAACTAATGAACGACGAAAAGCATTTTTATCCATGAGGCCTTTGCTGCGAAAAATGGACATCAAATACGGCTTGTTTGATCCAGCCCGTTTTCGTGTTACTAAGAATGGAGAATCAAGAGACTTCTACAATCCAGATGAGCTACAGCGCTTCTTGGATGACATGATGCTGCAAGATATGGATATTCAACATATGTCTACGCCTCAGACTTCTCAAAGTTCTCAATCTACTCATCACCTTCCAGATGGTAGACGTCGTATCACAGGTGAAGCTCGTCAACGTGGTGGAGAGCTTGAGAGATTGAACCGCACCCAAGAAGATAAAAACTCAGCTTTGCAGACAGTATCTAACTTTACTCAAGATCATCACAGAGACAAATCTCACTCTCCTTTAAAGTCCACCTCAGATGGAGAGTAGTCCTTGACAACATATCTCTTCTCTTACTAATTACAAGATTGAGCTTAAATCTCTCAGGTTTATGGTATACAGGGAGACAAGCATCCTCAACATTCCAGATGAGTATTTTCCGCACTCTTTCTGTATTTATTTACTCATTCTTGTTAATGGTTTCCAATATCTATTTGTGTATGCCTTCGATTTGAAACTTATTTAAGCTGCTTCCCAATTTTTATAAAAATTTATTTTATATATATTACTTATTATTGTACCTCATAGGACTTTTATGTGCTATCTGCACTTGCTGGGGGAAATTTGCATTATGTGTATGTGTCTACAGTGATGTTGGGGATCCGTGCTTTTTAGAGTGGAAGACATAATTTTATTTAGTCACAAACGCTGCTAATCAATTTTATTTAATTTGTGCCTCCTTTACTTTGGTGTTCTTACTCAAATCGCCAGGCACATTATTTCCCGATCTTTGGTGTGGTGTTTTTACCGCGTTTGCGGCCATTTTACCTGTGCCATGTATTTCTGCATGTAGCGCTCTAGCGCTCGCACGTTCCACACGTCCAGGCTTCCCTACTTAATGGGCAAGGCTCGGACGCGCAGCGCCTGATAAGGTTCATTTCACTTGCTACGTTGCTCTTAAATTGATTTTTAAAGTTTTATATTTTGGATCTGGGGCTCTGCACTTGCTGGGGGAAATTTGCATTATGTGTATGTGTCTACAGTGATGTTGGGGATCCGTGCTTTTTAGAGTGGAAGACATCATTTTATTTAGTCACAAACGCTGTTAATCAATTTTATTTAATTTGTGCCTCCTTTACTTTGGTGTTCTTACTCAAATCGCCAGGCACATTATTTTCCGATCTTTGGTGTGGTGTTTTTACCGCGTTTGCGGCCATTTTACCTGTGCCATGTATTTCTGCGTGTAGCGCTCTAGCGCTCGCACGTTCCACACGTCCACGCTTCCCTACTTAATGGACAAGGCTCGGACGCGCAGCGCCTGATAAGGTTCATTTCACTTGCTACGTTGCTCTTAAATTGATTTTTAAAGTTTTATATTTTGGATCTGGGGCTCTGCACTTGCTGGGGGAAATTTGCATTATGTGTATGTGTCTACAGTGATGTTGGGGATCCGTGCTTTTTAGAGTGGAAGACATCATTTTATTTAGTCACAAACGCTGCTAATCAATTTTATTTAATTTGTGCCTCCTTTACTTTGGTGTTCTTACTCAAATCGCCAGGCACATTATTTCCCGATCTTTGGTGTGGTGTTTTTACCGCGTTTGCGGCCATTTTACCTGTGCCATGTATTTCTGCGTGTAGCGCTCTAGCGCTCGCACGTTCCACACGTCCACGCTTCCCTACTTAATGGGCAAGGCTCGGACGCGCAGCGCCTGATAAGGTTCATTTCACTTGCTACGTTGCTCTTAAATTGATTTTTAAAGTTTTATATTTTGGATCTGGGGCTCTGCACTTGCTGGGGGAAATTTGCATTATGTGTATGTGTCTACAGTGATGTTGGGGATCCGTGCTTTTTAGAGTGGAAGACATCATTTTATTTAGTCACAAACGCTGCTAATCAATTTTATTTAATTTGTGCCTCCTTTACTTTGGTGTTCTTACTCAAATCGCCAGGCACATTATTTCCCGATCTTTGGTGTGGTGTTTTTACGGCGTTTGCGGCCATTTCACCTGTGCCATGTATTTCTGCGTGTAGCGCTCTAGCGCTCGCACGTTCCACACGTCCACGCTTCCCTACTTAATGGGCAAGGCTCGGACGCGCAGTGCCTGATAAGGTTCATTTCACTTGCTACGTTGCTCTTAAATTGATTTTTAAAGTTTTATATTTTGGATCTGGGGCTCTGCACTTGCTGGGGGAAATTTGCATTATGTGTATGTGTCTACAGTGATGTTGGGGATCCGTGCTTTTTAGAGTGGAAGACATCATTTTATTTAGTCACAAACGCTGCTAATCAATTTTATTTAATTTGTGCCTCCTTTACTTTGGTGTTCTTACTCAAATCGCCAGGCACATTATTTCCCGATCTTTGGTGTGGTGTTTTTACCGCGTTTGCGGCCATTTTACCTGTGCCATGTATTTCTGCGTGTAGCGCTCTAGCGCTCGCACGTTCCACACGTCCACGCTTCCCTACTTAATGGGCAAGGCTCGGACGCGCAGCGGGCGCGCGCAGCGGGCGCGCCGCCTGCGCGCCGAAGGCGCGCACAAGGCAAGCCCGTCTGCGCCCGTCAGCGTCCCGAAAGCGCCTTGCGCCAGGTATGCTGTTCGGACTCCTGGGGTGGCGGGCGGCATCATTGGTTATACTCGGGGGGAATTGCTTTCCTTGAGACCCACTAGCTGCTCTGCTCCGTCCTGCTGGGATGTCGGCTGCGGTCGGTGCCTTAGTTGTCTTGAATGTAGTTTTCATCTTGACATTGGTTTGGATAGATCAAAGGTCGGGCCCGCCCCCTCACAGAAAACTCAAGAGTGTACTCTTATTAAAGCCGGCCTGATTAATTGCAGGTCGCTGGTACGACACTATCAGGACATTTTTGATCTTGTTTTGGACCATCAGTTGGATCTCCTTTTCATCACTGAGACCTGGCTGAATACTTTCTCTAATCCTATTGTCCAAATGGCTGTCCCAGCAGGCTATCTAATCTCTCGGGCGGATCGCTCTACTGGTAGGGGGGGTGGCGTTGCCATTGTGTATAGAGATGTGTGGGAGGTTTCCCAAGAGCCTAGCATTACACTGGGACTAGGTGAATTTTTGGATTTCACTATTGTCTTTTCGGCCCACTTCACGATGGGTGGGACATTGGTGTACAGACCACCCGGCCCTGCGGGTCCTGTTCTCAATGGCTTGGAGGAAGTCATTGTTCCCCGTGCCTTGCGTTTTTCCCACTATCTTCTCTTGGGCGACTTCAATATTCACCTCGATCAGACTCATCTGGCTCATACCCAGTCTTTGCTGGATTCTTTAGATCTGGCCCAGCTCTCTCAATGGGTTAAGCACCCAACCCATAGTGGTGGCCATATTTTAGATCCCATCTGCTCCAACTTTCCCATCCACATGGAGAGCCCTCTTCCTGTTTCTTGGTCAGATCACTTTTTCTCCTGCTTCACATGGCTTTTGGGAGGTGAGGTGGTTGAGGGTCAGGTCAATGCGCGGCCTGCCACTGCTAAAATTAATCCAGTTGCTTTCTCCACTCTCCTTGAGACTTCAAAATCTGATCTCCCGGTTGATTTGAGCGGGGCATTGGCCTGTTTTACTGGCTGGATAGAGCGGGCAGTGGATACTCTTCCCCCCCCCCCCCTGTCGCCATCGCGTAAGGGCTACGCCCTCCAAACCTTGGTTCTCGACTGAACTCAGACTGCTCAAACAACAATGTAAAAAGCTGGAACGCAGTTGGCGTGCTGATTTCTGTGCCTTGGCAAAAAAAGCCCTCAGAGAAGCTCAGAAGGTGTACTACCAGGCCATTAGAAAGGCTAAAAGTCTTTATTACGCTGACCGGATTAAGTCGGCCCATAATAACTCAAGCGAAATCTTCTCTATCGTTCAGAGCTTCATGGCCCCTAAGGCTATGGCGTCTAAACTTCCGACCTCTGCCACCTGGTGTGAAACACTGTCTAATTTTTTTATTGATAAAATACGGACCATACAAAGGTCATTTGTTGGCCGGAACCAGGATGTGGAGGTGGCCCCTAGTGCTGGCCCTACGCTTTCTGCCTTTGCCTCTGTCGACCCATCGGAAACCCTGAGAATTTTGAAATCTATGAAATCGGGGTCACCGGCGGATCCTTGTTCAGCTAGACTTCTGGCCTCTACCGCTGAGGTAGTGAATAATGAGGTTAACGTGCTTATTAACCTCTCCCTTCAAGAGGCAGTTGTTCCCTTAGAGTGGAAAGAAGCCAAAATCCTCCCATTGCTGAAAAAACCCTCATTGGACCCGGGAATTCCAGGGAATTACCGTCCTATCTCCCTACTTCCCTGCCTCGCAAAAATCTGTGAAAAAGCGGTTAATAAACAGCTTACTGATTTTGTCGAAGGCTTCAGCCTCTTGCATCCTGCCCAGTCGGGCTTCAGAGCTGCCTATAGTACTGAATCTGCCTTGTTAGAGGTCTCGGAAGCTATTCGCGAGTGCTTAGACTCGGGCGGGAGGGCAGCCCTCATAATGTTGGACCTGTCGGCAGCATTTGACACCGTCCCTCATGCTCTGCTCTTGACTCGACTTGCCAATATAGGTGTCACTGGCAGAGCCCTGAAGTGGCTGGAGTCTTTTTTAGAGGGACGGTCTCAACAGGTCTGGCTGCCGCCGTTTTCATCTCTTCCGCAGACAGTTACCACAGGTGTTCCACAGGGGTCCTCTTTGAGTCCCCTGTTGTTTAATATTTATGTCACCCCTCTGGTTCTTCTAGCAGAGGCGTGGGGCGCAAAGGTTGTGGCATATGCCGACGACACCCAGTTCTTGTTTACCTGGAGTAAATCGGATTTCTCCACCACAAAGGTGCAGGACTGCCTGAGAGCTGTCTTTCATTGGCTTATGGCGGCTCAACTTAAATGCAATGAGGAAAAGACCGAGATCCTTCTTTACGGTAATTTTCCCCCCTGCTTTCGGGAATCCCTCTGGCCTTCTGATTTTCCCCTACCCCTGTGTTCAGGACTCCCAGCAAAAAATTTGGGGGTCTGGTTCGATGAGCAGCTGTCTTTTTCATCCCAGATTAAAAGACTGACGGGAAGCTGCTTTGGGATTCTAAAGTCCCTTAAGAAGTTTCTTCCTCTGCTGCCAAGACCAGCTAAGGAATCAGTAGTGCGGGCGCTGATCCTCTCCCGGGTGGATTATGCCAACGGGCTGTATCTGGGCCTCCCTGAATATATTTTTTAAAAACTGCAGGTAGTCCAGAATGCGGCAGCTCGTTTGGTTTTGAACATCCCGTTGAGGTCAAGCATGGCTCATCATTTACGCACGCTTCATTGGCTCCCCGTCTCTCTACGGGCCATCAAAGAGACTAATCAGTTTAAAAAGCAGCTTAAAACCTTCCTATTTTAACTCTTCTCCTCTTTTGGATCCTCACAGGCTCGCGCCGGGACACTCCCAGGAGTAGCTGTGCGCGCTACAAAAACCCATTAACATATCATAACATAACATAACATAACATATATTTGTATTTATTATAATGATAAATCTGTTTATAATCTCCTTTTCTACATACCTATTACTAATTTTAAGATGGAATATGGTTCTTAGAAGCGTATTTTCTTTTTTTGAATAATTAATAACTATTCTAGTTCATGACTCCCATGTTCATATTTCACAGAAATATCCTATCTTTATATTCAGCAGATGGACATTATCTACACTATTTCTCTCTCTATTCCCTTATTATTGTTGCCAATGTTCAACATAAGATGTTTATCTTTTTCTTCTATATACTTTAAGGTTTGAATTTGTATATTTTAATAATTATTATATACATATATTAATTGTTCTGCTTGGGATGAATGTTTATTACATTGATCATTTTATTATTTATTAATGCTGGTATTTATTGGATAATACTCTCTTTACTGTCTCTTTTCTCATATTTATTTAATTGCTAGTCTGTCATTTGAATTGTATTTATTTTACTGGTAATCCTTTTTTACAACTATGCCTGCTAAATAATATTTATAGTTATGAATACAATCTATTATTTATTTGATCCTTTATGATATATCTAGAATGAAATATTCTTGTTTATATTATTGACACGTATGTCCCTTTAGAATATTTTCTAGATCTCTTTATTTTATTTCCCAAACACGCCCAGGTACATGCTTTATAATGCTTGGTACTTCCCTTCACAGATCACCATCAAGTATAATTGGGCTCTATAGATCCTAATATTTTCAATAATAATCGGTCCTGGTTTCTGCTTAGTACTCCTGGTGGGGGCCTTGCCTGGAGCGGTGTTTTTGTGAACCCAGACCTGCGGGTTAAAGTTTTTGATCCTGTAGTACTCTGTACACCAGTTTATTGTAACTTGAACGTATTTCCTATTCTTTCTACACTATACATTTTTTCTTCTTATTGACAAGCAGATTTTAGAACAATTTTTATACTTGTTACTGGAAAACCTTTCCTCCATAACTCATTTTATTCTGTCTACAAAAGTTAAACAAAACTTACAATACTCCTGCAAATATGGTTGTTTCCCATGCCTTGTGTGCAATATCATGGAATGTTCATGGTTTGACGCATTATATTAAGAGGAAAAAAGTTTTCTCATATCTTCAATCCAAAAAAGTAGATGTGGCTCTTCTTCAAGAGACACATCTTGACGAATTGGAATCAAACAAATTGTGTAGAGACTGGGTAGGAAAGGTTTTCCACAGCAGTATTCATAGCAACAGTTCCTCAGACTCAGGTCCTACTCGAAAATGTGGTGTAGCAATTCTCATTCAAAAAACCCTTCCAGTTATGGTATCCAAAACATGGGTAGATCCAGACGGTCATTATGTCTTTGCTAAACTGCGTATTGGTGATACTCATATCTGTATGGGATCAGTCTATGCCCCGACAGGTTCCAAAAAATCCTTTCTCCTACATCTGAATCGTTTGTTGTCAGAGATTGATGCTTCACAATACCTTATAGGGGGTGATTGGAATTTGGTGAGAGATCCGATTCTTGACAGGACAAGCCTTTTGGATAAACATAGTGCTGCAGACAGGGCCCTCATGAATGACATAATTGATGATAACGGCCTTGTTGATCACTGGCGTCTTGCACACCCGGATGACGCTGAATACACCTTCACGTCCCCCACTCATGGAACTCTGTCTCGGTTGGACTACTTTTTAATCTCCCAAGGTATAGTCCAATCAGTTCAGGAATCCCATATTTTGGAAGCATCAATATCTGATCACTCTCCAGTCTTATTACAGTTACAAACAGGGATGGCAAGACCAGGTCGCAAACCTTGGAGGATGAATATTCAACGTCACAAAACTCCTAAGGGTAAAACACAATTACAGGATCATCTTCACAATTATCTTTCCTTAAATCAAGGTTCTGTGATTTCTGGCAGGACTATGTGGGCTGCTGCTAAAGCTGCCATCCGGGGGCAACTTATGCGGGTTGCAGCTCAGGCCAATAAGAAAAATGCTACTCGACAGAAAGAATTAGAACAAGACATTGAGCAATTCACCCGTTTATATACCAAAAAACCCAATTTACAAAATTGTAAATCATTAGAACAAGCCCGTATGGAACTGAACAATCTCTTTACTTCCAAGACAGAATATGCCCTACAAAAAATGAAAGGGAGGCATTATGAACAGGGAGAAAAGGTGGGTAGACTCTTAGCAGAACAATTGCGACAAAGAGAAGTTGCTATGGCTAGCCCAGCCTTAAAATCACTTACAGGTAATATGCTGACTCGCCCTCAGGATATAGAGAATGAATTTGCTTCTTACTATAAATCCCTTTATACTCCAGGCACCCAAATAGACCAAGATAAGTTGACATCCTTTCTCGCTGAAATTGATTTACCTCTCCTTTCTGCAGAGGACAGAGCACTTTTAAATGCAGAAATCAGTAAAGAGGAAATATCACAATCTATAGCCAAACTCCCATATCATAAAGCCCCGAGGGAGGATGGATTCCCTGCAGAATTTTATCGTTGGTCAGGCGACAATGTAGTGGATTGTTTACATGCTGCATTCCAAGAGGCTGAACACACATCTTCCCTAGGAAATCTCTCTAATAAAGCTATAATTGCCGTCCTACCTAAACCGGGGAAAGATCCATTACTCATCAGCAGTTATCGTCCTATATCACTTCTCAATTGTGACATAAAAATCCTAGCCAGTATTCTTGCCTCTCGCCTTCGTTAAATTATTCCCTCCTTAATTCATCATACCCAAGTGGGATTTATACCTTCACGCTCCTCTCGAAATCATTTGCGTTCTTTAACTCACACCCTTCATGCTGCTAAAGTTCTTCAAGACGATGCCATAGCATTATCTCTCAATGCCGAAAAGGCATTCAATCGAGTAGAATGGACATACCTATTCAAAATTTTAAAACAATTTGGATTGGGGGACCAGTTTATAAATAAGGTACAATTGCTATATGAACAACCCACTGCATCATTTAACTGTGGAGGTTTTGTTTCTGATCCATTCCCAATCCATAGAGGAACTCGCCAGGATTGCCCCTTGTCTCCTCTTTTGTTCTTATTGGCTATTGAACCTTTGGCAGCTGCAATACGACAATCACCCTCGATTGTTGGTATTCCTTTTCCATTGGGAGAATCTAAACTTTATCTCTATGCAGATGACATTCTACTTACCATTACAGACTTATCAAGATCATTACCATCATAGAGAATTTTTCTTCTTTTTCTGGGTATAAAATTAACTGGGATAAGTGTGAAGCACTTCCTATATCTGATGGCACCTCAAAACATGTGATACAAGGTTACCCCTTCCATTGGCAGTCTTCTCGTTTAAAATATTTAGGTATTCTTGTGAATAAGGGAACAGAAGTCATGGTTCCGGATAATATAAATCCCTTACTTATCCAACTGCAACTCGATTTCGATAAGTGGAAAATCTTGGGTTTATCTTTCTGGGGTAGAGTACAAGCTGTGAAAATGGTCACTCTTCCACGTTTTCTTTACACACTAGGAATTCTTCCTCTCCATATTCCGTTATCCACACTACGTCTCATAGATTCGAAGATTAAATCCTTTATATGGGGCCCCATCAAACCCCGTTTAGCCATCAATAAACGTATTGCCCATCATTCCAATGGTGGTCTGAGTCTCCCCTCGATTGAACACTATTCAATTGCATTACAATTATCCCAACTTACATACATGTTACACGATAACTCTAACACGCCACAATGGGTACATACCATAATCCTATGTTATCTGCAATGCGCAAAATTTGGCAAAGGTCACACCGTATTTTAGGCTTTAATCCACGTCTGCATTTAAAGGCCCCAATATGGAATAACTCTGGAATACGTATTAAAGGGAAAACTCTCTTCTGGCCTACATGGAAATCGGTGGGTATCCTGACTATAGATCAGATTCTTCATAACGGAGACCTCAAATCTTTTTCACAATTAGTTGAGGAGTTTAAACTTCCCCTATCACAAAAGGATACCTATTTACAGCTATATAACTCTCTTCATAAGGCTTTAGGTCGAAACCCTGGACACTGCAAATTTCACCAATAACATTTTATCTTCATACTTGGGGGAGGCACAAAGGGGTTATCTCTTGTCTGTACAAAACACTCACAACGCAATTATTTTCTCATCCTTTATCTCATGACCTTCGTTCCAGATGGCAATCACGCCTAGGACTTTCCTATGAAAATAAACAATGGACAACCTTACTGGAAAACTTAGTTAAAGGCGCCCGAGAGGCTCGCTTAAAATTTTGTATATTTAAAATAACTCATGACTGGCACTGGTCTCCGGTAAAATTACATAAAGCAGGCCTATTACCGCATACTAATTGTTGGAGATGTAATGCCTCTGGTTGTGACATTATGCATATCATATGTAAATGTCCCATGGTGAAACTTTACTGGTTACATATAGGTCGATTTCTGCGTAACACCGTCCCCTTACATTTACCACTCTCGCCAGCAACAATTTTACTGCATGATTTACAGGATTCCCCTACCCTTTCCAAACCGCAATGTCGTCTAGTTCACACTGCATTAGCTACTGCTAAAATTTGTATACTAAGACAATGGAAATCCTCATCTCCGCCATCACAAGAGTCTTGGCTTACATCAATGATCCAAATTGCCTCACATTAGAGAGTCATTTATAACATTCAAGATCAAACTGAATTGCTTTTGCAGGTATGGGATCCTTTCCTGCAGGTAAAAGATATATCTGTTGCTAACCTTACTTCTTAGATTATTTTGTTCATTATATTGTATTGATCTTTGGGTACTGTTAGTTCACTGACTTATGACTATGCTGCATTGTCTTCAATTAGTCAACCTTTTACTATTATATTTATCCATACTACTGGTGTGATTCTGTATTCTTTATAATGCATTCCCTTATAATATTCCAAATGAATCCTTTTAATGAAATAAGTAACTTATGTTTTACTAGTTTGACATTCTATCATTTTCAGCTTTTACTGATTTCTTGTCAAATTAATGGTTTAATGCTTTAATATTTTATATCCACTATTTAATATTTAATGATGTTTGTATTTCCTTTATTTGATATAATATGTTTTGCCCTTAATTTCCTTCTTTTTTCTGCTACTCTATGGATTTTGATACATTTGCTTTTATATTTACAATTATATTCATTTTTTTTTCTCTACTATAACGTATTTTAAGATATGCAATGTTTTCATATATTTATTGTACCGTATTTATGAAATGCTAATAAAAAATTATAACACAAAAAAAATAAAAACTGCCAATCACAAAATGTTTTGGGCCCTTGCCTGTCGCGGGCACATGAGCGAGGCACCATTTTTATCGGGAGACCCTGGGGAACGCTGGGTGGTATTTGTATCAGCCCGGTGGTGCCACAACTTTCCCACACAAAAATGTGTGAAAAAAGTGATTTTTTTATGCTAAAATTGAGGTTTGCAGGGGATTCTGAGTAAGGAAACATTGGGGGATCCACGCAAGCCATACCTTCCTGGAATCCCCCGGGTGTCTAGTTTGCAGAAATATGTGGGTTTGGTAGGTTTTCCTAGATGGTCGCCGAGCACGGGGCCAAAAACCCAGGTGACTCCCCCTTGCAAAACCAGGTTGTTTGGTGATAGGCAATTTTGATGTCACCTCAATCCGTTTTGGCCCTTGCCTGTCGCGGGTACTTGGGCCTCCCACACGAGTGAGGCACCGTTTTTATTGGGAGACCCAGGGGAACGCTGGGTGATAGGTAATTTGTGTCAGCCCAGTGATGCCACAACTTTCCCACACGAAATTTTGTGAAAAAAGTGGATTTTTCAGCTAAAATTGAGGTTTGCAGGGGATTCTGGGTAAGGAAACGTTGGGGGATCCATGCAAGCCATACCTCCCTGGAATCCCCTGGGTGTCTAGTTTTCAGAAATGTGTGGGTTTGGTAGGTTTAACTATTTACCGGCAGAGCTAGGATTAAAAAACTACAGCTAGGCACTTTGCCAAAAAAGGGTCATTTTTCACTGCGAGATTGAGTTGTGTCCACATTGCGTTTTGCGCCGTTTCCTGTCGCGGGCACTAGGCCGATCCGCACAAGTGAGGTACCATTTTTCTTGGAAGACTTCGGGGAACGCATGGTGGGTGGAAATTTGTGAATCCACGCAGATTCCAAAACTTTCCACCACAGAAATGTGGGGAAAATGTGTTTTTTACACTTTTTTCAGTTTGCAAGGGATTCTGGGTAACAGAACCTGGAGGAAGGCAGTCAAGTCACCCCATGCTAGATTCCCCTGGGTGTCTAGTTTCAAAAACTGTATAGGTTTGGTAGGCTTCCCTAGGTGCCGGCAGAGCTATGGTTCAAAACCTATAGCTAGGCAGTTTGCCAAAAAAGGATAATTTTTTACTGAGAAACTGAGGTGTGTCCACGTTGCGTTTTGCGCCATTTCCAATCGCGGGCACTAGACTGACCCACACAACTGAGGTACCATTTTTCTTGGAAGACTTTGGGGAACGCGGGTGGATCCATGCGGATCCAGAACTTTCCACCACAGAAATGTGGGCAAAATGGTTTTTTTTGGACAATTGTTTAGGTTTGCAAGGGATTCTGGGTAACAGAACCTGGTGAGAGGAAGTCAAGTCACCCCATCCTGGATTCCCCTGGGTGTCTAGTTTACAAAAATGAAAATCGTTTGCTAGGTTTCCCTAGGTGTCAGCAGAGCTAGGGTTCAAAAACTACAGCTAGGCACTTTGCCAAAAAAGGGTCATTTTTCACTGCGAAATTGGGGTGTGACCACGTTGCGTTTTGTGCCATTTCCTGTCGCGGGCACTATGCCGACCCACACAAGTGAGGTACCATTTTTCTCGGAAGACTTTGGGAAACACGGGGTGGGTGGATATTTGTGGATCCACGCAGATTGCAGAACTTTCCACCAGAGAATTGTGAGGAAAATGTTTTTTTTTACCATTATTTAGGTTTGCAAGGGATTCTGGGTAACAGAACCTGGTGGGAGGCAGTCAAGTCACCTCATCCTGGATTCCCCTGGGTGTCTAGTTTTAAAAAATGTATAGGTTTGCTAGGTTTCTCTAGGTGCCGGTAGAGCTATGGTTCAAAAACTACACCTAGGCACATTGCCAAAAAAGGGTCATTTTTCACTGCGAAACTGAGGTGTGTCCATGTTGCGTTTTGCGCCGTTTCCTGTCGCGGGCACTAGGCCGACCCACACAAGTGAGGTACCATTTTTCTTGGAAGACTTTGGGGAATGCATGGTGGGTGGAAATTTGTGAATCCACGCAGATTCCAAAACTTTCCACCATAGAAATGTGGGGAAAATGTGTTTTTTTTACACTTTTTTTCGGTTTGCAAGGGATTCTGGGTAACAGAACCTGGAGGAAGGCAGTCAAGTCACCCCATGCTAGATTCTCCTGGGTGTCTAGTTTTAAAAAATGTATAGGTTTGGTAGGCTTCCCTAGGTGCCGTCAGAGCTATGGTTCAAAAACTATAGCTAGGCATTTTGCCAAAAAAGGATAATTTTTTACTGCGAAACTGAGGTGTGTCCACGTTGCGTTTTGCGCCATTTCCAGTCGCGGGCACTAGACCGACCCACACAACTGAGGTACCATTTTTCTCGGAAGACTTTGGGGAACGCGGGTGGGTAGAAATGTGTGGATCCATGCGGATTCCAGAACTTTCCACCACAGAAATGATTGACAATTGTTTAGGTTTGCAAGGGATTCTGGGTGACACAACCTGGTGGGGGTCTGTCATGTGACCCCATCCGGGATTCCCCTGGGAGACTACTTTTCAAAAATGTATAGGTTTGCTAGGTTTCCCTAGGTGCCGGCAGAGCTATGGTTCAAAAACTACAGTTAGGCACGTTGCCAAAAAAGGGTCTTTTTTCACTGCGAAATTGAGGTGTGTCCATGTTGCCTTTTGTGCCGTTTCCTGTCGCGGACACTAGGCCACCCCACACAAGTGAGTTACCATTTTTCTCGGAAGACTTTGGGGAACGCGGGGTGGGTGGAAATTTGTGGATCGACGCAGATTCCAGAACTTTCCACCACAGAAATATTGGGAAAATGTGTTTTTTTGACAATTGTTTAGGTTTGCAAGGGATTCTGGGTAACAGAACCTGGTGGGAGGCAGTCAAGTCACCCCATCCTGGATCCCCTGGGTGTCTAGGTTTTAAAAATGTATAGGTTTGCTAGGTTTCAATAGGTGCCGGCAGAGCTATGGTTAAAAAACTACAGCTAGGCACTTTGCCAAAAAAGGGTCATTTTTCACTGCGAAATTGAGGTGTGTCCATGTTGCCTTTTGCGCCGTTTCCTGCCGCGGGCACTAGGCCGACCCACACAAGTGAGGTACCCTTTTTCTCGGAAGACTTTAGAGAACGCGGGGTGGGTGGAAATTTGTGGATCCACGCAGATTCCAGAACTTTCCACCACAGAAATGTGGGGAAAATGTGTTCTTTTGGACTCTTTTTTAGGTTTGCAAGGGATTCTGGGTAACAGAACTGGGTGGGAGGCAGTCAAGTCACCCCATCCTGGATTTACCTGCGTATCTAGTTTTCAAAAATGTATAGGTTTGCTAGGCTTCCCTAAGTGCCGGCAGAGCTATGGTTAAAAAACTATAGCTAGGCACTTTGCCCAAAAAGGGTCATTTTCACTGCGAAACTGAGGTGTGTCCATGTTGCATTTTGCGCCGTTTCCTGTCGCGGGCACTAGGCCAACCCACAAAAGTGAGGTACCATTTTTCTCAGAAGACTTTGGGGAACGCGGGGTGGGTGGAAATTTGTGGATTCACGCAGATTCCAGAACTTTCCACCACAGAAATGTGGGGAAAATGTGATTTTTTAATAAGGTTTTAGGTTTGCAAGGGTTTCTGGGTAACAGAACCTGGTGGGAGGCAGTCAAGTCCCCCCATCCTGGATTCCTCTGGGTGTCTAGTTTAAAAAAATGTATAGATTTGCTAGTTTTCCCTAGGGGCCGGCAGAGCTAGGGTTCAAAAACTACAGCTAGGCACTTTGCAAAAAAAGGGTAATTCTTCATTGTGAAAATGTGGTGTGCTCACGTTGGGTTTTGAGCCATTTCCTGTCAAGGGCACTATGCCTACCCACACAAGTGAGGTACCAGTTTTATCGGTCGGCTTAGGGTAATTCAGATTTGTAAAGCAACTGTCATTACCTATTGACTTTCGATGCATTTCTACCTTCCAAATGAAAGACATTGTGTAAAAAAGAAGTCATTTTGAAAAATGACCGATAATTCTCAAGCTGGTATGAGTATTCCCAATTTCGAAAATATGCAAATATCTACTGTTTCTAAACTCTATAATATGTTCTCATTTCAGAAAAACATAGGTATCTTTCATACCGATTTTTCCATGTATACATTTTCCCCCAATAATTGCTATATACCCGGTACATAATAAAAAGCCATTGCAAATTGCTGCTCAGTTTTTGACTCTGGGTTCGTCGGGTTCTTGGTGAACCTACAAGTCCTATATATCCCCACAACCAGAAAGGTCCAGTGGATGTAATGGTATATTGCTTTCAAAGAACTGTCATAATTAGAAGAAGTTACAAGTGAAAACATTGACACAAAAAGTCTGTTTTTTTCAACTAATTTTCTATTTTTCCTATATTTAACTGTTAGTTCTATAAAGAAACCTTGAAGGATCTACACAAATGACCCCTTGCTGAATTCAGAATGTTGTCCACTTTTCTAAAATGCATAGCTTTCCAGGGTCCATTATTGCTTTAATACCCATTTCTACCATTAACTGGAAGGAGGTTGAAAGCACAAAAAATAGCAGAAATAGGCTATGTCCCAGAAAAATGCCAAAACTGTGTAAAAAATGTTGGTTTTCTGACAAAAGTCTGTCATTCCCTACAAGTTGAGAAAATGTAGTGATTTCAGCCCCACAAACCCTTTTTTGATACCATTTGCAGGAAAAAACCCAGACGCTGGGGAATCCACAAACCCTGGATACCTTTAGAATTCCCATGATGTTGGGAGAAGAGGGCGCAAATTTGGCATGGATACCTTATGTGGTCAAAAAGTAACAGGGGCCTAAGCGTGCACTACCCCAAATAGCCAAAAAATGGATTAGCACAGGGGGGGAAAGGCCTAGCAGCGAACGGGTTCAACTAAAAAATCTTCTTCTTTGCTTCATAGGTAATGGCTCTGTAACTGTTGGCCATAACACAGATTGCAACAACACTATCTTTAATTTCAATATGTTATTTGGCACCTCCACTCTGATGGACTACTACTGGGCTTGCGAAGAACGCCTCCATCTCCAACTACCTCCTCATTGGAATGGCCTCTGCTCCTTGGTGACTCTGCATGAAGTACACCTGGTCATCCCGGCCACCAATGTCTCTCATATCAATTTGCACCCAATGACTGGCGAAGTCACCTTTCTCCACCGGCGATCAGCTCAATACTTTGCAAACGATCCCTATGATGACATTCATCAAGAATTCCGCCTCTTTTACAATGCCCTGGTCTTCTTTGGAGGGCTCGTTCCACTTTTCCAGACTAAAGCAAATGCCAGATGGCTCAGGGTAACACGCTATGAGGTGATGAAGGCCATCAACAGCAATAGGGATGGACTAAATGCAATTAGAGAAGAGCTGCGCACTTTAAGACTAATGGTTCTAGAACACCGCTATGTTCTGGACATGCTGACTGCTAAAGATGGTGGAGTCTGTCATCGGATAGGAATATACTGCTGCACGTTCATACTGGGGAACGACGAGGAGACTGGATCAATAACAAGGACCATTGAGGAATTGACCAACTTGGGAAAAAAGATGGCAGAGGAAGGAGGTGCCCCTGCCGACGTTTTTCCGGACTGGTTTGACATTGGCTGGATGCCTTCATGGCTAAATACCAATAGTGGGAATTATGTTGCTTCTGTGTTGCGTCTTTCAGATAGGGAGCCACTGTGTAAAAAAATTCAGCACCAAGGTAGTAGGTATGAATTACACTAGCACAGGGATTTACCAGACAAAACAGTATGAGGATATGGAACGTGCCCCAGGGGACGGCAATGGGACACAATTAGAAATGAGTGAGCTCACAGCACCTGACGCTCACTACAACATACCCACAGCTCCCTCACTTCCTCCAGCTAGATACACCATGAGAGAGGGCCCTGCCGTTTCCCAATACGAATGTCTGGTTGACAGGTCAGATGGAGAATATGCCGTCATAAGGGAACAACAACAGGGCACATACAAGTGCTATGTTAATGACACACCCTGGATGCCCCCACTAGCAGAAGGATCACCAAGATACTCTGTAAGAAGTGTGTTAAAAAATGAACAAGAGGAGGGAAATGATGGAGGGTCACGTTTTACCATATAAATTCCCAACATAACATTCTGCTCGACCCATGCAGCATGAAGGTCCCTGTGTAGGCCCCACCAGCTAAATCCTGGAGATGCGCCATCTTGACCATTTTGTCTTACACAGTCACTAGTGCCATAGTAGCTCACACCTCTCTTGACACATCCACATATAGGCCCAAGGCCAGTGCCTCATTTTTTATCCTCCTCAATAATAAAATCTACTAGGCCCCACTGATCTCAAATATTAATTTCTCTTGTGCTCAGCACGGTGAGACAGCTTGACCAACCACAAAAACTTTCCACAGTTACAAGAATAGCCTATGTCACACATAGACAGGACCAGCTGGTACATCTTCGGTATTACACAAGTATTGTTTGCTTCATTTTATATCATGAAACTTTCCAAGCTTGCTTAAACAAAACCCAAGACAGCACCTTGCAATGATAGCTCCTGTTTCAAGATCCGCTTTCATATATATTTTCCGAGAAATTTACGCAAAAAATGTTCTTTGTTTATAATTTGCGGTCAAGCATGGCTGACCACCCGATCAAACACCTGCCCACTGTGATACCACTTCTGTATATTCAGAGTTTTAGCAATAACTGTAGGCGTGCGGTCAAGAACCTGCGTCAAATGTGGTTTTATAGTTCTGCCTCAAACAGGTATAAAAGGCCTGCACCCTAGTTGGTGCCCAGAACTCTTCTGCAGTGCCATGCACTCTGTGGGTTCCCGACTGGCCGTATATCTGCATTGGGCCTATTGAGCCTATTCTCAGGTGGTAGGACCCAATCTAGATAACATTTTTTCCTTTTTTTAAGTCTCATCACTTATTCTCGGTTTTTCCATCCTCACCCAATTCATTGCATTTAGTGTATCTTAAAACTGTAACTCTTGCATGGTTAGGTTTCTCATTTAAGGTCTGCGTTCTAGGCACTTGCACGTTTATTAAAATATATTTGTGTTGCTATTTCTAATGGATTGAAATTATGATTTTGATATTATTTCTGAGCTAATGAATTGATGAATATATTTCTTTTGCTGTGCTAATGACTTAATGAATAAAAGTGCCAACTCAACGTAAGACCTTTGTTTCACATCCGTGTTCATTATTTTTAGATAAGCAGTGTTTGAGTGACCCGTGACCACAACAGAAGGGAAATACTTACCCTTCATCACTTAGCACATCCTTTCTACAACTCAAGAGAGTTTAGTAGGCCACACTAGAGTAGGTAGGTG
Organism: Triturus cristatus; assembly: GCF_964204655.1. Taxonomy (NCBI): domain Eukaryota; kingdom Metazoa; phylum Chordata; class Amphibia; order Caudata; family Salamandridae; genus Triturus; species Triturus cristatus. The sequence goes on from NC_140584.1 coordinate 902,210,347, forward strand.
CACACACCACACCACACTAGTGATGTCTTCAAGACCAGGAACCAGTGAGTCCCTGCCAGAAGCCAGTGGGCTTCTACCATCCACGTATGACCAACTCCCATTCTTGGAATTGAGAGCATTGTTTAGTACTAGGAAATTGAAGATAGGGAAAAGAGCAAACACACAATGCCTCATAAAGGTACTGCTCTTAGATGATCTCAGAAAGACCTCTGGGTCTGAAGGGGTAGGCAGAGTGGGTGGGGCAGCAGATGAGGAAAGGCCCAGGGGTGAAGATACCCCTGACCTCTGAAGCTGACTAGGAAGATGACAATGATCTTAACCTGGAAGATACAACTCCACCTGAAGATGAGGAAGATGGCCACAATGGCCCTCACTTTACTCCACCTCAGAGTTTGCAGTGTACCTAGAAGGTCAAGATCTACTTCTCAGGAGTCTAACCATTCTGACAAATCTGTAGGGACCTCTGTTTCTTCTCATAGGAGGGAATCCTCTCATGAGAGGAAAGAGAGACTGCTCAAGTATGAGGAAGCTCAGCTTAGAATCAGAAGAGAGCAGTTGGCTTTAGAAAGGGAGTCCCTAGAGCTTCAGAAAGCTAAAAGAAAGTTGGGGTTAGAGCCCCATGGTGGCAGCAACATCCCTAGTGGTAGAGAGATGTCTTTCGGTGCCCAGATTGTCTCTTATGCTGATGATACTCAGCTCCTTTTCTCATGCGAGAAAGATATGGACTTCGATGGTGCTCTCATCAAAGGCTGTCTGGAGGCAGTCTTTAATTGGCTTCAAATGAATCAACTCAAATGCAACTCGGAAAAATCCGAGGTTCTCTTTTTTGGCTGTCCCCCTGATACGTGTTGGAAATCCTGGTGGCCGCTGGACATGTCCCCCCCCTCTAATGCAACACCGGTGGCAAAAAATCTTGGGGTTAAGCTGGACACCTCCCTCTCTCTGAAACCACAAATTATGAGTCTGGTTGGCCAGTGTTTCGGGGTCTTGAAAGCACTTAGAAAATTCCTTCCCCTCCTCCCCATTGCCCACAGGAAGACGACAGTGCAGGCCCTAATAGGATCCAGGCTTGATTATGCCAATGTCCTTTATCTGGGCCTCCCGAAGTCTCTCCTCTCGCGCCTGCAGATTGTGCAAAATTCGGCCGCTCGTGCGATTTTTGGTCTTGGTCATCGCGCCCATGCGTCTGGCCTGTTGCAAACCCTTCATTGGCTGCCGATCCAGAGGCGCATTGAGTTTAAAACGCTCACCCTTGCTTTTAAAACCCTTCATGGCATGGGCCCTAGTTATCTCAGAAAGAGGTTCATCCTCTATAAACCAGCCAGAGCTTTGCGCTCAGCGTCTCTATCTCTCTCCACGGTCCCAGCAATTAGGCGCGCCCGCATTGGTGGACGCTCCTTCAAGTACCTTGCGCCCCGGGCTTGGAATGCCCTCCCACTCTCTTTACGGATGAGTGAGAGCTTGCTGTCCTTCAGAAAAGAGCTCAAGACTTGGCTCTTTAGCCAATAAGCCCCCCCCCCCCCCCTGTTTAGAGCTCTGTGGCTTCGGGTCTGATAGCGCCGGGACACTCTGCTTGAGTAGCTGAGCGCTTAACAAAACCCCGTTTAACATAACATAACATAACATGACCATAGGAACCTAAGCAAGATTGTCCCTCCCTACAGAGGGTCCCCCAGGAGCAGTGGGCAGCAATCGTGTAGCTCTCCTTTGCAGACAAAGGTAGAGATAATCTCCTCACTGTTAGAGAAGAGGATGCTGACAATTACAAGGTCTTGAAGAGTGCTCTGGTTGATGGGGTTGGCCTAACCACTGAACAGTAAAGGTTGAAGTTCAGAGACTCCCAAAAGACTCAGACTCAAGACTGGGTTGACTTTGTAGATTGTGCTACTAAGGCTCCGGAAGGTTGGATATATGGCAGCAAGGTGCATGACTTTTTAGCATTGAACAATTTGATTATGAGGGAGCAGATCCTGAATAATTGTCAAAACCAGCTTTTACACCAGTACCTGGTGGACTCTGACCTGACCTCTCCCCAAGAATTGGGAAAGAAGGCAGACAAATGGGTCAGAACCAGGGTCAGACCTAAGAATCAGGGTGGTGACCAGAAGAAAGATTCTACCAAGTCCCAAGAGAAAGGTGGGGAGAAATCTAAAGACAAGTCCTCTTCAGGAAACCCCAAAAGTCCTCTTCTGGGGGTGGCTCCCAAACGCCTTCCTCTCCTGAAAAGAAACCATATTGCCATGTTTGTAAAAAGCCTGGCCACTGGAAAACTGATTCCAGTTGCCCCAGGATTGGCAATAAAAAAAATGTTCCTCCAACTAATGCTACCACTCCTCCTGGTACTACTAGTAGTAATCCCCCAGGTGGTAGTGTTGCACCCAAAATAGCAGGTGCATTCTTATGGTGAACAGAGGTGGGCCCTAATTTAGAAAGGTCCCCCTCACAGGTCTCCTCAGTCTGTGATGGTGGCATGGGATTTGCCACTTTTACTATGAGTCTCAATATTTTGGGCAAGTACAGACAGGAGCCCTTAATAAATAATCAAAAAGCTTTGCCATTCAGGGACACAGGGGCTAGTGTCACCATGGTGACAGGGAAACTAGTTCCCCCTCAACAGCTCTTACCTGAGTTCAAGTACCAGGTGACCAACATAGATGATATCAGGACAGATCAGCCCATGGCCATAGTCAATCTCAGCTGGGGAGGGGTCACTGGCCCAAAGAGAGTGGCAGTGTTCCCAAACTTGCCTGTAGATTGCCTGTTGGGCAATGATCTTGAAATATCAGCCTGGGCTGAAGTTGAATACCAGGCGAATGTTAGGCCTCCCTGAGAGAGTTGGTGGGGCTGTGATGGCCACAGCCCAACCCCACGGAAAGTTTGGAGTGATGGAGCCTGAAAGAATGGCCCACTCTCCTCCACAAGATAGCACCAGGGATGAAGAAAAGTCTTCTTCCCCCCAGACTATAGGTAAGGGTCCGACTCCTCAGGGAACTGATCCTACCCCTAGTGAAGGAACTGCCCCAGAGGTAGTCAGGCCTGGCCTGGCAACACCCCTGATGGCAGGGGACCCTTCCAAGGTGGTACCTAGTCTGGAGCAGGTAACCTGCCCCTCTCTATCCTATCCCAGTCAGCCCAGGGCTGCAGAGGTCAGAGAGGTCAGTGTACCCCCCAGGGCCCCCTGTCCAGAGGAACACCCCCATCAGCAGATTAGGGGCACCCCATCTAGTAGCACTAGCCAGGTGAAAAATCCTCAACACACTGAGGGATCCCCCTTACCTTTGGATAGGGACCTCCCCCAGATGGATTCTGTTGGACAAAGGCAAACCTGAGACCAAAGGTTCCAAACCTACCATGTCCCCCCAGTGTTCCAACTAAACAGCCAAAGGTTGACCCTTAGGGCCAGATACAACTCAGTCATGGAAACTACAGCCTCCATGGTGACCAGTGATCTGGGGAAGCTGAGACCAACTTTATTAGGGCCTCACTTCTATACTCAGCACCCCACCAGCCTTTTACTTTGCCAAAACACACCACAGGTAGTAGTTCCCCATGGTGGAGATCATCCCATATCCTTGGGGTTAGGGATTGCTTAGTGGACCATAGGACAGGGGTTTACCATGCTAGTGCAGGTACTTCCTTATATGGCCTCTTAGTCAATAAAGGCTCAACTGGCCAAGGTTAGCCTTATCTCCTTTCGTTTGGGGGGGTTATGTAGGAAGGTGGAATCTGACTGCATGGTTGCCCCCACCTGGTGTTTTTTACTGGTTTGTGACTTAGTTTGGCTGAGACCCTGCTATTCAGGACCCCAGCCTATCTGCTTTCTCCCTTAAATTGATTTTAGGTACACTTCAGATTGGATTCTGGGCTACCTTTATAAGTCCCTAGTATATGGTATACTATGTACCCAGGGCATAGGTACCCCAGAGGCCTACCAGGGGCTGCAGCATGTATTATGCCACCCCTGGGAAGCCTTCCAAAATGACACCACAGGTATGCTACTGCAGCCTTCGGAATCTATTCTCCAGGGTTGTCTGTGATGCAGCCTGACCATATACTCTTAAATGCATTATAACCTTGCACTAAATGCTAACTTTGGGATTTCTGCATGGAAACATGTTGGGTTTGGTGTCAAACACCTTGGAATCATACCCCCACACCAGTAACTGGTGTGGGAGTATGATCCCACCCTTCTAGAGGGAAAGACATGACAGCACCGGTATATCCGGTACCAGCTAACAGAGCCCTGGCATCACAAAATGGATGCTGCCAGCCACAGACACAAGTCTGGCCTCCTGCTGCTGACCAAAACTCCAGCAGGGGAGGCCTGGACATTAGGTTTCCTGTCAGAGGGAGGTGTAATCACCTCCCAGACAGGCTATAGTGGATTAGGGCTGGGTGGGAGTACTCCAGGAGTTGTTTGAAGCCTGCACTGGGGGCACATTTGGTGTCCCTGCGCATAGTCCAGCTGAAATCGGTTGCAGGGGCTACCAGCCCCTGCTCTGGTGCGAAACTGAACAAAGGAAATGGGTTTGGCTCTCCTCCTTTCTGAGGGACCGCACCCAGGCAGTGCGGCTAGGCGTCTTCTCTGCCACTCCCCTCCCTGTCACTTGCGGCGTTCCCCAGGGATCCTCTCTTTCCCCCCTGCTTTTTAATCTCTATATCTTCCCTCTTATCTTCGCGCTTCAGCAGCTGGAGGTCACCGTGTACAACTACGCGGATGATCTCCAGCTCATCTTTGATCTGTCCTCCTCTCCCCTTTCTGTTTCTAATTTCCAGTCTACCAGGACATTCATCAGGGACTGGATGAACCACAACCACCTTAAGTTGAACCCGGATAAAACCGAGTTGGTTCTCACCGGTGGTTCATCCAGCCCCTGGAACTCTCTTTTTTGGCCCCCCTCTCTTGGGCCCGCACCTTCCCCCTCAACCACGGTCAAAACACTGGGTGTCAAAATGAATAATCAGCTCACCCTTCACCCACAAATCAGCTCCGTGGTCTACTCTTGTTTCCTCACTCTCCGCACCATCCGCTCTGTTTCCCGCTTCTTTTCCCCTCAGGCACTCAAGATCATCATGGCCGCCCTGGTGATATCAAAGCTGGATTATGCCAACGCCCTCTATCATGGCATTCCAGCTTACAGCCTGCGAAGACTTCAGTCGATCCAGAACCAGGCGGCCCGGCTGGTCTACGGCCTCCCACGCTATCACCATTCCACCCCCCTTCTCAGGGAGCTTCACTGGCTTCCCGTAAAAGAACGCTCCCTTTTTAAGATGGGCTGCATGGTCTTCCAGGCCCGCCAAGGCACTGCCCCCGCCTTTATCTCTTCTTTAATAAAACCCTATGTTCCCACAAGAGAGCTCCGGTCTTCCTCTAAGTCCATTCTTCAGATCCCCCGCTTCACACGTAAAAAGTGGGGTGGGGCCAACTTCTCCACCTTGGCTCCAACATTCTGGAACTCCCTTCCTGACCATCTCCGTTCTGCTACCCAGTACCTCTCTTTTCGCAAAGATTTAAAAACCTTCCTCTTCAATCAGGCTTTCCCCGCTTAGCTCTTCATTCTTATCACTCTTGTCTTTTCCCTCAGTTGCCGATCCTGCCTACTAGCGCCAAGAAACCGCATGGTGTACGCTGCGCTTTAGAAATGTTTTAAATTAGAAATTAGAAATTAGTAGCCACCCCTCTTTCCATAGGTGGGTCCCCAGAGTATCTCCAACCCCTTCCTTGGGTATAAGAAAGGAACCCCTGGCTACAGGATTTTAGAATACACCTGGACAAAACTCTGATACAGAAATCCTAGAACTTTGACGATCTAAATGACTGAAGAATCTCCCTTGGAGTAAAGGAGTTACTCCCCTGCTTTGCAGGCAACAAAGACGCATCTGTCTGGTTTGCATCTCCAAAGCTCCCGCCTGACTCTGAAGTATTTGCAACACAGGAGGTGGATTTCCCAACTTCCCAGAGGCTGTCCCGAATCCCCAGCAAAGCTGAGACCGTAGCCCTCGTGGGTACCGTGGAACCGGAACCCCTGGACACCATGCACATTTGCAAGTGCATTTGCTTCTCGATGTCCCCTGAGGCTGTGCATTGGGTTACTTGTAGCCCAGACCCCCAGCACCTTTACCACCAAAGATTGCTGGCCTACACTCCACGAGTGTTCCGTGAGCCTGCCCTTTGTGTTTTTGCTCGAGGTACCTTTGCTATCCCTGGTCCGTTGACTGGTGGGTCCCTGTGAAGGCAACTCTAACTTAAATTGGGCTTCCCCGGTTGCTCCAAATGTGCTCTGACTCTCCATTGCTTGGGGAGTCCCCAGGACCTTGCTGGTCCACACCGAAGCATCTTTACTCTTCCTGCGTGGGTTGCTGTTACCAAAGCTTGTTGAGTCCAATCTGGGCTGCAATGCTGCAGCACTCGACATCCTTTGTGGGACAGCTCGAATCCAGCTCCTGGTCATCGTCAACGTCTCCTGGTCCTTGTGGCTGAAGAGTCAAGCTTCCCCTCTTCTCACCTGAAGCACCCGACATCAGTGGGCATTCGTTTATTATGCCCCTGGTCGCTGGCTAGTGACCCAGACTCTGTCCCATCTGCTTTCAGGTTCTTCACATCTTTGATCCAGGCTTGGATCTCTTCGGACACTTCTCCTCTTCCCGGCAGCAGCACTTTTCAGCAGCCTGCCATTGAAAACGACGATTCGACCCAACACCATTTGATACCTATGCACCCGGCTTCCCTGGGTGAGGTAACACGAGTACTCCAGTGCTCCCGTGGGTGTTAGCTCTAGAGCCATCTAAGTCCAAAAGGGTTTGTTCCTAGTCCACTTCTAAGTGTCTTTAACCTTTAAAATTCCAACTGCGACTTTCCCCTTAGAAGGTAACGGAGGTTGCGGCTGTGTTCTCACACTGCACACGTCCCCCGTGGGTCCCCTGTGTCTCTACCTTGGGTGGTTCCTTGGGGTCCCAGCGATTCTACAGGCTCTAGGCCTTGTGTCTAGTCAAGTCGTGGTTCATATACCACTTTCTTAATATATGGTTTGGTTCGGCCCAAGGGCCTATCTTATATTGTACTAATTTACTGTGATATTTGAAGTGTAACTTATGTGCTTTTGCCTTTAGCCTCATAAAGAGACTAGAGGGTGTGTTTAGTAATAAATACATATATTTTATATATATACATAAGGTGGTCTCCTTTCATTTAGCCACTCAAGAGATTATAGACTGGTAAAACAAGCTGCTTTACATTCCTTCAAGAGTTAGCCTGAAGGCTGCACTCCATTGCTACCACTAGGATAGATTTCAATAAAGGTTGTCTTTAACCTATCATCAATAAGGGGTTGTTTGGACTGGTGCAAGGTGCCCACTATAACTAGTGTCACCAGGGAGCCGGGAATCATCCCACCCCCCGGGACGTGCCACAAGGCCCAGGCTTGCTCGATAAGCCCATGGATCAGGAGCTGTGGCTCTGAAGCTTCAGGGACGTGTGGCCATCTTGGTGCACATCCAGGCCACCCCCCTCCCAGAATGTCTTTTAAGATGGACTCAATATTTGCCTAGAATACCTTAATCCTAGGACAGCTGAATAAGACATGTTCCTTGTCAGCTCTTCAAACACCACATCTTCTGCACCTAGCAGTATGATGGGTCACAAACTTTGCAATTTTTTGGGGTGTCTAATATATTTTATTGATAGTGAAGAAATTATTTTGCTTTACATTTGTGAGCTTGACAACCGCATATAACAACTTGCAGGAGTTATACCATGATGTTTGTAAATCCACCACTGGATAGTATCCTCACACATCCAGTTCTTATTGTCAGCTTCCAAGAGCTTCCAGTAGCAATGGCTACTTCTTTCCTTTTAGATGTCACATCCTGGAGAGAGGACTTGAATTCCCAGTCCCCCCCATTTCTGAGGTCAAGGTTGCAAGCCAGGGTGACAAATGCGCATATTCAAACCTAGAAAGGCTATCCCCAGTTTTGGCTTTCAGGACATCCCATGGTAGAATTCCCTGCACTGTCATCAAGTCCCCCAAAGTTGACATCCCTGCCCGCCTTGATGGGAGACTCAGCCCATCCTTCATGCATTCTGGGGTGCCAGGAGAAACCAATATAAAAGCAAAATCCCAATAATATCCTATACTTAGTGTCTTCCTCACCTTCCACCACAGGTTTAGCGCAGTCTTTAGAACCTTTAGATGGAGCTTGTTAAAAAAATGTGGGGCCCAAAACTTATACAAAAAAACATACTCTCCAAACTCCCTTATCATTTTGCCTAAGAGCTTTCCCCATGTTGTACTGTCTGGTTTCCCAAAAAGCATCTGAAGGTTTTTAAACTGAAAAGCTATGCAGTATACATTTAAATCAGGTAGGGCTAAACCTCCCTTCTTGAGACTACGCCTAAACATCTTCAAAGCCAATCTTAACCTACGAGAAGCCCCTATAAAGCTGGTTATTTTCCCCTGAAACTTGTCAGTAGTTGATCTTGGGAAGTTGAGGGCACACATTCTACTTTTCGTCATATGTTTTCCTGCATCCATTTAATTGATTCATCTATACACACCAAAACAAATCCTTTCCTCCACAACTTTAGAGACATTGGGGCAGATTTATGTTAACTGGCGCATCCCTGCATATCAGCAGGGATGCGCCAATTATTATGCGCCACAGCTGTGCCACCATGGATGCGCCGCATTTATAATGCGGCGCACCATGGGGCAAAAACGGCACAGATGCGTGACGCATCTGTGCCGTAAAAGAGGCGCATTGCTGGAGTTGCGTCACAAGCGCGACGCAGCTCCAGCAATGCTCTGGGGGGCCCTATCTTGTAGATTTCACTCAGCCACTTTTAGGAGGCGTTCCTGCGCCGGAACGCCCCCACCTGCCCTGGAACGCCTACATGTGGCGCAGGGCTTTACAACATGACGCATCTCCCAGATGCGTCACGTTGTAAATACCCCGCACCATGGCGCAGGATTTGCGCCGCTGCTGCGTCACAAAAGTGACGAAACGGCGGCGCAAAAGTGGCGCAAGTGCAACATAAATCTGCCCCTCTGTTCCATTGAGGCCCGACTTCTTGTTCTGGACTCTGTCAAGTTAAAGTCCATTCTCCCTCACCTTGCATAACTATTTTTGGACACACAGACACCAAACGAGAGATTGCACTTTCGAATTTGACATGGACTTGGCATAAGACGAGTACAATGAAAAATGAAAAAAAACGTGTCCAATATGACCACTACCCAGGTACTTTTAATCTTGTTCTCCCTACTTGTTCCTTTAAATGGTCAGGAAGCTGGCCCATGGGTATGGTCTTCTTATATTTTAACTAGTGCTTCCAGTTTTCTGTTTTTACTGAATTTTACGGCTATATACAGGCAGAAAACTATGTTTCCTATCTCTATTTATTTTTAAAGGCGGAAAAATACAGAAAATTGTGCTTCCTGTGACTGACGGTCTACGTTGTCCTTTGTGAATTTCAGGCCAACAGCTGAGCAGATAGCATGGGGAGGTAAACAAGCGTTATGAGTTTTCCTTCAATACTGGCATATATTAACATATATCTGTATTCAATGTTACTATTTACTTGTGGGAATAGTGTTTTGTTGTATATGGATGCTTAATTTGCTAAAATGTGACAGGGCATCAAAGCATGAGTGCATGTTTATCAGTTGGATACGATGTTTATAATTAAATAAATGTTGAAATATACAATTTTCGACTCCATTTCTTCTTAACACACAAAATAAATATGGTTAAATGCCAACAAGACGCCTAAATAATAAATATGAATAGATACAGACATAAATGTTTAAAAAAAATATCATAAAACTGGGATCCCTAATTATAACATGGGTTTGCCCTTATAACCCTCCGATTATTTCACCACAGCTTTTGTGTGCAACACAACCAACTTACTTGGATTGAGCTACTAGGTATTAGTCCATATAAATGTGGACTCCCGTAAGTGGCGTTCCAACAGATTTCCACCCCTGGGTTTCTTCCGGGGAGTGGAGCTGTCCAGGCCATATCCAAGTGCCATGCATCAGATGTTAGACTAACGTATTTCAGTGTGGTGGTTCGCATCACTGCCTCTGAAATGCGAAGTCACGCATATTAGCGCCTATTCTTGACTGTCAAGCGCTGCAGCTCTAGTGCTGGCTATTATTATAACACTAGTCGAGTCGGTGGAATAGGCAGGCAGCGCATGGTGTCTTCTTGGGCTTGCTACAATGTAACACTGGAGGATTGTTTGAGATTCAATCATTGCAGGAGGCATAAGATATTTCAATGACCACGTCAAGGAAGCAGATGAATTCAGAATAGTCTGTGGCCAGGCTGCTGTTGATGAGCTTGTACAACCCACGCTGCCCGTGGCGCGACTTACACCGACCCATTCCCCAGCCGGGCCCACCGCAGCTGACAGACTCCCTGAACACTGCAGCAGTCTGGTGGTCCTTTCGAGGCCTCAGAGGGAGCACTGGGACCCCTGACTGCAGCTGAGCCAGCCTGAGTGAGCCCGATGTAGGCAGCCTGCAAAGAGAGAAGCAAGCCAGGTGGCCTGCGTGTACGAGGAAATGCAGCACGGGAAAATTCTTGCTCTTCTAAAAAAATCTTCCGCCGACCCGTCTGTAGCCAGCAACTACAGGCCAATTTCGTTGCTGGCTTTTTTCTCCAAGGTCCTGGAGAAATTTGTAAATAAGGTTGTTGCAGAGTTTGTTGAGATCACTGTGTATTACATCCTAGCCAATCAGGTTTCAGAGCTAATTTCAGTACTGAAATAGCTCTTTTGGAAATCTCTGAATCCATTAAAACTACACTTGATAAAGGAGGGAAGGCAGTTTTGATATTGTTGGACCTATCCGCAGCTTTTGACACCGTGCCCCATGACCTCCTTTTGGGTAGACTCCAAGGATGTGGTATTGGGGGCACGGTCCTGCAGTGGTTCAGATCTTATCTGGAAAATCGTCAGCGAACAGTTTGGTCTCCCCCTTTTGCAGCCTCTATACCACCACTGAATGTAGGTGTTCCACAGGGATCTATTTTAAGCCCCACTTTGTTCAATGTGTTTAGGGCCCACTTGGCGCCATTAGCAGAACACTATGGCGCCAAAATCATTTCTTACGCCGATGATACACAATTGTTGTTCACATGTGGTAAGGATGAGGCCCTCAATGGGAAGGAGATAAACACCTGCTTGTCAGCAGTATTTGAGTATTTTAAACAGAATCAACTACTGTGCAATTCGGAGAAATCAGAATTTTTTTTCTTTGGTCATAATCCGGGGGAAGAGTGGCGTGATTGGTGGCCACAGAACATGTCTCCTCCTGCTACCTCAGCCACAACTGTCAAGAATCTTGGGGTAAAATTGGACACGGATATGTCCATGAAATCCCAGGTTCAGGATGTGGCTGGCACATGTTTTGGCCTACTGAAAATGCTGCGAAACTTCCTCCCGCTACTCCCTGTTTCTCACAGGAAAACAGTAGTACAAGCACTGATTCTGTCCCATCTTGATTATGTAAACGTTCTTTACGTCGGCCTTCTGGACTATCTTCTTGGCCACCTCCAGGTGGTACAAAATGCAGTGGCTAGAGCCATACTTATGGTGGACCTCAGGACTCACATGACTCCTCACCTGAAGTCCTTGCATTGGCTTTCAGTACGCAAGAGGGTAACTTTTAAGGCCTTGGTGCTGGCTTATAAGGCTTTCCACAATATTGGGACCTTATATCTGAGAAACAGGTGCCAGCACTATGTTCCATCCAGAAGTCTGTGGTCTTCCAATCAGCTACTCTCGTAGATCCCAAAGTTCTCCTGCTCTCGTTTGGGGGGGCTGTCTTTTCAGGTAGTGGCCTCTCGGCTCTGGAATAAAATGCCTCCAGGCTTGCGGCAGGCGCAGGACCTCCTCAGCATTAGACGCGGTTTAAAGACCTGGCTGTTTGCACAATAGTTCAGCGTCCTCGGGTGGCCTGTTTGGTTCTGTCACTGGTTCTCTTTTCTTAGCGCTGGGACACTCTTAGGAGTAGCCGCGCGCTCTATAAGAACCCAGTAACATAGTAACATAGCTGCTGTCACTGGCTGCCGGAGGGCCATTGCTTCAAATAAATTCAATTAAATTCAAGCAAGTGTTTGCCTAGCCCTGAAGTCAAGGGTGTAAATTAAAATCATGAATAAAGTTCCAAATGTGCTAGCTTGCCACGCCTGACTTCCTCCAAGTTCCACGCACACACCACAACACAGTCACCTGCACTCGCTCGCAGCCACACACAGACTTCACTCCTTCACTCACATTTCCCATTTGACTTTAGCCATGTTGAAATATCTGTCAAACTACAGGCTAGGAAAATCTACTGGGAAAGTCAGAGGTCATCCAATTAATTCATGAACGTGGGCAAAAGATAATGTCCACAGCTGAATTCAGAAATAAATGCACAACAGATATCGTTCGGCAGAGAAACGTGTTTCAATATCTTTATGAATGGTTACACACCGATTTTGGAGGAATGTACTGGCTGCAGGTGTGCAACGCCCATAGGGCTCAAAGGGCTTCAGCCCCTGTCGTGCGTGTCAGTCCAGGCTGAGACAGCTTCCAGGGCACACACACAGTTTTTGAGCTGCTGTAGGCTGGCTGGTCTGGCGTTTGTCTTAGTGCAGCCTGACTCAAGTACTTTGCAGGTCTTTAAAAGACCATTTACTTGTAACAAGGCTTTGTAGTTTTTTCACCCCTTTGTAGACCTCATGCATCTCCACTCTGCCTATTACTGGAAGAATTAGCCCCCTCCGAAATGTTTTGTAGCCCTCCCCCAAATGTGGCTATATATGCGCCTCTGACTGGCTGTATAAGTAGACCGCACTGTATGTGCCCTCAGTCCTCGCGAGAAATTCGCATGCGCGGGCATCCACACATCCGCATTTGTGTGAAGAAGTTACCGGCACGCAAGAAGAGGGAGCCCCGGGACGCTGCACTGCAGGTAAGGTCTTTTATTTACTTTTTCTATTCTTTAAAGTGTTTTAAAATGAGGGCGGGTGGGCGGCGGGTGGCACGTAGTGGGGCTACGCGGAGCGCGCATAGATTTTGCCACACTACGCGCTGCTCCACGTAGCCCCACTACGCCCAGGGTTACTCATACCTTTATGCCCCATTTATGCGTCCCTACGTTTTGGTGTGAGTTCCCTGTGCTGTTGTTGTAGTAGAGTGTCTCATTGAGCAAATGGCTGCAATTTGTGACATTTCTATATTTCCCTTGCCTACATTTTGCATGTGATAAAGTGTCACTCATACTCGTTGAAATGTCACTCATAATAACACTGAGATTATGAAAACGTCACACATGGCAATATGAACCATTGGCAGCTATGCATGATCGCTGGCCTCTGATTGTCTTGGCTCCCAGGGGAGGAGCAGGGCTGCTGGTTGAATCCAAGTTTTTACACACAGCTGCATACGCTGTGGTCCTGTTGGCAGGCTAGTGTTAGGCCCCTTCTTTTTTGTCTTAGAAAAGTTTAGGTAAGGGCATTTTGATTATCTGTTTTGATTATTTCAAAGATGAGTGATTAGGAAGGGGCTGTGAAGGAGGCTTTAAAGTCTTATTCGAAGCAGATTGCGAAGACCTTATTCAGCCAGGGGTGTTGTCGCAGGCATGGGTGGGGCCCAGGAGAGAAACTGCTAGTGGGGTGGTGGCTACCATGCTGGCCTATTCTCTGCCTGAACTTAAAAGTAAATCAAAGGTGCTTAGATTAAAAAATAAGCATTTGCAATGCAATCGGTCTCGCATTTGTGAGAGTTTAAGCTATTGGCATTGCAAATGACAATGCATTTTATTGATTTGTTGTTTTTAAAACGGATAAATAAAAGGCATTGTCATTTATAATGCCAATAGCTTAAACTCTTGCAAATGCGAGATCTATTGAATTGCAAATGTGTGCTGTCAAAAAAAAGTGTTAGGAGAGAGCGTGTCCTGCCTGCAGCAGCAGGCAGGACAACGCTATTTGAGAAAATAGTGCATGGAGGCTGCAATTAAAGCCTACCGAGCAACAGCACAGGTAACAGAGAGTGTCCCTATAGGAGGTTACAATATGAGACAAGGCGGTACTAAGGAGGGACTACTAAGCCTATTGACCAATGAACAGCCAGTTTACAGTGGACAATGACAAGCCACAGAAAAATGTGGGCGGAGATTCACCTACCTACTACCTTAATACAGCATGCCTCGCAGCGCAAGCGCTGCCCAGGCTCAACCTAAAAAGGGACCGCTCCAACATGGCAAATGTAATGTTCCTCATTTTCCAACATATTTTATAGCATTTAAATTTGGATATATGTAAAGTTTTATGATTCCCTTACATCATGGAGCAGTTGAAAATGTATTGCAAACACAACCATAAATTAAATTATTCCATTATGTTCTGGGAAATAGATTGCTGTTAAAGTTATTGTAAACATTAAACAAAATCCATGATGGTGGAAGAAGCAGCAGATCAGGTCTAGGTGCAGTTAGACATGATTTGGAGAACTGTGTTGCTGATTTGGCTGCAAGACCACAAATAAATATAAAGGGAACGCATCAATAGGGCAAGTGTATTTTACCTGCATTACCAATATAGGGGCAGATTTACAAGAAAGTGATGCATCTGTACAGATGCATCACTTTCCCTGCGCCACCCTTAGAAACCCTTGCGCCACCATAGATGCGCCGTAGTTACAATACGGTACAAAAGGGGGGGGTGATGGAAGGAGCATCAGAACCAATCAAACACTCACACCCAGTCAACAGATCAGGGTTTGATCCATCACCGTTCTTTAGCCCACTCTGCCACCCCAGTTCAGACATGGCCATATGCAAATCAGTCTGACCCTGTGTCTCATGGGAACAGTCCAGCCCGAACTGCCAAGCCATGCCTTCCCTGGACCGGAAACAAGCTTCCTAGGACCGGTTTCTGGTATTTCAGCTGTCTTCAGCCAGGCTTGCTTGAATCCAGTGGCAAAGTGAGCAAGGGACTCACGTCTGAGCATACCCTGCCAACTTATGGCGAACAAAGTGGTACAAAAGGGGGGGGTGATGTACGGAGCATCAGAACCAATCAAACACTCACACCCAGTCAACAGATCAGGGTTTGATCCATCACCGTTCTTTAGCCCACTCTGCCACCCCAGTTCAGACATGGCCATATGCAAATCAGTCTGACCCTGTGCCTCATGGGAACAGTCCAGCCCGAACTGCTAAGCCATGCCTTCCCTGGACCGGAAACAAGCTTCCTAGGACCGGTTTCTGGCATTTCAGCCGTCTTCAGCCAGGCTTGCTTGAACCCAGTGGCAAAGTGAGCAAGGGACTCACGTCTGAGCATACCCTGCCAACTTATGGCGAACAAAGCGGTACAAAAGGGGGGGGTGATGGACGGAGCATCAGAACCAATCAAACACTCACACCCAGTCAACAGATCAGGGTTTGATCCATCACCGTTCTTTAGCCCACTCTGCCACCCCAGTTCAGACATGGCCATATGCAAATCAGTCTGACCCTGTGCCTCATGGGAACAGTCCAGCCCGAACTGCCAAGCCATGCCTTCCCTGGACCGGAAACAAGCTTCCTAGGACCGGTTTCTGGCATTTCAGCCGTCTTCAGCCAGGCTTGCTTGAATCCAGTGGCAAAGGGAGCAAGGGACTCACGTCTGAACATACCCTGCCAACTTATGGCAGTTACAGTACGGCGCACTATGGCGCAAGGATTGACAGATGCGTCAGCAATTCTGATGCATCTGTTGGTGGAAAAGTCACGCATTGCTAGAGTCGTGTCGCAAGCATGACACAACTCCAGCAATGCGTGTTGAAGCCTATTCCCACTACACTGTGTCACTACTTACGCCGGCTTGAAGCAGGCGTACGATTTTGACACAGTGGCGTCCTAAAAGTGGCGCAGTGAAATCTTGTAGATTTCACTGAGTCACTTTTACGAGGCCTTCCTGCGTGGCAACGCCCACCCTGCATACATTATACCTTTTAAAGCCCAAAAAGCGGAGATAAAAATATCGCCTTATTAACAAGAGGGTGCTAACATGCATTAGCGCATGTTAGCACCCTTCTACCCAACGCCTCCCTTTGCATCTCTAATGAGATGCAAAGTGGGCGTCACTGGGCAGGACAACCTTGTAAATATCGCTGATGTCCACATCGCGATATTTACAAGACTGCCCCAGCATTTTAGCACACGTTAGTTTTTGGAGAAAACCGCTGTTTTCTCCAAAAACTAACGTCTACTAAAATGTAGACTTAGGCATACCTATAATGGGGATGGATTGTGCTGAGGTTATCGCCATTTTGCAGAGAACATCACTGGAAAACCAGCGATGTTCCCTGCAAAACGGCGATCTGCCTGCTATCGCTGGTAATTATATCGCCCTGGGGAAACGCGTTGTAAATAACGCGCTAACAGTGCAATATAATCACGCGATAGAAGGCGATAAATAGATAAGCGCTAAGCGCGCTTTGCGTCTATTTATCGCCGTCCTTGTAGATATGCCCCTTAGTCCTTCGGGACCCAAAGCGCATGGCAACTACTCCCGGCCTGCATTTTCTGTACTTCCTCAGCTCCGATTCTGTACCTCAACTCACACCGAGCCTTGCCTGGGAAGCTACAGCTTCCGTCACTTGCCGTTTCACTTGGGTAGTTCCGGCAAGAACCTTCCGTGAACATCCTCTTTCTGGGCGTGTTAATGCATAAGGCGTGTCATCCAGGCGTGTCTTCCCGGCTGTAGCGGTGATACGCACATCTATTTGTAGAGGACCATAAGGCGTGTCCAGTGGTAAACAAGCATTGGCAATGAAAACAGACTCTGTTTAATTGCAAATAGCAATGTCTGTGGTGGGCAATGAGGCAGGGGGGGCGTGGTGGCGAGAAGGCATCGGACTGCGGGAGGGACCACGGGAAAAAAGTAGTCTGTGCTGTGAAGGGGCCAGTAGCCGTGGAAGGACACAAATTACTGACATGGCTGTTATGGGGAGGGACTAACATGCTTAAAACCAATTGGAAGACAGCATTTAGAACCTAAGCCAATGAAGAAGATGGGCTGGAGAGTAGGCTGAGCTTCCACAAAGCTTTCACACTATAGTGTATACTGCATGCCTCGCAAAGCGATGGCAGCACATTCATGTTGCAACGCTAGGCGAGACCTAAAGAGGAGCATGAGTTGACGTTTGCACAGCGCCATGCTGAGGTGGCAGCAGGGAACTTTCCTTTTAGGAGGCTACAGGGAAATTTTCAACTCAGCGAGGGGCAGAGTGCCTGCTCCATGTGTGAAAGCGAAGCAGCCATAGAGCTGCGCGGGCAGAGCCACATCCAATGGTCAACAGCAGACACGCCTTTGGGTGGAGTCTGCCTCCCACAGGAGCACTCAAGGAACAGGCCGGTGATAAGGAGGAGTCACGGAGCAACACAGGTTTAGCAAGTGCACCTCAAGAAGTTTTTGAGTGCGAGCACATAAGCGTGCCTCAACTGTAGTTCTAAAACACATAAAGGCACAATAGAAGATTACATTTTCTGATAAAATTACTACAGGATATAAAAGACATATCCAAACAGGTCAGGAGGAAAATTGGAAGGATTCAGAATATAGCATAGGAAAAAAGGACAGAAAAGAAGGGTGACAACAGGTGTCTGACAACTGGTGGCAATCAGATGATGCCAGTTTAAAAGCAAGTCAATATGGCAGTTTTCAAAGTAAGAGAGGTTTGAAGAATATAGAGGTAGGAGGGTGGGTGGGATAGCAGAGGACAGTAGTTCAGCACACAGGACAGATTATCAGGATAGGGATGCTAACAGGTCCACAGTCCCATCAGGTTGGGGTGGCCTGATGGGCGATGTTAGGATAACTCTGGAGTTTGTGGCCAAGCATGACAAGCAGTTTCCAGACAGGTCACATACGGACAGTGGGTGCCGGTCTGGCGGGACCATCCTGACGCCGCAAAATGACAAAAAAGGCAGATGAGATTACGCTAAACACGGAATGGATTGAAAAACGTATAATGGTGGTAGCAAGAATGATGTTTGGGGTAAGGGTGAAGGTGTTGTACTGGTTTAAGAGGGGGAGGAGGAAGGATTGGAGGAAGGGGAGATTCCACATTGGCAAGAAGCAAATGACCAAAAAGCAAGGGGGCACAAAGGGGCAAAACCTGTCGAATGGGAATAATATTTTTCAGATATCTGAACAGAAAACATTGGCAAGATCAGTGACAATGGACAAAACGTGTGGCACTGACAGAAGAGCTAAGGGAAGGATTTACACGGAGCGTTATAACTCAGGTGAGGATGGCTGGTGGAATTGTTGGAATATCAAGGAGAAAAACAAAGTGGAACAAACTGATTTGGTGGAAAAGGGGGTAGATACAGAAGACAACATGAAAGTTTTACCTACAATTTTAAAGGAGGTGGGGAACAAAGATGGCATGGAAGCACGTAATCTAGGGAAAGATGTACCTCTAAAATAAGTGGGAGTGGCTTTAGAGGGTGAAGGTCAGAGCTCATTAGTCAGTTTTAAGCTACTTTCAAATAGGGTAGGCTATCATTCACTAAAATTTAAAGAAATGTTTTGCAAAGGGGAATTCATTGATGTTTGGTCTGAAGAGGCAGCATGGGAGGTAGCAAGATGACCTAGCCTACCACCATTGACACATGGATGTCTGTTTTTTTTAATTCAGAGTCCAGTTGAGCTTCAGAACAGATAAGCCTATGGTGGAGGTGGAATATTTTCTTCAGTGGATGTATTCGATATGCCCTCCACCTTCAGTACATACAGGGGGTGGTCTTGCTTTGCAATATAGTCTTTAGTTTGGTAGACCCACCCCAGAGCACGTTCCAGACAGCAAACTCTGGCGCATGCTGAGGTTTATCTGGGGATATTGCCCAAGAAACCCATGTAAGTAAAAGCATGAATGCACAAAAAGTGGAGGTAAGCATGCAGTGCTACAGTGTTTTGGAGAGCAGGTCAATTTCAATTTAATTGGGCAGGGGACAAGTAGGTCAATCTCAAACTTGCCAAAAAGGCTTGTACGCCAATTTAGTTTGAAGCATTATGTTCATGACTAGTTTGTTATCTATGCAGGCAAGATGCCTTGATTTTGGAGTGGGATTTTAAAGAGGGAATTCGTTTGGGTTACCAAGGACCACAGCAATGTAGATTTGCAGGTCATTTGAAATCTGCCAGAGAAAGACCCTGTGTGGTTGGAAACAAACTAAAGAAAGAAGTTACAGAAGGGAAAATTTCTGATCCATTGATTACTGGCCGCTATCAGGCTTAATAGTACTGCCTTTGGAGATAGTGTTCAAGAAGACACCTGAGGAATTCCAGTTGATACATATCTTTTCCGGGCCAGAAGGTACTTCAGTGGATGATTTCATTGCAAAAGGGGATACTACATAACTGCATTTTGCATCAGTTGACATACCCATGGAATTTGTGAGGAGATATGGTGAAGGGGCTGAACTAGTCAATTGAGATATATAATATTCTTTTCGATTATTGCCAGTACATAGTTAGGATCTTCTTTTACTAGGCATTCACTTTTAAGGATTGACTCTACATTGACAAAGTTTTGCTGATGGGATGTTCAGTATCTTGTAAATTATTTGAGACATTCAGTAAGTTTTTAGAGTGGTACTTTAAGGTTCAATCATATCATGAATTTGTTACACATTACTTAGATGATTTTCTGTTCATTGGGAAAGGAAAGACAGTTGGTTGTGGTTTTACCTTGCACAGTTTTCAGAGTTTGGCCGCACAATTTAGGGTACCCCTGCCCCCCAATAAAACAGAAGGTCCTACCACACTCTTAGGGCCTGATTTAGATTTCAGTGGACAGGTTACTCCAGCACAATGGGGACGGATATCTAGCCCGCCAAAATATAAATCCCATAGGATATTATGGTATTTATAGTTTGACTAATGGGGTATCCGTCTCCATTGTGATGGAGTAACCTGTCTGCCGAAATCTAAATCAGGCCCTTAGTTTTTCTAGGCATAGAGCTTGATACAGTTCAAATGGAAGCCAGACTACCAGAGGCCAAGTAAGTGAGATTTTGCAGCTTTTAAATGAGGCTATAGCAGTACTTAAGCTGCAACTTCAGCAAGTGCAGAAGTTGTTGGGCCACCTTAACTTTGCATGCAGGGTGGTTAGATAGGGTAGGTCTTTTTGTAGGAGACTAGTCTTTGCCAAGACAGAAGTACAGCTCCCTCATCACAGAATGATAATTTCAGCAGCATTAACGTCAAACCTTGAAGTTTTGAGAATGTTCTTGAGAGGTTTTAACGGTGTCACAATTTGGTCCCTGGAGAAAGATTTTCATTGGCAGATTGAAATCTTTTCTGATGCAGCTGGAGCAGATGGATTCAGCATTTTCTGTGAAGGCAGATGGTGCTCGAAATGCTGGCCAACAGGATGGAAGAAAGGAGGTAGAAGCATTGCATTTTTTAAATTCTTTCCACTCCTTGTACCAATTGCACTGTGGCGTACAGATATGGCCAACAAAACAGTTACTTTTAACATTGACAACAGTACAGTGGCATCTTTAGGAAATGGGTAAAGAACAAGGGACAAGAAAGTCATGAAAATGCTGCAGCATTTTATGCTTGGGTGCTTAGGGGCAGATTTATGAGCCCCTTGCGCCACTTTTGCGTCACTTTTAACATGGGAAAAGTGACGTAAAAGTGGCGCAAGGGGCTCATAAATCTGCCCCTTAATGTTTAACAAAGTCTTTAGAGCCAGGGACATGCCAGGTGTACAAAATGACATCATAGACACATTTGCTCATTCACACACAGTGGCAGAGATTCTGTGGTTTGGTGCTCGGAGTAGATCTACACAAGACAGTGGTGCCACTAGAGATATGCGAGATGGGAGACTGAGGATATTGGAATTGGTTAAACAATCCTTCGCAGACAGAAGCTTATCTTGGGAGGATCTTTTACTCAGTGGGAAGTGTAGGAGAGGTCAGGGTATGAACAACATGTCTGCTCGAAGAGAGGACCTTGTGAGGTTTGTTCTGTCAAACATCAACAAAGGAGCAGCAAGCACCACAATTGCAGGTCAAATGGCAGGAATCCATATCTATGGCAAGTTTTTCTGGGGTTACGAACCAAACACAGGTGAAATGGGGAGAAGAATTTTACAAAGTTGGACAAAAGAGTAAAAAGTTGGGAGGAAGACAGAACCTGTGTCGTTGGCAAGGCTAATACAGTTGATAAGAGGTTTGAAAGAAAAATGTTGGTCGGTTTATGAAGTTAAGATGTGCATTTTATGGTTGTTTTTCGGTGCTTTCCATGTTTCAGAGTTGTTGGTCGGTCCTTGGTTGAAGGCTTGAAAGTTGAGGACATCCAGGAGGGTGAACACAAAATCCAGATTCTTTTATAAATATCCAAGACAGATAAGTTTGGTGAAGGGGTCGGTTGTGCTCCATGAGATAGGCAGTAGTTGTTATCTGGTAAAGGCATGGCATGAGTTTAAAGAGGTTGGAGGGGCTGGGTTAGTTTTCAGTTTTTGTCATGAGGATGGGAGAAAGTTGTTAGCCGCCCAATTGTTAGCAGTAAGAGGTAAGTGTTGAGGGAATGGGGGAAAACGTTTAATTTTGTTGCACACTCTTTCAGAATTGCTGCGCCCTTTGAAGCTGCCAAATCAAGATGTTCTTTGGAGGAGGCTATGAGGGTCTTCTATCTGTCATAAACATTATATTCGAGATATCTGGACAATGTTGAGGGTGTTTTTTCCTAGTTTTAACATGTACCCTTTTTAATTACAGGTTTTGTAGTAGGTCCAAATGTGGCATTTCTCTGCGTTTGTATTACCGAAATTCTTTTGTGAAATGGGCATCAAAGCAGGCAGAGGCTCGTCCATTCGGGAAAAATTTGGGTTTTAGATCAACAGAAGTTCAGATTGAATGGTGGGGTTTAAGGGGGTATGATGTGGAGTCAGCTGGTGCCATGGCTATCCAACTTTTTTGAGTCATTGGGGAGAATGATATAATTGACAGGTCTGGGTTTGTTGATATAAATGAAGAATGATTTGGATGTGTTTGGAAGGAGTCAGTCAGGTACACTTATATTTTGGACTGCTTTAGTATCAAGAAGGGTTTGGTGAGGGGCATTAAAATATAATGCATTAGAAACAGCAAGATCCAAAGTCAACCGAGAGATGCATCGTTTTTGAATGGGGATAAGAATAGGGATGATTGGTGTTAGAAAATGGTTGTCTGCAGGGATGAGTATGCACTCTATTCAAGCAGGAACCACAATACTAGTCAGGGTAAGTCACTATACAACCTAAATTATCCTGTGCTCACCCTCTGGTAGGTTGGCACAGCAGGCAGGCTTAACTTAAGAGGCAATGTGTAAAGTATTTGTGCAACAATTTAATAGTAAAACAGTGAAAACACCACAAAAAAGACTCCACAGCAGTTTAGAAAAATAAATTATTAACTTTATAGATGAAACAAGAACAAAACGACACAAATCGAATATGTAGAAGTTAAAATATGAACTTTTAAGGAATAAAATGAGTTTTAGTGCTTAAAAGTAATTAGTGCTTTAGGGGTTACTTGAGGTTGTGCTGGACCGGGGCAAAGTCAAAAGTTCAGGCCGACCATGATGGAGTGGAGGCCGTTTATAGGAGCCATTCAGGCCCTAGTGCACAAAGGGCCACATGTAGGTGGGCTAATACCGGTCGGTAACGTCCGAAAATCGGTAAATTTCCCGTTACCGACCGGTATTTAGCCCTTTGCGATGTAGGAGGCTGGAGTTAAGGATTCGGTAAAATACAGATTCCTTAATTTAAGGAATCGGTAAAATACAGATTCCTTAATTTAAGGAATCGGTAAATTACCGAATCCTTAAATCCTATGTAGGGAGCACTCAAGTGAGTGCATTTTTGGTTTAAGGATTCGTTATTTACCACCAACTACAGGTTGGTGGTAAATACCAAATACCTTTTAAAAACAATTTTGTGCTTTTTTAAAAGTGCCATGTGGCAGACATACATGCCCTCAGGGCATGTATGTGCGCCACATGTGCGCACATGCACAATTCAGGGGTGCAACAGGGTGTCAATGTGACACCCTGCCACCCTTGAATATGCTCCCCCTATTACCGAATCAGTATTTACCGAATCGGTAATAGTGAATGGCTTCCCATTCATTCCTATGGGCCTCCAGGCCCATAGGAATGAATGGGAAAGCATTACTTATTACCGATTCGGTAAATACCGAATCGGTAATAACGAATATTACCGAATCGGTAAAATGTACCGATTTTTTACCTACATTCTATTTACCGATTCTTAAATACCGAATTGGTAAAATTCGGTATTTAGGAATCGGTAAATAGAAATTACCTACATATGGCCCAAAGTACCTTATTCTGTCTGATCACAACAGCGAGATGCGGGGGGCAGTGGAGCGATGCATTGATGTTGATCCTGCAGTAATGGCGTCGATTCCACGGGTGAGACGCCGGACTGTGGTGAGGTGGTTTTATAGAGCGATGCACTGGGTTTCTCCATGCATGCGTCGATCTCTCCAAACCGCTGCAGTGACAATGCACGGTTCTGATATGTCGGCTATCGAGGTACTGTATTGGTTCAGAGAGCAAAGCACCAATTTTACTCTCGCAACCTGGTCGATGTACTGGTTCTGCTACACCCACACAGGAAATGTGTTGATGTTCGTGTTTCAAATATCTGGGTCCACTTGCAGTGAACCAGACACAGAATCAGGGGTAGAAACATTGATATCATTGAGTCTCAAGCAACAGGAGGCAAGATAACAAGCCCTGGGAGCACACTTGGAGGAAAGGAAGAGTCCGGCTCACCTTCAGCAGAGTCAGAGAGCAGTAGGCCGCAGGACAGCAAAGAAAAGCCTGCCTTCTTGGTCAGCAGCCCAGCAAAGAGTCCTTTAAGAAGCACAGCAGTTCTTTTAACAGAGATCCAGTTGTAGGTCCAGAAGTATCTGATTTTAGGTCAGAGACCCAGAACTTATACCCAAATGTACCTTTGAAGTCGGGAAACTTTAAAGTAGTGACTCTGAAGTGCAGACAGGTCCTTTCTTTCCAGCCCTGACTCTAGACTATCAGTAGGGAGTAATACGTCCTTCGTGTGAGAACAGGACACTACCTATTGAAGTGTGTGAGCCCTTCCCTTCCTTCCTGCCCAGAATGAGTAATCAGAATGCAGATGTATGTAGATGGACACTCAGACACACCTAACCTTCCTGTGTTTATGGCTGCCTAGAGGAAATGCACAAAGTGTAGCTGTCACCCACCCCAGGCGTGTATTAGAAACAGGCTGCAAGGCACACAGAGCAGTAAGAGCAGTGAATTGCCCACTTTCTAAAAGTGGCATTTCTAAAACAGTAATGTTAAATACAACTTTACCTATAAAGATTTTTATTTCCATTTCAAAGATATGAAACATAATGCAGCTACTTCTTTCTGATCAGTAATTACAGCTTAAAAGTGTGTTAAAAGCTGTTTGTCACTACCAGGACATGCAAAACATAAAAGTATGTGCCCTACCTTTTACTTGCCTAGTTTCTACCTTAGGGGTGACGTATATGTAATAAAAGCGGAGTTTTGAGGCTTGGCAAGTAGTTTAAAATGCCAAGCTGAAGTGGCAGTAAACTTCACCACACAGGATCTGCAATGGCCGGCCCTTGACATGGTTAAGGGGCTACTTATGGGGGTGGCACAACCAGTGCAACAGGCCCAATTGGCAAAACAGACAATTGATGGATGGAATGCTGAGGCGCACTATTAGCATTTAATTCACGGGCCCAGGGCACATGTAGTGCATTTTACAAGAGACTTATAAGTAAGTTAAATATTCCAATTGGGGATGAACCAATATTACCATGCTTGGGGGTGAGGTCAAATGTACTTTATAACCGTTTAGTAGTGCTAAAGGGTGCAGAGTCCTAAAGCTAGAAAAAACAAGGTCAGAAAAATGGAGGAAGGCAAGGAAAAAGTTGCGGGAAGACCATCCTAAGTCTGTCAGGTCTAACAATTGAGCATGGAGCTATTAAGAAAAACGTTTTTATGTTTTACAGAGAGGATGGAGTGCCTTTATCTTTTATGGGAAATTAAGTATATCTGCTAGAAATGAGAGATCACTTGGCCAAAATATTTTCAGTTTTACAGTGGTAGTACTGAGATTTTGGCTGCCAGAGTGGCAGGCTCATGGTCGACTTTGTCAAAAGAAGGCTGTTAAGATGACATGTCATGTTTAACACTAAAAAAAGAGGAGGATGACAGGGGGTGCAGGGAAAACAACTGTACAGGGTTTCACTAGGTGGCAGAAAAGCATAGGGATCATGAAATGGGATGCAAGAGTTGGGACGTGGCAGGGCAGACCTTAGCAGAGAAACTGGTTGGAGCTTGTGTGAAAAGATGGAGAATGAAATGATAGGGGGAAGGTGAGAAAGGCTTGGATGGTTGTTGGGGGATTCGTTTATGTTGAGGGGGGAGGCTTTAGGGTCGGAGGGGGTTAGTTTGAACATTGTATTAGTGAAGTTGGGCAAATTAACATATATTTTGTAATGTGCCCAAGTTTACAGCTGCATACCTGTCCCAATAAAGCATTCTTTTGCTCTAAAACTGACCTGTTTATTGTGTCTTCCCACCCAACAAATTTGTTTTTGTTTATTTAGTTTACCATTAGACCAGTTTGTAGAGTTTACTTTCTTTACTTCTTGATTCGTTCTGACTCTCAACTGGGAATTTCCTCTTGCTGTGACATACAATGGTTTCCTACCCTTCTCACAATACTTTTAGGTAACTCCTCATAGCCTCATACTATTTGGACTTTCTTTTGAATACTTTTTCTTGCTTTCTATCTATAGTCCTGATTGATTGCACCCTAAGTACCTCCCTTCTACCAATGGCCATTACCTTTCTGACCTTTTGTGTTTAGTTGATTTTGATTTGTTCATTTGACCCTAGAAAGCTTTGTTGCCACATTTCACCCTATTTGCTGTGGTTCACGAGTGTGCTCACACGTGCATTGTTTGTCAGTTACACTATCTCTAATTGTTATGTGCTCATATCACAGGGCCATACATACAAACTATATACTGTACTATAGGGTAGCCAGTCACCTCCCTCTATCCCTGATGGGCAGGCTAGCCATGATGAAAATGATTATACTGCCCAAGCTGTTATATTCATTCTGTAAGGTACCTATCTCCTTGAACCAGCAATTTTTTAGGTGATGAGGTCCCATATGATCACTCTGACCAGAGCGGACAAGCAGACTAGAACCTGCTGGGTGGCACTGACAGCGCCCTAAGAGCATGGAGGCCTTGCAGCACAGGACTTTGAACTGTGTTTAAGCTCATTTCATGCACTACCAACTGGAATCACTCCCTCCCATTGCACTCCTGGTGATAGAGCACAGCACTACATACTCCTACCCTCAGTTGCTAGCACACAGTTAGCTTGGGATACGCTTCAAAGAAGACTAGCATGTCTATACTCTATTCCCTGGAATAATCCTTGATTCGCTATCCATCAATCCACCTTACTAACGAGAAATCTCCAGAGGTTAAAGTAATAGGGGCTGCATACCAGGGGGTATGTATTGCTCAATGGTCAATGCTTAGATCACTTGGACATTACAAAGTGTGAGGAAAACACTGTACTAGAGACTTTAACGTACTTTCACATCAGGGCACTTTGCAGGGAATTATACACCTTTCTCTCTGGAACCCAACAAATGTAAGATACTGACGTTGCTCATTACTAATCAATTAAACACATCGGCATATTTATCATGGGTTTTACATCGCCCTGCGCCACGCAAGGCAGGGCAAGGAGGCGCAAAACCTACAATGCAATTTATCAAGCTGCGCAAGGCCATCCTAAGTGGCAAAGTACATGTAGTCTAACACAAGGCAGCACAAATCACTTCCTTGCGTTACAGTGCTTGGTGATGCCGTTACATGGGTAGAGCATGGGTGTTCCTACGCATCCACCCATATATTCTGACAAATTCCCAAGAGTGGTAGACCTGGGAATTCATAAGAATTTTACGCCTCCCTACCTGAGGCGCAGCGTCGTGAAATATCTTTATTTCTCCTTGTTGTTTCCTCGTTCTAAGTGTGCTTAATTCTGCAGCACACATAGAAAGAGGGAAATGCCTCCGAGGATTGTTGTTGTGCAGGAAGGTGCCCCTTGCTGCACAAAAACAATCCTGCCTGCAATGCAGGCATCCTTGCACCACAGTGCTAGGGTGCCTGTGTAGGCATTGCATTGTGCACAAGCAAAATGCACCGCACAGTGTTAAATACGGCTCATACCTGCACTTTCCCTATCATGCAGCACAGCAAAGTGACTTGCTGCGATGCGTGATTTGTTAATAAATAAGAAGGGACCTAGGGAGAGCATAAGGCGAAGCCAGTCCCCCTGGGCTACTTTGTGGATGGAGTAGGCCTGGACAGGGGAAAACTAGCGGTAGGGGAAGAGTTGGAGGTTAGGAAAAGCATATAAGGGAAGGAAAGGTGAAGGGTCAGCCTCTTGTCTCCTTCACCTTTGTGCGGTTAGGATAATTAATATTGAGGCGTGAGGACGGTGATGGAGGATAGAGTGCACAGGACTGCTCCTTCTGCCTGGCTAAGTGCAGCAGGTTGCAAAGATTTGCAGAGGCCTGGGGTGCTTGAGCAAGCCTGGGTTGAAATTAACCGCCCAACGCATGCGTCGTCAGGCAGGGTAGCTGCAGCAATTGCTCCATGTTCGCCACTTCAAGGCGGTCACATGAAAGGCGGGGTGCGGGGTTTGCAAAAGAAGAGGTGGAGTTTGCCGGCGGCTGCTGGGGCTCTGGAGCTGAGCAGGCCAAGAGGGAGTTGAGACCTTTAGATGAGGAGTTCAGGTTAGGTCCCGCAGGAACAGTGTTGGCTCTTGCAGGTGTTTTTGAAGATTTAGGCCGGGAAGATGGGGAAGGAGAGGGGCCATTAAGGGAGGGGCCATGGGGGATGCCAGTCATAGCCTGCATACAGGCAGTACAGAAGAACAGGGGGGTGACCCAGGGAAGACTGGAGCCCCTGGGTCTAAGAAAAAGAAAAGAGGGGTGTCTCAGGTTCGTGAGGCAGCCAGCTGCATGGGCATAATGACATAGACAGGCCCTGGAGGGGTTGCAGCACGGCAGGTGTAGTGGACGGCGGGGCTGGGGCAGGGTCAGCAGTCCCAGTGGCATGGGGTTAACATCAAGACTAAGATCAGGGAACAGCAGAGGATCCTAAGGAATACAGAAGAGCACTGGTAGCAGCTAAGCTGGGAGAGGGAAGTGATGAAGGAGCAGGGACACCTTGATAAGAAGATCAGGGGCCTGCGCTCATGGGAGGCAGTAGTGTCAGCAGGTGATGTAGAGACAAGTCAGGCAGAGGTCATTGGTTCTGGGTCCAGATGCACAGGAGGGCACAGTGAGGCCAGTGAGAGCTGAAACGGCTAATGGGGCCAAAGGTGAAGAAGGCCCTGCAGGTTGGTGCAGCCTAGAGGGTGGACGGTAGAATATGCTAATGGGAGAGGTTGATGGCAGGTTGTAGAAGCCAATGGTGCATGCAGTGGCCCCAGGATGTCAGTCTGAAGGGATGGGAGGGTTTAGGGCAGCCCTACATACGCCAAACTAGAAAGCTATAAGAACACCCCCCTCACCAGACAACTACAGCTTAATTTCCAGTTCCCAAGCTGACTCACAAATAATATACCCAGCTGTCCCTTTCCCTGCATACACCCATCCCTGACCCAACCGACACCCAGGCTATCAACACATACCACCTCATACCCCTTTCCCCCACTAACACTACCATTACACACACTATCAACACCCACCCGCACTACCACCCCCACCCTCTCTCCACACCTTTACTTCCAGCGCCCAGCACACACCTCTCAGCCAACCCGTCTCTCAGTTCACCTATTCATACCCCTCACCCAACAACACGACTAGTCACACCGTCCCAACCATACATATAACCCCCTCCTCCCATCAGCCCGACATCCCAACTGATCCCTCTCTCCCCACTTATATCAACACAGTCCCCTACATAACCCACATCCAGACACCACCACACCCAACCTCTTCACTACCACTCTCTGACATACTCACGGAAAGAACTCAATACAAGGATCCTGAATATGACTCCCCATCAAACTTCTCACAAGGCGCCTCCACCCACAATCCACACATCAAAAAAGGCAACGCTTACTACAGACCCTAGACTTGTCTACATACTAGCATCACTGCATCAGGTCAAAGCTGACATCCAATACCTACATGACCTGATTCTACAGCAATCCAAGCTCCCGCTCCCTAAGCATGATGCCAGAACATACCCACACATCTCAAAATCTAAACGCACCCATCATTTACACGTAAACGTTCAAAATCTCAAGCCCCCAAGATGGAGTACAGTGCCTTACCCTAATGCCTTATCCCACCCAATCAGGATGAAAAATTCTTTATCATCTAAAGAATTAGGTGCCTTACTCCGATCTTACGAGCTATCATACCTCCCACACAACTCTGTACACCCAGATAATTTAAATATAGACGCCTTTATCAAGTCTATCCCTATCGACTAACACAGAGCCACAAGACACAACCCCAGAGGCATGGTTGAAAACAACCTCACACGAATCCCTCTTACATCCGAACCCACCATTGTATCTGACAAGACGCAGCTAAAATGTATACTCTTAAACTGCAGGTCCGCATCTAGACACGCGGCCGATATAGCTGACCTTCTACTCACTAACGAACCAGATATTTTAATCCTGACGGAAACATGGCTTAAGGATTCATCTACACCTATCCTCGACATACTAGTAATCCCTAACTATGACATTACTAGACTGGACAGAAATGATAGGCCGGGTGGAGGTATCGCTTGCATATATCAGAGTAATCTAACAGTGACCAACTCCAATGCCCCCGCACCATCCTCCTGTGAATACCTTTGCTTAAACATCTCTAGTAACAACAAACAAATATGTTCACTACACACAATCTATCACCCTCCAGGCGATAACATCACATTCATAGAGCAACTCATGGATATTTTAGCTACCAATGACGGCCAACAAAATATGCAAATATTTCTGGGTGACTTCAACCTGCATTGGGACGAACAGAATGACTCTGATGATAACAGCCTCAAAGCCTTCCTCTCAGACCTTAATCTTAACCAAATCTGTAACAGTCCCACACACGACAAAGGCGCAACCCTCCACTTAGTAATCTCCAAGGCTGACGCCACTCAGCTCGACTCGATCCTCCCCTTTGATTGGTCTGACCATCACATCATTACATTCCAAGTCTCGGTATCAATTAAAAGACCTTCGATACAACCTTTGAGAAAAAAGATCTGTAGGAGAAATCTGAAAAATGTCAGCGCCAACCTACTAGCATCCTCTAATCCAAACATCCTAAGTCCCCCGGAAGACCTAGTCGATGTTTAAGGTCTGACCAACCACTACTTCCACTCCATGAACAGCCTACTAGACAAAATAACCCCTCTACAATGGAAAAGACCCAAAGTCTCAAAACCCTGGTATGATGGTAGTTTAAATGAAGACAGACGCTCACTTAGAGTAATTGAATGACGTTGGAGATCTGCACCCTCAGTTGACCACCTCAAGCTATTAAGAACTACCAGAAACTTCTAC
This sequence comes from Triturus cristatus, assembly GCF_964204655.1. NCBI lineage: Eukaryota > Metazoa > Chordata > Amphibia > Caudata > Salamandridae > Triturus > Triturus cristatus. The sequence goes on from NC_140584.1 coordinate 902,241,031, forward strand.
TTTAGAAAGATCAAAAGATCCAAAACTGACTTCTTCAGGAATCAACTAGACCAAGCCAAAAACCGTCCCAAGAAACTATTCGATCTAATCAAAGCCCAAACCAAGAGTGCACCCAACCACTCCAAGACTATACCTGATAATCTACCCAATTGTGAGGAATTTGCCTCCTTTTTTACGGCAAAATCGGAATCCATAAAGACGGACTTGCACAATGACCTTCTGTCCCTTACGGACATGCAAAAGAATGCCACACTGCCCTGGACAGGTGTCCCAGGTAAATGCTCCACAAAACCTAACCTTAAATAAAAGGCAACCTGGTCATACTTCAACATTTACAGTGAAGATACTATCCTAAAAACGCTAACCACCCTGAACCCCTCCAACCACTTCACAGACCCGGTCCCCGCTAATTACTTAAAAGACTTCATTCCATTGATACTACTTTGCTGGACCAAGATTATAAATAGCTCCGTCCTTCAAGGAACCATCCCAGAAAGCTTGAAAACAGGGCAGGTATCCCCTATCTTAAAGAAACTTATGGCTGACCCAGCAGACTTAAACAGCTATCGCCCGATATCCAACAGCCCCACTCTAGCCAAGCTCTTAGAAAAATGTGTTCCCAGTAGGGGTGGGCGGAATTACCGGAAGTGCCTTTCGCCAAATATCGCGAAACGGCACAAAATCTCCGCGATCTCGCGATATTTTGCGTGATCGCGGAGATTAGTGCTTCCGGTTGGGTGCCCTCGAGTCAGCTGTCCGTCATAGTGGGGGAAAGGGCGGGAAGACGTTGCCCACCGCTGGTGTGTGTGGCGGGGCTTCCATGCAGTTCACATGCCGCTTGTTTAAAGGGCCAGAGACCGATCAGAGCAGCAGACGAGGAGACAGAACCTCCTGGTGTCAGGAACTACACGGGGATTGCGCTCGAAAAAGTCGTGGATGCACAGAGCTCCATCGAGGATCACAGCTAATTTTTGACGGGAGATAACTGGACTCAGAGTACTTTCTACTGGCTAATCAGTAAGTGCTACCTCGTTGGGTAAATGTATAGTGCTTTTCCTACACTACAACTGCGTAAAGGGCCAGAAGAGTTGTCTACAGTGACCATGTGTGTCTTTAACATTGCCACGGCGCCGACGGGCCCCGGGGTTCCGTGAGTCAGCTGTCCATCATAGTGGGGGAAAGGGCAGGAAGACGATGGCCACCACTGGTGTGTGTGGTGGGGCTTCCATGCAGTTCACATGCCGCTTGTTTATAAAGGGCCAGAGACCGATCAGAGCAGCAGATGAGGAGACAGAACCTCCTGGCGTCAGGAGTTACACGGGGGTTGAGCTCGAGAAAGTCGTGGATGCACAGAGCTCCATCGAGGATCACAGCTAATTTTTGACGGTAGATGTGGGGAGAAAAGCACACCTGCCCAGCCTCAACCTAGCAACTCCCGAATGTTTTGTGCTGATTAATGCGTTACTGAATTTGAGCTCCAACTCGGGCACCTGCTTTATTTATATCTGTAAGTGCTTCCTGTTGAGGTTTAATTTTTGTGACAGGAGCATCGAGCCAGAATGAATCCTGTCCTGCATATGTCCGTTCCGGTCGCGGATCGCGGAAGTTTCGACATTTTCGCGTTCCGCGCGGAACGCGAAAATGTCGAAATATCGCAATTTCCGCGAGCGGAACGGAAATCTCGCCCACCCCTAGTTCACAGCCAGCTTAGCAACCACATAGATCGATTCAACCTGCTTAACCAATACCAATCAGGCTTCCGTGCTGGTCACAGTACTGAATCAGCCATGACACACATAATTGACGATGCTCTAAAAATCCTGGACCAAAACGAAGCCTGTTTATTAATCTTACTTGATCTGTCATCAGCATTTGACACCGTTAAACACGACAACTTGCTAGAACTACTGAAACACAGAATGGGAATATCTGGATCTGTGCTTACCTGGTTTACCTCTTTCCTCCAAAATAGATCTCAAAGATTCAAGGTCAATCAATCCCTGTCCAACCTTGTACCAGTCACATTAGGAGTACCGCAAGGCTCTTCCCTTTCGCCCACACTTTTCAACCGGTTCATGGAACCATTCACCGAAGTTCTCAGTCTCTCCGGGATACATTTCCATTTGTACGCAGATGACACTCAAATCTACTTCAAGATCCATTCACTTGAGGACATCAAGTCTCTCAAAACACAACGCTACAAAAAACTCAAACATGGCTGGCTGAAAATCATTTGAAACTAAATTCCCTCAAAACGGAGTTCCTCCTAATGGCCCCCCCAACAAATCATCCATCATCCTTGAATGGATGAAGCACCTAACTGCACTCAAAGGGCAACCTCTCATGGTGGAATCAGCTAAATCATTAGGTGTGACACTGGACAGAAACCTAAACATGCAGAAGCATATCAGCGCCTCCACAAGAGGAGCACATTTCCACATGAACACCCTGCGAAAACTGAAACCCTTCCTACCAGCTAATGCCTTCAAACAAGCAGTTCAAGCCCTAGTAATCCCAAGAGTGGAATATGGGGCGGTAGCCCTCGTCGGCCTCCCCAGGGCAACGACGGCTCCTCTAAAAGCAGCGATCAACTCCGCTGCGAGACTCATCACAGGTTCAAAAAGAACATCGCACATCTCTCATGACCGTAGAGCACTCAACTGACTACCATTTGAAGCTAGAATACAGCTGAAGATCGCTTGTATGACGCACAAGGCACTACACTACAATTCCCTGAGCTATCTAGCTTAGAAATTGGTACTCTCAGCTGGGAACAGAGCTTCTAGAAGTTCCAAGAATCTTCTGCTGAGACCACAACGTTTTGCCAAGAAAATAACATACAACCGGTCCTTCTCTGGAAAGGCTCCCAGGATCTGGAATGCTTTGCCCACAAAAACAAGACTGAACCCTTCCACTGCTTCCTTCAAAAAAGAAGTGAAAGCAATTCTCATGGTGAAATTCATGTGAAGTATTTACCTACGACTGGACGTTAATCACTAATAGATATTAGTGAGCACTGTATTTAATTACTAGTTTGTATTATGGAGCACCCTATGTCTGAGTCACCTACAATTGTACTTCTTTCTATGCTTATACTTGTTGTCCAACATATGACATGTAAAGATCTCTGATACTCGTAAGAGTCTTGTTCGCGCTATATAAAACCTTCAAATAAATAAAATAAAATAAATAAATAAGGTCTCAGTCACATCTGGTGCCTGACAAGGTCTCATATGTTCAGGATGCACCCTTGCCACGGGGCAGGGCGAGTGGACGGGTGGGGGTTGTAGGTTTGGGATACAGAAGGAGCAGATGAGTAAGTGCCTGATGATGAGGATAAGGGTGATGAGTGGGAGGAAGGAGAGTTGAGAGATGGAGATGGACAAGAAGAGGGTCTCACCAGAGGCAGTCGACCAGTACCGATGAGGGCGCTCTTGTTGTTTTGCAGAGGTCAAGGGCGGATGGAGGAAACACCAGAAGTCTGCAGCCGGGATTGGTGTGGGATTCCACAAGGAAACCAGCGACGGTGGTAGATTACCTAAAGGTATGAGGGACTGGTGGTCGGTTTGGGATAAAGGGTTTGGGTGGGGTCCCAAAGACATTCAAATGTTTGTGGGATGGGGTGACCAATGGGCCTGAGGAATCATTGCAGGTGTGGCATGTGAGGCTGGTAAAACGTAAGCAGGGGAAGTCAGGTACCAAGAGAACTAAGCAGGCGGGACGAGGGACAATGGTGCAGTGACAAACAAGGAAGGGGATGAGAGCAAGGATGGGTCAAAACATAAGAAAAAGCTCCCACATATCGGGTTTGTGATGCCCCGGGGGTAACATACATCAGACAAGACCAAAAACAGAATCTAGAAGCATGAATATGTTGTTGTATTTAAGTTGCTTCTTAGGGATATTCAGACGAAGGAGGGGTCTAAGGAGGAGGAATGGGAACTGGCCAGGCGTCCTTGGGTGTCCATTAACATGGAGAAGGGGACGTCTGTATTCCTAGTAAACACAATATCTATTGTGAAAAGCATTTTGATCAAATTATAGCCCTATTTCAAATGCATGGAAATTATCAGGAAAGCACAGATGCATTTGGAGGGGAATTCCTGGCTCAGCTACAATGAGGAGTTCTAGCCAGAGGGAGTTAAAATCGAGACAAGCCTTGGGGGATGTAGATTCGAATCTGTGGTTGCAGTGGATGTCCTCGACTGCTAAGATGCTCATGGCCAGTGGCTTGGCCATCACTTACAGGCCCTTTCAGCGTCATCCTGCTCAACCAGGGGCAGGGTATAGTCAGAAAAGTGCAAGATCCAATGCTGGGGTGGGGTGGAACTTAAATAAGGGTTTCTGCTCCCAGCTTTGCAACCACAAGCATGTTCTAAATTCGTGGGGCTGCACCCTATCACCCAGTGTTTCACGTTGGCCACCCTCACTGAAAAATGGAGGGCTCCCAGAGGGAGGGGATAGCGTGTACTGCCTGGCCACAAGAGCTTCTGTGCCAGTTAGGGTTGACAAAATGCTCCAGTTGCTGTAGGGAAACTGAGTTGAGGTTGGAGTGGGGTTTCATTGAGGGTTTTCGCTTAGGTTACCACAGGGGTCAAGAGAATGCAGGTGGGTGGACAATTTGCAGTTGGCGAAGGCAGGTGGTGCCGGCTAAGTTGGAGAAAGAGGTGGCTGAAGATAGGGTTGTGGGCCCCTTCCATGAATGGTATGTGGTGAATTTGCTTGTTTTCTTCCTGGGGGGTGTCTCCAAGAAGGCTCAGGGAGTGTTCAGGATGATTCACCACTTGTCTTGGCCTGGAGCGGGTTCTGTGAATTGTCACTGGACACAAGGGATGGTGCGCGTCTTGATGGATGACTTCGTGCATTTGACTCTGCTGTTTGACTGCGGGGCTGAATTAGTCAAGTGCAACATCAAATCTGCGTTTCAGTTTTTGTTGTCTTTAGTATTCTGAACACTTTACCACCGCTGACCAGTGCTAAAGGGCATGTGCTTCTCCCCTAAACATGATATATGGCTCTCATCGCACGTAAAGGGCTCTCATCGCACGTAAAGCTATAGGGAGCCGAGCACGCTGCACAGGGACCGAGGACGGGCGCCTTGATTCCGGATCCAAGAGTACCAGAGTGCCGAAGATTTATACAAAAACAGGAGATAAAGGCTTTTCCAGCACGTTTACTGGGGATAGGAGAGCAAAAGATGACCAGGTCTTTGAAGATTTAGGAACAACAGATGAACTAAGTTCAGCCATTGGTCTCGCCAGGGAATTTTGTGTTGATCATGGGCACACATTTGTAGAAGAACTTGACAAAATCCAGTGTATGTTACAAGATATTGGCTCAAATATTGCTACTCCGTTATCTTCAGCAAGAGAAAACCACTTAAGATCTAATGGATAAGCTCTTTCATGGAAATTGTCTAAACACACACGAGCAGTTTTGAAATAGAGAAAGGACAACATTTAATGAAAGGCCTGTTGAAGAACTAGAGCAGTGGATTGATAAATACTCTGATCAGGTGCCACCTCTTACAGCCTTCATTTTACCTTCTGGTGGTAAAAGTAGCGCAGCACTCCATTTGGCAAGAGCTGTTTGTCGCAGAGCAGAAAGGAGCGTGGTTCCCATCGTACAAAAGGGAGAAGCTGATACCTAAACAGGCTCAGCGATTATCTCTTCACACTGGCAAGATTCACAGCACAAGCAGAAGGCAAAAAAGAAGCTATATATAGAAAAAGCAACTAAATATATTGTTGTTTGCGTACATTGTTCCACCATCGGAGAACCTTTTTCCTGGATAGACCGATCTCGTTTTCCTGGCCATCCCTACGAAGAGGCGGTTGTTGGCTTTGGGATCTTTTTATTTTGTTACTTTTTTGTGATTATTGTATGGCTGTGAAAGAAAATATCTGCAAGGTTGGATCATCAGGTTTAACTGATGAAGGCTGCATTTGAAATAAGGCAGCTCATCCTTGTCTAGAAGACTGGATAAAAGAGTAACTGCAGCAGTGAGATTTGTCTGCTGACTCTTGGTGCACGGGACTGCGAGGACCAGCAGCCCGGTTCTCATATCAGCTGTGTCCTCTTCCCTTTGACTCCGCCCTTGCCTGCAGCTTTAAAACTGCTTGCGACCCCCGCTTCGCGGGATCCGCTCGCAGCAGTGGGATTTGTTTGCTGACTCTTGGTGCACGGGACTGCGAGGACCAGCAGCCCGGTTCTCCTATCAGCTGTGTCCTCTTCCCTTTGACTCCGCCCTTGCCTGCAGCTTGAAAACTGCTCACGGCCCACGCTTCGCGGGATCCGCTCGCAGCAGTGGGATTTGTTTGCTGACTCTTGGTGCACGGGACTGCAAGGACCAGCAGCCCGGTTCTCCTATCAGCTGTGTTCTCTTCCCTTTGACTCCGCCCTTGCCTGCAGCTTGAAAACTGCTCGCGGCTCCCGCTTTGCGGGAAGTGCGCGGGCGCGCGCCGGGCAAAGCCCGGGCCAAGGGCGGGCCCGTTTTAGCCCGTTCGAGACCGTGAGTGACTGGACTGGGCTATTTCTCTTTTCTGGTGGGTTTGGCATCTGTGTCCTTATACTCTTATTTTGCTGTGATTTTCAGGTTATAGTAAGTAGGCTTCCATTTGCTCTTCTATAATTGATAGTGTATAGTTTATATAGGTATGGCAGCTGGGGAGCTGAGAAAGAAAACAATGATCCCCAGGAGCCAGCTCACAGGTACCCTGGATAATTTCATTACCAGGGCTAACTCTGTGATTGATCAGGGGATAACCTTGATGGAGCGACGTGTATCACAAGATCTGGTTTTGGCCAAACGTTCGTCCATGGGACATATTGCCAACGTACGCACCCCGGACCGTGTTTGCTCCAGGAGTTCAATGTTAGTCCCAGTCATCGTACATACTCCCCCCCTAGCATCCGATCAGATCTCTTCCCCACCACTGGCCTCCCAACTAGCAACCGAGGTTACCTCGTTCGAAGAAACTCCTAATATGACGGCCCTACTAGGGAATTCCCCAAAAATTCCCGTCCAGAAAAACATCGAGGGGATTAATTCTAAAAGAAAGTGTGCTGTAACAAATGCGGCTGGTGGGAAAAAATCTAAACGCGTTAACGCTCACGCTGATAGAATAACTGTTGACAAGGGGGCCCGTGTTCAGATCCACCAGCCTGCACAGGGTCTATGCTCACGGAATGATGACTTGGATGTTGGTCATGGCTCTGTGGGTGTGTCCTGCCCCGCCCCAAATACTGCTGTGATTTTAGACCTTATCACGGAAAAAATGGGTGATTTATTTAGGGCCGGGTTTGGTCCAATAGAGGAAAGAATGGGTTGTATTGAAAAAAAGCTTACGCAACTAGACCAAGATATACGGGGCTCTTTGTCTAAAACTAATTTCAATATTCTGGAGCAGGGTAACATTGTAACTACTATTAGATCTGATGGGGCACTAGCATATAAACCTCCTTTTACTGCTGTAGATGTCATCGATCACAATAATATACTGCCACCGAGAACCCAGGATTTTTGCGAAACCCCTCTTGCCAGTTCGACCAAGCATTTGCCGTCTGGCCTAGGGAAACTAAATGAGAGCATCCAAATACCGCCCGTTGCAGCTGCTCGGGTGCTTCCTAGACCTGACTTACCACTGGAAACTAGCCCGTATGTGGTGGTTATAACTGGTATTCCCACACTAAGTAAAACAGACCGGGAATCGTATAGGTCTCTAAGAAATAAGGTAACGTATTGGCTAAATCTCAATAGACCACTACCCTCACATATTACAAGTGAAATACTGATGGTACGAAGGATTCCTTGGGTGGGTCCCTCTCCCAAAACTATTGCAGGTGACTGCGTTTTGGTTAATTTTAGGGACCCTTGCACTGTTGAGTATATCTGCAATTGGAATCAACATAGTACTGGGTCAACAATTGGGTCATACCCCCTGTCTTTCTTTTATCCTCCGGGTAATTTGAATGAGCAATATGGTGAGTGGATTTCAGTGCCACACCGTCGTAGGCCCAGGCCAGAGAGGGGTGTGCATGGTCAGCCACTTGTGCATACTTACCCAATTCTACAGAATAGGTTTAGTACCCTGGATGCGATAGATTGACTGCATCGTAGTAACACGAATGAAGGTACAAGAATTCCTTTGGGTCACAAAGCTAACCTAGGGGGACAGGCAGAGATGCTCAAACGGGATTCACCAAGCCTTCAAACAGATTCACATATATCAACAGGGGGACCCATACTGGAAATAGGCAATGTGAACTCGGACATCTCAGCTTCACCGTATGAAATGCCATCTTCTCAGTTGAATTCTTTGGAAGGGGTTAACCTGGGAAGTTCGCTTCTTCCCAAGATAAAGAAAATGTCTATTTTGTCCTGGAATGTTGCGGGTTTGCCAAATAAGTTAAATTGCACAGAGTGGGGATCTCTAGTAGACCACAAGGATATTTGTCTCTTCCAGGAGACTTGGGCCAGGGAGGATCATTCTAGAGAGGGTTTTGCAACATTTTATGTTCCTGCTAGGTGGGCCGGCAGAGGGAGGCCGTCAGGTGGTCTTGCAATTTGGGTAGCTGTCCACTTGGGCTGTACAGCAGAGATTATGCCTAAGCACTCTACAGATCTTCAGTGTATACTCCTCAAATGGCCTAACGCTTATAAACTCGCCATTGTGAATGTGTATTCTCGTCCAGTTGGTTTGAATTCGGACTCGCCCACCATAACTGACTTGTTACATTTTATTAGCATACTTCCTGGTAATTGTCGCCTTCTTGTGGCGGGAGACTTCAATTGCCAGTTTGAGCCACTATTGGGGGTGAGTGAGGGTGCCCTTCTGGGCGAGGACGACCATTGGGGGATTCCACCATGCTATTCACCATTTTTAAAATCGTGGTTTCATCTGGTCCCAAGACAATTTCTACTCCAGGAATGGAGGTCTTGGGGGAAGGTACCTTAGTTTTATCCAATAATAGGTGAAAGGTAAAATGGGGCAAAATAGTAGATTCACGAGAGAAAATAGCAAAAATGTATGATCTGGTCCATTCACGACTCATTGAGGTAGACAGTTTGATCAGTCAACCAAAGTCTGTAGAATATAATGAGAAATTAGGTTCCATCCATGCAAATTTAGTCACTGGGTTAGGAGACGTCTTCAATCCCCTGGTACCCATAAGGAAGTATAAGTCACCTGTATCGGCTTGGTACAACTCTGCATGTAGAAAAGCTAAGACTGAGCTGATCCTTGCAGAAAAGTCTGATAATGAGAAAAATAAAATACATCACCTCAGACGGCGCTACAAAGATGTGATGACACATGCAAAGAGAGAATGGGACTGGGATAGGTGGCAAAATTTAACACGGGCTTTGGATTTAAGAGATGCACGCTGCTTTTGGTCCCTAATTAATACAGGGTCAGGGGAACCTAAAGCTGCAGTAGATCCAAACATTGACGCCTCAATTTGGGAGTCCCATTTCAAGGCTCTTTATTCTGAAGAATCCTATACACAAATTTGCACCGCCCCAATGGATTCAAAGATACAACATGACCCCCTAGAGTTTACGTTGGGTGAAGTGCACAAAGCAATAGGGAGACTTGCGAGGGGAAAGGCCCCAGGTTTAGATAGTCTTCCTGGCGACTTATTCAGGCACGAACCTGAGATTTGGGCCCCCTATCTACTTATTCTGTTTGATGCAATTGCAAGGGGTATGGAGATTCCTCGTACATGGCTGCGAGCGGAGATAGTCCCAATTTTCAAAAAGGGTTCTCCTCTGCTCCCAGCCAATTACAGGCCAATAAGCCTGATTGACGTCCCTCAAAAACTTTTTGCACGCCTGGTATTGGACCATCTATTGGATTGGATGGAGGAACATAAGGTCCTAAGCACACTGCAAGCAGGGTTTAGGAGGAACACATCTACCATGGACCAGGTCTTTCGCCTTGTTCACCTCTATTGGAAAACGGCAAAGATAGAGGGTGGCAGCCTCTATATGGTATTTGTGGACCTCAGGTCCGCGTTTGACTTAGTACCCAGGAAGAAATTGTGGTGGGTACTTCAGGAGTTGGGTGTCCCACCACAAATTTTGCACCTATTGATAAGGCTGCATGAGGGGAACTTTGCCCAGGTCAGATGTGGAAGGAATGGGGCACTGTCATCCAGGTTCCCAATTGGCAGGGGCGTGAGACAGGGCTGTGTGCTCGCACCGACCCTGTTTTGCCTCTATGTCAATGGTGTAATTTCGCACCTTGACAGTGTCCCAAATAATGATGCACCAAGTTTGGCGGGCAGGAGGGTACCAGCAATCATGTTTGCAGATGATATCCTCCTGCTCTCCAAATCCCCTATGGGGATACAGCGGATATTGGATGGGTTTGGGGATTTCTGCAGATCTAGGGGCCTTGAGATTAATGCCGACAAAACAAAGTTTATGATATTTAATCCTACGGCCTCCACACGTCTAAACCCGACCTTGGGGCCTATAAGGTTGGAAAGGGTTAACACGTTCCAGTATCTCGGGGTAACACTACATGAAAATCTTTCCTGGGTACCACAACAAGTAAAATCTCGCTTAAAGTTGTCCCAACGGGTGGGTGGGAATTTGAAGCTCTCTAATTCATCTACATTTAAGCCAGTTAGCCCAGCCTTGGAGATTTACAGAACTCAAGCCAGGGCTGCAGCACTATATGGGGGAGAGCTGTGGGGTCATTCTACCTGTTCTGAAATTTCCAAATTGGAATCTAATTTTGTCAGACGGCTGTTGTCACTCCCACAAAGTACCCCACTCCTCCCATTAAGATTAGATCTGGGACTCCTACCTATAGGAGATGAATTAGCATTGAAACCACTAAGGTTCTGGCATAGGCTATGGACTACTCCGGATCTGTCACACTACAGACAGGAGTTGGAGCAGGTAATGAGCCTCTGCAATGCAGATAAAATACCTTGGTTGGCTTTTGTAAAACAAGAATTCCAACGCTTGGGTTTGCGCGATATGTGGAGTGATCCGGAGAGGGGGTGTTCAGCGCTATCCCGTAGGACTTTGGCAGGGCTCTTCAAAGAGAAGAGCTTGAACTCGGCACTATGTACTTCTAAAGCCGGCACTCTTACTGTATCATTTTTGGCCTCCAAAAGTTCCTATAATTTTGAGGATTTTATGGATATTGTTTTTCCAATTTTATCGAGAAAACTTTTTATTCAATGGAGATATGGCACTCTCCCTCTTAAAGTGTTCACAAGCAAATGGTCAGCTTCAGTAGATAAGATCTGCCCAGGTTGCAATTGTAGCACGGAAGATGAAATGCATGTGCTCTTTTTTGTCCCGCCTATAGTAAACATAGGAAGTACTGGCTGATTCCGCTATGCAGAAACTTAGGTTTTAAAAACTGTCTACAATCATTTAGAATTTTAAAGACTAGTACCTCAAATTCTGTGGTGTTTGCGGTAAGCAAGTTCTTGACAGCCATGTGGACGAGAAGGCGTAAACTAATATCTAGCTAAGGCAAATTGGCGAAAACTGTATGTTCATAATTTTTCTAACCACAAATATGGATACTAGGGTTATTTGTACATTGCAACCCAATGGACTTTTTTGATGTGATTTTACATTTACTGTACATATTGTTAATGATTTTTATTGCTGTATCTTTTATGACCTATAATGGTCGAAAAAAAGAATTTTTGGATTGGATTGGATTGGATATATGCACAACTGAAATATTTGGTTTACTTGTAAAGTGGTAAAGTGGTATACCATATACACAGGGCCTATAACCTAAATGCTACTAGTGGGCATGCAGTACTGATTGTGATTGTGCGCCCACATAAGTAGCCTTTCAAACTGGTTTTAGGCATGCCTTTGAAGGGCTTATGTGAGCAGTTTACTGCCACTTTGACTTGGTATTTAAAACGACTTGCGAAGGCTGGAATTCCCCTTTTATTATACATAAGTCACCCCTGAGTAGGCCCTAGGTAGCCCTAAGGGTAGGGTGTGGTGTGAGTTAAAGATAGGACATGGGCTTTTATATTGTGTATGTCCTGGTAGTGACAAACAGCTACATGTGTGACCTGCTCCTCTCATAGGTCAGCATTGGGAATTCTCTCATACACTTTTAAGCTGTAATTCCTGATTAGAAAAGAGTGCTAAATCATTTGGAATGGAAATAATAAATCCTCTTCAGTGGTAAAGTTGGATTTTACATTGCTGTTTTAGAAATGCCACTTTTAGAAAGTGGACATTTCTCTGCTCCTACTGCTCAGTGTGCCTTGCATCCTGTCTCTAATACACGCCTGAGGTGGTGAAAGCTGCACTTTGTCTATTCCCTCAAGACAGCCACAAACACAGAAAGGGTGGGTGTGACAGAGATCTCAACTGCATTCATATACATTCTGATAGATCTTCCTGGGCAGGAAGAGGAAAAGGGAGCTGACACTTACATCTGAATAAATAGTGTCCTGTATCTCACACAGAGGGCTGATTACTCCCCACAGATAGCCTGGCAGACAAGCCTGGGATGGAAGAGGCCCTGTACGCTTAAAGGGTTTGTTTAAAGTCACCCCCACCTTAAAGCCACAATTAGGTATAAGTACTGGGGCTCTGAACCTACCAAGACAGTACATTACTGGACCTGTGAAGAACCAGGAGTAAAGACTGCTATGCTACATGGATTGCCACTCTGCTTGACTGACTGTTCTGAAGGAACTGCTTCTCTGCTTTGCTGAGCTGCCCTGCTGCTTGCTGATCTCTGCCCTGCCGAGGACAAGGACTGGACCTATCTCACTTGAACCCAGAGTGACTCCAAGGGCTTTCTGGTTTGCCTCCTGTTTCTGAAGTCTCAGGGCCATCCAAGACTTCTTGCAAACTCTTCTGCTGGACTCTGACATCTGTGTGTTCTCCCTTGTATGAGGTGCCAATCCAGTCCTGGGCTTCAAAAGTGGGTTCTGCAGTTGTTTTTGCTTCAAAATCGACTCAGTGACGCTTTGTGTTGATTTGAACCGACGCATTGCCATTCGATAGTGATGCCAGTCAACTGCATCATCTCAACGGACTGTACGGCTCAACGATGATGGACAGCGTAGCTCAACAATGATGCAGTGCATGCATCGTGAAGGGGTTCGTCGACGAAGCCTTCATCGACAATGCTGATCAGCGCTGTTGCTTTGCCTCCATCCACTGGATTGACATGGCGCATCCTCGGCTCCTCGCTTCAAGTCTGCGATGTCGGCATTTGCTCCATCCAATGTACTTTGTCAGTGGGACCTGTCTGAGTCTTGTAGCTGGCCTGCCCTCCACCGTGGTCGGCCTGAACTTTGGATTTACCCTGGTCTGTTGCGACCTCAAGTAACACCTTAGCGCTATTGACTTGTGAGCATTATTTCTGGAGTATTCTTTAAAAATTCATAACTCCAGTTGTACTTATTGGATTTTTGTTGTTTTTGGTCTTAATTTTCTCATAAAAATATTGTCTATTTTTCTATACCCCTGTGGAGTATTATTGCAGTGTTTTCATTGTGTTACTGTGTGTGTGTTGTACAAATACTTTACACAAGGCCTCTTCAGATAAGCCTGACTGCTCTGTAACAAGGTACCAGAGGAGGGTAAGCACCGGTTTTCTTTTAGTGTGCATCAAGCTTATACCGACTAGGATTGTGGTCCCTACATGGACAGGGTGCATACCTCTGCCAACTTGAGACCCAATTTCTAACAACAGTTTTTCACTTTTCTTGGAATCAATTTGGATGTGCAGGAACGAGTGATGCCAGTGCTTAGTTTGTTAAAAAATAAGTGCCAGGGCCCTTGTCACGAGGCCACCCCAGCTTGCACTACCCATTGTCACTGCCATCTCTGCCAATGACAGTACTTACACAACTACCAGCCATCTGACTGTTTGAGGCGCCCTAAAGCTATAAGAATGGCTTGGGAATCAGGTATTAGTTGTTTTAATGTCTATTTGCTTAATAAGCAACGGTTGCTGTGGTCATCTCTATATTACACAAACAGCGCCACCATGTGGTAGCTGTCATAAGTCCTGGTGTTGTCAATGAAGTGCCCGTGCCGAGCACCTGAATCCACGGGCTCAAATTAAGCACTGGGGGGTGCGTTTGCCACAGGGCAAGGTCACGAAGATCTGGCTGTTTTTGGATGAGGTGATAGGGGCGAGGCATTTGGAGATGAGGAAGGTAAAGAAGCTGATGAGTTTACTGAATTTTGCATGCAAAGTGATGAGAGTTGGTAGAACTTTCAGCAGACTATTGGGGTTGACCATGTCTGGGGCCTATTTGCCTCAGCACAGAGTGAAGATTTCTCCGGCAGTGCGGGCAGATTTGTGCATTTGGAGGACTTTTCTGGAGGATTTCGATGGAGTGTTCATGTTGTTCTTGGAAGACATCACTATTTGGCAGGTTCAAATTTTCTCCGATGCGCCAGGGGTAAGTGGTTTCGGTCTGTTCTGGGAGGGAAGGTGGTGTGCAGAAAAATGGCCTGAACATTGGTTGTATCAAGGGAGAAGCATGTGTTCTTGGAGTTCTTTCCCTTGCTGGTGGATCTAGTGGTGTGGGGGGAGTTGTCTAACTGAACGGTGATGTTTATTGTGGACAGCATGACTGTGATGCAGCTGGTGAACAGGCAGAAGGCTTGTGACTTCAGGGAGCTGCATCTGTTGAGGCAGATCATGTTGGAATGCTTGCAGCTGACCTGTGCCTGGAATGAACAATATTATAGCTGACTCCTAATCTTGTATGCAGTGGCAGAGATTTCGGCAGCTGGCTCCGGAAGATAGGAAGACGCAGGTCTCGCAAGACATTTGGGCGAGGGTAGAGTGAGAGTGATTGGATTGGATTGGTGGAGAAGTCTTAAGCAGATTCGATGAAAAGGAGTTCTCATCTGGCATGGAAAGAGTTTAAGAGTTTTCATTGATTGATTAGGGTCTATCACCCACAATCATATCAGGGAAACTGGTTGGTATTTCTTTATATGACAAGTTGTATTGGTGGTGGACCCGGCGAGAGGTGAGTTTTTGGGGAAGATTTTAAAGGGTTGGGGGAGGGCGAGGAGTACAGTGGCTCGGATCAGAGAGGCCATAACATTTCAGCTGTTACAGCGCATCTTGGCAGTGTTGCCGTTCTGTTGTTGTGACTATTTTGAAGTCATGGTTTTCAGGTTATGCATGCTGTGGATGCTCTTCAGGGCATTTTGTGTTTCAGAATTTTTGGGGCTGGATCAGACAAAAGTTTTTTGTATGAAGAAGTTTGCTTGAAGCGTTTGCAGCTGAGTATTTGTTTGCATAGTTCAAAGACTGATTACGTGTGGAGGGGTAGGTGGATGTGGCTCAAGGAAGTTGGTAGCCTGGACGCATTCTCGGTGAGGGAATGGCAATAGTTTTTTTTGTGGCCTGGGCGACAACAGGAGGAAGTCTTTTGACATAAAGGGGGTAAGGAGGGTTATTGCTTTCCACTATTGGGTGGTCTTGTGCATGGTGCTGCAGAAGGTAGGATTGAACCCCACCAAGTTTGAGAAGCACTCTTTTCAAATTGGCACGGCCATGGCTGCGGCACACTGGGGATGGGATCGGCGATGCATTCACCAGATAGGCAATTGAAGGTCTAGGTGCTGTGAGTTCTATGTGCGGAAATGAAGGAGTTGGCAGGTGGTAAGGGGGATAACAGGTGAGAAGGGCACTTGACTAATAGTGTGTTTTTCCACTGTAGGGTGTGTGAGAGGTTCATGGACAAATAAAGTGGTGACATGGATAGTAGGACATTGCTTTGTGTAATTGGCTGCTAAATATGCAGATACGCACGCTTATGGTAGGAGAGTTGGACTACTCAGTAACAAACATGAAGTGATGTGGTGGGAAAAGGGTTGGGTGAGATGGGGAAACCTTTTACTTTTCTTAGCGAGCCTGGTGCCCCAAAGGGGATGTCTGGATTCGAACATGTACCTCATACACTTGCAATAAAACAGTTTAGTCACATTGTCCAGCCTGACGCTTTTGCAGTACATGATTGAGGATTTGAAGCTGATTATGAGACAATTTGCAGGGACCTGCCTGCTTTAGATGGAATTTGTGCCTAGGAGAGAATGGAGAGAGGTCAGACAGAAACAGGGCATTGAGTGATTTTTGTGTGGCAATAGACAGTAAGGAAATATCGCATGGAGTCCTTAAGGAGTAGGATCAGTTGCTCTTAAGCAATGATGAGGTTCATCTTTCTAAGTTTGGTAATGCTTACTACCTGATGGAATTGCAAGATATGGTGGGGAAGCTTTGGAATGAGAGGTGTCTATTATTGAGATAGTGAGGTGACACCGTGCTGGGGGGTGGCAGGTGGTGGTAGTTTGGGTGGTGGAGAGTCATCTGCAGGCATGTCCACCACTCTAGGGGATACAGGAAGGGAACCAGGTGAGAGGAAGACGGTGTGTGGAAGTTTGGAACAGGACAAGGATGCTGCATTTGGGAGGATGTTTGATGGGGAAGTGGCAGAGTGATGGGGAAATGCAAGGAAGGTGGTGAATTAAATTTTAAAGAATGAGGGCCGTGTATGGAGAATTGAGAGTGAATGGTTGATCAAAACGGAGGAGTTTGAGGTACTGAAGAAGTTGATGCCATTGTTAAATGAGTACTTTCGTTAACCTGCCTAAAATCACTCTTATTGGATCACGAGACGACCCAATTCTGTGACCGGCCAACTCATAACAAAGGAGAAATTCTCGACCTCATCATATCAAAAGGAAACACCATCATACTGGATGACATTACCACATGTGACTGGTCCGACCATTACATCATCTCCTTCCTTATCAACAAGGATCTAGCACTGAGGAAGGATCAACCGAGGAAAACTAAGCAATGGAAAAGAGACCTCAGAAATATCAACTCGGAAGATCTAACATCCCACCGTAAGTTTGCCTTGTCTTCACAAACCGACATGACGTATGTTCTTGATCTCACTGTCTTCTATAACTTGACTATCTCTAATATCATGGATTCCATAGCACCACTACAACAAACAAATGCCTCTTCCAAAATCGCCAAACCTTGGTTCAACAACAATCTATACTCGGGACAACCTGCAACTTAAGGGCAGCGGAACGATCCTGGAGATCCAAACCCTCCTCAAAGCATTTAAAAGTCCTTAGATCGGTAAGGAGTTCCTATAATAAACAAATCAACAATGCTAAGGCTGATTACTTCAGATCCCAACTTAACCAAGCCTCAAACTGACCCAAGAAACTGTTTGAAATTGTTAAACAACAATCAGGGAAAGCATCCAACCACCTTGTCCCAGGAGTTGCCTCTCTTTCATGTGATGATCTGGCTGCTTTCTTTAAAGAGAAAACAAAACTCATCAGTACTGATCTTTAATCTGTGAAGGCTCTTCTGTCGGCTTACAAGATTGCGTCTC
The DNA here is from genome assembly GCF_964204655.1 of Triturus cristatus. NCBI lineage: Eukaryota > Metazoa > Chordata > Amphibia > Caudata > Salamandridae > Triturus > Triturus cristatus. Next base: position 902,258,428 of record NC_140584.1, read on the forward strand.
CACCGGATTACTCTTAGAGGCTCGAAGCACTTAGTCTTAGCACCAACAACAATGCTTCATGGGATACTTTTACTCTCCTCAGCGAAAGAGACATCTACAAAACCCTCTTAGTATCAACCCTTCTAATCACTTCAGGTATCCACTGCCACCGAACTTATTCAAGGTAATCAAGAATGCCTTCATCCCCCTGTGAACAAAGATTGTCAATGCTTCATTGTCACAAGGCACGATCCCCGAATGCCTAAAAGCATCTCAGGTTACACCCATTCTAAAAAAAATGAATGCAGATAGAACTGATCTCAACAACCTTCACCCAATCTCCAACATCCCCACTCTGGCTAAGCTCCTTGAAAAATGCATGCAATCGCAACTCTGCGTTCACCTGAAGAATTTTCAATCAATCGGGTCTTCGGAGTGGTCACAGCACAGATTTGGCGCTTACTCACATTATGGATGACATTTTAAAAGTGCTAGACCAAAACAATTTCTGCCTCCCAATCCTCCTTGACCTTTCTTTTGCTTTTGACAATGTTAATCACGACATCCTTTTATCCATTCTTGAGCAGAGGATGGCCTTTTTCCCATCTGGAATTGTCATGGTTCTCGTCATTCCTGCACAACAGATCCCAAAGAGTCAAGGTGAATCAATCCTTCTCCCATCCCTCTACAGTTTCTATGGGGGTCCCACAAGGTTCTGCCTTATCTCCCATACCCTTTAACATATTCATGGAACCTTTAGCAAATGCACTAAATTCCACAAATACACTTTTTCACATGTATGCGGATGACATGCTACTTCACCCGAAAATCACCTTCTTTGAAGATTTCACGTCACTCAATTCTACCCTGACGAATACTCAAAAATGGCTAACTGAAAATCACCTCCTGCTCAAAACCTCCAAAACGGAATTCTTTCTCATATCTCTGCCTAATCACACCCCCAAGATAGACCGCTGGATAAAACTCCTCAAGGCCTTCAAATGCTCTCTTCATATCATTGACTCAGCCAAATCTCTCGGAATCACCCAAGACACACACCTGAACATGAAGAATCATATCAGTAAGGAATGCAAGGGTGCTAACCACCAGATGAGGATAGTTAGGAATCTCAAACTATTCCTTCCACAAGATGACCTCAAGCAGGTGGTTCAAGTGCTTGCTTTGCAAAGGCTCGACTATGGCAGTGCTGCGCTCTTTCGCCGCCCCAAATATACCTCGCCTCCACTAAGGACTTCCTTGAATGCCGCAGCCAGACTGATTACGGGTACAAAGAGAAAAGCTCACATTTCTCCATCCCTAAAAAGCAAGAATACAACTAAAGATTGCCTACATGACTCACAAAGCCCTCCATCTAAATACCCCCTGTTACCTGGCGCAAAAGCTAGAACTACCAGGAGGGGGCAGACCATCAAGAAGTGCAAACTCTTTCCTTTTGAAACCACAGATTTTCTGCAAAAAGAGAATGAAGCACAGAGTTTTCTCAGGTTCAACCCCGAAGATCTGGAACTCTCTCCCACCGGAAGTCTGCAGAATATCATCAACAGCTTCTTTCAAAAAGGAAGTGAAATAATCCTTATGAACAAGTTCTTACCTTAAATGACCATGGCTCATCTGTCTTACTCACCGCCCTTGGATTAACTACTATATGCGTCTATAACTTGTGAAGCACCGAGTTGTTCGGTTATACTAGCATAAGTTATGTTTGTTCTTCTCCTAGCATGCTTTTTTATTATCTAAATGTGATGTTATTTGATACCCCTCTTCACTGATCCTTGCATGCATTCTCAATGGACATTTGGGTTTTGATCTCGCTATCCAAATCTTTATAAATAAATAAAAAAACAAGACTACTGCATAAACCTGCCCTTTTCTTTTGCCGTAGGGAAGCGCAGCAGGAAGGCCTGCTGCGCTTCCCTACGGCAAAATCTCATAAATCTGCCCCAGAGAATGAAGAAAGAAATTATGGGGCATAATTTACAAGGCGGCGCTAAAAAATTATTTTGGCCGAAAAGCGGCGATAATTTCATCGCCTAATTAGCAAGGTCACGCTAACGCATGAAACCTTGCTTTAGCGCACGAAATCTTAACGCCCAGCTTTGCATCTCTAATGAGATGCAAAGTGGGCGTTCCTGACCTAACATGACAGAAGAAATGTCGCAAAGCGACATTTCTCCTTTCATCAAGCCCCACCCTATGAAGCATAGCGGCAAGGAAAGTAGCGATAACCCCTGTTATCGCTACTTTCCTTATGCCTGCTTCAGGACTGACTTAGCCATGATATCCTATGGAAGGTGGATATCATGGCTAAGTTTGTGAGTCACTATCAACTAGCTAACGCGACATTTCGTGAGATTATCGCTGGGCTTCCAGCGATAATCTCACGTTAGGCAGTTAGCGCTAGGATTTTTATCGCTTTTGAGATAATCGTTACTAATAGCACGCTATCTCAGCGATAAGAATCCATACTAGCCGGCGATAATTATCCTCACGCTAAGAGCGCTAAGTGATAATTATCGCCGGTTGTTGCTGATATGCCCCCAAGAAAGCAGGCAAAGTCTGGGGGAAGTAGTAAAGAAACTGACTCAACAGAAGAGAAAGAACTCTCCAGACCGAAAAAAAGATAAATCAGACTTAAAACTATGGATGCGACCATAGGAAGACCCACTTGGCACAACATCCAGTAATATCCGAAAGGGGTCTTTTCCTCACGCAGAGACTTACATAAATATGACTATCCCGAATGCAATTTAGTACAACCAGCTAAATTATAACAAATCCTAATGCTGATGACATGCAATGACCATGTGGGCCTGAAGAACAAGTACAATGTACATCAGATAGCCTTTTTTCAAGGGTACTCTTTCCCGCACAATGGATGTAGTAATGTTTGCAGTTTTTGTGTTTGGACTTCGGATGACATACTTGACACATTGAAAACACAAGGAGATGATGGAAGGAGTGCTGAAACTTTTCAGACACTCACCTCCAGTCACAGATCTGGGTAGTACTTGGCACATTGGGCCAGATTTCCCAACGTTTTGCACTGTGTTTGCGTCGCAAAAGTGACACAAACCAGTGCAACATTTGTTTTGTTATTTACTTTCCAGTGCAAAACTTATTTTGAGATGGCAATTGCCTAAAAGTAACGCCAAGTAGCGCAAGGCATGGCTTAAGTTACTTAGGATCAAGGGGGTCTCGTGCAACCACCAATGCTTTTGATGCAAAACTCTATCTAAAAAAATTTGAGACAGGGTTTTGAGTCAAAAATAAACACCGTCTGAAAGAAGGAGTTCAAAGGAGAAATGTTTTCTATTCTCTTTTCTTTTCTGATGTTGTATTTTACCTACACTGTTCAGCATACATAGAACGTAGGAAATGTTGTAAACTTTGTCTACGGATAGATTTTTGTACAGGAAGGGTACTCTTTCAGTACAAAACCTATTCTAGACTCACACACAGAACCTTGCACTATGGCGCAAAGGTGTGTACATGGCACTAGGTAGCAAAATTATGCACCGGGGCTAGGGAGAGAACCATATATCAGTAGATATGGTGCTCCCATGATTCTCTCCTCATCACGCAATTCAGCACAGCATTTTTTTATTTTACTCTGTGTTGCATGAGAACGTATAAATCTGGCGCATAGTCTTTGGTGTGGCTCGACCTAGTTGGAAGACTCACTACATGCACCACCGTATGTGAGGGCACATCAAGCTAATAAAAAGAAGCCTCTTTCTGGATTGGAAATTTAGGGCGGGACGCACAAAGCTTTTTTTTTTGGTTTGCAAACTAATCGGGCCACATGTGACCAAAACAAATCATTTTTAAATGTACAAGCCCAATTTGCTATTCGGTAACCTATTACCGAATCACAAATTGGGTTTGCCATTTAGTATTAGGAACGGGCGTGTTTAGGGCATCCCTTCCTAATACTGAATTGCAGTGGTATGTGTGGATGTTTTACTACTAGTATGCGGTCGCAAAGCATTAGGATTTTACCACCTACTTCAAGTAGTACTTCAAATAGTAAGGGGTCCCCAAGGAACCCTTACCCTTTTGTGAATGTTTGGAAAAAAAGTGTTTAGGAGCAGGCAGTGGTCCCACAGATAAAATCTTTAAAAATTAAGGAAACTGGCTGCAGTTAAAAAAAAAAAGTGCTTTATTGAAATCAATCACAGACATGGTAGCCTGCTGACCCCAGCAGTCCACCATCCCTGTGAATTTTGCGATTCCCAATAGGTCGCAAACCGTGATCTACATTATTAATATTAGTGAGGTAGGTCTATTTGCGACCCACTGGGAATTGCAAATTGTGTTAAACACAGATTTGTACCTGGGTGTTAGCAATTACCAAATAGTGAATCACAAAATGTAGCTATTTCGTAATGGGAAGCCATACACTATGTACATCTGGCCCATTATTACACACTCTAAATTACTTGTATGAGTGTGATGCCATCGGCATATCCAAATTTGGGGATGTGATGACTGGTGTTGTTATGTGCTCAATATCAGGCATACATTCAAACTATGGCATGCACACTTATCAAGTCTGTAAATACCTCAAACTGAGGCAAATCCTGTTCCCAATATCAATGACCTCAGGAAACATTCTGACTATAAACCCTTGAAACAAAATTACTGAAGGAGAATCTGAGGTGACAGAGAAAATCTGCACTATATAATTTGTATTGATTCAGATCTATAACACATTCAACAGTCAGAAGCAAGCATTGACATGGGTACAATCATGGATGAGAGATGGCTGCAGCCAGGATCTCGCCAAAAGGAGTGCCCGTTAACACCCATTCCAAGATAATCTAAATTAAATACCTGCATTAAATACACCTCACTTGAGACAAATAGTTGTGTTTCAGGCAAACTAACTTCCTATTGTCTGAGATGTAATGAACAACCAGATGACTTCTTCCACACCACATGGTGATGCTGTGAAATTATGTCCTTCTGGTAAGGCATACGGAGCATCCTAGGGCAAGTGATAGGATGGCAGCTTGATAATATCCCCAAACTAGCCCTTCATCACATATCATCTGATATATAAACAAATATGTATGCATTGATTGAAGATATTACATTGTGGTCTAGTAACTGCAAATGAAGATGATTTGGCAGATCAAAGACTCACCAAGTTTGGAGTGGCATGAACCATAGCATGACTCTAGAAACTCCTATATATAGGTCGCAAGGCTGTCCATAAAATATACAAAACTCTTGGGAGACAGCTGTGATATTAAGGAATTGGAATGGTGCTGGGCAGAAGCAAAGAACAATCTCTACTTATTGTGTCTAGTCAGTTAGCCACTCAACTCTTTAGAACAATTACTGTGAAAGAAAATTGACCTGCCCTGACAAAACAGTAATTTCAAGTGAGACTCATCAGCATGATGTTTTGCAATGCATCTAAAAAACGTCAGATGTTATTAAATATTAAATGCCAATACCATTGTTTTATATAAAGATGGAATCTATCTTGCCTTTTGTATTGAGGTCTTACTGAGGACAAAGTTAATAATTAACTGATAGATTACATGAATTGTGATGAAGTAGGCTGGTGTAAAAGTTAGTCTGAAAGAAAGATGTTCAAAATGAAGAGAATGAACAGACCAAGATGTTGAGCTAGTGAATAAAGGCAAGAACACTCCTTGTTTTATGTGTGATTGGCAGATGGATGATTATATTACTATCTGAAATGAGTTCGTCAAAACTGAGATGATGCGGGAGTAATACAGGTCTATTTCATGAGAAGAAGAATTAGGTAGCGTAAAAGTTATGCCCCCTATATATTTAAGATGTGCTAGGTGACTATGATGGTGCCAGAGAGAATTGTATGGTGAATGGAGGGTAGGAGAAGGATATCATTAAGACCCATGGTGACTTACCCAATCTCCACAGAGATACCAAGGGGGTATATAGGTCGAAGCTTGACCAGTGTTACTGTCAGGATACTGTCATTTGATCATTAGGTGGCGCTCATAAGTGTCTTTTGGGACCCAGCCTTTGCACCAGAATATGGCTGTACATTCTTCCACACCTTACATCCTAGCTCAACACCACACTCCAGTTCAGATCCTCATGCATCATGGTCCATGTAATCCTTTCTATGACCACATCGTGCCTAGATCATAGCCTGGTGGTAGGTATAGGTCCAGGATCCTACATTTTTTCTGACCCTTTCATTAATTCATGGACTTTCCTCCTTGACGCCCATCTCCACTCCATTCCCGATTTTTCTAATCGCCTTATAGTATCTTTTGTTTTTCATAGTCTTCCCATTATCAAGTACCAGATCAGCCTTCCGTTCATTGGCAGTTCCTTGATACCTAACACCTGGTTTATTTCTTGGATTTCAGTCCTGTGAGTGCAATGTGCAGAAGCTTGCAGCAGTCTTCACTGCAGAGATTCCTCGTGTTCTAATGCTGTCCAGCTGCTCTCCCTCCAGCTTGCTCATTGATTCTGTGTTCTATGGTTTCTCTTATTTCTCGCTCCTAATTCCAATTTTGCAACTTAGTCTTACCTGTTTATGTTCCTTGTTATTTCTACCTCTTTCTCCCTGTGGTTGCCATTGTTCCTTAATGAATGCAGATTCCCTGCCTTTTCTTCCTGTGTTCCTTACCCTGTTTGCATACTTTCATTATCCTGCCCTTGCTATTGTGCGGGTATCCCAGTTTCTTTTTCCAGTGTTCATAGTTCTGTGTGCTGATTTCTACTGCAGCCCCGTTCCTGTTCTCTGGTTCTGGTGCTGCTTTTATCTAAGTCCGGTTTTGTCATTAGTGTTTCCTGCTCTATCCCCTTTAGTCCTTCCCTGTGTTAGTGAGATTCAGAGGCGTGCTGCTTCTGGCATAGAGACTCTCCCAGCGCTCGTCTTCTATAAGTGTCTAGGAAGACTCTGATTAGCTGCTTCTTGCCATTTTCTAGATTTTCTAACCTCACAGAGAGGTCACTTTCCAAGGAGCATGAAAACTATTATTTAGGATAGTCTGTCTATTGATTTCCTGCGTGTTCCCTATGGTTGTTTAAAGTTTGAATTTGAGAAGCCTTCCTAGTTTCTCTTTTACATGTTTGCCCAGTTCGTGTACTGTTTCTTGATCATAGATTGATCCAACCCGCTCCAGTCCTCAGCTTCTCTACTGTTTTCTTTTCTAGCATTCATATAGTCTCTTGTGCGCGATAAACCCCTCCTCTTGAATTCACGTGTACCTATAAAGAACAAGCAGAGTCTTTAGTTTGTTTTTTCCTGATCTAGGAAGGATTTCTGACATCCTAAGAGAGCCAAACTAGAGTTATACTTTCAAGCTTTTGCACTTAGCTGTAATGGTTGTGCTGGACCACTGTGGTGCGCGTCATGTAATCAGAGGCACCAATGGCAAAGCTGAAATGACCAATAGGATGAATGTTGCATCATGGTCAAAAAAGCTTATACAGGAGTAGTTCCTGTAGCTTGGGAGAGCAGCGAGAACCCCTCAGATGGAGCCAGTTAATACCTATTTACCTTGCTTTTTTTTATAGCACATAATGCGAAAGCTAAGCATACTCCCTCATCTTTTTGTCCCAGGAGTGTGCAGAGGCACAGGGAAACAACGCGGTGTATCCATATTAACCCTGGTTGCCATGACTAAGCTCATGCTTCCATGCTCCACAATCAACAGCATAATCATAACATGACACCTTCTTCAATGTAGGTATTGCATGTTTAGATCATTTTAACTGCACTAGATAAGGGTTGGGAAGCCGATAAAAAGATCTGAGCTTGAGACACAGGGCATAATGTGTAATTGGAGAAGAAATGTGACAGTACAGAAAATAAGGAGGTGTGGCAGAAGCATCGGAAACACAACATATTTCTTATGAGAGAAAAGTAAATTTTCAGCTTCAGAAAAACACTGAAAGGGACAAACGATCAACCATGTGGATTGCTTCAGGCACTGTTAGAAAGTCTCATGTACTCATAACATTCTCCAAAATCAGGCAAAAATCTGGCCTTCACATTTAATTGAAAATGTAATTAAATATACTATTTATGGGTGACAAAAAATTATATTTCCCACAAGGGTCATACCTAGCACTTCTAATTTGGCAACAAACATGAGTATCAATTCTAATGGCAATCCAATCACGTAGTAACCGATGCAGTACACCACTGCCCCAATCTTTTGCTTTCCCATTCCTTTAAGAATTCCATTTGATGTGCACTGTGAAGAAAGAAAAATGTCGGTGATTTATAACAGCCATTGCTTTGAAATGATAATAAAGGACACATGTGATTAGAAAAAGCGAAACCAAGTGCAACTATTAGAAGATGATCTGATACTTCGATTCCAAATTATGAAGGGTTATCCAGTGGCAAAGGGATTATTTAACAGCAATTCACCATTCAGGCAAAAACACAATTTCTTATACGATTGCTATACAAAATCTTGTGTCATAACTATTTTCTAAAGGAAGATAAATATTATTTACAATTGTGGGGAACAGCAATAAGCTCAAATGTAGCTCAGATTATGCTATAATTTTTACGTACCATTTCAAGAACAAACATACACTACATAAAAGCAATTTAAAACAAACCATAATGAGGTTGCAAAGTTGTATTGATGTATGTGGCATCTAGTGGAGCTTTAAGAACGGTTTTGGAGAGCTAAATGAACCTGTGATCACTGGAGTTTCTGAAATAGATTATTTATATGTAACGATAAGAATTGATAAATCATGACTTGCCACTTATGTTTATACCAAAAAAACAGACAGGAACACATTTTTACATAATCAACAATTAACATCCAGCCAGTGGTGACCATTTAGTTTAGGAGGCCTGACTACCCCATCTTGAGGTAGTTACTGCATTTGAAAGTCTCACTTCATGGACACATCAAGGGAGAGTTACAGCCACAGAGTACCGACCTACACCTTGTCTGACTTGTCCGGATGAGGAACCTCCCACTCGTGTGCAGCAGGCGCAGTCGAGCAGTCGAGCAGGCGAGCGAGCGAGCGAGCGAAAGGTGGAGGCGGAGTGGGAGCAAGCACGGGGGGCTGCCGGACTACTGGCGGGCTGACGGCAGGTTCTCAAGGCAACGGCGCTGCAGTCCGTGCAAAGGAGCAGGGGGAGCGGCGTGCAAAATTTGGACATCAGCAGCGGCTTTTGCACGGCTCCCGTGGCATCAGCAGTTCCAGCGGCTCTCAGTGGCCCTCGGCTGAAGGTGGTCGGAGCGTAGCCAGGCCCAGAGCTGCGGGGTGAACAGCGAGCCAGCCTCCCACAAGCCCTCCACAAGCACCGTGAGTACCCGCAGCCTGCTTGGGGGAGCTATACAAATCTACAACTTTGCAACGGCCGGGCGTTCGCCTACGCTGCGACTTGTGAGTTGCTTGCCCCCACGAACCCTGAACTTTAAACTTGTGTCAATGCTCTGCCCACCTAAGACCTCAAAAGGCTTCAATATTATATGGCTTCAACGCCGGCTTTAGGTTTCATAAGGCCAGCTAAGGACTCTAAACAGGGGCCCAAAAAAAGGTGCTACTGAGGGGGACTGTGGACACATTTCTCACCTCCGATACGGCGTTACTGAACCGCAAGCGCCTCCTAAGTCCTAAGTCCTAAGCCCTAAGTCCTAAGCCCTAAGTCCTAAGTCCTAAGTCCTAAGTCCTAAGTCCCCCAAGGCTCCTTCTCATACATCTTCTGACCCAGCCCACGTTTTGCGTTCCGCCTAGCTGTTCACGTGGGGCAGAGGAGACCAGAGAAGACTGGCCGCGAGCTGTGTGCAGGTGTGTAGCGCTGAGTCCAGCGCTGGGAGAACAACACCGCCGCAAGCTCGCAGCAGGGAGACTACTACTGCCAGGAAAGTCGCAGAGCAGGGAGAATACTACCGCCAGGAAAGCCGCGAAACTGCGGAGCCGCAAACCGGTATTACTAGGTGAGTCGGAGAGTCGGGGGAGGTCGGCAGTGCACGGAGCATACGGTGCACACGGAGTTGGCCGGTGGCCGGTGGGGAACCACAAAATTACCTAACGGGAATTAAGGAGTCGCGGGAGACGCGGCCCCAGCAGCTCCTGTTGCCCAGAGGCTCGAGCAGGGATGAGCCGGGGGAGCTAGGAGCGGAGCAGCGCCCGCGTCTGCGTCTGCAGCAGTTTGGTGCAGACCCAGCGCAGACCCAGTCAGTGCAGACCCAGTGACCTCGTCGAGAGGAATAAGCAGAGTAAACAGAGGGACTGAGGACTGGGAGGCAGGGCAAGATTGCTGTCAGCGAGATAGCTGTTAGGCGGCAGTCGCTGACCCTCCCCGCCTCGGCTGGTGCTGGTTCTGCCTGCCCCCAGCGGCCCCCAGTGCCCTCACTTACCCAAGCTGTGTGGCTCTGAGAGTCAAATCCAACTATTAGCAACCAGCTATTAGCTACCAGCTACCCAACTATCCAGCTAAACTGCCTCCGGGCCAGTATGAGGTCTGGAAAAGTGAGAAGGACCATCACAAAACCAGTATCAAAACGAAAAAAGGGGGCCACAAGAGACGTTGGAGCCACTCTATCACCTACAGATGAAGACCTCTGCAAAATAAGGGCCACTAAGGGAAAGGACAACTCGAACGATACCAATTCCGCCAACAAAATCGGCGATGACACGGGCTGCCTTTGGTTCACTGGCACAGAAGCCAATAAAGATAACAACTTAGTAATTGCAATGGACCCATGCAATTCAATAAAACCAAGTAAGCTAATAAAAGGAGCGAAAAGAGGAAGAACCGAAGATCTCATAACCATTGATGGAGAACCAGCTAGGAAAACTTCATACTCTTACCAACCAAAAATGTACACGAAATTTGCGTTTTTAAAACATCCAGGAGCAGCAATTTTCACAAACAATGGAAACCTAGAAGGCCTACCAACTCCATTGGAGCCTGGGAAGATAGAATATCTACCATTACATGAACAAAAAATACCGGAATCAGAAAAAACTAAGTTACAGTAGTGGATATACACACCGCTAATAATCTTACGACATCAATTGAAAGCAGCTTAACAATTAACAATGAAGAAGACGGAATACTATACTCAACAGCAGACCCGCAAGCGGAGCTCAATAGTCAACCAGACACCAACCTGACAAACCCTCAAGGCATATAGACTCAGCTCAGGAGGATAAAAACAGAAAGCTCCCCAGACAAGGACACAACACTCAGTGGGTCAAGTATAGACAGAGCATTAGATGTCTCCATTATTCTAGAACAACATGACCCACAGGACGGGGGAGATCAACAAACAGGTCCGCCATGGCAAAGACCCCGCAGCGTGTGGGACGCTAGGATAGTAACATCATGACAAAATAGCAGCCTCTCACCGATGCCGAAGAGTGCTAAAGACGGCCCCCACACGGCCCCAAATGAGCAGAGCGATACGGGCCGCCTCAACACGCCAATAAATCGGCAAAGGGAGAATCCATACGCAATAGACAGCGACATGTCTTTTCTTGCAACACAGGAGTGGCAAGATCTAGTGGTGGCATTCAATCTAAATTCCACTATAACTTCAAGCACCAGGAAACCAGAGAGCGAGAGCAAAAGCACGTTCATTACCTTCTGGGCAAACCCATTAAATACAATTCAACTATCAGCAGCAGCCTTACAATATCAATCAGAGAAATTAGACATGCAGTTAACAGTACTGCAAACACTAGCTGAATTCACCTCAGGGATTGAGAAGAAACTAGGCGACTTAAATGGCTTAATAAAAAGGGGTCAGGAAGCAGCAGAACTTTCTGCTATAGCAAGGAACAGAATGCGACTGCTCCCCAATAATTAACAAACTATCGACACTACCAACCATGCTAGAGAACCTTCTGGTCAATCTGAAGCCAACCGTACCATCAGACTTGACAGATCCAGTCAAGGAGGGAACCGTCGTAAGGGACTCCCAACCACACGGAATCACAGAAATCAAAGAAAAAGCAGAGAACGAGTTGCTCCAAAACGAGAAGCCTGTTCCTCTATTGCCAGACAACCACCAAAAAATGCACTCCCAAACCTCTCACCTCAAGAAACAGCCACAACAGAGGTGCCTACAAACTCACGAATCCGCCGGAAAAAAAAAAGGAAGGGCAGGAACAGGAAAATGACAGCCATGGCCCATGAACAGGAGGGGCACTCAGTGGAATCCCACAGCCAAGCGGAACAAGAAGAGACGGCGGGACTTTTAAACCAGGCCGAGCAGACCCCGCCCTTGGGTAAAAAACTGTCAACCACAAGGACCCCCATCAAACTTAAAATCCCAAGATCAACGGATCTATTAGATACAGCAATAGAACATCCTGGGCACGAGGATGTTATAAAGGCACTACGCTCACATCAGCAGGAAAGATTCGAAATAGAGTCTGACTCACGCAGTACAGCAAGGAGCCACATCGATACAAATTGTGAAACAGTCGGCCCTGGAGCAGGAATTGGAACAACCTATAACAAGGGCAACTTCAGCCACAACTGTTAACACCAATGGCCAAACCTTCACCGGGGCTAACCATCCTGACCAAACCGCAGCCCGAGTATCCAGAGACATTTCAATAAAAAAGACAGATATACTAATATTCGCTCCAGAGTACAAATCTAGGGGCAGAATGGACACCTTGAATAGAGGAAACATAATTAAATTAATTAATCAATCAATCAATCATGGAATTTATATCGCGCACTACTCACCCGGAAGGGTCTCAAGGCGCTTAGGGAAGGGGGTCTGCTACTGCTCGAACAGCCAGGTCTTGAGCTGTTTCCTGAAGGCCAGGTGGTCCTGGGTCAGCCGCAGGTGGACGGGTAGGGAGTTCCAAGTCTTAGCCGCCAGGTAGGAGAAGGATCTTCCTCCGGCGGTGGCTCTCTGGATGCGAGGGGCGAGGGCGAGGTTCGCGGAACGTAGCTGGCGGGTGGGCGTGTAGAAGGTGAGGCGGTCGTTGAGGTACCCTGGGCCCAGGTCGTGGAGGGATTTGTGTGCATGGGGGAGGAGTCTGAACGTGATCCTCTTGTTGACTGGGAGCCAGTGCAGGTCTCTCAGGTGGCACGAGATGTGGCTGCGTCGGGGGACGTCCAGGATGAGTCGGGCGGAGGCGTTCTGGATACGCTGAAGTCTTTTCTGAAGCTTGGCTGTTGTACCGGCGTAGAGGGTGTTTCCGTAGTCTAGTCTGCTGGTGACGAGAGCCTGGGTGACCGTTTTCCTGGTCTCGGTCGGGATCCATCAGAAGATCTTCCGGAGCATGCGGAGGTTGTGGAAGCAAGCTGAGGAGACGGCGTTGACTTGTCTGGCCATCGATAGGGTGGAGTCCAGGATGACGCCCAAGTTGCGTGCGTGGTCCGTTGGTTTGGGTGCGGTGCCTAGTGCCGGAGGCCACCAGGAGTCGTCCCATGCGGAGGGCGATGGTCCCAGGATGAGGACTTCTGTCTTGTCCGTGTTCAATTTCAGGCGGCTGATGTTCATCCATTCAGCGACGTCTGTCATCCCTTCGTGTAGGCTGGCTTTGGCGGTGTCGGGGTCTCTGGAGAGGGAGAGAATCAGCTGGGTGTCATCGGCGTAGGAAATGATGTTGAGGTTGTGTTGGCGTGCGATGGCAGCGAGGGGTTTCATGTAGATGTTGAAGAGAGTGGGGCTGAGCGACGATCCTTGCGGGACGCCGCAGATGACTTCGGTGGCCTCGGAGCGGAACGGAGGGAGGCGTACTCTCTGTGTTCTGCCGGAGAGGTATGAGATGATCCATTCCAGAGCCTTCCCTTGGATGCCGGTGTCGTTGAGGCGTTGGACTAGTGTGCGGTGGCAGACAGTGTCAAATGCTGCGGAGAGGTCTAGGAGGATGAGTGCCGCTGTTTCACCGTTGTCGAGCAGGGCTCGGATGTCGTCAGTGGCTGCGATGAGGGCGGTCTCGGTGCTGTGGTTGGCTCTGAATCCAGACTGCGATGGGTCGAGGGATCCGTTCGTCTCGAGGAAGGCTGCCAGTTGCTTGTTGACGACCTTCTCGATGACTTTGGCAGGGAAAGGAAGGAGCGAGATGGGGCGGAAGTTCTTGAGGTCGGTCGGGTCCGCTGTTGGTTTCTTCAGCAGAGCGCTGAGCTCGGCGTGCTTCCAGCTCTCCGGGAAGGTGGTTGTGTTGAAGGAGGTGTTGATGATGTCTCGGAGGTGGGGTGCGATGGTAGAGGCGGCCTTGTTGAAGACATGATGGGGGCACGGGTCGGTCGGAGATCCGGAGTGGATGGTGTTCATCATGCGTGACGTGTCTTCGGGGGTCACCTCGGTCCATGTCTGGAGGGTGGCGGCGGGGTGCGTAGGTTCGACCGATGGGTGCGGGGGTGGAATGCCGAAGCTGTTGTGGATGTCGGCGATCTTGCGGTGGAAGTACGAGGCGAGGGAGTCGCAGAGGTCCTGTGAGGGAGTGATGTCGTTGTTGCCGGTGCTGGGGTTGGAGAACTCCTTGACGATGTTGAAGAGCTCCTTGCTGCCATGGGCGTTCTTGTCTAGTCGTTCCTTCAGAGATTTCTTCTTGGTGGTGCGGATGAGCTGGTGATGTCTGCGAGTGGCGAGTTTGAGTGCGGTCATGTTGTCGGCGGTCTTGTTGAGGAGCCAGGCCTTCTCGAAGGTGCGGCAGGCCTTCTTGGAGTCCTTAAGTTCATCGGTGAACCAGGGGGCCTTCTTGCTTCTGGGCCTGGTGAGTGGGTTCTTCAGTGGGGCGAGGTCGTCGGCACAGGAGGTCAGCCACTGCGTGAGGTGGAGGGCTGCTGTGTTAGGGTCCGTAGTCCTGACAGGTGGGCTCTGGCTGAGGGAGGTGGCGAGCTGGTCGGCGGTGATCTTGCTCCAGTTTCTGTGGGGAACCTGCTTCGGGTGATGGTGGACCGTGTTCTTTCTGAAGCTGAAGTGGACGCAGCTGTGGTCAGTCCAGTGAAGTCCGGTGGAGTGGCTGAAGGTGACGTGTTTGCTGGATGAGAAGAGGGGGTCGAGCGTGTGGCCGGCGTAGTGGGTGGGGGTGTTGACCAGTTGCTGGAGTCCGAGGTTGGCGAGGTTGTCCAGCAGGGCGGTGGTGTTGCGGTCATTGTTGTTCTCCAGGTGGAAGTTGAGGTCCCCGAGGAGGATGTAGTCGGCGGAGGGGAGGGCGTGAGGGCTGATGAAGTCCGTGATTATTATTACATCTATCAAAGGTCTGGAAGGCATCACCACAACCAACTTACTTCAAATTGAATTCCAACCTGTACTCGACCAGTCCAAACTAGAAACGACAAAGACAACATGGGCGTCAAATGATCTGGTCGACCGGATTTTAGGAGAACTTAACAAATTCGCTCAATGGGGAATAAGGCTGGAACCAGGCAGAAGGCCAGCCTACCCAACACCGTTTTTAAAGGAGAGTGAAAAAGAACACCCGCTCAAAGTTACATCAATTCTAAAAGGAGCCCTCAGCCAGTCGCCAGGCCGCCAAGGAAGGTCCTTATATACTAAAACGGTAATAACGAAATCTACAGCTCCTAATCAGGACATAATACAGCGAACAATAACAAACAGAGGTGGGCAATGACAAGGATTCCCTGTGCAGCCCTCAACACACACAACATTGAACAACCTCAGAGTATGTATTTGGAATATCAATGGCTTGGCTGACAAATTGGATGATCATGAAACACTAAAATACTTAAGGACATTTGACTTGATACTACTTCAAGAAACCTGGGAAGAAGCTGAGATAGCCCTTGAAGGCTACATGACGCAAATCGTCCCAGCTACCAGGACCTCACCCTTTGGCCATAGCTCAGGCGGATTAATGATCTTTGCCTCAATCCTCATAGTAAGATCAATGAAGGAAATAAAGATTAAAACTATAGCTCCTAACGTCATACAGGCGATTAAGATAACAATCAACACCAGAAAGCCCGACCACCGCCTGGTAATAGTTAACTCTTATATACACCCGAAGCACAGACGGAAAGGTGCATGAGAGCTGGTCAAAGAGATAGCAAGAATTATGGACGAGGGGGAAGTTGGAAATGTAATCTTGGCAGGAGACTTTAACCTCTTTCTTTTTGGAACCGCAACGGACGGTGATTTGGTACACGAACTTAACAGAGCCTGGGGAATACCAACCCAGGCACAACCATTTCCAACTAAACAAAGCAACTGTTCGAACCAATTGTTAAAAGAATTAGAGTAATTAAACCTAAGGGCGCTGAACGGCCGGTATAAAGAAGACACTCCTCCAGCATCAATCTACCATTCAACAGCAATTTCCTCCTACCTAGACTATGCTTTTGCAACTCTCCCTCTATTTGACATCATCAAATCATTTATGCTGGGCGTTAGTGATTAAAGTGACCATTTGCCAAAAGAAATCGTTCTAAGGATAACCAGAGATAACCCTACAGAAGTTAGGGCATGCGCTAGATCCGAATATACATCAGACTTCAAACGCATAAGATATAAACAAAAAAACATCGAAGAACTGTCTTTAAACGCGAAGGAGCTTACTCATCAGGGCAATTTGGTTGTAAACCCAATAGAGGCCTGGGAGTGGTATACAAAGACTCTGGGGACCAAATATGCAACAAAATTCAGGCCAGTCAAAGGCAAAACTCCTAAGTCTGTACCGAGTAAGACAAACACGCTGGAGATAAAAAGAATTAAACGGAATATAAAGCAAATTTTAAACCAACTCCGTATACAGCCTAAAAAAGGGACTTTGCAAGACGCTCTACGCGGTTTAAAAGCAAGCCTAAGAAAGGCAACATGGGAAATCAAAAGACAGGCGAATGACGAACTCTGGGCAAAAATAAAGTGCGATTCGAAACTAAAAAACAGTGCCAAATTTTGGCAAAACAATTCACAGCTTGCAGCGGCCAGGCCATCAAGGAATAAACTCCCACATATCAGAGGTAGTTTGGGCTGACTACCTGCATAATCACTTTAACCAAACCGACGAAGGTAACCCCACTGCCCTGACAACACAAGAAACAGATAACAATCAGATGGTCAATGAAACAGGAAAGACTGAAAAAGGGTCTAGAAATCCCAAGGAAAGGATAATGGGAAAATACGATCAAAAGAAGACTGATGGGGCAAAGAACAACAGCACATTAACGAGCATCATAGAGAACAAAATCAACATAACAGCGTATTGGATAAAAATTCAAATAAAGAAAGGGAAAATGGAAGGAGCTCCAGGCCCAAATGGGATACCACCGATGATATTTAAGCAGGACATCGAATTCTGGAGCAACACACTAGTACCGCTCAATGTGGGCATACAAGAATTAGAAATCTGCCCGGAATCCTGGCAAGGATCGACCATAAGCCCAATTCATAAGCAAGGAGACATCTTGGGCAGCGTCAAACCACATAATCACGGCAAATCAAACAGGGTTCTGCAGAGGACAAGGAACTACCACCAATGTTATGACAGACGCGGCCAAAGTAGGAAAGAACTCGCTGTTTCTATGTTTCATCGACTACAGCTCAGCCTTCGACCATGTGGACCGGGGCAAACTTTGGCGAAAGCTATACAAATGGGGGATACCGCAACCCCTCCTGAAGCAGCTAATCTTACTTCATACGAACACCTGGGTTAAGATTAAGCTGGGAGACGGGACGCACCTCTCCAGGCGAATCAACACCTCTAAAGGACTGAAGCAAGGGTGCGTCCTAGCCCCTATTTTGTTTAATCTTTTCCTGGCAGACCTACCAGGGGAATTGGACAGCACCAAATCGCATGCCCCACGGTTGGGGGACATCACGCTGTCCAACCTCCTCTATGCTGATGACCTGGTTCTAATAAGTCGAACTCCAATTGGCCTTCAGCAACTTCTAAACACTACCAGCACATTTTCACAGCGTAATGGATTAAAAATCAACCTAAAGAAAACAAAAACTATGGCTGTGAATTATAAGAAGGCCAGGAAAAACTGCTGGTACCTGGACGGACATAAACTGGAGCATGTAGCGTGCTACAAATACCTGGGAGTCCTAGTAGACAGCAGAGGCTCGTCCAAACCGCAATTGGAGATGCTACAACGAAAAGGCATCATGAGTTGTCTCGCGATGATCCCCCTGAAGAAAATATTGCCAGACTATACGCTTGACCCGCTTCTGCAAGTATTGAGAGCTCGCCTTCAACCGATGCTAACATACGGGAGTGAATCAACTCTCGGAAAAGATGCTCTTACCCTCGACAGAGTGATCAGCAAAACTTACAGATCCATCTTTCGGCTACCCAATTATGTATCTCCTGCGCAAATCCGTTTGGAGTTCGGGGTTCAAAAACAGACAGTGGAAAGAAGGGGCAGCTTCATAAAATGCTGGCATAAGATTAGAAATGCAGAGCAAGGCACTTTAAACGCCCACCTTTGGATTGAGCTGCAGCATCGAGAACGATCATACGCAAGGAAGTATCTGATGGAATCGTTAGAAGTACTCGAACTGTCTGACCTCTGGAACACCCCAGTAGATCACAAAAGTTTTAAAAAACTAGTAACAAAGGTTACAAAAATAACATCGCTACTAGAGGACAAGGAAACTCTAGCAAAAAGGGCACACGGATGGACAGTCCTAAACGATTATAAAACATTAAAGCCTCAAGCATATATGGACCACCGATTCAAACAGAAGACCAAAGAGAAATTTTTAAAACTACGACTCGGTATACTACCAATTCTCCCTCACCTGGCTCCATGGAAAAGGAATCAGGAAGACAAAACTTGTCGTCTCTGCAGTACAGGACCTGAATATGTATCTGCTCAATCTTAATGGACAAAAGGAGATCCTTATTACGTGCAATATGGAAACAAAAGGGTATTAGAACCTGTAGACACGCAGTCAAAGTATGTTTCAATCCGCAGGAGACTCAATTAAACTGCAGACTTACAAAATACTTTGACGTAGTGGCGGAGAGAATTAAGGAGACACAAAACGAGGAACCTGAGTAACAGACAGACAGTGCCACTGAGCACAAACTTATGGGCCACAGCTCTAACGAACAATAATAAAAATGTAAACTATTAATATGAACTTCATAACTTTAACTCCTGGCAATTAATTTTTACTTTTGATATGTATCTCTTTTAAAACTGTGTATCTTAAATTGTAAGTTTTAATTAATTGTGCAATAAATTTAATTTTAATTAATTTAATTCTTTAATTAACATCCTGAAGGACGAATATAGGGGTTACCTTACTGGAAAATACTGAGATATAAATAAATCAATGGAAAATCATTTTGGAATTGAACAGTAGAAACTGAAGGAATATTTTTAGGAATTGTTAAATGGACAAATTGTCAAAGTCAAATTCAACACATGAGAACAATTGTTAAAACATAATGCAAATAACAGCTAGAAGAAACTAAAATACATTAGTGAGTCATTCAATTAGAAGTATGATTTTGGAATGCTGAAAGCAGATTGACCCAGATTGAAAGCCATTATTAACAGACGTTTTTTTTATATATAGTGGGAATAATGTAATATTTATATAGTTAAAGTAAGTTTGTACATGATAGTTTAAAGAACATTCTACAAAATTATTCAAGTTTTCATTCTGACTGTCTTGTAAACAACATCTTGGATCCCAGATATAGGGGAAAATCACAAAGTGTGACATTTTCAGTTTTAACGGATGGCAGAAGGACAGTGCACTGTAAAACACTACTAAACACATCAACACAATACACAAGCAGTCATGCTGCCCCAGGCTAATTTACAATACTAGTCCCTAAAACAGCACAAAGTTACCTGTTGAGAGTAGCTATATCTCAGCAATTAACTTAAACAACAGTCTAGGGGATAGTGGTGTTACTTGTAACGCTCATCAATCATCATATGAACTCTGCAGATTTGGATGGTTGCATTCTCTTGCTGTATGACAGCGTACCATCCAAACCATGAATCTGTGGAACGCCCCACACTATGTCCTATGCCAAACCCTTACAAACCAAAATAACCGACCTAATTGTTGAGCATACTTACAGCAATAGACTCAAATGTGTGGTAGAGTGTATATACCAGTAGTGTGTGAGCAGTCAATGAAACGATCTCTCTGTTGAAGGAAGACAAACAGCAGTCACAAAGGTGGCAAATTAGCAATATATTTTAACTTCTTGATGAGGACGATATTTAGGCTTTACGCAATTTTTTATGTTCGATTTTTCTCAGCACGTGTACAGCTAAGGCAGCACCTGTGCATTTGGAGAGAAATCTGTATAGCAAGATTTCTCCAGAAATACTTTGTAATCATTACTCTCTGATCTCCAGGTCCAAAGTGGTTGGGCAGCAAAATTAGATTGTTCTTCAAAGACTTTTTATGTGAAGACTACTACTGATATAGTCTCTTGTTAACACCAAGCCACTTATGCGGGTGGGCAGTATCAAAATACAAGAGTTGAGTAATAGAAGTTGAACACATTATTAAATGTTTAAATGTAATTCAAACACTCCTAACCCACAAACATCATAAACCATTAGCACTCATTCTCCTTGAATTAACTCAATTTGCCTTACATCAGGCAGGATTAATGCCCCTGGAATAGTAACAGCAATTCAGAAGTAAAATGTAAAATAGCAATAGTTATGAAAAGCACTCTCAGCAGATATAGTACTTTTCCAAATCACTTATCTTTAGCAGGACTACTACACCCATGGGTGTGACATGTTGAGTTGAAGCTTGATATGATTTTGCCACAGGCAAGTGATCATGAGGAAGTGATCACTGCGCTTGTCACATCCCAGTTGAAGACTATATATTTAGGAGTAAACCCAATTGATGGCATCACCATTCAGCTTCACGATCTGTTATCAATGCTCAACACTCACCTCGTGAACATATTGAAAATAAAATACTGCCTCTATAACCAATTGTGATTTTTTGGATCTGAGGATGAGGTGCCCAGTCTCACTGAATTGATAAGATGCATATGTAGTTTCTGTTACTCTCTTTGCCTAAATCGATACAAATGCAATAGATTCTAAAAGAGTACTAGAGTTACAAAAAAACATAAAATGTGTATCCTCTATGTTCAGCATCAGTTTGTTTTGGCTTCCACATTCAGTCCAATCAAATTGCCGTTATGTAAATGAATATGAACCATTTCTATGCAGTTACCAAGAGGACATCGTCTATTTAGGTATGCCACTTTGAACTTTGAATGACTAGACTTTGGTAATGCCAACTTTCTGCTGGGCTGTTTACATGGCCATTTTATATATCTCTCTTCAAGGTAAGTCTTACCACTATTTTTCTTCCTGGTCACTGAAACTTTGTTTTCCAGCAGTATTTGTCTTCCAAACATCAGAATTGGGAAAGGTGGTACAATATGTAAAACCAGGTACGCTGCCACCAACCTTACAATGCTTCAAGGATTTTAATTCAGAGTTATTTTAATATGTGGAAGGGTTTTCTACACGGTTTAGTGACAGGTGCCCATCACATAAAGCTGGTGGATGCCCAGTGTCAACACATTTATTTAGAAGTGGAGGCATCATCTGATTCCTGGCACAGTAGTCATAGCTGACTATGCCAATTGAAAATCTCTAGCCAGAACACATCCACTACAGGCATGTCTTTCTTGTTCACAGATGCTTTCTAAACCACGATGGTTGCATGCATAAAAAGGTTACAATGTACCAGACAAGCAGGATAAACCATCTCAGCATTACTGAAAGGGGAATGGATGTGATGGTTTAGTTTCTGTGTTTGCCAAGAAAAGAGGTGGAGGTGGTGTCACAACAATTGTTTTAAACTAACTGTTCACTTATACTTAGAATCTGCACCAGTTTGATTAGATTAATTTTTAATTTGCATTGTATTGATTGCGGCTTTATTTTAGTTCCTGGATCCATACTGAGACAATGGTCCCTATTCACATAAAAAACCCAAAAAGAGCATGCAGAGATATACACCTCTGCCCAAGCATACAAATTTTTTGGCAGTTCACTAAAGTATGCATGGAAAGATGCATCAGGCTCAAGTTTCCAGGTGCGCATCTAGGAATGTCATTTTGTTTTGTTTTAAAGTTTGCACCCTGTAATTTTCTTCTCACCAAATGTGGGGGTAGATCCATTCCCCATCCCACCCTGGAAAAGGAATTACTCAGCCCTTTGCTTACCTGAGACCAATTTACCATTAAGAATAGGCCCCAATGTAAAATATTAGTAAATATGTCATTCAGTTAATTAGGAGAGCGAAACATACATTCAAGACCGGATTCTATACCTCCATATTTTTCTTTCAGTTAATTAGGAGAGCGAAACATACATTCAAGACCGGATTCTATACTTCCATATTTTTCCACAGTAAAACATGTTTCCCAGTAGAAAAAAAATATATCCTCTTTGGATATTTCTACCATCAGGATATTCACTGGAGCATGCAAAGTGGATCCTGAATATGCTGTTATTGCATGCTTTGCATAGATTAACCTGGCGTGCTTTCAGGGATACAGGAAATCTTTAAAATCTGAACAATCTAACAAATCATAGCTTGAATCCACAATACACAACCATACCAATTTTCTGTGATTTTGGTCTACTATTAATAAAACAATAATATATAAACATCATTAAAACACTGCAATTATATTTCAAACAAAAGTAGCACAAATAATCTTTAAGCAATGCACAGCACATTGTTTTGATTAAACTGTGAATACTCACTCATCAGTAGTGAAGAGTCTCGCAATCACTGTCCTTGACATTGCTATAACAGTGATATCAATGACGATCAAAACACCTGAAAAATATTGCGCAATCCACAAAACATTTACTGAGAAACTCAGAAAATGACAAAGAGGAATACATTGTATTATGTAGTGGCATTTACTCTCTAACACAATTCACACACACAAACTAAATTCTGTTTGAATTGTAAACTATTGATATAATATTCATATTTTCCCTATTTAGATCTACACTATTGAATTTCATATATTCATCAATTCAAATGCATGTTCTTTTCAATACAAATGACCAGTAGTGATGGTGGTTTGATGATTGTTTCATTGCAGTACGGATCTTGCTTTTCCAGTTATTTTTCCTACATAGTAAAAATGGTTTCACAGGAACATAAGATGGTGAAAAGACATTAGGGCTCCTTTATTGATTGTTTCTTTCAACAACATTCCACAATATCCAAGTAGAGTAAATAAGCTGCATTATTAGGGGAGTGAGGTAGCTTTCTTTCAAGGTGATGGCAAGCAAAATCTTTGCTAGGTATACACCAAATCAAGATGAAGTAAATCTACAAGCTATATACCTAAGAAACGTACTAAATCAGTTAGTGGCTATCTGTGTGTGACTCAGAAAGTTTGTTTTTCAATTGACAGCAGCTTGGGCAATAGTTTGCGGCTCTGCACAATAAGCGCATCCTGCACCACAGGCACTTATTCCGCAGACTATAAATGTTATTATGGGCAAAGCGACAACAAAGCGAGACAAGATTCCATTTTGGATGCCTCTCACAATGAATCAATTGGAAGCAGTCTAGCTTCACACAACACCCCAGGATAAACACAGAATGCTGATGATGTATGTATCACTTGGTATGGTACCACATTTAGAAAAGAATACTAAATTTTTTACAATATTTGTGATTATTTACACTACTACTCATGGCACACCCTTGGTAGTGATGTTAGTAGGAGATTTAAAACAGACACATAATAGGCATGGAGAGGCACCTGCATTTGATTTGGGTATGAAATTCATAGGGAATTTTAAAAAACTTTCCTAAATAGTTTTCAGGAGCATTGAAGGAGAAGTACAGTTTTGGTAGTGCACCAGTGTTAGAATGATGATCCTGTTCAAAATCACAAACTGGAGCTTCCTAGAGGTACATCAGAAACGTACTCTACTGTAGGCTGGGATTAGGTTATCAAGCCACTTAACCACAACTCAAAACAAAATGTGGGATTGGAGGTTCCATAAGCAAAAAGCTGTATGAGCAGAAGGTTAAAAAGAAAACCACGGCTCTAGCTTTGCCACAGTAGGAGTCCAGAAAGATAACATGGAAATATTGAGAAATTAAAACTCTGCGACTCTGCCGGTGGATTTAAAACTAAGCAGTGGTTTCTAAAGATTGTAAACCACTGCATACCACTCGCACCCTTACATATTTCGCAATGATTAAAAGTTGTAATAACTGCAGAGAATGTAAGGGTGCCGAGTGGTATTTGGCAGTGCTATTTTCTTCATCTAAATCATTCAATGAAATCATGCATTCATTTATAGACCTGGCTTTTCAACCAATATGCCAGCCGCTCCTGGCCTTCCCCTCTGCCTAGCCGTCCGTAGCGCCAAGACACCTAAGGGTATTTGCGCGCTCTACAAGTTGCTTAAATAAATAAATAAATATAGACGCAAAGGTGCAGTTTGTGCTAAGGAAACAGTACCAAATGCCCACTTTACCATGTCATGGAATTCTGCATATCTGACATACTTTTAATATAATTCTGCATGATTTCCCGGAATCCACCTCCACAAATTCTTCCCACTCCTAGTTAATAATGCAAGCTTTTTCCTTTTTAGTACCTAAGTGCTCCGTAAAAAATATGCATGTGAGTGGGCTTTATAGCAAGCTACAGCACAGTATAAAAATAAATGGGCAGATTTACCTTTCTTTCAGACAATGCAATGCAGCACGGCAACTTGCTGTACATCATCACGTTGAAGGAAGTGAGAAGAAATGCTCCATATTTACAAAAATATAGAACATTTCAGCTTGTTCCTTGCACTGGCGTACTATGTGCTGCTTAGCACCAACACAAGTATCCTTGCTCCATATTGCAAGGGCGTCTGCTTCATGGGCAGGATTGTTTTTGTGCAGGAAGGAGCACCTTCCTGCACAAAAAAATCCTTAGAGGAATATTCCTCTTTCTATATGTGCTGCAGAAGGCACAAGTTAATGGGGAGAAATAAAGATATTGCTCGTTGTTACGCCTCTGTCAGATAGGTGCGCCATTTTAGGGCAAAATCAGGTTTACAAGTCTTTGGAAATCTGGCTTTGCATTGAAATACATGGATGAGTGCATGGGAACGCCCATGCTAAACCCATGAAACTTCTTCCCGATGCAAAGTAACCCAAGACAGTTCTATGTGCTGCCTTGCATCACTTTCTATTTACTAAACCAAGCAAAGTGGCTTTGCATGGCTTAGAACATCCCAGATAAGAGCTTGTGTTGTCTTGCTACAATATGTGTCATGCAAGGACAACACAAGTGCTTAGTAAATCTGTACCCAAGTGAGCTGGGACAAATGATCTGTTCCATATGTTATTCCTGTAAAGTGTGAGCCTCAGGGTCATGCTCAATGGGGCACATGCATCAAGCTATTTTGCGATTGCAAATGTTGCGGATTGCAAAAAAAGGCTGTTCGCGATCACAAAATAGATAATTCCAATGCATGAAGCTCATTCGCTGAATTTCACATAAATTCGCGAATAGGAATTTGTTAATCCTATGCATCAAAAATTCACAAATACCGAATCTGTGAAAAACGCAATTAACATTTCTTAAATAAGAACAAATTCTATCAGGTGGTAACCATTTAAAGTTGAACAAATCATGTGCTATTCATCAGCAAACTACTTAAACAGTCCCAGAAGGCATCAGAATGTTTCACAATGGCAGCGCTTTACGTCATGGTGAGGATGATGAGGCTAAGAGCAGCAGCAGAGAGAACAAGGAGGATACAGGAGCACATTTTCAGAGTGTGCGTTACTTTTCTAGGGAAGACAGAGAAAGAGATTTATGATAAATATAGGCTGATTGCAGACACAATCCATGAGCTCATAGCTGAATTGGATCCAATACTGCAGCGTCAGACTCGCAGGACACATGCCATCCCCACTCATGTGCAGGTCCTATGTTTTCTGCATATCTCATCTTCAGGGAGCTTCCAGGGAGTAATTGCTGCAGGTGGAGCTATTTCCAAAAGTGCCCAATCGCGATTTTTTAACTCATTCCCTGATGCCATGTTGCGGAGGATACACAACCACACTAGGTTCACCACAATACCACAGGAATTGCAGCAAACTAAATTAGATTTTTATCATGTTGCCCATTTTCCACATGTCATTTGTTGCATTGATATGTAGCCATTTGTCCCGCCTCAATGAATGAGAATATTTACTGAAACCGCAAATCTTACCATTCATTGAACATTCAAGTAATCTGCAATTCTAAAAACATAATCACAGACATAGTGGCTAGTTACCCTGGCAATGCACATGACTCCTATATCTTCAGACATAGTGGCATGCACAGACGTTTACTTGCGGGTGAATTTGGAGAAGGATATTTGCTTGGTAAACAGATGTAAAACTGTTTTGCACACCTGTCCACCATGGTGACACATAGCAGTGACCAATGTATTCTCTTTTTACATCTTGTAGGTGATAGCACATGCGCTATGCACTCTTTCATCCTGACTCCATATCTAAATCCTACTACACAATGTGAGCAGCGATATAATGAGGCACACATCTCCACGCGCGACGTAATTGAGAGGACATTTGATTACTAAAATCTAGGTACCGCTGCCTAAACAAAACTGAGGGTGCATTACAGTATAGGCTAGAGACTTGCTGCAAAATAGCCGTCAAATGTGTCATGTTGCACAACATAGCCACTAATAGAGGCATTCCCCTGTAAGACTCTGACAGCGAGCCTGAGGTAGACATCCAGCCAAGACAAGTGACATGCGGTCCAAATGCAGCAGAGGGGAGATGGAGATGTGCAGCAATCATTCAACATTACGTTTAAAGTGGGTAATCACGAGACAATACAGTGGGTGCGCAACGCTTTAATGTTACAATATTCTGGTAGTGTTATTGCACAGATACCAGGTGCAGACAAGTATAGTGTGAATACAGACAATTATATGACATTGCCTTGGTATTTAAACGTCAGTGGGAACAATGTACATGCTGCCGGTTACCCCACCAGAATAGTAAGTGTCCGTGTTTTTACTATTTACAGCCACGCACTCCCGTGGGCCTCTCAGTAGGCTCAACCACATCCCTTACTGAGCCTTCTGTGCCAGTGTTGCTCCTGGTACTGTGCCTCCTGGGATTTGTTACAGGTGCCAGTAGGCTACTGAGGCTGGAGGCCTACTCCGTAAGAACGTTGTTGCCACCAGCTGCAGCAGTCTGGAGATGTTCCTCTGCATTAGTGACCTAGATGAGGCCCCTGGCCACATCCCCGCAGCAGTGGCTCATCTCCACTTGTATGCTGACAGTACGATGGAAAAGCTGAGCTGTTGTTGTGCACAGCCTATTGATGGCCCTGGTGTAACCGTCCAGGCGCCCCATCAAATTGTGATGCCTCCTACCATGGGAGGCATGGTCACCCTGGATGACCCTGAACAAGTAATGCATAGCTGTTGTAACACTTGCAAAGTTGTCAGTGTTTGCCCTCTGCCCTTCCACAACAGCAGTGGTGAGCTCTCTCAGGCAGTGACGGATATCTCCCATGTGTGTTGCCATTATCCCCAGTTGGCCCTGCATCATTCTCATGTTTCTGCCTTGCAGGTGCTGGACCCTGAGCATCTTGCCCTCCAGCCCACTCCAGGCAGAAGCCTCATTCTGCAGCTGTCAGAATTGCCTTGGGCCTTCGCCTGCGGAAATGGACGGACCTGCGCCGCATTGGTACTAAGGGTGGGCGTAATGTGCGTAAGGGACCTACGCTGAGAGGCACAGAGATGGAACCAATCTCCGCACTCTCCGCATAGTTCCGTTATGCAGTTCCCGCCTGCCTCCCACCCGCCTCCCACCCGCAGTATTAAACACATTAAGAAAGCAATTTTCAAATAACCTTACCTTATCGGCGGCGTCCCCGGGCTTCCAGCCATCTAAATCGCGTCTTCTTCTGGGAACTGCGCATGCGCGGAAGCCCGAGCATGCACATTTCTGCCGAGGAATGCGCATGTGCAGGCTCCCGCGGGTGGCGGGTGGGAGGCTAACTTCCGTTATGCCCGAGTGTGCAGAGATTTGCCTTGTTTCTCCGCCTATATTGCGGAAGGGCAAATCTCCGCACATTCTGTGGGCGGAACGGAGTTACACCCCTAATTGGTACCTCTGTTGGTGGTGAATTTGAATTTGAATTTGAATATGGATTTCTAAAGCGCATAGCTGCCCTTGGGCGTCCCAGCGCTGATACTATCTAAAACACCAGTAGGAACGGAAGGGGGAGAGGGTTATGCTGGAAAGCGCCAGGTTTTGAGCTGCCTACGGAAAGCAAGCAGGTTGGATTCTGACCTTATGGAGAGTGGTAGGGAGTTCCACAGCTTGGCAGCATTGTAAGAGAACAGTCTCCCTCCTGAGCGGGACCTATTCACTCTGGGGATGGCTGCAAGATGAAGAGAGTCTGATCTGAGTTGTCGGTTTGCTCGGTATGGATTGATGATGGATTTCAGGATAGGGGGGCCTTTGCCTTGCAGTATTTTGTGGGAGATGCATAAGGCTTTGAAGGATATTCTTTCCCTTACTGGGAGCCAATGTAGGCTTTTGATGGCCGGTTTGGCTGAGCATCTCGTTTTTGTTCCGGTCAGTACTCTTGCTACTGCGTTTTGGGCGCATTGTAGTCTGTTGATGACATAGGCAGGGGCTCCCAGGTAGAGGGCATTGCCATAGTCCAACCTGGCGTTCACCAGGCCTTGCATGAACAGTTTCCTGGACTGGAAGGGAATAAGGTGAAGGATCTTCCGTGCTGTTTTTATTAGACCAAAGCAGATACCTGTCGCTTTCCTGGCCTGTATTTTAAAGTTGAGGTCTTGGTCCAGCCATATGCCCAGACTCTTGACTTCGGGTTTAGGGGTGGGTGGCGAACCCATGCAGGGGGCCATGATAGAGTTTGGGGGCGTTTGAGTGGATTACCAAGGAGGAGGATCTCTGATTTTTCTCCGTTCAGTTTTAAGCGGGATTCGCACATCCAGTGATAGATGTCTTCTAGGCAAGCTGCCAGATTGTCCAGGCTTTTACTTGACTGGTTGATAGACACCACCAGTTGGGTGTCGTCAGCGTACATGACCGTTTTAATGCCAAATGGGGCGGTAATGTCCTCCAACGGGGACATATACACATTAAAAAGTGTGGGGCTGAGGGAAGATCCCTGGGGGACCCCACACTGAAGCGGGGTGGCTCTAGATGTGGCTAGGCCATCAGTCACCTGGTAGGTTCTGCCTTCCAGGAACGATTTAATCCAGGAGAGGGCGGTCCCTGTTACTCCTGTCAGTTTAAGCCGGTGGATTACTATTTTGTGATCCACAGTGTCGAAGGCTGCGCTTAGATCGAGGAGGATCACTGCCACTGATCCTCCTGCGTCTAAGATAGATCTTGCCTCTTCGACCACGGCTAGAAGTGCAGTGTCTGTACCCTGCCTCGGTCTGAACCCCGTTTGGGATTGTCTTAGGAGCTCGTTGGTTTCCAGGAACAGGGATAGTTGCTGGTTTACCATTCGCTCGGCCACTTTGCTTATGGCCAGGAGTAGGGAAATGGGTCTGTAATTGGAGAGGTCGGAGGGGTCGAGATGTGGTTTTTTGAGGAGCGCCTTTACCATGGCTTTTTTCCAGTTGGTTGGGACCGTGCCTAGTCTGATGGAGTCGTTGATTGAGCGGGTAAGTGGCTCGGCTATAGTCGGTATGACTAGCTTGAGTTGGCTCATCGGGGCAGGGTCTAATGGAGAGCCACTCTTAACCGCTTGTATAGTAGATAGGAATTGTTCCGTGGTTATCTGTGCGAAAGCGTCAAGGCGTGGGGTGTCTGGGTCGGCGAGGGGGGTCTCAGGGGATTGAGGTGTAGGGGGCGATGGGAGGGAGTTGAGGATTTTACTGATTTTGGTAGCGAAGAACTCCGCTAGTTGGTTGCATCTATTGCCCGATGGGTCTGGTGTGGGAGAGGGCTCGGGGGTTTTAGTGAGGAGACGTACGATACGGTACGTTTCTTTTTCAGAATTGGCTGCGTTCTGTATTTTCTTCTCATAGAAACTTGCTTGTGAGTTTTTTATACACGATTTGTATTGTTTTATAGCAGATTTATATTCGGACTTGCTGTCCGTCGTATAGTTCTTTCTCCATTGTCGTTCTAATTTTTTGCACTTTTTCCTGATAAGGCGTAGCTCTGGGGTAAACCAAGGGGATTTGAGAGTTCTTTTCCTGGTCGGTAGGTTTTTTTCGGGCAGGATGGTATCGAGAGATTGCTTGATCCAATCCTGTAGTTGGGTAGCTGCTCTAGAAGGGTCTGGGTCCATCATGGATTCAGTAGAAGCCAGTAATTGAGCCCAGGCGTGGGGGTCCAGTTTGTGCCATGGCCGGGATGGGGGTTGGGGAGGGTGTTTCTCCCTTGTTGCAGGGGACAGATGTAGTTTGAAGGGGATTAGAGAATGATCTGACCAAGGAATGGGTAAAGGAGTGCTCACCGTGAGTCTTGCGAGGTTCGTAAATATAGGGTCTAAGAGGTGGCCCTTCTCATGTGTGGGCAGAGAATTTTTTAGATGGAGATCCAGGGAGACAAGGTCGTTTTTTAGCTCGGCGGCGATTGTGTTTGTGGGGTCGTCGAAGTGGAGATTTAAGTCAAAGAAAGATCGTAAAGTTAGGGGTGAGACAAGCTAGGGCAGAGGTGGCTTCCACTAGCGAGTTACAGAAGAGTCCATGTTTGCCCGGTGGGCGATATAATAGTATACCCGAAAGGGTAGTGACTGGTGGAGAGTGGATTGAGAACAGGATATTTTCGCAATCGACTACAGGGCTGTCCTTGAACTGACAGGATAGGTGATCACGATAGATAATAGCGATCCCTCCCCCCGTTCCGGAGGGTTTATCCACGTGTTTAATGAGGTAGCCTGCTGGGAGTGCTTGAATAATATCCGGGTCGGAGTTATGGTTAATCCATGTTTCGGTAAGGAAAAGGATATCAATCTCCGATTCCTGAAGCAGGATGTGAATTTGTGATTGATGTTTCGGGAGGGATCTGCAATTAAGCAAGGCCATGTTTAGATAATGGGGCGTCGGAGTGACTTGAGGGGGGAGTTTGTAGGAGCAGTTCCTGCAGCATGACTGGCCGTCGGGGGGGAAATGCTGTGGGTGCAAAGAGGTGCGAGGTGGTCCCTGATGTTAAGTAAGTTTTCCCTCGTATACCTAAGGGGAGCCTGGAATGCAGGAGCATGATTATGTGGCCCTTGGCCCGGTCTGGCGCGGACGGGCGCAGAGGGGCTTGCCTTAGGCGCGCCTTCGGCGCGCAAACGGCGCTCCCGCTGCGCTCGTTCGCTGCGCCTCTGGTGGCAACACATGTTATGGGTGGTGGAAGGGGCGTGGCCTGAAAGGGGGCGTGTCCTCTCTCCTCGCCGGGGTGGCGTTTCTAGAGGGAATTCCTCTTGGGCTCCGAGTCAGCGATGAGATCCGCTGCCCGCTCAGCTCATCGATCGAGTGAGTGCCTAAGTGCTTGCAATCCTCTAGCGCGGTGCTTTGCTTTTAAAAACACAGTGAAAAAAGTGACAGTTATACAATTTTTAAGTTAAAAAAGCGAAGGGTGTGCTCCCGGCTTTCCGCCTCAGGAGTTCAGCAGTATCTGGCCTGGTGCTTGTGTGGTCAGCGCTTTTGTACTCGTGCCGAGGGGCGTGGCCTGAAAGGGGGCGTGTCCTCTGTCCTCGCCGGGGTGGCGTTTCTAGAGGGAATTCCTCTTGGGCTCCGAGTCAGCGATGAGATCCGCTGCCCGCTCAGCTCATCGATCGAGTGAGTGCCTAAGTGCTTGCAATCCTCTAGCGCGGTGCTTTGCTTTTAAAAACACAGTGAAAAAAGTGACAGTTATACAATTTTTAAGTTAAAAAAGCGAAGGGTGTGCTCCCGGCTTTCCGCCTCAGGAGTTCAGCAGTAGTGGTGGTGGTGTATGGCCAGCCTGCTGTGTGGGAGTTTCTTTTTGGCTCGCTTCATCACTCTCAAAATCAGGCAGTGGTGGGACTATTTACCTGCGTCGAGTGGGAGCAGGTATGGGTGAGGATGCTGGCACTTCTGGTTCCTCCTCAGACTGTGCATTTGGTTCCTGTGACTTATGGACATCAGCCACATCAATCTCCTGTGCAGCTGCATTTGTGATTTTAAACAGTTTAAGTTCAGTTATTCTTTGGTGCACATGTTTGTGACATAGCGCATGCCAATGTCTAATAAATTAACTTTTGTAATGGACAAAGTCTACTTCAGTCACTTCCTTGCTGTACTCTGCTGCACTAAAGCTGTTTTTGTCCCTCCTTGCCTTGCCGTTATATTTGTCTGTATACTACTCCCATAATGCATTTTGGTGTTGCAAGTGAAATGTGGACTGGACTCAGGTGTGCTACACTACACAGAATCTGCATTAGGGGCAAATTTAGGTACATTTAACATTGAAAGATATTTAGCAGTGGTCGTACCTTGTGAGGTACCAGCCTGTTCAGAGGTGTCAATATGGGTTATTCCGTCAACTGCCTCTGGCTGCAGTGTAGATTCTACCATGTCCTCCAGGGGTGTGTTTGCACGTTCCGCAGATGGTATCCCTCCAGTTTTTCCTTGCCATCTGCAAGCCATGCAGCCACCCTCTCTTTAGCTTGGCTGCACTGGTCGTACCAGCGCTTGCGCAGGTCTGCGTTTGAGCACTGCGTGACCCCCATAGCATTTACCTTTGCTTGGATAGCCAGCTAAATGTTTCTTTCAACTGGCTATGCAACCTGCAGGGACAGCTTGCCAACGAGCTTATCATTGCTGAACACCACTTCCTCAATGAGGATTTCCAGTTCTTTCTTGCTGAATTTCAGCTTCCTTTTCCTTCCTTCACCTTTGTTGTTCACTTTTTCTGTGGCCATGCTGTTGTTTTCAAACAGATTCAGCTTCAAAAACAGCTTGTTCCTTGCTCAGCTCCACCGGTCTGCCTCCTCCTCTGACTCTCTCTGTGAACAGGTGTGTGCATTCCCTGATTCACTTCCTGGTTGTGATGTCATCCCAATGCAGCAATATGGGTTAATCTCTATTAGCGATTCTGTATTAGCGGATTCGCTATTACCGATTCGGTAATAGCGGGATTGCTATTTGAATTTGCGATATTAACCGATTTGCTAAAATATAGCAAATTTTATAATGCATTCTGTTTTGCGATTCCTTATTAGCAATTTCTTAATATTCACGATTAAGGATTCGCAAAATTGTTTTTTGATGCATGTGCCCCAATATCTTTTAAAGCCAGAGGATGATCATGATATAAAAGCTATTTTACCTAACTAAAGTATTATCTTATAATAGTGGATTGTCATCCAGACATGAACACTACTCTTTTCTGGTATTGAAGCAGTTTATTCACATAGAATAGTTTTAGTTTTAGACTACAGAAATTTAAATCACACAGACATGCTGTGCAAATACTTACTGCAATGGGCAAATGATGAAACTGGTTTGAAAAAAAATAAAAATTACATTAACTATTTTAAACAGATTTGTTAGCCAAAATATAGCACCTGAATTATTGTATCTAACTGCTTTTTCGTTCTGTGGATTTCAGATAGCCTATATGCGATTACGTCAGGTTCTTAAGACTACCCCTGGGCTTTTTGCAAAAAGTGTTTTGGCAATCATAGTTTGATGATATCTCACATTACAGAATATGGGCTTGACTGAATATTTAGATAGGGTGGACAAGATGGTGACACTCTGACCTGATAAGGGTATAACTAAAAAACATTTTTAAAAAATCTAAAATGTTATTTCTTAAGGGATTTTTCTTGGATCTGAATTTTAAAGTGAGGGTAACTATTGACATCTGACTTCCTACAGATGCATGCTATTTTACAACTTCCGACCACATTAAGATTTTGACAGGTTCTGATGGGATTCCTTAATTTTGTAAGAACTTACCTGTCACATTATGCTGAGCGGTGCAAGCCCTTAGATGATTTAATCACTCCTACATTTTCTGTTACATCTTACATGAACTGCAAGCAGACATGTTAAACACTAAGGAGCTGATGTAGAGGTTATTCCATATCCAAAGTGACAGAATACCCACAGAGTATCTTCTTTGCCAAACTCTTGGTCGTCTTGGTGGGCTGCCAGGTTTACACCAGTAGGGTAAACCTACCGATAAGGGCCTGGGTGACGGTGTATCTGGTGCTGATGGGTTGCCACTTGAGGATTTTCCAGAGCATGCAGAGGAAGCAGGAAGGTGTGATAGTGCTCATCTGCTACTTCATGGTGAGATTGCTGTTGAGTATGATGTTAAGCTTCCTTGCATGATCTGTGGGTGTTAGTGAGGGGCCAAATTCAGCTGGCCAACAGGAGTCGTCCAAGGGGTAGGTGTTGTTCCCAAAGATGAGTATCTCTGTTTTGTTGGTGTTGAGTTTGAGAGACCCGTTCTGCAACCAGCTGGCAATGCGGGTCATGCACCAGGGGAAGTTGGCTTTGGTTTTTGTGGAGTCTGATGATAGGGAGAGGATTAGGATTAGCTAGTGTCTCAGCGTATGATATGATGTTCATACCATAGGATGAGACCAAGGTGGCCAGAGGGGTCATATATGTGTTGGACACATTTGGGCTCAGAGAGGACTCTTCGGGAATGCCACCGATTACATTCTTAGGGCTCGAGGTGTAGGGTGGAATGGTGAGGGCTTTGGGTTCTTCCAGTGACGAAGGATGCGATCCACCCGAGGATGTTCCCATGGATCTCAATCTGATGCAGCCCATTTAGGAGGGTGCAGTGAGGCATGGTGTTGAAGGCTGCAGCAAGATAGCGAAGGATAAGGGTTCTGGTCTCTCTGTCTGGGAGAGCAATGATGTCATTGGTGGCTGGGATTAGGATGGTTACCGTACTGTGATTTGTGCATGGTCCAGGAGGTTGTTGTTTTCAAGGTTGTTGGTTAATTAGAGGCTTATTGCTTTCTCCACGGCTTTAGTGGGAAAAAGGAGATTGTCCGGTAGTTTTTGAGTTCTTTAGAGCCTGCATTGGGTTTTCTGGAGGAGCGGTTTGACTTCAACGTGTTTCATCCCTCTGGAAAGGAGGCAGAGGTGAAAGATGAGTTGAGGATTGTAGTGAGTTACTTGCTGTTGATGCTGTTCCCCAGGTTGAACATGTGGTGAGGGCAGGGCTCTCTGGGTGCTTCTGAGTGGACTGCTAATCCGTCTTCTCACGCACCACACTGTTTTTACTCACCTCTATTCCGGACTAATTAAAATACTGTCTATGACATATGAGGCCTTTTAATCCACTTCACCAGAGCACTAGAAATGCACTTGTTTTTGATCACTACTGCAATAACCAGTGGTCCGTCCACCGGACGGAGGTAAGCATACAACAGAATAAGCCCAATGATGATGCTGTCACGTTTCTAAACTTGGCGGAGAACCAAGATATAACGCCTCTGACCTACATACGTGAATGAGGGTTTTTATTTGAACACATTGCAAACCCTGGTTACTCAGGTCAAGTGATCCATTCCCTATTGATATTGAGCAGATCTACGTTATGCCCAATATTGTTTTTTTAATTCTGCCCAAGTTTATTTAGTAGTTAGAGCTCTCACAAGCAGTGTTTTTTTCTCCCAAATGGTTTTTAAATCACCCGGGAGTAATTTAATTTGGTGGCAACACTTGCAGTATCCCCATTGAAAACTGTTGAATATATGGCAGTGTAAGCACAAGCATGCACATGCATGCAGCTCTGCAATAGAGACGTGTGTACGACACTAAATAAATTCTGGAGGTTTTCACCACATTATAGCAGTCTGCCACCACCCTAACTTAATTTTAAACAGTTTGTTGATTGCTTCCTTTTATTTTCATAGAATTTACTGATCTTCTTTGACTGTGTTTGCAGCAATGTGGGTAACTCTTGTGCCCTTTTGCCTAGATTATCACGATCCCACACACTGCAGGGCCCATTCCAACTACAGTCTTTTGACCCCTTGTTTTTCCCACACAGGGATACTCATTTTTTTTGCTTAAATCTTTTTATTATATGGCTACAATGGTTCTGTCGGACTGACAGAACCATTGTAGCCATATAATACAAATACCCAGGTTCTGAGGGACACAGGGTCACCCCATTATTTTTCATAATTAAATCTTTTTATTGACATTTAACAGTACCGTACAAGAATAGTTAAATTACCACAAATGGTAAGTAATAATACATTTTCAGAACATATGCTGAGGTTTTAGCAGCAATGGCGGGAGCGTATTGTGTCTGATATTGTGTAGTAAGGATATCAATAACATCAGAACACCTGAGAAGAGGTATAAGAGGATGTACAGTCATCGGGCTGTGAATTGTGGCGTTGCTCTATGTGTGATGTAGTGTAATGCTGAACGGTGGGTAGAAGGTACAACCTTACGAGGACAAAATAACTTGACTGAGGGAAAGGGGTAACCGCCTGTGACCCAATGCCCTGAAGTGTTGCAACAGGTAAATAACTGCTTGTAGAGTGCATGAGGGTGCTGTGATCCACCAGGGCTAGTGGGGATCGTAAGGGGCTCTCATTAGTGGGAGTGGAATTTCACCTTGTCGCTGCTGGGGCCTCCGCCTCATCCTGTGTGACTGCAGTGGGTGTAACTGACGTCTGCAATTCCCACACAGGGATACTCATACATTTTATTAGGTTTTCCATCTAGAGACACACTGATTCTTGCCAGTGACATACGTTATTCTGGGTGAGTAATTAATGCTTAAACCTGCCATATCTGCGTTAAACATTTTAGCTGAAATTATTTAATTCACATCATAGATGCACCTATATTTCATGAGTCACTAAGAAGATCCTTGCCTATGGAGAATTATTTGTTCAGGCATGATTGGTCCCTTGCATATAATTATTGGAGAAACTACATGTTCCAGAAGGTTTCTCACGAATACCTAGGTGAGTCCCTCTAAAGGCACAGCATATTTAGAAATACGCCATTGTTACATCTATGCTTCGGTGCAATACGTCTGCCAGCTTTTAATGCATTTAAATTAATTTATTTAGACTTTAGAACTACCTTCCCAAAGTGAATCCAACCGCTATGGTGCCGTCCTTTAGGTAGTTCACATATTCCACATGTTACACCATTCAAAACATGCAATTCCCTACTAGTCAACTGAGGTGCTTCCCATCATTATTTCTTAATTGCAATAATTAAGCACGGGCGGAGCTTGCATAGTTGCACTACGCGGAGCTCCATGGAGTTGAGCAAAAACTCTGTGGAGCTCTGCTACATGTCTCCACCACCTCCTAAATAATAAATAAATATAAAAATAAATAAATATAAAAAGAATTAGATAAAAAAACACACTTACCTCTATCGTGGCATCTCCGGGCTGCCCTCCTCCTCCTGGCCATGGTCTCTTCTACAAACCAAAACCCCTACGTCTACGTCAGACATACATCTTGTAGGACTGCACGTGCATGCACAGTCCTACCACAACGTACATCTGTAGTAGGGGTTTCCACAGGAGAGACCATGGCGAGGAGGAGAAGGGCTGCCCAGAGATGCCGCGATAGAGGTAAGTGTATTTTTTTATTCTTCTTTATTTATTTCTTTTAAATATTTATTGGGGGGCTGGAGGTGGGGAGCTTACTGTGGGGCCCGGGGTTGAACTCCGCTCTGCTGCGGAGTCGGAGTTTTGCATCAACTCCACGTTCTCAGCCGAATACTGAGTAGGCAAAAATCCGCAAGCTCCGCCAGCAGACTGAAGTTCGCTGCCGACATTAAGCTATAATGACTTTCTATGTTTAACTGTACGGGGTTGAAATGTTGGCATAATAATGGTGTTCAGTTTTCAATATAATTTGATTTGGAGCTTATCACTCTGTTTCAGAGTGTGAATCAATCACCATTAAATCCGTTTCAGTCACGATTCATGTACATACATTGTAAAGCCCTTCACAATACATACTAACCTATTTCACTTTTCACTGCACTGTTGCATTGTTGAGAGCCTTTAAATTTAAATAAAAAACGACTCGTCCACCCTCAAGTCCTGCACATTTCAACAGATGAGATCCAACACATGTCCTGCTTAGTAGTTCGGTGCTGGGATCTGATGTGTTAAACCACAATCATTAAGTGCAGATAGAAAGTCTGCAGCCTGTAGGCAGTCAGCGTCATCAAGATGTAGATTAAGGTCACCCAGCACTGTGAAATTAGCATATCGTAGGGCTTTCTGGGCAATGATATCAGCCAGCTCCGACGTGTGGCTATGTGGGCAGTCTGGGGGCCTATAAAGCAACAACCCCGCAAAGGAGAAGGATGGGGACATTTTAATACAGAAAATTAGACCTTTGATGTTGCCAACGTGGTCCAAATTGGAGGAATTGTCCAGGAAGGACGTCATGGCCTTCGACCGGATCCTCAAAGGGGTCTAAGGCGTTCTCTAGATAACAGTACCCAACCGTCTCCAGTCCCACCTCTGCTCAAATTGTCATTTGTTCAACTGTAAATATCGACCGATGGTCACCGTGGGGCAGTCCAAATAGGGGCAGGACCAGTGTATAATGAGGGGTTCAAGCTGTTTTGATCATGTAGCGTTTCCAGCACTGCAGAGCCGTGGTTTGCAGCACTGACCAATAAGGGACCACCACCATTGGATCAAGCAACCTAGCTAGTAATAAGTTGCGGTGGGTTCCAGGCTCCATTATATGCATTCACTCTGGGTTCACTCCCTCCAACCAGTGCGCCAACCATTGCATCAGAGCGGCCAGGAAAAAAACCTCAAAGTTACTAGAACCGAAGGCCCCCCCTCTGCCATGGAGTGGTGTAGTGTCACCAATGAGAGCATCACCACCCCTTTCCTCAAATATGATCCCGCCACAGGTTGTCCAATTGTCGGAACCATCCAGTTTATACTGAGATCGGGAGATTAAGAGAAAGAACAGCAAGTGTGGCAGCATAACCATTTTGGCTAATGAAACTCGGCCATAATCTGTAGCCACAAAGAGGACCAGAAAGGAAGCAGGACCTAAGGGACCTAAGGGCTCTATCCAGACTACCCTTTCTCAGGTCATCAAGAGAATGAAAGATATGGTTACCCAGATACTTAAAAGTGGATGGTGCCCAGTAAAGGTCCGCTGGAAGGTCCTGGGGTCAGGGTAGAACTCCAGCCACAGGGAACAGGTAAGTCTTGTTTTTGTTAACCCTTAAGCCTGACAGGAGCTCAAACCATCCCAGGTGGTCCAGCATGGTTTCAGATCCCACCACAGCGTCCTTCAGATAAATCAGAAGGTCGTCTGCATCCAGGGAAATGATATGGTCACGACCATCTACTGTCAGGCCTATCCCCTTACCTCCTAGTTAGAACAATGCAGCCAGAGACTCGATCGCCAGAGCAAATAAAAGGGGCGAAACAGGGCAACCCTGCAGAGTGCCACGAGAGATCACATATTGTGTGGACACTGTTTTAACTGTCCTGACCCGTGCTGTGGTACCTTTATAGAACACTTTCACCCACTTCACCCAACCGTCTCCAAGACCCATACCTCTCATGGTGTCAAATAAATAATCCCACCATATTGTAATGAAAGCCTTTTTCAGATCAATCGAGAGGAAGGCTACCCACAATAGAAATTGCATCCCAGAGTAACACAGAATACACATAAATTGAAGGATAAACCCATTCTGGTCGATGTGTATTAAGGTGGGCATATACGGAAACAATCAGAGTGCTAGGATCTTGCTAAGTATCTTAAAATCCATGTTGAGCCTGGAAAGCGGTCTATAATCCACGACCCGGGCTCCTGGAACTGTCGCTTTGGGAAGCGGAATCACAAGTGCATCCCGCGCGGACTCAGGAAGTCGCCCAAGTCTCAAGGATTCTGTATAGAGGGTCACTAGTCGGGGTGCCAGTCTGGATGCATACACCAAATAGAATTCTGTAGGAAGGCCGTCTGGGCCTGGGATTTTACCCATCTCCATACTCCATGCTGGTAACTTCCTGTAGTGTCACTGGTACTCCCAACGTCTCCTGGGCCTGTCTATCCAGCACCTGGATTTGGAGTGCAGCAAAGAATTCTCTGAGCTCCTCTTACAGAACCAATGGGGCAGTGCGGTATTTAGAGCTTCATAATATACCCAAATAAAGCGTTAATCACTTCTAGTTTATAGGTGGACGAACCAGTTCCAGATGGCACATGAGTCATCAGTGACAATCGGATCTCTGGCCTGATCAGCAATGCCAAAAAGGCGGCTAGGCCTACCTTCTGCCTCCTGTACACTGGTAAGATAATTCTTATTGTCATGGCATCTTAACTGCTCAAGAACCTCATTATAAAGTGCTTGTGTTTCCCCCAAGTGTACCAAGCAGAGGCTGTCGATCCCTGTGCTTTATCCAGCATATGTAGCTTGTCCGCCAGCTCCTTGTGGAGTTCCCTTTGCACCCCTATCGATTGTCTCAGGCAGTGTCCCCGTACTACCACTTTAAACGCCGCCAACTGCACAAACCCTGTGGATGCCGTTTGTGCATTGTTAAGAAAGTAAGTATCAATAAAGGTGCCCCGTGTCTCCAGCAAGAGAATCAGAGGGCACCACCCTAGTGGTTGGTGAGACATTAATAACAGGCTATGGTCCAAAAATGTATGTTCTAAATACTCAGTGTGTATAACAGGACAGCTGAAGCTGGGGGGAGCACAAGAAGGTATCTATTCCAGTATGTAAGGGGTGCAGAGGCGAGTAAAAGTAATAATCCCTTCCCTCTGTATGTTGTGTCCTTCAAAATGTGCTCCAGCCCCCAATATTTCATCCAGTCCTAAAACCCAGCAGCTCTACGATGGACCTGGGCCCCAGGCAGGGGATGGTGAGAGCGGTCTAGGTAGATATCCGACACAGAATTAAGATCACCCCAAGGATCATAGTCTCAGTTGTCGGATCAGCCATATGGGCTGAAAAATCATGGCGGAAAGTCACCTGATCTTGATTAGGTGCATATACACTACTAATTGTAATATACTGAACAGACAATCTCCCAGTTAAAAGCACATATCTACATTCCTTATCTATTAAGGTATGTACAGGTTCAAAGGGAACTCCCACTCGTATCCAAATTAATACCCCACAGGCATATGCTGAGAAAGAGGTCGCGAATAACTGTCCCCTCCATCTTCCACATCATTTCTCCACCTCCCCTTGCAAAAGATGTGTTTCTTGTAGTAGGGCCACCTGCACACTCCTTTGTCTCAAATATCTATGCACATTGCCTACCTGTTAGACCTGGCACCTTGGCGTGAGTTTCCCTTCCACTTTTTGATGGTGTGCCTCGATTGTTTTGCTGGTGTTGTCCGCTCAGGGCACTGCGCCACGGCTAATCCGTGCCGCAGTGCAAGTGCTCCCTAAGTAAAGTGTACCTGTAATTGATGTCCATGATTGGTTTATTGGATTCACTGTCAGTCCCCAGTAAAGTGCACCAGGGGTGCCAGGGCTTGTGAATGCCAATGCTGCTGGTGGGCTTGCAGCGCTGGTTGCGCCACCCACAGAAAGCGGCTTTGTAAAGTGTGTCTAGGGTCTGCCACCGCAGACCCTGTGCGCGGTCCGGGACCGTCGCGCTGACTGCGCAAGTGCCCCCACTTGCCAGTCCCTAAACCTTCCCTTACCTACATATTAGCCACCCCTCTGGTAGGCCCAAGGGCAGGGTGCATTGTAGGCATAAGGTAGGACATGCCCTGATGTGTGTGGCATGTCTTAGTAGTGAATTACAGCCATTTTCGTTCTTCACTATTGAAGGCTACCTGCTCTCCATAGGCCAGAATGGGCTGCTGGGATCACGCCAACGCTGTGACCCCAGTGGACTCAGAGAGCATGGTAGAGTGTCCAGTTTAGTATGCCTGAACTCAGGATGATAAAATACTTCTTGTAGTCAAGTTTATTTTAGTATCCTGGGTTTGTAAATACTACTTTTAGAAAGTTAGTATTTACTGACCTAACCATCTCAGTTCGCCTCTGCTGTGTGTATGTGTTCTGCCTGGCAACAGTAAGGAGCAGGGTTGGGGAATCCCCAGAGACAGGTTGGCTGCCAGGTGGTGGGTAGAGAGATCACACCTGGATGGGTGGGAGGAGTACACCTTGACTCTTGAATAGACCTGTGCTCTGCCACCACAAAGCCGGCGCCACCCCCTGTGGGGCGGCTGATGTCTCTGCCCTGCTGCTGAAAGGAAAGAGCAGAGTCACCATAACAAAGTGCTCCAGAACTGGACTGAGCCAGGCCTAGGCCCCCTGGCGCTAAAGAACAAAAGAATCATGGTATAAAAGTAGGAGCCTGGCTCCTAAGAAATTAGAATCCTGTTTACCACAAAGAACCTCTGCCCGACTAGAAGGAGAAGAAGACGCTGGAGGAGCTGGCCTGCTGCTTGCCTTGCTGAGAAAGGAGAGGAAGAGACTTACTGAAAAGACTTTGCTACTTTGTGCTTGAACATTCTCCAAGGGCTTGATCTGAGCTTGCCCCCTGAACTGAACCCCAGGAACAGTGGGTTCTCTGTGCTTCTTGCTCGTCCTCCAATTCGAGCCGTGTGTGCATCCCGCTGGAAAAGAGACTGCGCCCCTCATCGCCCCTCCTAGGGCCGTGACACTCAGAAGCTCACCTGCCTCCAACCCGTGAGAGCCCCGCTCCGTCCCGAGCCGCTCTCTGTCCCCGGGCCAGGCCGCCTGCATCCCTGTCACCGCCTGCTACTGGAGCGCGCTGAACGCGCTATCACCCCTCCGGCCGGAAGCCGTCCGACGACTGTGAGCTACGCCGGGTCATCCAGCTGCACTGACTGTGCCCTGTGACCCCGCTTCGCTATCCCCGGACATCTCAGGCCGCGCCGCCCCCGCTGTGGAGACCCTCCTGCACCGCCGTGCTAAAGGGTCGCTGGCCGCGCCTGCCTACGTGCCCACACCTGCTGATTGAGGACCCAAGAACACTTCCCAAGCTGAGAGTCGCACCGACCTGTGCCGACTCTCCTAATCACGGAAGAAGTCCAGTATCGGGCTCGGGGCCCGCAACGCCTTATTTCCCCGTTCGCAGGAACCGATCCCTGTGAGTACTGG
Source organism: Triturus cristatus (assembly GCF_964204655.1). Classification (NCBI taxonomy): domain Eukaryota; kingdom Metazoa; phylum Chordata; class Amphibia; order Caudata; family Salamandridae; genus Triturus; species Triturus cristatus. The sequence goes on from NC_140584.1 coordinate 902,301,422, forward strand.
AACTACAAGTAAAGAGACTACAAAGTATCCATTTGAAACTACGAACCAAGAACATTTGCCTGCTGTATAACCTGGTGGCCTAGCGAAAACGTTATTGGTCTTGTGATAAGTCTGTGGAGATATATATACATTATTTTTACATAAAGAATCGTATTTTTATATATATCCAAGTCTGGTGTCCGTTTCTGGGGGGATTGATGTATTTACTGTGTGTACGATTGTAAGTGCTTAACCAACAACGCCTGAGGAATCGCCTTGGCTGCTCACGCCACGCACCTAGAGGGTGAGCAAGGGTCATTCGCGAGGGGTTATCCTGCGCCCTGACGTGGAGGAGAGGGTTCCTGCTTGACACAAGGGCAACCTTGCGCCAACCAGAGATCCCCGACTCTAACATTGTTGGCAGCGGTTGGGATTTCGGATTTGCACTTGTAATTTGCATACAGTGAATTATTAATCACCAGATAGTGAGAGCAGACCAAATAACGCAGCCACAGGTTTGTAATTGTTGAACTTTGTTGAGACGTCTGCCATTACTGCAACCATGCCTGGCTCACACTCCGCTGGGAGAGCACTCTCTGTGATTTCTGGAATCGATGAGGTGGATTGGGAGAGACTGGAAGGCTACACGATGGAGCAATTGAAAGGCTACAGTGTACAATTCAGAGTCCCCCATGCTGGATGCAAGAGGAAGCCCCAGTACACCAAGGCGTTGAGAGCCTGGAAGGAATCACGAGACCTACGGAATGCGGGGGACATCGTTCCACCCGACAACCTTGAGGAGCCCAGCAGAGTCCGGTCGCCAGAGGAGCTGGCAGACCGGGCAGCAGACAGGGCGCATGCAATGGAGATGGCAAAGTTGGCAGGACAAATGGAAATGGAAAAGCAGAAGTTGGCCCTGGAGGCACAACAACGCCAAATGGATCATGATATCAGATTGAAGGAGTTGGAGCTGAAGGCGAAAAGTTTGGACACCGCTCCTTCTGGTGGCAGCACTCCACCAGCGCAGGTAGAGTCCAAGGTGTACATCCCCAAAGATGTAGTAAAGGAGTATTTTAGAAAGGATGACATAGGGCAGTGGTTTAGAGCCTACGAGGTGGCCATGTCCTCACACCGGGTCCCTGAGAAAGACTGGGGAGCGGGGTTGTGGGGAAGGTTCCTTGCTGAAGGGCGTGACACACTGTTAGATTTACCCTTAGATCTCCAAACCTCATACCCCCATATGAAAGAAGCTTTAATGACCAGGTATGGGTTAACTCCGGAGCTATATAGACAGAGGTTCAGGGAGACCAAGAAGATCCCTGAGAGTACGTATGTGGAATATGTGACCTTTTTCTGCAGAGCGCTGGATGGTTGGGTGAAGGGTAGCAAAGTGAATGATTATCAAGGGCTGCTTGATTTAATTGCATGGGAGCACTTGTCCAGTCAATGTGTTCCTGAGCTACGCCAGCACCTGATTGATAGCAAGCTGTCCAACCCGAGGAAGCTTGCTGAGGAGGCGGACCGCTGGCTCAGCACCAGGGTCCACAAGGGTCAAGTGGGAGACTCCGCCAAAGGTGGGCAGGGTCCCCAGCAGAAGAGTGGGGGGGACAAGGGTAAACAGAAGGGGTTCCAAAAAGGCCCCCAAAGTAATTCCCAAGGGAACCAGCAGAAGGGTTCTCAGCCTCCCCCACCCCCGCAGCAGAACGGGGCCCGACAGGTAGACCTGTTCCAAAGGGGCCCTTCAATTGTTATAAGTGTGGTGACCCGGGTCACATTGCCTCTGATCCTAAGTGTCGCCTGTTTGGTAAGACCGCACCCACTGGTGCTCCCCCCCGGCAAGTAGCTAGTGTTAACTTTGGGGAGGAAGTAGCAGTCCAGGAGGGTGGGGGTCCCGGGCAGATGACCCTAGTCTCGCTAGGAGACAGTGAGATGGTCCCTGTAACCTACCTGCCCTCTAACACTAAGAAATATGGGCAGGTGGTGACCATCAATGGAAAGAAGGTTGAGGCTCTTAGAGATACAGGAGCCAGCGTGACCTCGGTGAGGCAACACCTGGTGTCTCAAGAGCAAATTGTACCCAATGCCTACTGTAGGGTTGTCAATGCTGACAACGTAGAGAGTCGTTGTCCAATGGCTCAAGTTCCCTTTGAGTGGGGGGAGGTCTCTGGTACTCTACAAGTCGCTGTGAGAACTGACATGCCTGTAGACTGTCTGCTAGGGAACGACCTAGAGAGTTCCCCTTGGGAAAAGGTGGAGAAGACCACGCATCTGAGGATGGTGGGTCTACCCGACTGGGCGTGCGTGACCACCCGGTCCATGGCAGCCAGTAGGGGTGTTGAGAGGGTCCTGGAGCCTGAGGGAGAGGTCCAGGAACCGGCCTTAGGGAGAAGGCGCAGGAGGCGCGGGAAACCGGCCCCCAAAGTTCCCACGGCCCAGGAGGAAGTAGACCCTGAGGGGGATGCTCTGGAGCCTACCGGGGAACAGATTGCCGAACTGGGAGACTTGCCTGAGCTGACCCATTGGCAGCAAGAAGGAGGTCCCTCCAGGGAGGAATTCTGCAGGGAGCAGAAAGAATGCCCTTCTCTCGTGGGTATGCGGCAGCAGGCTGCAGACCAGGCCAATGGTGTTCAGGCCAAAACACATTACGTGTACTGGTAGAGTGACCTCCTGTATTCCGAGCCTAAGGCTGCTGAACCTGGGTCAGCCCGTGTGCTGGTGGTACCCCAGAAGTTCAGAACCTTCCTACTGGGGCTGGCTCATGATGTGCCGTTAGCAGGACATTTGGGGATGGACAAGACCTATGACAGGCTTGTCACCCACTTTTACTGGCCCCAAATGCATAAGAATTCCGATTCCTACTGCAGAACCTGTCAGACTTGCCAGGCAAGTGGTAAGAGCGGAGGGAAGCACAAGGCTCCTCTGCAACCTTTCCCTGTGGTCGGTACGCCATTCCAACGAGTGGGTATTGATATTGTGGGGCCTCTGGATCCCAAGACAGCCCTGGGCAACAGGTTCATCCTGGTCTTGGTGGACCATGCCACCCGGTACCCTGAAGCCATCCCTCTGAGGACAGTGACGGCCCCCGTGGTGGGACGGGCACTGATGGGAATTTTCTCCCGAGTGGGATTCCCTCTAGAGGTGGTGAGCGACAGGGGGACCAATTTCATATCCACATATATGAAATCCCTGTGGAAGGAGTGTGGGGTAACGTACAAGTTCACCACTCCTTACCATCCCCAAGGAAACGGGTTGGTTGAGAGATTCAACCGAACCCTCAAAGGCATGATCACGTGCCTGGACGGTCCAATGAGGCGTAAGTGGGACGTCCTCTTGCCATGCCTGCTCTTCGCTTACCGAGAGGTGCCACAGAAGTCTCTAGGATTCAGCCCCTTTGAGCTTCTGTATGGTCACCCGGTAAGAGGACCTCTGAGTTTGGTGAAGGAAGGCTGGGAGCAATCTCCCAGGAAACCTCCCCAGAATGTATATAGTTACATGCTGGCCTTCCGAAACCAGACTCGGCGTTTCAGGCAACTTGCTGAGGCAAATCTGGAAGCCAGCCAGGAAGAGATGAAGCGGTGGTACGACCGGAATGCCACTCTGGTAGAGCTTCAACCTGGACAAAAGGTGTGGGTCTTGGCCCCAGTGGAGCCGTGTGCACTTCAGGATAAGTGGACAGGTCCATTTGAGGTTGTGGAGCGCAAAAGTCCTATCACCTACTTGGTGGACATGCAGACTCCCAGGAACCCTTTGAGGGTCCTACATGTTAACCGCCTTAAGCCCCACTTAGAGAGGACCGAAGTGGGCATGCTGCTGGCCACTGATGATGGAATGGAAGAGGAGACCGAGCCTCTTCCTGACCTCTTAGTGGCCTCTGAGAAAGATGGGTCAGTGGATGGAGTTAACCTCTCACCCACCCTGACGCCCGAACAACAGGAAGATTGCCGCCACTTGCTGGGACAATTTTCCGACCGATTCTCCCTGGTTCCTGGTGTCACAGATTGGTGCGTCCATGATGTGGACACAGGAGACAGCTTACCTGTGAAGCACAAGGCTTACAGGGTAACTGACAGGGTCAGAGCTTGCATTAAGGAGGAGGTCTCCAAAATGCTTGCGCTAGGGGTGGTTGAGTCCTCCAGCAGTCCTTGGTCCAGCCCCGTGGTCTTGGTCCCAAAGGCTGCTGCGCCGGGAGCCACACCTGAACTCCGGTTCTGTGTGGACTACAGAGGACTCAATTCAGTCACGAAGACTGACGCGCACCCCATCCCCAGAGCTGATGAGCTCATTGATCGGCTGGGGGCTGCCCGGTTCCTCAGTACGTTTGATTTAACGTCTGGGTACTGGCAGATCGCCTTGACCGATGGGGCCAAAGAGAGGTCAGCATTCTCTACACCAGATGGGCACTTCCAGTTCCGGGTCATGCCATTTGGGATGAAGAATGCCCCTGCCACCTTTCAGAGGTTGGTCAACCAGGTACTGGTTGGGCTGGATGCGTTCAGTGCCGCCTACCTGGATGACATCGCAGTGTTCAGTGCCACCTGGCCTGAACACCTGCGCCACCTCTGGGAAGTGTTGATGGCGCTGCGCCGAGCAGGCCTCACGATCAAGGCAAGCAAGTGCCAGATCGGGCAGGGTTCCGTGGTGTACTTGGGACACCAAGTGGGGAGTGGCAAGGTGGCACCCTTGCAACCCAAGATTGAAACCATCCTGGCCTGGGAACCCCCCAAGACGCAGACCGCAGTGAGGGCCTTCCTGGGGCTCACTGGGTACTACAGGAGGTTTGTCAAGGGCTATGGAACGATCGTTGCCCCCTTGACAGAGCTGACTTCTAAGAAGCAGCCCAGGAACGTGATTTGGACTGACACCTGTCAGAAAGCTTTCGACACCCTGAAGACTGCCATGTGCACGGCGCCCGTGCTCTTGGCCCCTGACTTCTCCAAGGAATTCCTAGTCCAGACAGACGCTTCAGAGCATGGTGTAGGGGCTGTTCTCTCACAGATGACTGAGGAGGGCTGGGACCAACCCGTAGCCTTCATCAGTAGGAGGTTACTTCCACGGGAAAGTAGGTGGAGTGCAATTGAGCGAGAAGCATTTGCTGTGGTCTGGGCGCTGAAGAAGCTAAGACCCTACTTGTTTGGGTCTCACTTCCGGGTTCAGACGGACCACAGGCCCCTCAGATGGTTGATGCAAATGAGGGGTGAAAACCCGAAGCTGTTGAGGTGGTCCATCTCCCTACAGGGTATGGACTTTACGGTGGAACACCGTCCTGGTACAGATCACGCCAACGCTGACGGTCTGTCCAGGTATTTCCGCCTTAGTGACGAGGAACCCCCTGGGCAAGGGTAGTTCTTCCCACATTTCAGCTGGAGGGGACACGTGTTAGACCTGGCACCTTGGCGTGAGTTTCCCTTCCACTTTTTGATGGTGTGCCTCGATTGTTTTGCTGGTGTTGTCCGCTCAGGGCACTGCGCCACGGCTAATCCGTGCCGCAGTGCAAGTGCTCCCTAAGTAAAGTGTACCTGTAATTGATGTCCATGATTGGTTTATTGGATTCACTGTCAGTCCCCAGTAAAGTGCACCAGGGGTGCCAGGGCTTGTGAATGCCAATGCTGCTGGTGGGCTTGCAGCGCTGGTTGCGCCACCCACAGAAAGCGGCTTTGTAAAGTGTGTCTAGGGTCTGCCACCGCAGACCCTGTGCGCGGTCCGGGACCGTCGCGCTGACTGCGCAAGTGCCCCCACTTGCCAGTCCCTAAACCTTCCCTTACCTACATATTAGCCACCCCTCTGGTAGGCCCAAGGGCAGGGTGCATTGTAGGCATAAGGTAGGACATGCCCTGATGTGTGTGGCATGTCTTAGTAGTGAATTACAGCCATTTTCGTTCTTCACTATTGAAGGCTACCTGCTCTCCATAGGCCAGAATGGGCTGCTGGGATCACGCCAACGCTGTGACCCCAGTGGACTCAGAGAGCATGGTAGAGTGTCCAGTTTAGTATGCCTGAACTCAGGATGATAAAATACTTCTTGTAGTCAAGTTTATTTTAGTATCCTGGGTTTGTAAATACTACTTTTAGAAAGTTAGTATTTACTGACCTAACCATCTCAGTTCGCCTCTGCTGTGTGTATGTGTTCTGCCTGGCAACAGTAAGGAGCAGGGTTGGGGAATCCCCAGAGACAGGTTGGCTGCCAGGTGGTGGGTAGAGAGATCACACCTGGATGGGTGGGAGGAGTACACCTTGACTCTTGAATAGACCTGTGCTCTGCCACCACAAAGCCGGCGCCACCCCCTGTGGGGCGGCTGATGTCTCTGCCCTGCTGCTGAAAGGAAAGAGCAGAGTCACCATAACAAAGTGCTCCAGAACTGGACTGAGCCAGGCCTAGGCCCCCTGGCGCTAAAGAACAAAAGAATCATGGTATAAAAGTAGGAGCCTGGCTCCTAAGAAATTAGAATCCTGTTTACCACAAAGAACCTCTGCCCGACTAGAAGGAGAAGAAGACGCTGGAGGAGCTGGCCTGCTGCTTGCCTTGCTGAGAAAGGAGAGGAAGAGACTTACTGAAAAGACTTTGCTACTTTGTGCTTGAACATTCTCCAAGGGCTTGATCTGAGCTTGCCCCCTGAACTGAACCCCAGGAACAGTGGGTTCTCTGTGCTTCTTGCTCGTCCTCCAATTCGAGCCGTGTGTGCATCCCGCTGGAAAAGAGACTGCGCCCCTCATCGCCCCTCCTAGGGCCGTGACACTCAGAAGCTCGCCTGCCTCCAACCCGTGAGAGCCCCGCTCCGTCCCGAGCCGCTCTCTGTCCCCGGGCCAGGCCGCCTGCATCCCTGTCACCGCCTGCTACTGGAGCGCGCTGAACGCGCTATCACCCCTCCGGCCGGAAGCCGTCCGACGACTGTGAGCTACGCCGGGTCATCCAGCTGCACTGACTGTGCCCTGTGACCCCGCTTCGCTATCCCCGGACATCTCAGGCCGCGCCGCCCCCGCTGTGGAGACCCTCCTGCACCGCCGTGCTAAAGGGTCGCTGGCCGCGCCTGCCTACGTGCCCACACCTGCTGATTGAGGACCCAAGAACACTTCCCAAGCTGAGAGTCGCACCGACCTGTGCCGACTCTCCTAATCACGGAAGAAGTCCAGTATCGGGCTCGGGGCCCGCAACGCCTTATTTCCCCGTTCGCAGGAACCGATCCCTGTGAGTACTGGAACTACAAGTAAAGAGACTACAAAGTATCCATTTGAAACTACGAACCAAGAACATTTGCCTGCTGTATAACCTGGTGGCCTAGCGAAAACGTTATTGGTCTTGTGATAAGTCTGTGGAGATATATATACATTATTTTTACATAAAGAATCGTATTTTTATATATATCCAAGTCTGGTGTCCGTTTCTGGGGGGATTGATGTATTTACTGTGTGTACGATTGTAAGTGCTTAACCAACAACGCCTGAGGAATCGCCTTGGCTGCTCACGCCACGCACCTAGAGGGTGAGCAAGGGTCATTCGCGAGGGGTTATCCTGCGCCCTGACGTGGAGGAGAGGGTTCCTGCTTGACACAAGGGCAACCTTGCGCCAACCAGAGATCCCCGACTCTAACACTACCCCATCCCCCTTATATTCCACATCAGAAACATCAATGCGTGGTGTGCGGATGTCAAGGTTGGAAAGGTACTTCCATATACCGCCCTCCGCCACACCACTACCCACCCTGTCCTCGGATAAGAGAGCCATAACCACCCCTTAAAACAAAACAACCCAAACTATGGAAAAAACACCCCCAATTATCAACTTCCAGATGCCAGGGCAGTCTGGCAACGTCCAGCCGCCCAAACTGTTTATTCTCGGTAGAGGACCCTGACCAACCAAATGACTGGTCTTTCTAGGGGGGGAAGGCAAAGCACTAAAGGAGCAGTTTCCCGCTCGGCCCTCGCTGGCCCGGGTTTCAATAAGGCCCAGCCAGACCATATATCATCTCCGCTCAGTGTGGCGCAGCCCATCAAGGGGGGGACAGACATTTCCAATGTTTAGACTGTTTTTCAAATTATATCATCTGCAATACCTGGGGTAACAATCAGCAATGAAACACTATCCGCATGGGATGATGTGGAGTCTGATACCTTAGTCTCGTTCACTGAATTGGAGCCAACCTCTTAGATAAGGTCTCTGTCTTTCATGATCTCAGCCACAACCTGGAGGGCCTTAGCCCTTTCCTTCTCAGTTTGGGATAGGATTGTTATTTCAGTGAGCCCCATTTGGTCCTCTTCCTGGGACCCAAAGCTCGAAGCTCGAAGCTCTGTGACGGATTCCGTCTTCGGGGTTGTCCTCCAGATTTGTAGGTCTCAAGCCGTTCCCACGTCTTCTTGGGTTCTTCACAAAAATATGTTTTCTCCTCCAACATTATGCGGTGGCGGGCAGGGAACATTAAAGAGTATTGTAACCCCTCCTACCGCAGGGCCTTCTTGACTTAAAGAATTGAGACTAGTCTCCGTTAGACTTGAGTGTATAGTCGGGAAATATCGAGACCTTGCTATTGTCTACTACAAATGGACAATCAGTCCTTGCTTTTTGCAACAAAATGTCTCTGTTTTTGTAGTGCAGAAGCTTGGCTACGAAAGGACGCGGGCATCGCCCCAGCGCCGGGGAGGAGCCGGGACGCAGTGAGCCCGCTCAATGGTTTAGAATGTTGACAGGCCTTCTGGCGTGACCACTGTGCGATGTCAGGGCTCAAAGAAAGCAATCATATCAGGTGTCAGCACAGTTCCAGTAGGACCCTATCCCCACTGCTCCTCCCCGGGCTCAGTCAGGGCTCATCCCCCATCCCATGTTGGGTGCAGTTGGCCTCTTTATTAAATTCAATGGATGTAAAATGTGATTATGAACTGACTCACCTCACATAAGAATTTCTCCAGTATACACAAGACATCATACAATCTCCTAAAATGTTGCCTATTGAATCTCAACAGAGTTAGCTTTGCAAAACCCATGGTAGGCTCAAATAGGAAATACTATTCATTGCAGTGCATTGAAATGGTGAATTTCAACCGCAGCTGAACATCTACTAAAGTTTTAGGTGATTGTACTGCACAATTAACAAAACTTCATCAAATGCTTCTAGCTCTACAGACAGCTGATCCCGCAATCCCCACACTTATAATGTTGGATTCTTCCTTCTGTACACAAGGATACAAAATGTATTTACCAGATTGGCGCCTGAATTGATTGAAAGACTCAAAAGGGAAATCAATTAAAAAATAAACAGCTGTAGGGAAGGGCAGATTTCTAACAAGACAAGCTTCCACTTGTCCATGTGTGACATGCAGTGGTGGGAAACAGCCAATACATTGCATGCATACCAACTCATGCGAGTGGTGTGGTGCAGCGGCCAGGGCAGCTGACTTCGGAGCACAGGTTTCACGGTTCGATCCTCGGCTCCGGCGGCAGCTCAGCTCTGCACCATGTGACTCTGGGCAATAGCTCACTTAATTTCCACGACGGCCCCCAGCGCCTTGAGACCTGTAAGGGTGAGTAGTTTGCGCTTTAAAAATACGGATTTACATTTACAACGCGGTCGTTACAACGACCGCATTGTTACATCGCAGTCCCATTACAAAGCAAGTCGTTAGAACGACTTGCTCTAGGGGGCGCTCTAAGCTAAGGAATAGTATAATTCACTAGTCCAACACCTTCCCACTGTTGCACACACTGGATTTGGAATAGTAAATTATATTATTTCAACATCTAGCGCCCTCTACAGCATGTCGTAAAGGTACTGCGATGTAACAACACGGTCATTGTAACGACCGCGTTGTAATTGCATGCGTTGTAAACGCATGCTATGTAGTGGTATATATTCGCAGTGGCCCATAGAAGTAAATTATTTAATGCTAAAGGGGAAGTGTGCAGCGGACTCTGCCCCAAAGGCCATGGTTCAGACTGTTAAAGTTGCAGCAGTACCAGATCCCAAAGAGAAGTCTACATGGACATTTTAACAGCAATCCTAGCAACAGCTAAAGGTGAAAAACCTCCATATGACTTTTAATGCAGGGACTCCTACACCTTCAGTTTAGATAACACTCTGCTTGCTCTGTTGCCTGGAGAGCGAGATAGAATAACACCTAATAAGCAGCTTAGATAAGATTTAAATAAAGCAGCAGTTGAGTGGTCCGCTTCTGCCTATGCTGGCATGGGTGCTGCTGTGTCAATGCTCCAGCACCAATACTGGAGTTACCTAAACTAAAGAGCATGTGCGGCAATATAACATTTGTAAACAAATTAAGAATTCCACTATTAAAAGACAAGCACAGACTCTCATTGCCCTCTCCAATAGCCCTTTTGGCAATGTTTATCTTTACCATATTGAGCCAATTGCCTTGGCGGGAAATATCGCGCAAACTTTACCACAGGGTCACGCACGGGCACGGCCATCTTGTTTTACTACTTGGTTATGGTGCTGGGGCCTACTTTTCAATCTTACCTAAATCTTTTTATTCCTTTGCTCTCCAAACTTTTTTCTGACCGTTTTTATTAATTAGCTATCCGTCTTTCTTCTTAAGTGTATATTTTGTGTTTTTTGTGAGTTTTGCTCTTTACACTATGTTTCTCTATGCTACTACTTCCTTCCCTTCCTTCCTTTATCTCCCTGTTATTTTTGATACTTTCCTCCCCACCGCCCACCTGCATCATGGCAGAGAGACATAGCAGGGCCAAGGTGGCAAAGAGGAGCCGTCTTCCTTGCAGAAGGCGGTGCCCTGAAGGGCCTTGTTTTCTGAGGTGGAGGTGGCAGCGCTGTATTTTTTTTGTTCAACGCCACCTCCCCTCCACCCTGGCAGCAGGCGGCAGGCCTGGGTCTGGCTCCAGGCTCCGGGTGCGCCAACAGTGGGGGTGGAGGGTGCACGGGGCTGTGTATCGCTGCTCTAGGGTCTGGCACACCCACAACTGGCTGACGTACCGATGGTCTGACATCCTGGACCGAAAGCAGGACCTGTTGGACCTGCTAGGTGTTGAGGTCATGGGGCATGGTGAGTACTTAATTAATAATATTTTTACTTGTGTGTTCTATTTTAGTGCTAATATTTTTTCCCATATAGCAAGCATGCAGCTCACATGCAGGTAAGTTAGGCTTACAAATCTTATATTATGTTGTGAACGTTATTCTAGACAGGTGCTTATGCTCAGCGCTACCTAATCGTACTTTTGTTTGCAACTTTGTGCTCGTTTGGGCAGATTATATAAGAACTTAAGTTAGGAAATGCAGACTAGAGAGACTTCTTTCCTTTGTTCTGTCACTAAGATAGTGGTAGTTAGTTAGTTACTTAGTACTATTGGTAGTAATCTAGCGGCTCGCATACTCTCACTTAATAGAAACTTTTTTGTAGTTCGTATAGTGACTAGCAAGTAGCAACCAAGCAATTTGGCCTATTCAATATGTATGTGTCCATCTATGCATAAGAATAAATTGAGACTTATTGGCCCGTCAAAAGCAGTTGAGATGATTGCAATTTGCGAATGAGATCGCAACTTAGAAGTGAATATCATATTTTTGCAATTCATTCCAAAGTCTTTGGAATACGTGGGTTAGGTAGGTGTAGGATTCAGGAACCAGAAGTTTGTATGAAAGGTCAATGTTATTACAATGGTTTTAAAGATACTTTTGGAGCGATTTAATATTTAACACCAATCATTTTTTTTGTCTCTTTCATCAGCATCCAGGGGCAAGAGTAAGACACAGATGAGGTTGTCTGAGGCGGGTGTGGAGCTGGAGGTGCCTCTCAGCAGGAACGCTCCTCATCTAATGGCTCTGCTGGCCCCAATGAGTGCTCCTGTTGTTAATATTACATATATATAATTCTTCGATTGATCTTCTGTTTCCAAATTCTTGTTATCCCTATTTTCTAACATAGTTATTTTATATTTCTAGCATCTGTATTTAAATATTTTCCTAAAACTGCCTCTGTCTGTACTAGAATGTCTGTAGCTTGCTTTCTTTTGGTATTTTTAGTCAGCCTTCCCTCTCTCCTTATATATTTTGTGGACTGCCTAGTGGTGGTACTGTAAGACTCAGAGAACCCATTGCTCCTTACTACTACTAGAACTACTACTCTGCCCTGCAGATTGCTTGCCCAAGTAAGGTATTCTACACTTGTTTGTTGAAATGAGATTGAGAATGATAAGGCTTTCTTTTACTTTCTCATGCTCAATCAGTAAAACAGCAGAGTGGCCATGGTCTCATTGGACACCCCAAATCTGTTTATTCTTCCTATCTAGGCCTAGTATTATATATATTAGCAGCAGTTGATTGTGAACTGATTACCGTGCACCATGACCGGAGCAGATTATTGAGGATGAGGACGGCACCATTACATTTTCCTACCAAGAAGACCCCAAGTCTGACTGTCCGCTCAGTTGCCCACTTTTATTTCTTTGCAAAAACTCAGATTTACCAATAGCTCAAGCCACTCAGTCCGGTCCTTCACAGGCTGTCTTCTTGAGAAAGATTTCGAAAATTGCTACCAATAAAAAGCCCAACCGGATATTTTATTGTTTTTGAAAGGACATACTGCACTCTGTAGTGTGTACCAGAATTGTACTGATGTGTGTGGTGAATGTATTTTCAATCTTGCTACGGAAAAAAATAAACAGAGGGTGGCCTATATGCCATGCCATCTAAAAATGTGTAATGTTTTTTCTATGCGTACTGACCCCCAGTGTTGGGCCAGAGGGGACATCGATGCCAGCCCTCGGGGAGCTGATGCGGCAGCTGCAGCTGCAAAGGGTGAGCCAGCAGCAGTGGTGGGCGGTGGTAAGGCATATTGCTTGCTTATTGACATTTCAAATGTATACACTGGCTGCAAGGGTGTCGCTGTACACTGTACAGTGAGACTACTTTGTGAACAGTTGAAGACAGACACCCTTCACTTAGCATTATCAATCATATACAGTGGGAGTTGAGTAACTAATGGCCTCTTCTGTCTTCAACTCAGTGGAAAACGTTTTATGAAGAAGACTCAGACCTTGACGGGTTGATGGAAAAGGAAAGAAGGATGGAAGGATGGATGGGTGAAATGTAATATGACTGGCAGAGAAGGATGTGGGTAAATGCTGAAAGGATGATATAGATGGCTACCAGGATGCATGAGTGGTTGAAGGATGGCTGAAAGGTGAAAGAAAGGATGTCTGCCTGTGTGGGTGAAAGTGTATGGGTGAAAAGAATCCTCTGGGGGGTTTGACGGGTCAACCTAAAGTAAGGACGCATGCTATGGGTGGTCAAATGACAAATGTATGCTGGTAAAAGGTTTGTTGAGAATAATAGCCATGTTTGGAATGGATGGATGGTATTCAATTATGGGTGAAGACTAAATGAAGAGAATGTAAAACTTGAACTGTGCCTGAGTAGCAAAGCAAAGGGTGATAAAATATTGCTAGAAGAACAATGCAATGATAAATGGAAAAATCCCTAGGAAGAATAATAAACAAGGAATTTCTTTAATCAAAGTTTTTTATTCAATGGTTTGAGGTTGTATTTAGGACTACCCCTTGACTCACAGTAGTGTTCAAGCACAACATGATATTATATACCCTACCCACCCATCAGCAATCGCCTCCCTTCGAGACCCACTCCCTATCCATGGCATTTTTCGACAGTGTCAGCCATGGGTGGCTTATCGCCTGCATGGTTACAATAGTAGTACCTCACATATCGTTGTACCGTTTATCATCATTCATATTAGTCACTATTTATCTGCCTTGTTGTAGACAAGTCAGGATGAAAGTAAAATTGAGCATTTGCCATTTAACAGAGCATGGCCATAATAGAAGAAGAGATCATTGTGTAGTACAGCTGCTCCACCTGCAGACAGTAGTAAAGTAATGCAAGTCTGCAACACAAGTATGTCTGTCTAGATCACAACGTGCACAAGCTGATTAATTTAGCTAAACAAGAGAGAGAGAGAAGAAGAATACTTGTCCACTCCATGTCCATCTAGTGCCTAATGACTGAAAACTCTAATCTCATCCAAATCCTAGGAATTGAGGATACCCCAAATGTTATGTACTGCTAGTGTTGTACTCTGCCACTATTTAATAATTGTATGTGTTATTGTTTTGCTAAAAGTATTGGATGTAATTTGTCTTTTTTCTTTCTTGATATAGCTACTCATGTCAATCTACCATCTGACAGGTGGGAGAGAGCAGCCGGGATCTGGCAAAGGAAGCTGGAGGCCATAAGGGATGAATATCGGCATTTGGTGTCCTGAGGAGGAAGAGGAGGCGGCAGCAGCTGCAGCCTCCACTGCCCCAGGCCCCAGCTAGACCCCAGTACTACCTTCGGGCTTACAGCGCCGTGGTCCGGCAGCTGCCCGCCACCATTCTTCTTCATCTTCCACTGCTGCTACCCCCTTGACAGTGACAGTTAGAACATTTCAGTGCTGCATGCTCCTTGAGGATGACTCCCCTTGAAAGCCAGATAGAGGAGCGTTTTGAAAGAAATAACCGACTCTTAGCCTGCCGCTTGGCCTCTCTCTTGCCCCTTTTTAAATCTTTTGTTTGGTGGATGGGACCTGTTGGGGAGAGGGTGGATGTTGGGAGTTGGGGAACTTGGATTGATGTTTTATGGATATTTGGACAATTTTTATTTTGGACTCTCTTGGACATTGGTTGGGGTCAGGGAGGGGGTGGGTCAGGTGTTGTTGGCTTATCTAGTTTTATATTTGTTAGGGGAATACAGTTTTAATGTTACAATACATATCATGTAGGGGGGTTTACTCTTTTAGTTCGACCTGTTTCCTTTGCAGCAGGGCCGCAGCAAGTTTTTTTAAAAATCTGCTGATATAGTGTAACACACCAACAGATAGATGCAGTACCTGCACTTGTCCTACTACTCTCTCCTCCTAGTCTTTGCAGTCTGCAACTATATATTAACCCCTGTAGACTCGGAAGATGTGTGGATGTGTGAATTAAGTAATTTCCATAGTATGTAGATTATTGCATCTACAATGAATCCCCACACTTGTTTTCTTACCTTTCATTGATTAGGCAAAGCGATGACTGCATGGTGATGGTTTGGTTTCCCAAGGTGCCATGGCAGTGGCAGTAGTAGACATTAGCAGTTGCAAAAAAAGAAAATTAGACAGTCACCTGAGGGAGACTACAAAATGACTAGTAGAAGTACAGTACACAATAATAAAGACTGCCAAACGAGAAACCATGATAAGCAATGCAAAAGAAAGATAAGACAGAATGGTGGGCCAGCCTAGTACAAGTTACAAACTGAAGTCGACTCGAGCTATGAAGTGGACAAGCGTAAACTTTAGTTCTGGAAGGATGATGATTCTAGCAATTAATTATGAAGGATTATGTTCCTCTGGAAAAATAATTAATATTGAATAATGTGCATGGGTGGACAATCCAATATATATATTGAAGATTCTCGCTCTGCCTTGAGTTGGTGTTGCTTTCACCATATCCGCCCCAGCAAGTGTGTAATCAATTAATGGTGTAAATTTAATTTAGTCGCACCTCAATAAATCATACAGCCCGGGGGAAGAGGGTTAGGGGTTCAATGAATAGATGGGAAGGGAATTTGAGGGAAAGGTTTGACAAAGACAAATACTACACACCGACAACACATTCATCTTGGCAGCCGACCATCAAAGATCAGTTATGCGAGGAAAAGGAAATGCATGCATGATGATGAGTAGTACTAGACAAGTACAGGGCAGTATATCAATTATCCAATTTTCTGTCTGCCCCCAGAGAGACTCAAGTTACATAGATTATGTTCTGTTGTTCCGGGCTTTCAAAGATAGCAAATAAAATTAAAATATCTGGAAGAGTCAAATAAGCAAACATAAACAACACACACAGTTGTAATAATTGAGGAGAAAAAATATGACACTGTATTGCCAAATTGGAAATTGCATCTCTGCATTCCTCTTGGACTGTCCGTCCGTCAATCCAGGGGGCCTGGTGGATTCAGTATGGTAAGGTAAGTGTGAGTTGTTTTTCCAGTATGGCGCAGGGTCAAGGGCCTGTAGATGGAAAAACAAAAAGGATATTTAAAAATCAAGGAGAAAAGTTAAACTGCATAAGGAGTGCAACAAGAAGACTTCCAGTGACAGCATTGCTAAATCATGTCTGTTTCTGGCAGTTACCTCCAACAACAGATCCCCCACCCAACCTCCGCTTAGCTTAAAATTTTAGCCAGACAGCACTGTCGGAGAGTAGGATCTGCTTCTTAAAGTTACCCGCACCTTTTGCTGATGTTTCACTGTTTTCGACTTAGTCTGACTGGAATCTTGCTATCCAGGGCCCCAGCCTAGCTGCTTTCTCCTCTAATTTGATTGCATGTACTTTAGGTACACTCCAGATTAGATTCTGGGGCACCCTTATCAGTTCCTAGTATATGGCATGCTGTGTACGCAGGGCATAGGTACCCCAGAGGCCTCTCAGGGGCTGCAGCATGTATTATGCCACCCCTGGAAGACCATTCAAAATGACACCACAGGTCTGCTACAGCAGCCTGCGTAAGGTGGTGCATGCACCCCTTACTTATATATAGGTTCACTATATTTACTCCATATCACTGCACATATAAACCTATCAGTCACCCCTATGGCAGGTCTTATCAATCCTGAAGGCAGGGTGATGGGTTTTATGTGAGAGGGTGCACCTGCATGAGCAGAGCCCCTCTGCAGCCTTCGGAATCTATATTACGGGGTTGTTGTGACAGCCAACCATGTATACTTACAGTGCATTAAAACCTCACGGTAAATGCTAACTGCAAAACGGCTGCATGGAAACATGTTGTGTTTGGTGTCAAACACCTTGGAATCATACCTCCACACCAGTAACTGTTGTGGGAGGTATGATTCCACCCTCCTAGAGGGAGAAAAATGACAACACCGGTACACCCGGTACCAGCTTTTTTGACCCTGGCATCACAAAATGGATGCTGCCAGCCACAGACACGAGTCTGCCCTCCTGCTGCTGGACGAAACTCCGGCAAGGGAAGGCTGGACAATAGGTTTCCTGTCACAGGGAGATGTCACCACCTCCCAGACAGGCTTTAGTCTATTGGGGCTGGGTAGGTGCACTCTGAGAGTGCTTTGATGTCTGCACTGGGGGCACATTTGGTGTCCCTGTGCATAGCCCAGCTCAAATCGGTTGCAGGAGCCATTTGCTTCTGCTCTGGTGCGAAACTGGACAAAGGACATGGGTGTAGCCACCCCTCTGTCCTGACCCTCCCATAGGTGGGTCACCAGAGTTTGTCCCAACCCTTCGTTGGGTATAAAGTAGGAACACCTGACTACAGGACTTTAGATTTTACCCGGCCTAAACTCTGCTACAGAAACCAAGTACTTCGACTATCTGCACAAGGCTGGATGACTGAAGAATCTCCCTTGGAGCAAAGGAGTTACTCCCCTGCAAAGCAGGCACCTGAAACGCATCTGACCAGTTTGCATCTCCAAAGCTCCTGAGGACTCCGAAGATTTCTGCAACACAGGAGGTGGGTTTCCGAGGTCTCCGAGGTTGATCTGTGCTCTCAGCAATTCTGAGGCCTGTATCTCTCGTGGAGACCGTGCAACCGGAACCCCAGTGCACCATGTGCATTTGCAGCAGCATATGTTTTTTGGCAACCCCTGAGGCTGTGCTTTGGGCTGCTTGTAGTCCTGACCCCGAGCAGTATTTCCAGTGAAGATTTCTGGCCTACTCTCCACAAATGTTCCGTGGGCTGGTATTTTGTGATTCAGCTTAAGGTCCCTTCATGATTCCTGCTCCGTCGACCTGTGGGACCCTGTGAAGGTAACTTTGATTTTCCATGGGCTTTCCTGGTTGCTCCAGACGTGCCCTGACTCTCCATAGCTTGGAGAGTCCCCAGGAACTTGCTGGTCCTCACCGATGCATCTTTCCTCTTTGTTGCATGGGTTGCAGTTGCCAAGGCTTGTTGGTGTTTAATCCAGACACTGAACCCCAGCACTCAACATCCTTCATGGGACAGCTCACCTTTGGACTTTGGTCCTCGTCGACATCTCCTGGTCCCCGTGGCTGCAGAGTCAAGCTTCACCTCTTCTCACCTGAAACACCTGACATCTGTGGGCATTTGTCTATCGTGCCCCTGGTCACTGTGAAGTGACCCAGACTCTGTCCCCTCTGCTTCCAGGTTCTTCTCAGCTCCGATCCAGGCTTGGATCACACCGGACACTTCTCATCTTCCAGGCAGCAGCACTTCTTCGCATCACGCCATTGAAATCAACCAGCGTTTCCGACACCACTTGACCCCTATGCACTCGGCACCTCTGGGATAGGTAACACAGGTACCTCATTACTCTCAAGGGTGCTGGCCTTAGAAACTTCTATGTTCCAAAGGGTTTGCTTGAAGTCCTCTCCTAAGTGTCTTTAATCTTTAAAATTCCAGCTGCGACTTTCCCATTGAGTTGTACTTAGCTCGCGTCTGTGTTCTCACACTGCACCCATCCTCCGTGGGTCCCCTGTGTCACTGCTTTGGGTGGTTCCTTGGGGTTCCAGTGATTCTACGTGCTCTAGGCACTGTGTCTAGTCAGGTCGTGGTTGTTATACCACTTTCTTAGTATATAGTTTGGTCTCCCCCTGAAGCCCACTGTGTATTGTGCTATTTACTGTCATTCTAGTGCTTTAATATTGTGTGTCTTGTTCTCTAATCTCATAAAGAGGGTAGTAGAGAGTGTTTAGTAATAAATACATATATTTTATATATACCTTGTGTGGTTCTCCTTTCAGTTGGTCATTCGGGAGGTTATAATCTGGTAAACCAATCTGATTTACATTCCTTCGAGACTTAGCCTGAAGGCTGCTCTCCTTAGCTACCACTAGGATAGCTTTCAATAAAGGTTGTCTTTAACCTAATCATTATTAAGGGTCATTTGGACTGGTGCAAGATGCCCACTTTAACTAGTGGACAGCATATACCAGGCCAACTTCTCACAAGCACTGAGCACATACACACAACAACATAGCATAATGAAGTAAAAAATAAATGCAACGCTTGCATTGACACCACACTCATCATCATCACCACCACTACACAGACACGTAGGTCTGGTCTGGTGTTGTTGTTTACCTTTAGGCCACTTCAAAGTCGTTATCATCCAAATCTGTTGGTTTCAGTGAATTTGAAAACTTCCATCTTCTTCTGGTGGCATTTCTCAAAGTACTCAGGATTATGTCCACGCCTTGAGTCATTCCAATTATTCATCTCTGATCTTCCTGACTCTGACTCAGAGTATGGTTTACAACTCCGTACTAACAGTGTCCCGAGTGAGTCCAGACTTGTCACGACTCAAAATGCATTGGAGCGGCAGGATTGGCAGGTAGTAGTACCATTTTTTTATTGAACAACAAGAAGAGAAAGATTAACTTTAGTCACTTTTTTGTGTGTCGAATAGTAGACATCATTCACAACAAACACCAATCACTCAGCGTGCAATGCAGTCACATCACACTCGTCATCACCACACACACTACACAGACACGTAGGTCTGGTCTGGTGTTGTTGTTTACCTTTAAGTTACTTCAAGTCATCATCATCCAAATCGGTTGGTTTTAGGGAATTAGAAAACTTCCATCTTCTTCTGGTGGCATTTCTTGAAGTAGTCACAATTATGCCCATGCCTAGAGTCATTCCATCAATCATCTCTGATTTTCCTGACTCTGACTCAAAGTATGGTATCCAACTCTGTACCAACAGTGTCCCGAGTGAGTCCAGACTCGTCATGACTCAAAATGCAGCAGCTCAGTAGGATCGGCCTGTAGTAGTGCTATTTTGTCATTGAACAACAAGAAGGAAAAGATTGACTCAAGTCACTTTTTTTGTGTCGAATAGTGAACATCATTCACAACAAACAACAATCACTCAGCGTGCACTGCATGCCATCATTTACCTGTAGTTCTTGGGCAGTCCCTCTAGGCTAGGAAAGGATAGATAGATAGTCAGCGCCCGGGGTTGGAGGCAGGCACATATTTGCTTGTATTCTCCAACCAATGTCTGGTTTGAGGGAAATGGCTTTAGGGCGAGTCGGGAGTCAGGACTTACTTCTTCACTGACGGCACACAATTACAACTCCAATCCGACAATAAAAGGGTAAGATGGTGGGGATGGATTTCTGAACCAGACTGACACACAAATAATAAAATAAATAATATTGCTAGGCTATATTTTAGGTTTTTTGGGCATCAAAGAAAGAAAGAAAGAAAGTAACTAGAAAGCCTATTTTTCAGGGAAGTAGAGCTTGTCCACAGACTCTGGTGGGTCATCCAGAAGTAGGTCACATAACACACTACTTCCATAACCTGAGTCGCCGTCATCATCTTCCTGCTGTGGTACTTCTGGTATGGTATAATCCGGTGGTATAAAGTACTGATTTATTTTGATCATAGTTAACCTCTCCATGTTTGGGGTGAGAGACTGGTCGTTCCCACTGTCAGAACGGCATCAGCAGCACTGAAAACACGCTCAGCAGAGACAGTTGCTACAGAGCAAGCCAGAAAATGTATCGCCAGACTTCTGAGCACTGGCCATTGGCGCCTTTTCCCATACAAATACAGCAATGGGTTTTGATCAAAGTAGACCTCTGTTGGATTATCTAGATAGGCCTGAAACATCCGCTCAATGGTCATGGGTACTCTGCTTTGCTCTGCCTCTTTTGCCTTTGCCTCAGCACTGGATTTAAGCCCTGCCAGTAGAAACCAGTCTTTTGTCAATTTTGAGGCTGCTGCTTCTGTTCTTGTTGATGTTGTTCTTGCTGCTGTCGATGGTTTTCGCTGCTGTGAACCAACCGCACCGCCCTCAGGCTCTGAAGTTGCACTTGAAGGCTACCCTGCAGTACTAGTGGTGCCCTGGAGGAGCGGGCCTCTAATTCCCAGCCGTTCTTTTTCTAGCTGACTGCGTGGACAGCTATCAACATTTTTAGTTGGCATCATCCCCATCTGAAAAAGAAATTAAAGTATCCACAAATGGTTTGTAGCGTGGATCAAGAATTGTGACACAAATGTAATGGTTGGATGACACAATGTCTTTTTGCACCCTTTTATTTTCAGATAAGTGAAGGATTAAGCTCCTCACCAACTCATATGCTTCTTTTTTTCCTCCACATCTGCGTACATTGCAGACACCTCCTTTAGCTGTTCCTGTAGCATGTGCAACAATGGTATAGCTTGGCCCTTGGTACTGTCCTCCTTTTTGACTTCACGTGTGAAGACCTCAAAAGGAAGCAGCATCTCTGTCAGGCATTTAACTATGCCCCATTGGTCCATCTCAATGATCATGCCTTTCACAGTCGCCTCTTCATTGATTGATCAGTACTGCTCAAACAGTTGGTCAAGCATATAATAAGCTGAGTTCAAACGTGTTGGCCCCTCCTGAATGAGTGATTTAACTGGCATTCTATTATCACGTTGAATGATCCTCAGCTAGTTCTGGGCTTTAAAAGAATGGCTGGAATGTGTGCAGATTCTTCTGAAGCTGATCAGTAAGTTGCTGACTTGGTCTTCTTTTTTCAGAAAGTCTTGAACAATTATGTTAATGCAGTGCGCCAAACACAGGATCCTGAAATAGCCACCATCGGCCATGGCCTTAACTAGTTTACTGCCATTGTCCGTGGCAAAAAAAACAATGTTAAGCCCTATTGGTCTCAGCCATTCAAAAACCTTAGTGTTAAAGTCTTCCAAAATGTTTGCAGCAGTACGGGATTTCTCCATGGCGAACATGGCTACTGTAGCATGCTTCCGAGTGCCGTTAAAAATGTCAGCAGTGTCAACACCAGCAGATACCTTTTCTCTAACCCCCACAAAAGAAATCCAGTGTGCAGTGATGCACATGTAATCAGTGGCTTGGCAACTGGTCCACATGTCTGTCCTCAGGTAGATAGTGTGAACAGCACTCTGCTGCAAAGCTTGTCCAAGCAATTCCAGCACGTTGTGATGTAGTGCTGGAACAGCAACTTTGGCACAATTGGACCCACTGGGAACCTTCCATTTCGGGTGGATGGCTGCCACAAATTCAAGAAAATCTACCCCTTCCACAAAAGAAAAAGAGAGGAGGTCCAGCGCTAATATTTTAGCCAGCTTTGCGTTGTACAATAGTGCCACTGGGTGGTTGCGTTCATGCTGCCCCTCTGGCCTAAACATGCTGAGAATGGTAGCCTGGATTTTTTTCTTTTCTGATGCCACTGATGCAAGTGACTTCTTCTGACCAGATATTGTTAGACTCAATGAACGATTTTTCATTGCGGTACTCTCTTGCCTTGGACCCCTTGGTGTCTCGACCTGCCATTGAGATGTTGCTGATGATGATATGGGCGATACCACTGAACTGCTGGGGACAGGGCTCCTTTGTATACCAGACAAAATGTCTCCCTCTTCTTCACCTTCCACCATGATCGGATCTTCGTCGCCTCCACCTGTAACACTTGCAGTGTTTTGGAAGCTAGGGTGGACCTTCCACTGGATCAAGTGGTGTTTTCTCAGATGGGTTGATTGGCCTGCGGAACCATTGTTTGTACCAAGCTTACCCCGACTAACACCTACTCCACAAATGGAGCATATAGAAATGTTCACCTCCTTCTGGCTAACCGAAAAGAAGTCCCAAACTGGGGATGCCAACTTTCTGACGCTGCTGGTACTACTTGCATTGTCGTATGAAATGGTAGGTGGGTGTTACATTTGACTCTCTGCAGTACCTACTTCTACCGATGTGGTTGTGGTGGATGTAGGTCACTGCCGGGGCTTTGTAAATATTGCAGCTGGAGGTGGTGTTAGTTAGGGGTGGGCGGAATTTGCGTAGTCGCGCTACGCAAAGCTCTGCAAAACGGTAAAAAATCTCCGCGAACACGCAGAAATTCCGCAAACACGCGGAATTGCTTGTTTGCGATGCTTTTTTCCTGTTTGCGATCGCTGTTTGCGTGCTCGGGGGGAAATATCTCACGAACACGCAATTTGAGAACGCGAACAAGCAAATAATTGCACGAAGCGCGGAACGCAGAATTTTGGGCAATTCCGCGTTCTCCGCGGAACGCGTAATTACCCAAATTCTGCAAATTCCGCGAGCGGAACTGAATTTTCCACCCAGGCCTAGTTAGTGGTATCTGTATTGGTGTCTGTGCAATATCCCCCACAGCAATTTGGTATGGGGTAATGTTGGTCTCGACTGGCTTATCATCCTCCTCTTCTACATCTACCTCCATTACTTTAAGACTTTCCTGAAACTTTCTTTTCCCTAGCCTTCTCTCGTGGGCGTGGTGTGTCTCACTCTCAGACTGATGCGGGATCCAAGTGGTGTCTAGATCATCAGAAGGGTGGCTTGGAAAAGTTGATGGACTAACCTTTCTTTTTCTTGCTGGGGATCTGGAAGACAGTGGATCTTCTGAAAGAGTGGATTGCTTTTCTTCCTCAGCAGGAAGCTCGATCTCCTGAACTGCCCCTACTTTGGGATGAACTACTACTATTGGTGGTGGTTGGAGCTGTTGTTGCCCACATATCACAGTTTACTGTATTGATTGGGTACTACTTTGTGATAACGATAAATCAATTTCACTGCTCTTCGGCGTTGTTGTGATTAGACTGGCTGCCTCTGCGACAGACATGGGCTTGGGACTAGGTTGGTGTGGTGGGTCCACTGATGCTGGGGTGCTGCTCCCAGCTTGCTCCCCAGACACCACTGTTCCAGGTGCAATTTTTGGTTTCCCAAAAAAGGTCTTGGGCGACATACCGGTGGTGGTAAGTGGCAGTGCCCTCTTCTTCTCATTGGCAACTATGACTTTCTTGGTACTGGTACCTTTCTTTGGGGCCATCTTGAAGCTGTCATTTAGCATGCACTGTATCTTGTCTTAGATTCACAAGTTGGAGAGATGTCTGTGGTCACATGCCACGTGACATCGTGTGCAGGGTACATGCCTTCTGTCTGGGTGATGTTGTCTCCTCCTCTTGTGCACCCAAAAGCAAAGAAGCAAGAAAAACCTCAGTGAAACATTGCATTAATGAAGTTCAAACAAATATAATATATATCATTTTGTGTGTGGTCACCCTTGTTAGCTCAGTTATTAAAAAAAATTGACAAAACGTGTAACCATTTGTGAGACTTTGACAACAATAAGGGCTTTCATGGTGTATTGTACAGAACAATACACTCAGGACGGATAGGAAAGAAGAACAACAACAACAAAAATACAAATGTAATGGTTTGGCATGGTGTATCACGTGGGATGTGGCACTCAGATAGCTGCGTGTGACAAATGACAATGGAGTGGAGCAATCCCTAGACAATAAATACTGTTGTGCACGTCATATTGCAGATATGGGGTTAATATTAGTGGTTAATTGATGCTAAATCATATTACTTTGAAACTGAAAAAAAAATGGAAAAAGATATTGCAAAGACTTTACAAAAAGAAAAAATGGAACAAATTGGAATAAATTTAAAATTAAAATGATTTTTTTAAATTAATTAATTAATAAATAATTATAAATAATTAAAAAAAATAAAAATTACCCTGCTAATATCTCATTGATTAACCATCCATGCAAGCATATGGCAAAGGGGCACACTGGCTGAACGCACAAAATGCCTGCCAGCCACATGGCTAAGCAATACGCCAAGGGGAACAAAGGGAAGACATGCAAGCCTATGTCAAAAGCACACTGACTACCTTCACAAAATGGCCGCCAGCCACTCACAACTACAAGCTGGTGGTCTGGAAAACAATAAACACAAGCATAAGGAGTACATAAACTTTACCAAATGGCCCCACCACATGGGAAACCCAGGCAAATGCATTGCTGGCCTACTTGCAAACACACAGACACACTTGCCAGACATAGGAGGCATGCTTGCTGAACAACACATCTTTAATGCAATAATGCGAAAAACTAAAATCCACAGGCCTAAAAGGTTTGCAAGTTACAACCACACACATCCAACAAAGGCAGTTAATTAATTTAACACACATGAAAAAAAAGTGAAATACCACAAAAAACATATTTTGTATTTTAATCCAATGCCATCCATGACAAAAATATGTTCAAATTCAACACCACAAAAACAGTCATTTCATGCACCCATGAGTAGCCCTGGGTCTATTGGCAGGAAACGCCGTTGGCAGACTAGGCCACATAGTGAATCAATTCAAATCAATATTGCAAATTTAGTAAAAACATGGAGAAAATGTAGTGAACGGTGCTACATTTCTGCTGAATAAAAGAAAGAAAAAATGCATGCAAAACAATGAGCAGAATGTAGACATAGCCACAACAAAGAAGGCCTATGGCAAAAGCACACTGGCTGCCGTCACAAAATGGCCACCAGTCACATGGACAGGCCACATCAAGAAGCAATCAGCCGACAAAGGGAAGTCAATGCAGACCTATGACAAAAACACACTGGCTGCCTTCACAAAATGGCCGCCAGCCACATGGCCAGGCCACCACAACAAGAAGCAATAAGCCAAGAGGAACAAGGGGAAGACATGCAGGCCTATGGCAAAAGAATACTGACTGCATCCACAAAATGGTTACCAGCCACATGGTCACCACAACAAGCAGGAGCCCTGAAAAACAATTAACACAAGCAGGCCTATGGACACAGACTTTACAAAGTGGCACCTGGCCACATGGTTCACATGGGGAGCTAAGGCAAATGTTGGGGCCTACAATTACAAATACACTCACACACTGGCCAGACAAAGGAAGCATGCTCAACAACACATCATTAATGCAACAATGCCAAAAACGAAAATCCACAGGGCTAAAAAGGTTTGCGAGTTACAGCTATGCACCTCCAAAAAAAGCATTAACACACATGAAAAACACCACAAAAAAACACATTTTGTATTTCAATCCAACGCCATCCAAGCCGTAAATGATGTTTTCATTCAACAGACACCACAGAAACAGTTGTTTCATGCACCCATGATGAGTAGCTCTAGGCCTACTGGCTGAGAAAGGCCTATTGGCAGACTACAGGGCTACATAGTGAATTAAATATATATTGCAAAATGATTTCAAAACATGGAGAAAATGTAGTGAACTGTGAAATATGTTTCCTTTATAAAAGAAGAAAACATACTAACATACTAACAAAGAAACAACTAGGCCCCTACTAAAGACCACCACAATACATTTTAAAAAACTTGATGAAAAGTACAAATAAATCTAGGTGCATGGCCCCTATCAAACAACTTACTTGTGAAATTTCAAATTCAATGTCCCCAAATCCAATGCCATATTATGCAGCAGACACAAAGAGTGATCCATCCAGCTCCAAATCCAAATGAAAATTGACTAGAAGATGGACAAAGCACTGGGAGGAGCCTGCTGGACAGGAACAGGAAGTTGGAGGCTCTGGGGCACTTCCTTCCTCTTGAAAAAAAAAGTAAAAAAAGAAAAATGACTACTGCACAAAACAGTTTAGCCAAATGTCAATTTGAGGAGTTTCTTTACTCCAAATTTTCATTTCAAGAAGGTTTGGATGCTGCTCAGGGAGAGAATCATCTCCAGATTGCCGTGGCAGTAGATCCTGCACATTCGGGATTGCGTTCTTCCCATAAAGCAAACTCTCAGGAGACCATGCGGACGGCTAGCAAATCTCATGGCACTCTCAAATGGCTCTGAAATCTCAACACGAAAAAAGCTCAGTTCCATGTAGTGCTAGAGGCACTCTTGTGGTCTGACACCCTGTGATGACCTTTGACTACCATTATTTTAACTGACTTTAGTGTGTTGTCTTATCCTAGCATGAATGTACGACGGTCCTGCATATGCCTTGCTTCTCTTACAAGTTTCTTTCTTGTAATCTTGCTGTCTTTCAGTGGGAGCTGTCATGGAGTAGGACAGCCTTGCCAAGAACAGAACATGTGGGATGTGTATTTGAAAGCATGAGAGGGAGAGAGAGGTGTGGATTGTACTCTTGGGTTTCGAAGTGCAGTGTTGTGGGCAGTGATGCACACATGTGCTCGGTGTTGTAAATTGAGAGATAAAGTATGTAATGGTATAGAACATTGAGAGATGGAGTATGTGAATCTATAAGCAGTTGTGCACAATTGTGCATTGTGTTGTACATTGATGAGAATTATGAAGTTCTTACTATTGGCTTTGACATGGCCTCATGTCATCCTTTTTTCTGATTTTGCCTTGCTTCAGCTTTTCTGCGTGCACAGCAGTGCTTGCAAGTTGTTTGGGTTAATCACGTTCAAGGTCTTTGTGAGAGATTGCTTATGTACCCGGAAGGCTTTGTGAGCTTTGTCAAGATAAAGGCTGGAACATGTGAGATTTGGAGAAGGGGACGTGAGAACTCCTTCCTGCCATGGGAATGCTTGCTTGGGACCTGGCCAGTCCTGGTAAGATTCCTCTGGCCCTGGGGGAGGTCTTTCCCGAACCTTCTAGTGTGCTTTGAGGTCATAAAACTGAGGGTTGTTGACTCAGAAACCAGGAGTTTGGAATCTGAATGGGGACGGACGCGTCTACCTCGGAGTGTGGGACACTGGTTGCTGAGGCTCTCAATCACGTCTGTTTAACTTCCCCAGTCAGGAGTGGGTGAGATGCAATGTTTGCACCAGGTGATGTATTGAGTTTTGGTTATTGCCATTGTGATGTTTGGCCAGTAGCTTTGCTCATTTGATGTATTTTATTTGTGATGTGTGAGTGAGTCAAGGTGCACCTCCAAAGTAATCATTTGATGTGTATATATATCAATCTGATATCTTGCAGGACGTCCAGTATATTTGCTTGAGTCTTATTTCATATTATTTGCTGCTTGTTTATTCATCAGTATTATTCATGCATTATATTTACCAAGTGTGTTATTATTGCTTGCATATAAACATATATATCTCTTTGTGTATTTAAATCTTGTGCATATGGCATCTGAGAAAGCCTTTCTGTTGGAGAGCATTGTGTAAAATAAAACACCGAGCCTTATTCTAATAGAGAGAGTCCTTGCATTTTGTAAAATAAAACCCTTTTCTAAAGGTGCTATGTTTATGTCTCCTGCTTCACCTTGTGGGTTTGGGCTACTGTGTGGAAGATTCTGTATTATCTGATAGGTGCAAGCAAGACACTCCATTGCTGAGTGCGGATTTTTTTCAGCAATTCTGCATGGGGAGTTTTACACTCAGGGTTAGTTTTTTTGTAATTTGCTGTCAATCCATTCAGTAGTTTTTGAGAAATTAAGGTTAAAACATATTTGTATATCTGGACAGTTGGGTTTGTAGGACTCTCTCAAGAGTCCAGTGAGCTCAATTTAAAAAGCAATATAACAGTTTAATTGGTCGAGGAGCTTTTTTTCCATTGGTCTACTCGCTCTATCAGGAGTGAGGCTTCCGGGGGGGTGAACGCTCTGATTGGCTGACTGCAACATGAACAAAAAATGCTGCGGCTTGCATCACAGGACCAGAAAACATAGTTGCCTGTCCTAAAAATATTTTACAAAAAGAAATAAGGGGCGTGGTAGGGATACCCTGACCCTCTAGTCCTTATGGGGGGTCTCAGAGGGACCCTCACCCAGGGCCATAATAATATTTCCTGTGATCCCATGGTACTCCAGCGGAATAGGGGGAAGAACACAAAACAAAATCGCAGTTGCCATTTTCTTTTTTAATAAATGCATTATTTGGGTAGGAGATGTTTATAGGCCCCTCGCCCCAAGCCAATTATGGTCCCAGGGACCCCATCCCCTGGGGACCAACTTAAATATTTAAGGAAAGGGGGAACATGGCTTCCCTCCTCAAGCCGATCACAGCCCCAGGAACCCCATCACCTTCACCCAGGTTAAATATTACAGAGGAGGGGAAGCATCCACCAGCACATACCCAGGACCCAGCACATTTAGTAAAGGGGGCATGTGGCCCACTCCCCGAGCTGATCACACGGGGGGAACACGGCTCTCCTCCACAAACCTCATAATGTCACTATTGCATATATCTTTCCAGCTCTCTCCTTGTGTCCCAGGGAGACCATCCTCGGTACATTGTTTCCTGCCCACGCTCTATGCTTTAAAAATGCTCCTGTCAGGAAGGACCAGACATTTGTTTCCCTGCCCACGCTCTTGCGGGCAGGAAAACTCAGATAGGTCCCACCATGTAGCTCTACCACCAGGTGTGGGCAATGCTGCCTCCCAATCCACGCAGGATGGTGAATGCAGGAAGCCGCAGAGGCCCTGAGACACCCCTTCTGTCCCCCAAAATAGAGTTTTTTGTGTGCCCCAGTTGGGCACCCTCTGTAGGCCCCAGGGAAGGTTTTGGGGAGGGGGCTATGCACCTCCCTCTGCTTTCTTAAAGGAAATAGCCCCAAGAGTTGGGGTCCCTGGGGCAGTAAATGTTTAGAGATTGGGGCTAAATGCCCCCACCCCAATAATTGTTTTAAAAAAGGTGTCCCATGTGGGCACTTGGGACACAAAGATGAATAAAAGATGACCTGCAGGAGTCACTGCTCTTTGAAGAAACACCCCATATTGCCCTGCAAGGGTTTTTTTGTTTATATTTTATGGAGCTTGGAGGTGCCTGTAGAATAATGTTGTGGTCAGCCGCAGGGAGAGCAGCAGCATCCAGCAACATTAGAAGAAACAGTAAGACCCTTATTATGAATTCAGCGGCCTATCAGATCTCCGAACCCGTGGTTACGGTTCGGCCATCACTACACTGTGGCACTGTGTACCGTATTACTAGTGTGGCAGTTGGACCAACACAGGACCCCTGCAACTACTGAGGATCTGTAATCCCATTGCAGTGGTGCAGCGGTCAGGCAGAGTAATATACTGGTGGTGCAGCTGCAGTACCACCAAGCATATTTGAGTTGCTTTCTTGTGAGCCATTCCATGGTGGTGAGCCTGCCATGGAACTGGTGGTGGAGAGCCAACTCAGCTACCTCTGGGCTTGAGGGTGCATTCAGGGGGTACATGGTGTGCCCCGCTATTATTCCACCCTCAAGTTCCTCCACGGGAAGAAATGCATGACATGGTGCATTTCTTCAAGTGCAGGAACGTGCTGCAGTGGTCCCACGCAGTGCCTTTCTAAGGCTCTCCTATGAGCCTTAGAAAGGTACCACCTTGGGACTGCTGCAGCACCGTACACCCAACCTCGATTCCAGTCGGACACCAGCAAGTGGACTCATTACTGGTATGACAGTCCTCCCCGCTGGTCTGGCACCCCATGGTAGGACCGCCAAAATTGCAATTAGGCCCTTAGTCTCCTGGGTCATTGAATCCATGTCCAATGGGGAAATTACTATAATTTTTTTAAAGCACACTTTGCTCAAACCATTCTTTCAGGCCGACTCAGAAACGTTTAAAAATATTAGCATCTCAGAAAACTACTAAACAGATATACAAGCCATTCAAAGCACAGTTTCTGCTTTTGAGCGAAGTTTCGCATTATGCTGTTGAGCAATTTTAGCTGTGGGCATGATGGTAATTGAGTCTGAATATATAACTACACAGTGGTAACTGTCCCCCAAACATATTTATAAAATAATAAATGAGTAGCAGAAGCTACGCACTCGTGCCCTAACATAGCTATAACTCATGACCTTGCCATGCACTGCTAATTCCCCCACATATTACATCACTCATGACATAATCTACGACATCATTAATAGGATGACTGCTGAATCTGAAACTGCCTCATTGATGACAAGAATATGCATGGCGGACGCGTAGGTGATCTGGTTCTAGAAAAAAATCCTTGACAAACAAGTATTTGGACCATGTAACCAAATAACTGTTCCAGTTTGGGGGAGAACGCCTCCATGGCCTGTTTCAAAGTAAAACAGGAAGGTGCCCATTGACAGTTTAAAAACATGATTGCTACAGGAGTGCTTATCCATGTTATGTGGCTCATCATGTTAACTGTTGTTGTGGTATTAATAAATGGACATTTTTATCCTGATAAAATGCACCACTTCCCATGGTTCAAGAACTACAACTTAGGTGCATATCATCAAGGGCAATATCGCCGCTAAAGCGGCAATATTTTTATCGCCCTATCAGCAAGCTGTCGCTAACAGCTGTTAGCGACAGTTTACTGGCAATAGCGCCCCTTGTCAGCACGCCTCCTATCGCATTGCTAATGAGATGCAAAGGAGGCATGCCTGACAAGACTCCCTTGGGAAAATATCGCTAACCCAGCTTCGTCATCTTGACAAGGAGGGTTAGCGATATTTAAAATCACGTTAAGTATGCCTTAACGCAGGAATTTAACGTCTGTTAAATTCCTGACTAAGGCATACCTAACATGGGAGGTGGATTATGTGGCTAAGACCACAGGCCCTATCATCTAGGATATCGCCGTTTTCCACCATGGAAAATGGTGATATCCCCACTATCTCTGGAATTTTTATCGCCTCTGCAATGCGTGTTGTTGATAACACGCTAACCGGGCGATACATTCCAGAGATAGCCGGTGATAAATATGCAAGTGCTAAGCGCACTTTGCGATATTTATCGCCGGACCTTGATAACATGCCCCTTAATTCTTCCTCCCGCATAGCTTGACGAGATTTCTATGCTGCAAACATTACTGCCTACCTTGTGCCTTATGGCATGGTTTGGGAAATGGTTCCATATCAGATAATGGGACCCACTAAAAATATGCAGGTGCTCTATGTTTTAAAAATGTCTATGGATTACATAATTATCCCTAGTTCCTTTTCAGATGCTTGGGAAATCAAGACTTAAAAATCTGAAGTTTGATTTGCAGACATACACAACCCTCAAAAATGAAGATCCTTATTTGAATCCTGACAATTATAAGGAGATATATTATTGTCACCATTATGCACACGATTACCTACCCAGAACTAGCTTTCCATAAGTAATATACAATTACACACAGTGATAAGGGGACAGTGCCAGCTTTTGCCTTTAGTTAGCCACCTGAATTTCTGATCACCAACAATAAGTTAATTCATTCTTGGGAGTTTACTAAGAACTTTGCCATACAAGGCTGTGAGTATTGGAAAGAAAATCTAGATGAGAAAATTGTTTAAGAGATAAATATTTGGCAAGTACAAGATGAAGAAGCCTTGTTTAGAGCATGCAAAATACACAGAGAAATGATTTTCCTAAACAAAACTATGCAGCACACAATCTGTACTGTGTTTTAAATCCATGAAATATTTAAAAACACTTTTCATCACAAAAGTAAATTTAGTGCAATTCCCAAATTGGCAGAAGAAAGAAAATATGACTGATCTTGAACCAGATAATATTATCTGGAAAGGAAGATATCTTCTTTAATTATATTTTGAAGGAATAGCTTTATATTTTATAATGGTTCATACCTAATGTTAACCAATGAAAGCTGTTGCGGAATGGCACAAGGCCAGCCTAATTTAATAACTGTGTCAACATTTGTGGAATAACTTTATATCCCCCATCTCAAAAAGTGCTCAAAATTGGCCTGGGCCCCAAATAGACAAAGGTAATCTGCATTTTGATAAAGTGGGTAAGCTTGTTGCTATTTTTATGCAAAAAGAGGTCCCTTTGAAATCAGCAGTAGAAACATTTGACTGCTTTGTTTCAGAGATTCAGAAATGTTTGCAAACAGAGTACGCTACTCGTTCTGTAGATTCTGCATACATTCTACCTGATTCTCAAACTGCACTTTGTATTATGTTTTGTAGTACTACACAAAATGAAACGTTTGCCTATACTTATGTGTGTGCGAAGTACTCTTCCCGATTGTGACAGCTCCATATATGTAAGTGTTGGAAAGTGGATTATTGGTAGTGATAAGTAAGGACCTACCACTAGTAACAAGGCTACAAACATAATAAAAGGATCAGTCAAGGTCTCTAAAAAAGATTTCATTGCTCAACACTTGGTAGTTGGAAATACACAATAAAAGTCCAACACTAACTTATAAAATTAGGCTATATTTTTATGAATAAATAGACACCAAAACAACAAATATTCAATGTAGGGAGCTGGAGATATGAATTTTTAAAGAATAAATACTTTCAAGTGCTTAAAAGCCCCCAGCACCACATTGGGACATTTGGTTGCACTTGACCAGGGCAAAATCAAAGTTTGAGGCCAACCTCAATGGAACCTGGGTCAGATACACTAAGCGGGAGGACACAGTCAAAATTTTAACTTCGCACTTAGTCGTTTTTCTGGAGCTTCTTTTTTTGATGTCGAGCAATTAGCATTTAAAAACACCTTAGAAATTCACTGAAAAAAACATAGTTTTCAGGGACGTTATAGTTAGTTGGACATTTGACTCATACAAAACCAGAGAAATTCACCTGTTATAGTTAGTTGAGCTATCTATAACTCGCGTGCCCGCAATGCACTGCTGATGATGTCACATATTACATCATTCATGACATGGTCAGTGACATCACTGATGACATCACTGATGACATCTCAAATGACATCACTGATGACATCACTCATTACATCATCCAGTGAATGTGTGTTTCTATAAAATGTAAATATGTTTTATATATATATATATATATATATATATATATATATATATATATATGCCAAGGTGTATTGAAGAATGAATGCATTTACAAGTGCCTAAAGAAATCATTTTGTTTGTGTGTGACTGACAGTATAAGTGAGTGATTGAACGTGTCTTACTGAATGCATTGGTTAGTGACTAGACTGTGTAACAGTCTGTATTAGTCTCTCCATTGGTGTGTAAGCAACTGCATGGCTTGCTGAATACCTACATGAGTGTCTATATAGGCTATTGATTTGTTGTCTGAGTATCTGTATGGGTCCCTGAGTGTCTGTGTGGGTGGGTGGGTGTATGAGTCTGTGCATAGATGTCTGAGTGGGTGATTCAGTGGTTGTATGGATTAAAAAGTACATCTGGAAAGGGCTGCATGGGTAAGTTAGTGTGTCTATGGGTGTGTTGGTGAGTGAATAAATGTCTCAGTGGTATATCTGTGACTAACTACATATGTTTTAAGCCACTATATGTGAGTGTTGGAGTGTGTAAATGAGTATACGTGAGAATAAGTTATTTCAAGAGAGGGTGTATAAATAAGTGTCTGCTTCTATCAGTGATTGTATAAGACAGTAAATATGTGTTAGCATCTGTATAAATAAGTGATGTGGTATGTTTAAAAATAACGAAGTTGGTGTGTATAACTGTATACATGATTAACTGGGTATGTGATTCATTCTTTGCATTACTGACTAGGCGTGTGAGTAACTCTATGGATGAGTGGCAGCGTGTGACTGCATGTATAGATGTATGAGTGCATATTATAGTCCTCTATTGATGAGTAACTACATGTATTAATGACAGGATGTGTGTGTAGACCTAGAAAATAGTGAGTGCTATGTAGTATATGGCATTCTTCTGTGTATGGTTTCAAAAATAGTAGTCAGCATTTTACAATGGGTGTATCAAAGTTTATATTAGAGCATCAGTATATGCATCAGATTGTCACGTGGATGATGTCATGAGTGATGTCATCACTGATGTCATTTGAGATGTCATCAGTGATGTCGTCTGTGATGACACTTACCATGTCATGAGTGATGTAATATGTGACATCATCAGCAGTGCATTGCGGGCGCGCAAGTTATAGTTAGCTCAACTAACTATAAAAGGCGAATTTCTCTGATTTTATATGAGTCAAATGTCCAACTAAATATAACGTCCCTGAAACCTATGGTCTTTTCAGTGAATTTCAAAGGTTTTTTAAATGCTAATTCCTTACTATAACGTCTGTAAAACCTATGTTTTTTTCAGTGAATTTCAAACGTTTTTTAAATATCGAACTACTATTGTGTATTTGTCATTAATACGATTTTTTCTAACTTTTCAACTACATAAAATAAACTGCAAAAGTACTATGTAACGTAATACATTTCACAAACTACAATAAGTTTTTAAATAATACAAAACAATTTAACATTCAGATAACAATTTTTCTCCCTTTTTTTGCTGTCATCAGCTACTACTTAACTTCACTATTCACAGTGATGCCAGTGTAGTTTCATCATAAACAGCAGGAAAAATAAAAAAATCAACTAGATTGTTAAAAAAAAAAACGAATTCTCTCAAATGTTATACAAAATCAACACAAATAACACATCCAATAGTACTTCAAATGTTCAAAGCTTACCTTTACTTCGTAGATTGTCTGCAAATTTACCCCATACGCCAGATAATGTATCAAAAATTTCGCTTTGAAGGCATCCAGTATGAATTCCTTCAAGATCTTACGTAGTTTCTCTGAACATTTTCCCAATAAGCCAGATAATATATCAAAAATTGCGCTTTGAAAGCATCCAGTATGAATTCCTTAAAGATCTTACGTAGTTTCTCTGTACAATTTTCCCAATACACCAGATAATGTATCAAAAATTTCGCTTTGAAAGCATCCAGTATGAATTCCTTAAAGATCTATACACCTTCCCATTAAAGCCGAATAGTGTATCTAAAATCTTTGTTTCAGAAAAATTAAGTATTAGTTGGGTAATTCATAAGGCAATCTCGGTTTCATTTCCAAGTGTATATCATTACAGTGACTCCAACCATTATTACACTTTAAATAAACTGTATAATGTCCACTTGTAGTAGTACTTCCAGAATGGAAAACAATAGCAACTGTTGCAAAAGTTCTTCCAGAAATAGATACTTGATTAGCAACAAAAATTTTAATTTTGGTTTCCACTTTTCTTCCATTTGGTCGACAGCGTTGCAGCATTATAATCAAATATTTTCCATATCTTTGTAGGCATAATGCAGATAGCATTCTCGATTTACAGCGAGAACACATCATCTCATGATCAGCTTCTTTTACTAATTTGGAAAATGGTACAGATTTGCAGTCAGGTATTGTTAACTATAAAAATCGTTCTCTGTCAACTATAGTGCTTGAAGTTAACGAACACTCTTCACATTTATGTTCCCATTTGTAACTGAGTCCAAATAAACTCTCAATCTGAATTCCTTCATCTTCTAGTACTCCAAGCATAACCATTAGAAATTCTTGTGCATCTTGCTGTATATTAGCACTGAACGTTAAAGATCCAGTACATGTATCCAACAGTTGGCGAATACCAGAAGCAGAATGAATCTTACTTCTATCATTTCTCAATTCTTGAGTGTAGAGTGCAGAACATAAGGTTTTTTACTGACTTTCCATAATTTCATCACAAACATCTTCAAGATAAGATATAACATATAGAATGACATTACCATAGCAGTTGACACCAGAAGCATTTTCTAATTGGTATCTAACAACATCATCACTTGTTTGTATTTTCTGCTTCTTTACATCTTTTCTATTCTGTTGATTTTCTTTCTGCTTTTCAACCATAGTTAACTCTTCAACATATTTGCGTTTTGAACACACAACACGTTGCTCATAAATAGGATATTCACCTAAATGGGGAGCATAAAGCCTTCTTAAACGATTATATTCTGTTACACAATTAACATCAGCACTTACCTTGTTCTCATCAAAATCAATTTAATACAAACCATACAACGTTCTAACTCGAGATAATAATAATATTAATACTGCCATTTATAGAGCGTGAACAGCTACCTCCGAGGAGGTGTCCCGGCGCTATAGCAACAGATGGCGCCTAGGAAAGCCTGCCATAGAAACAGGGGTCCAGGGAGATTAAACTTGAATAAAAAGCCATGTTTTAACTGTTTTCCTAAATTGCAATTCCGAGGTAATCTGACGGAGGGCATTTGGCAAGGCATTCCATAGCATAGATGCCCTGAGCATGAAAGATCTACCTCCCATCGTGCTTTCCTGACACGTGGGATACATAGCAGGTTCTGCGAGCTAGACCTAAGCAGACGGTCCTGCTTGTAGACCCCTAGCCTATGCTTCAGATAGCTGGGGCAAGTTCCATGGAATGCACGAAAGGCAAGGGATAGTGCCTTGAATTTAATTCTATTGGCGACCGGCAGTCAGTGCAGTTCCCTCAGGTGCGGAGAGATGTGATGCCTGAAAGGAACACGTTTGACCAATCTCGCAGCCGCATTCTGAACCATTTGCAATTTATTTATCAGGTATGCCGGAAGGCCCAGAAAAAGGCCATTTGCGTAGTCCAAACGAGACGTCACTATGGCATGGACCACGACCCGCCGGTGATTTTCAGGCAAAAGCTGTAAAACTTTACCCAGGTTTCTCAACCTGCTGAAGCATGCTCCAGTCACCTGCTGAATTTGGGCAGAAAAAGATAAATTCGTCTGTCATTTAACTCCCAGATTTTTTGCACACCCTACAGGGGCGGGAGGACAGCCCATTTCCTCTGGCCACCAGAGATCAGTAGCGGGTGGCGGATTTTTACCAAAGAACAATACCTCTGTTTTGTCCGCATTCAGCTTACGTTTGTTGTTATTCATCCACTGAGCTATATCCTTAAGGCAGCACTTGAAATTCTCAAAAGAGTCACACGACTGGTCATTAAAAGGAAATACCAGCTGGGTATCGTCGGCGTAGGAAATCGCCTTCACCCCCCAGTTGGCAATCAGTGAGAACAGGGGGGCCAGGTAAATGTTAAAGAGTAGAGGGCTCAAAGCCGTTCCCTGCGGGACACCACACCATAAGTGCTTGCAAGTGGAGTGATGTGGTTGAAGCGTCACCCTCTGTGTGCGCTTATGGAGGAACGATTTGAGCCACTCTAGGGCAGTACCCTGTATCCCAATGTCCGAGAGGCGCTGGACCAATATGAGATGGTCCACCGTATCAAAAGCGGCTGAAAGATCCAGGAGCACCAGCAACATATACCATTCCCTCTTTAAACACAGTTTTTCCAACATTTACCAAAGCATTATCTACACTTAAACCTTGTGATTTGTGAATAGTTATTGCATATGCTAAGCAGAAGGGAAACAGTTTTCTACGAACATACAAGTCCTTTACAAGCAAAAACCGTGCAGCAGAACGTGCAATCTGTCTTACCTCTGCCATCTGATCAAATTTGAACTTTCAAAAATTAAATTCCATGTCTATTTTGATATTTCACAAAATCAACAACTTTCCCCATTGCTCCATTCACCAATCCTTCTTCTACATTCAGATTACGCTTCAAAATTACCCGACAGTTTAAACATACATCTACATTTTTTTCTAAGATAGCAGTTTTTGGTACAGACTTTTCCAATTTAGTCTGTAGTTTTTCTGAAAGAACAATTGTTATTCCTTGATGCTCTATTTTATCAATAGCTTCAATGTGAACTATTTCTTGACTTTCCAATTTCATAAGCTCTCTATTAAATGTATAACACTCTTCCACTCTAGGCATTAAGCAAACTATAGACTTTTTTCCTTTCATTTTCTTGTACATTACTTCTGCTGGTGTGTTTTCATTTGTAAACAAGTACTTTAGAAGACGACTTTGAAAAGCTTCTTTACCATGTTTGCTTAGAACACCAATTCTTACAACTTTTAGAATAATTGCATAATCTTCATCAATTGCTTGTCGCATATTCTTAGTGAGTGCTTTATATTCAAAATGTAACCACAGATTCACATTTCCAATACTTCCCAGTGATGTCTTTGTGTCTTCATGTAGAAGAGTTTTAAACACTGGTTCTCCTTTTGCAGGGGTTAGTTGTAGTAGATCTCCAAATACAATTAAATGTTTTCCTCCAAAGAGAATGTCGTAATCTGTTTTTAATACCTGTTGCATTCTTAAGTGGACAAAAGCAAGCATTAAGTTTGAGACTATGCTCACCTCATCAATAATTAAAAGTTTCATTTTCTTCAGCACTCTTGACACTTCGTAAGAAGCTTCCCCTGACAACTTCTGATATTCTAATTTATTATCATGCTCTACTGGTAATATCAATAATCTATGCAAAGTAACTCCTTTAACATGGTGTGCAGCTAATCCAGTTGGAGCTGTTACCACACAACATAAATCTGAACCAGTAGTTTTTTTAAGATAACTGGTCAAAACTTTAATTAAAAAACTTTTACATGTCCCAGCTTGCACATATATTTCTTTCTGTTCATCATTTACTTGTTCTTCTAACTTTTCCAATGTTATATTCTCCTCGTGTGCTTGTTGCATTGCAATTTCAACTTCATGCATAGCAATCGCTGCTTCATTTTCCAGCATTGGTTGTCCAAGAGGATCTTGACTACATGGACCACTACTTTGACTATCTTGAGAACTTTCATGAGCTATTTCAGCTGTAATAGTCCTTTCCTGTTCAAATTCATCATTCAACATTTTTAAATATGTAGGGAAAATTGGACATCGAATGCTATCTTTACAAGGATTTAAAGAATGTTTGTAGCAGTCAAACTCTCCAAGTAATTCACTTTCGCTACGCCATGGTTTAAACAGCTGCAGAACTGCTAAATAGTAAAATTCTCGCTCATTTGGAGTTTCACAACTAAGTTTCTTATGGTTTATAAAATTACCCTTTGCATGTTTTACTAAACAACCATGACATCCAACTACTGCAAACTTTCCTTCTTTTAAATTCTCTTTAACATTTCTTTTGAAGCTGTAATGTTTAAGTACTTCATACAGACATAGCTA
Organism: Triturus cristatus; assembly: GCF_964204655.1. Lineage (NCBI taxonomy): Eukaryota > Metazoa > Chordata > Amphibia > Caudata > Salamandridae > Triturus > Triturus cristatus. The sequence goes on from NC_140584.1 coordinate 902,340,892, forward strand.
TTCGAGATTTTGACTCATTTTCGGATAGTATGTGTCCAACATATTAGCTTTAAGAATGTCTGTACTATCTGGTTCATTTGCTGCTAATTGTTCAATTTCTTCCAATTATTTCAACACTTTATTTCGTTTGCAGGCAAGGCCTAAACTTACCCAAATGAATCCTCGTGACTTTGAATATAAACTTGAAGAACACAAGCGGTCTGAACATTCATACGATCTAATTTCTTGGTGGGAAAGCATTTTCAAACTAAAGCTGTACAATTTTTTGCAAGACTATTCTTTTGTGCAATTTCTTCCCACATTTGTTTCATCTCTGTTTTTTCAGATTTTGTTATGTACAATGTAACATATCGTGCAACAGCAATTGAGTTATCCGCAACATACTGGATGTCCATGTTCGCATTCCACATTTTTAAAATGACTGGATTGTTGTCATTGATATACTTTGACTCTTCTGTTCTTTTTAAGTTGTAGGTATTCTTTGGAGATTTCCGAATCATTGTGTGCCTCACAGAAGAAAAAAAAGAATTTACTCTTCCTTTACAAATGACTGGATAGGGAAAACCAAACCGACATTTGGTGTAAAATTTACCTTTAGACTTGTATTTTCTTCTGCAGTACTTTCCACAACAGTGACTTTGGAAACGTAAAACTTGCTGTCTCAAGCTTCTAGCTCCTCCTTCTCTTGGAATCTCACATGTCACATACTGTTTGATGAAAGACAATGCTGTTTCATCAGAATCAGTTCCAAATTTAGGTGCATCCTTGACCCATAGTAGCATATGTATATGAGGTGCACCTCTTGCTTGGTACTCCTTTCTCCAAAAGAAATCGGTAACTTCTCCAAGAGGTGGATTCTTCTAATTACAGATAAAAGACATCATACCTTAAAACTTATGATTAAAATATCTGCACACTTTTACAGGATCCAATGGACACAGTTCACCAGGAGTCTTTATTTCAACATTTTTATATTAGAATTCGCTTCTCTTAAAAACTCAAGCAAATCTTCGCATGCATACTCTGCATAGCTAAGTGTGACAAACCATGTTGGGGTACCTAAGTTCCGTAACATACACTTTAGTTCTCCATGATGACGATACCAATACTCATTTGTTCCACGTTGACATGCCATCAAATTGATTAACTGTGCTTCTAAATTTTCATCTGTTTCTTGAAGTTTCTCCACAAATTCTTTCGCTGAAGGAAGTGATTAATGAACTCCAGTTTTAAGTATATGATTCACTGTATACGAGAGAGAAGACAGATCACTTTCAAACAAAAGGTGAAATATGCATGGAATGCACTGTTGAAATCTAGGATCTTCAGAATATAATCATGTTGACCGATATTCTGATGCTGGAATCCATACAGGTCGGTCATGATATCGTCCACCTTCTCCAGTAGGAAACAACTGTGGAAAACAACAAACTTCCAAGCTTTTCTCCCATACACTCATTGGAGTTTCCTGTGCTTTTTTCATTTGAAATAACTCAATGCTACTTCCTATCACCTCTTTTGAATGCAAAGGACATATTGCATAATGTTCATAAATCTCTTCAGTCCTTGTCCACTTTCTCTATTTGAGCACTTGAAATTTCAAAATCATCTTCTAAACATATTACCTGTTCATCCACATTTACATTTTTGTAATAAATATTGATCTCTATAAGATATAAGGTAGCCTTTTCAACTTTATTAACATCCACAAATTCTTGCCATATTTTCCGACTCCTTGTGGGTACACCATTTACTAAAATAACTACTGCCTCATCTTCCTCTTTCTCTTCAGCAATAGTTTCAATGTTTTTCTTAAAATCCAAAGGTAAGTACACCACTCTTCCTTTCAGCCCTCTTTGCAAGCCTGTTGGTGGCAGTTTACCTGTTTTAGGCTCCATCCGAATTATAGTTTGAAAAGGATGAACAGATTGAATTAGAACCGACTCATATGTATTCAATTTAGCCAGCTCCAGCGGAATCGCTACTAACTCCAACTTATTATGCACTGCTCTTGCAGGCATCTTGTTCTCTTCTAATTTGTTGTAACAATATTTACATATACGTTGATAACCACCTAACTCAAATCGACCTTCAACAAACAAGTAAGTTGCAAACTCTTCCCACTTACCATTGTGCTCCTTTTCACTTTTCAAATACAAATCAACATTCCTAATTTGACTTTTATAATGAGTACGTCGACAACAAACACAAACATAGTTTGGTATTTCAGAGCACACTACATTAAACTTTCCAATTTCTTCTTCAATCTGTTTAGTGCTAATCACTTTCTCATCTCCTCCAACATCTGTAATTGTCAAACTTTCACTTTCTATGAACTGCTCTTCTGAACCAAAATATCGCATTTCAATATCATCACACTTTTTTTGAACATCTGATAAGGAACCATATAAAAGACTTCCATTCAGTTCACTTAATGCAGGACTTTTTACATAGTACAGTTTCTTTACAAAGTTCTGCATTTCTGAATGGTGTACTGCTAACATCCTCAAATGATGAAAAACACTTTTACAAACTTTTCTTGAAAGACAAGCCAGAGAATGCCCATACTTCTCAGTATATTTTCTTACATTACATGGATCTAGTCCTTGTAACAACTTAATCTTCTGTTTTGTACGTTTCTGAGTATATTCTAGTAGAACATTTAGCATTTTATCAATGGATTCCTGTCGAATACTACAAAAACTACTACAACTCCACTTATACACAGGAGCTCATGGACGTTTCCCTTGCACTTCTTCAGCTATTAACTCTTCTGCACTTTTACCAACCATTTCCTCCTTTTGAAGAGGAACACCATCCTGAACTTCATAGCAACAACCTCCAGTATCAACTGCAAATGATAAACTATTTTCCTGGAAGTAACTTTCCTCATTAAAAAAAGGCTCAGTACTGGAAGTATGCCTCCAATGTCCACTAAAGATTTTACAAAAGTTGGTTCAGGCACAGGCACATGCATCAAAGCTTTTTGCGATCGCAAACGGAGCGATTCGCAAAAACCTGCCGTTTGCGATCGCCAATAATAGCTTTTGCGATGCATGAAACAACTTGCCACTAGCAATTTAAGAAATCGCAAATTTTTGTGATTTCTTAAATTGCGATTGCATTTAAGGAATCGCACTTTGTGATTCCTTAACTGCAATGCAAGATGCCTTTAAAAATAGCGATTTCGCTATTTGGGCCCGCTATTTACCGTGGAATCCTACCACATGGTAAATAGCGAAAACTTTGAAAAATGCACTAAAGAGCATTTTTCAAAGTCATAGGTTACACACACACATGTCCTTTGGACATGTGTGTGCGCAACATTTGTGCACAGATCGATTTCAGGGGTGCAACGGGGTGTTGTCTTGACACCCTTGCACCCTTGAAATTGCATTCTCAATTTGCGATTCTCTAATTGAGAATCGCAAATTGAGAATATCTTCCCATTGATTCCTATGGGCCTCTTGTCCCATAGGAATGAATAGGGAGGTATTCCTTAATTGCGACTCGCAATTTGTGAGTCGCAATTAAGGAATGTTTAGAAATCGCTATTTTTCAAGCGATTTCTACATGCATAGGCTTTTGCGATTCCTTAATTGGGATTCCTTAAAAATCGCAATTAAGGAATCGCAACAGCCAATATTGATGCATGTGCCAGTAAGTTCTCAAACCTCCTCTTTAATATGAACATAAAAGCTTTCCGATTACTTTTATATGCCTATACTGTACTTCACATGGAACTATAGAACTCAAGGTTCTCACCACCCCAAATTAGCTCTCTGGGATACTTTCTCAAATATAAGAAGTACAGGTATTCAGTATCTGTCAGTCACAGCCACTTTAAAACATTGTACCTATAAACAAATCGACAAAACGTTATGTTTCTAAATTAACGTATTACACTTAAAAGCTCATTTACATTTCTTTCACTAGATGTACCTTTGTTTAAAACACCACCAGAGAAGGGTGTTGAAGTATGCTCCACAAATAGTAACTCAAAGCTTTGTTATTCTTTATTAAAAAATCTGCCTGTCAATGCTTTTCGCAAGCCTTTTCAACGTCTTCAGAGGGTAGCTGGATGAGTATAAGACGTTGTATTTAAGATCGGGGGCGGCCGATGCATGGAAATAAGAACGTATAGTTGAATAAAGGGCGAGTGGATGCATGGCCAGATGCATCAATGGATAGATACATAGATCAATGTATCAATGTATGGATGGATGGAAGGATGAATGAATGCAAAGACCTTTACTTACGATAGACGGGTGGGCTGATAAATGCTTAGGATTGATTCTGGGACAGATATATCTATGCATATATAGGCGTATCGCTACATGAATGGCACAGTGCTTACTATCGGTGAGTGCGCTCATAGATGCTTAAGATAAGCCGGCAAACAAATTTATGTATATATATAAGTGGGAATATATCCATCAATTAAAAGATGGTTGAGTGGTGCAGTGCTTAGGATGCATGGATACTGCGCTTTAATTGGGCCAGGTCTGGGGACCGGCACTTATTTTCAGGCAGCCTCCAAACGACTCTCTACCAGGCTCTATTTTTCGGCCCTCTCAAAGATAGTCAATATTTTTAATTTTTTATTACACTGCAGTGACAGCATGCACATCGATGTCCGCATGCTTATTTTGCTCACTACAGAGAACTGGAGACATCACGCTAGATTACCCACGTTGTACAAGAAAGGGAAATCCTTTAAACAATGTTTTTTTCTGAACCTACGATAATTGGAGAGGATTTTCTAAAGCACACAATGATACTTATCTTGATTTAGACCATGGCCCAACTTACACAGCCCACACCCGTTTAGGAGCTGTGCCCCCCCCCCCCCCCCTTTTAGAGCACCCCCACTTTTTTTTCTCCCACTTAAAACCCTAACTACACCATAGTAACATACAAACAGTGTAACTTTCCATTATAATCTACAATGGCACCAAGTTTCATAATTTTCCATCAACGCTATCAGCCTTCTACCACAGTACAAGAGAGTCTATCAGCACGAAGATGTCTTATCCTCAGAAATATTGGGTAATTTCTGTACCTGTCTGCTGGAACACCACTTATCACCAAAACATATTAAAACATGGGAATTTGCCAGAAAAATATATACCATACCATAAAGCGATTCATAAATGGGCACACTGCCACTGCACCACCCTCTTCCCCATCCATCCTTAACTTTACAAAGTTAAGGAAAGAGCCACACCAAACCTGGTAAACACACTATACCAATACAAGAACTTAATTTCAACAACCGTCTACAGGAACGTTCATGAGCAAAGTGTATTAAAGCATACAAATTTGTGAGTTAATCATATACCATGCCATAGGGCACTTTATAAGTGCTCCCAGTGGTACTACGTCACCTCTAGTAGCTCGATATCTGCACGTTACTAAATTCTGTGTTTTAATCAGGAACTTACCCACCTCTCCCACACCCATCCCCGCCCTTCCTTAACCATACGAAATCAAACAGAACCCCCCACCATTCCTAGTAGCGCCACTATACCCATACACAGGCTTGATTTGAACAGGTGTGTGCCAGAACACTTATCAGCAAAAAGTATTCAAACATGCACATTTTCGGGAAAAACATAAACAATACCATAGCAAAGTTAATAAATAGGCTCACTCAAACTACATTACCTTTACTAACTACACATGCCCACGTTACAAATGTCCGTCTTATAATCAGCAACATACACACATCCACCACCCCCACCCATACCCATGCTTAATCTTACAAAATCAAACAACGAGCCCCTGTACTCCCGTTACCGCCACTATAGCCATAGATAGACTCAATGTCAACAGGTGTCTGCCGGAATGCTCATCAGCCAAAGCTATTAAAACTTACAATTTTGCAACTCAAACATACACCATACCATAAGACTGTTTATAAATAGTCACAGTACCACTACACCACACCCGCCCTTGCTTAACTTTACGCAATAAAATAAAGAGCCCAAGCAAACGTAGAAGCACCACTATAGCCATACACAGCCTTAACTTCAACAGATGTCTCCTGAAAAGATCATCAACAGCCCGTATTAAAACATGCAAATTTGGGGGTAAAACATATACCATGCCATAGGGTGCTTTATAAGTGCTCCCAGTGGTACTACATCACCTTTAGCAGCTCCACATCTCCACGTTACTATATTCTGTATTTCAAACAGCAACATAACTACCTCCCCCACACCCATCCCGCCCTTGTTTAACAGTACGAAATCAAACAGAAACCCCCCATTCCTAGTAGCGCCACTATAGACATACACAGGCTTACTTTTAACATGTGTCTACCGGAACACTTATCAGCAAAATCTATTCAAACATGCAAATTGGCAGGTAAAACATAAACCATCCCATGGCACTGTTTATAAATGGGCCCAGTGAAACTACATTACCTTTAGTAACTACACATGCCCACGTTACAAATATCCGTCTTATAATCAGAAACATACGCCCCTCCCCCACCCCCACCCATCCCTTGCTTAACCTTACGAAATCAAACAATGAGCCCCAGCACTCCCATTACCGCCACTATAGCCATACATAGACTTAATGTCAGCAGGTGTCTACCAGAACGCTCATCAGCAAAACCTATTAAAACCTGCAATTTTGTATCTCAAACATACACCTTACCACAAGACGGTTTATAAATAGTCACAGTACCACTACACCACCTCAACACCCGCCCTTGCTTAACTTTACGTAATAAAAGAAAGAGCCCCAGCAAACGTAGAAGCGCTGCTATAGCCAAACAGAGGATTAATTTCAATAGAGGTCTCCCGAAACGCTCATCAGAAAAATGTATTAAAACATGCAAATTTGCCACTAAAACATATCCCATGCCATAGGGCGCTTTATAAGTGCTCCCAGTGGTACTAGATCACCTTTAGTAGGTCGACATCTGCACGTTACTATATTCTGTGTTTCAATCAGCAACATAACCACCTACCCCACACCCACCCCCGCCCTTGCTTAACCGTATGAAATCAAACAGAAACTCCCACCATTCCCAGAAGCGCCACTATGCCCATATACAACGTTAATTTTAACAGGTGTCTGCCGGAACACTCAACAGCAAAAAGTATTCAAACATGCAAATTGGTGGGTAAAACATAAACCATCCCATAGCACGGTTTATAAATGGGCCCACTCGAACTACACCACCTTTACTAGCTAGACATCTATATGTTACGAAAGTCGTTTAAACACTCTGTACAGTGTATAGCAGGGCATGGGGAGAGTAAACAAAGTTCTAATTCCCAAAATTTTGATATACAGTCCCTTTACTGTATCTATATTAAAGATATTAAATGGAATGAATAAATTGACAAGTGTCTCAGAAGGGATAGTGAAGCTCACCATCAGTAAAACACGAACCACTTCAACACCTACATATATCCGCCACAGCGACACAGCCTGACAAATAGTATCATTTATAATCACATATAGTTCTCTAATGTCAACAAACTCATACAGAAAATATACCGCACATTTATTTATTTTTTATCTCTCACACATTTATAAAACATCTCTTCTAAAGAAGCAATCCCCAACTACTTCTATTCCATAAGAACAGACAATAATGAATACGTTTACTACCATTAATAACACATACGTCTCCTACCACCAACCCCCACTATTTCCACAATAAGTATCAGGTGCAAACGTGCGACATTTTCTTTATCTCCGTAAATACATTACAAACTCAAATTAACGCTGTACCTCATTTTCAAAACAATACAGTCCTATAAAGATGAAAAACTACACTTCTTCTCTGTGAAAAATTCCTAAACTTATATAAAATACTTATATAACAACAGCTCAAATTTTATGCAGATTTCATAACCAATATCAAACACCACACTTTACTAACACTATATTACTTTGAAATAAAAAATACTTTCAAAATTAAAAACATCACCTCAAATACTTAATCAATACTATAAAACACATAACACACCTTGTTAATTTCTAATTCACCTGTGTTGTTATCCAGATTTCAAATGACACACACATACAATTCTCTCTTTCTCACATAGTACATGTAAAGCTCCGACTTCATCGAGAATGAAACCAGGAATGACACAATTTCTCTGTCGCTCCACACATAAATACATGTAAAGAACAAATCAGAATACTTCATTCCTTCAACGACATTCCCAAACTTACCTCCATTAGTTAATTTTGAATTTTCCTTCCGAAAAGCTACTTATTATTCCGCGCCACATACAGGTCACAAGTTCAACCTATTTTATCACCACACTTTCTGGAACCTTCTACGACACCTGCAGGTTAAAAGTTTTTTTTTTTTTTTAACCTAACGATATACTTTTGCTACATTTTATTGAACATTCAACGTCACGTGCACGTTAAAAGTTCACACTAGGGGTCAGTAGTTCATCAGCTTTATTCCCAACTCCAGCAGCACCTCACTGTACGCCCCCAGGGCCATCAGACCCATAGGAGTCAGTGCTTTCCACTTTCTAAATACCAAATTAATTTCATACACACAAATTTACCTTCACACTCTCTATATAACACCCCTTAAGCACCATACACAAGTTACAATGTTCGAAACAAAAGTTCCTCCAAGTAGCTATAACTACATGCTGACACTACTTGTGCAGATGTGGCATAGCGGCCAGAGCACATGACTTCACAGCATATGACACACAGATTGGGCTCACGCTTTCATCCCCGAGGGCGGCAGCAGCTCAGCTTAGCAGCATGAGACTCTACACACTACCTTACATATTTTACGTACCCCAGAACTTTCAGACCAGTATGGGTCAGTAGTTTGTCCTAGTAGTTATAAACACATGCTGACACTACTTCCACAACTGTACTGCAGCGGCTACGACACATAACTTCACAGCATAAGACACACAATTTAGACTCACGCTCTAATCCCCGAGTCCCGCACCACCTCACCTTAGCAGCATCACACTCTAGGCAATCCCTCACTTAATTTTCGTAGCTTAGCACTTTCACACCGGTAGGTATGATTAGTTCACTTCGCACCCCCTCTATAGCACATCCTAAACACCCCACAGAGGTTACAGTGCTCCTACCCTCCTATTTCCCACTTTTTTTGCCCTTTTTTCCCCTTACTCGCTTCAACCGAATCACACAATGGTGGCCAACACTTCTTCCTTCCATGAGACTCTAGACAATACCTCACATATTTTCCGTACCCAGGACTTTCACACCACTACGGGTCAGTAGTTCATCCTAGTAGGTATAAACACATGCTGACACTACTTCCACAACTGTACTGCAGCAGCCAGGGCACATGACTTCACAGCATAAGGCACACAGTGTGGGCTCACGCTTTAATACTCGAGTTGCGCACAAGCTCACCTTAGAAACATCACACACTAGCCAATACCTCACTTAATTTTCATAGCCTAGAACTTTCACACCGGTAGGTATGATTAGTTCACTTTGCACCCCCTCTATAGCACACCCTAAACACCCCACAAAGGTTACAGTGCTCCTACCCTCCTCTTTCCCACATTTTTCACCCTTTTTCCCCAGTACTTGCTTCAACGGAATCCCAAAATGGCGGCCAACACTTCCTAGTTGCAAACGCTTGCATCGCTCGCAGCCAATCAGCAGCAAGCTTGTGCTCGTAACGCCTCAGCCAATCAGATGGCAGAATTCCCAAATATCGATATCTGTAAATTTCGATATTTCTCAAAAACTGCTGAACGGATTACACTAAATAAACAAAAGCGTGCTTTCTAGACCAAGACCCTTATCCCTGCCAAATCTGGGGTAATTCCATTCCCCGTTGGACCTGTAGTCTTGTCTAAAGTTTCCTATGGAAATTAGCAATGAAAAAACATGTTTTGGGACCCCCCTTTTTTATTGAGCCCCCCTTGACGAATCACCCCCAAACTTTCAACATAGAAGCTGATCTCAACAAAGAATTAGTTTTTAAAACGACAATTCATCAATCGGTGCCAAAGTTATTACGATTAGAATGTTGCCATTTTCCTATAGTAACTAGGACACTAGGACCTAACTATAACTACCTACTGGCGACTGCCAGTAGGTAATAAATATATATATATATATATATATATATATATATATATATATATATATTACCTACTGGCGGTCGCCAGTAGGTAGTTATAGTTAGGACCACGTTTCCATAGGAAAACCTCAACATTCTATTTTGAATAACTTTGGCGCCGGTCGACGAATCCTCGCGAATTTCTCAAAATAGGTGGGGCGCTACGCTCCGCTCCTACCCTGAAAGTCTCGGGGGGATTCGTCAAGCGGGGGCTGAGATAAAAGGGGGGTCCCAAAACGCGTTTTTCCCATGCATTTTTCCATAGGACCTTTAGAACGAGCTACAGCCCGAACGGCTGAACAGAATTACTAGAAATTTGGCAGAGAGGTAGTCCCTAGGTCAAGGAAGTGCCTTTTGTAGGTTTGGTGTAAATCTGTTCAGTAGATTCTGAGAAAATAGCCTTTAAATCAAAACATATATCTGAGCCCGCTTACGGTACGCTTACCGTACGCTTACGGTAAGCGTACGGTGGCGTGCGCGAGCGCGATTCTGATTGGCTCTTAGATCTTAGTAAACATTCGAATCGGCAGAAACCAGGAAGCGGCGTCCGCCATTTTGTCTACCGCACTGAGTGTTATGTATCAAACATGATGGCCAAAAACATGTTACGGGGATGTTTTGACAACTCCCTCTCACATAGTCATGTTGAGGGAGTCCCCAAACATCCCCCAAGAGCAAAAACGGCATTATTTTTTTTTCGGCAATTTCGCGGGGTACGCTTACCGTACGCTTACCGTAAGCATACGGTAAAAAAATAAAAATAAAAAAAACACTATCCACAATTTCTCCACCCCTTGTGCAAATGGTGGCCGAAGGCCACCATTTGTGCATGGCTTATCAGTGCACAGAAAATTTTCCCAAAAAATTTCAACAGATTACCTATCACAAGGAAGCGCATAATATGTCCTCCATGTGCGCACGGTGCGCGAAGCGCATCGTGCGTACATGGCCCATCTAGCGTAACGTGGGCACGGCACTAACTGCGTAAAGTGGGTGCGCGGTGCGCGAAGCGCACCGCGTGCTCACTGTGCGCGCACGGTGCGCGAAGCGCACCGTGCGCGCACGGAACGAACTGCGTTAAGTGGGCGCGCACGCCACGAATGGCGTAAAGTCACTTAGCATTTAAAAAACCGTACAAATTCACTGAAAAAACCATAGGTTTCACACACGTTATAGTTAGGAATTAGCATTTAAAAAACCTTGCAAATTCACTGAAAAAACCATAGGTTTCACACATGTTATAGTTAGCGGAAATTTTACTGATAAAAAACCAATGAAATTGCCCCGTTATAGTTAGTGCTGGCAACTATAACTCACGCGACCGCAATCTTCTGCTGATGACATATGTGTCTTTATGAAAAAAAAATATTTGTAATATATGTATAGCTAAAAATGTATGGAAGAAGACATGGGCAAATAAGTGTCTAAATACAGTATTAGCATCAGCAGAGGATTGCGGTCGCGTGAGTTATAGTTGCCAGCACTAACTATAACGGGGCAATTTCATTGGTTTTTTATCAGTAAAATTTCCGCTAACTATAACATGTGTGAAACCTATGGTTTTTTCAGTGAATATATATATATATATATATATATATATATATATTACCTACTGGCGGTCGCCAGTAGGTAGTTATAGTTAGGACCCTGTTTCCATAGGAAAACCGCAACATTCTATTTTGAATAACTTTGGCGCCGGTCGACGAATCCTCGCAAAATTTTCAAAACTAATGGGGCGCTCCGCTCCTACCCTGAAAGTCTCGGGGGGATTCGTCAAGCGGGGGCTGAGATAAAAGGGGGGTCCCAAAACGCGTTTTTCCCATGCATTTTTCCATAGGACCTTTAGACACAGCTACAGCCCGAACGGCTGAACAGAGTTCCTTGAAATTTGGCAGAGAGGTAGTCTACAGGTCAAGGAAGTGCCTTTTGTAGGTTTGGTGTAAATCTGTTCAGTAGATTCTGAGAAAATAGCCTTTAAATCAATCGCGCACCGCGTGCTCACTGTGCGCGCACGGAACGAACTGCGTTAAGTGGGCGCGCACGCCACGAATGGCGTAAAGTAACTTAGCATTTAAAAAACCGTCCAAATTCACTGAAAAAACCATAGGTTTCACACACGTTATAGTTAGGAATTAGCATTTAAAAAACCTTGCAAATTCACTGAAAAAACCATAGGTTTCACACATGTTATAGTTAGCTGGACATTTTACTGATAAAAAACCAATGAAATTCCCCCGTTATAGTTAGTGCAGGCAACTATAACACACGCGACCGCAATCCTCTGCTGATGACATATGTGTCTTTATGAAAAAAAAATATTTGTAATATATGTATAGCTAAAATTTAAGGGAAGAAGACATGGGCAAATAATTGTCTAAATACAGTATTAGCATCAGCAGAGGATTGCGGTCGCGTGAGTTATAGTTGCCTGCACTAACTATAACGGGGGAATTTCATTGGTTTTTTATCAGTAAAATGTCCAGCTAACTATAACATGTGTGAAACCTATGGTTTTTTCAGTGAATATATATATATATATATATATATATTTATTTCCACAAAGCTTGCGAACAGCCACCGCACTCCTGATCTGCGGGCGCGTCGTCGAGCAGACCTCACAAGCTGGGTCCGTAATATGAAAACACACTCCTCAAACAGAAAAGGAATGACGACGCCACGTCTTGACAATCCACATTAGATTTTAATCGTCTGCAATGTCGGACGTGTTTCGCCTGAACCAGCAGGCTTGTGAACAAGCCTGTTGGTTCAGGCGAAACGTGTCCGACATTGCCGATATATATATATATTACCTACTGGCGGTCGCCAGTAGGTAGTTATAGTTAGGACCCTGTTTCCATAGGAAAACCGCAACATTCTATTTTGAATAACTTTGGCGCCGGTCGATGAATCCTCGCGAAATTTTCAAAACTAATGGGGCGCTACGCTCCGCTCCTACCCTGAAAGTCTCGGGGGGATTCGTCAAGCGGGGGCTGAGAAAAAAGGGGGGTCCCAAAACGCGTTTTCCCCATGCATTTTTAAATAGGACCTTTAGACACAGCTACAGCCCGAACGGCTGAACAGAGTTATTTGAAATTTGGCAGAGAGGTAGTCTACAGGTCAAGGAAGTGCCTTTTGTAGGTCTGGAGTAAATCTGTTCAGTAGTTCCTGAGAAAATAGCCTTTAAATCAATATATATATCTGTGGCAGCTTACGGTGCGCTTACCGTGCGCTTACGGTAAGCTTACCGTACGCGTACGGTGCCGTGCGCGAGCGCGATTCTGATTGGCTGTTTGATCGTAGTAAACATTCGAATCGGTCGAAACCAGGAAGTGTCGGCCGCCATTTTCTCTCTCGCACTCTGAGGGGGGGAGGAAAATCAAAGTCGGAAAACATTAAAAGAGGCTTGCTAGACATCTCCCAACCACCTAGGCATGGTTATGGTGTCCCAAAAAAACCCACAAAGCCAAAAATTTAATTTTTTTTATTTTTGAAAAATCGCCGAAAAAAAACAATATCCACTTTTTCCCCACCCCGTGTGCAAAAGGTGCATGGCATATGTTTATACTGAAAAATCAATTGATAACCTTTAACAACGATGCGCCTAATACGGCCTCCGTGTGCGGACGGTGCGCGAAGCGCATCGTGCGTACATGGCCCATATAGCGTAACGTGGGCACGCGGTGCGCGTAGCGCACCGCGTGCCCACCGTGCGTGCACGGCACTAACTGCCTAAAGTGGGCATATATATATATATATATATATATTACCTACTGGCGATTGCCAGTAGGTAGTTATAGTTAGGACCTATTTTCCATAGGAAATACACAACATTCTATTTGGAATAACTATGGCACCCGTTGATGAATCTTCATGAAATATTCAAAACTTTTGGCCAGCCCCGGTCCGCTCCTATCCTGTATGTCTCGGGATGATTCGTGTAGCGGGGGCTGAGAAAAAAGGGGATCCCAAAACATGTTTTCCCCTTGCAATTTCCCATAGGAGTTTTAGCCGCAGCTACAGCCCGAACTGCTGGACGGAATTACACCAAACTTGGCAGAAAGGTAGGCCTTGGTTCAGAGTCGTGCCTTTTGCTTAAATGGTGTAGTTCCTGAGATAATCAAAATCAAAATCACACATATATCTGGGCGGAGCCTAACCACATATCTCATTATGAGATCTGATTGGCTGTCAGTACTTCATCCATGAAGTGTTGACAGCCATCTTGGGACCAATATACATGATAGCACCTCATTAAAAATCATTGCAGTTAATAGAAGGTTTTAAGACTTTAGTTACATTATAAATCATTTGTTGATGGTACCACACTCATTTTAGGAATTGGGGTGTGTTCTAAGGTGATTTTACCATGTGAAAAAGCCTTCTGCTGTGATATCATGAATCATGTTTGAGAGAAAACTATTTTCTCATGCTTATCCCACAGAGGTTTGGAAGGTGATCTATAAGCTAAACTGAGACCATATTTTCTGTAAATTCACATTATCTTTCTCAGTCATGTGAGAATGAAGTCTGACATTCTCAGTAAAACATGTACATCCAACAAGGGCAGAGACTGTCAGTTAATTCCTTTGTGTTCTACTGCAGCTTCTCAGAGTGTTCTAAAGAACAACTAGAGCGCTAACAGTCACTAGAGACAAAAGAGCCCAAATGTAGCACAACTATCACCCAGATGTAGCCCAAGTATAGCCCAATGACAGAATGTCCCAGAGTGTTCTAACGAACAACTAGAGCGCTAACAGTCTTACTTATGACAAAAGTATGGCACACCTGAAGCCATCTTGATTGGAATAAAGTGGTAACACTTAAAACATTTAATTTGCAAAGGAACAAAATGAGGGGGCTCATTTTGCCTCAGAAATTATGATTAGTGCTGCAGAAAGAAAAATTAGGGCACATTTTGACTTCTCAAATCCTCTTCTATTTCATTAACAAAATTCTGACATGCAGACTGAAACATGCACTTTGAATACCAGCAGCAGACTTCCCTGGTGAGCAGTAGCTTTACTACAGTGATCGAATGAGCAACTAGAGTGCTAACATTCAAAATTTATGGCAAATGTGTGACACATCTGAATGCCTTCTTGATGGAATCAAAGTAAAAAACTGAAAGTATTTCCTACTGAGGAAACTGTAGTAAATGAGGAAATTAGGAAACTTCATAACAAATAAGTCTCCCAAAATGGTCACCAGAGTCAAAAGAGCCCAAATGTAGCACAAATATCACCCAGATGTAGCCCAAGAATAGCCCAATGACAGAATGTCCCAGAGTGTTCTAATGAACAACTAGCGCGATAACAGTCTTACTTATGACAAAGTATGGCACACCTGAAGCCATCTTGATTGGAATAAAGTGGTAACACTTAAACCATTTAATTTGCAAAGGAACACAATTAGGGGGTTCATTTTGCCATAGAAATTATTATTAGTGCTGCAGAAAGAAAATGTAGGGCACATTTTGAGTGACTTCTCAAATCCTCTTCTATTTCATTAAAAAATTCTGACATGCTGACTGAAACATGCACTTTTAATACCTGCAGCAGACTTCCGTGGTGAGCATTAGCTTTACTACAGTGATGTAATGAGCAACTAGAGTGCTAACATTCAGAATTGATGGCAAATGTGTGACATATCTGAATACCTTCTTGATGGAATCAAAGTAAAAAACTGAAAGCATTTCCTACTGAGGAGACAGCAGTAAATGAGGAAATTAGGAAACTTCATAACAAATAAATCTCCCAAGATGGCCACCAGAGACAAAAGAACCCAAATGCAGCACAAATATCACCCAGATGTAGCCCAATGACCGACGTGTGCAAAACACTTATTTTTTGTGTTTTTTGCAGTTTTATATAGTGCAGACTTGTCAGGTATTGGAGTGCTTTACATGAGCATTGGTTACATCATACAAGATCAAATTCATTTTGGTTGTAGACATGGGGAGATTAAGTGATTTGACCAGAATCACAGAATGTTGAGCTGAAGCAGAAACTCCAACCTGGTTCCCCAGTTGCAAAGTCTGCAGCTCTGGAAGTAACATCACATCCTCTCTCCTAAGTGCAACAGTTAATCAAGTGGTCAACTGGATAAAAAAACATAAGGATAACAAATAATTTAAAAGTGCTTTGTCGCTATTTGGAAACTCAGAAAATATGTCCTCATTTTAGTTTTTTAGAGCACTAACCATAATTTTTATGCAAATAAGACCCTCTCATATGTAATTTCTAAAGGAAAGGTTCTGGGTATTACAGTTTTGATTGCATCACGATGACGTCAGGCGTTCCACACTTTTGTAATAAATGTAGAATGTTAGCAATCTAGTTGTTCATTAGGATACTGTTGAGAGGCAGAGGCCAGGGGCACGGACTCTGAAAATTGAAGGCAGGTAGGAGGGTGCAGAGGCAACAATTTGACCACACTGGGCAGGCAGGAAGGGCAGTGGCAGCACAACAGACTATGGAGGGCAGTGGAAAGGGGGGCAGGGGCAACAAACCAACAATACAGGACTGGCAAGAGAGGCTGTGGCAATATAATAGACCATTGTGGGCAGAAGGAAGAGGCAGTGGTAGTACAACCATACATGTTATGTTATGTACATTTATTATGTGCGCAGATACTCAAAGAGTGTCCCGGCGCGGTCAAGGAAGAACCAAAAGAGAAGAGGGGATTAAGAAAAGAGATACGTTTTTAACCGTTTTTTAAAGACCTCCAGATCTTCAATAGAACGAAGTGATAGGGGGAGCGTGTTCCAAGCGCGGCCAGCAGCCACGACCAGAGAGGCGCCGCCTAATCGGTGCCGCTGAAAGACAGGGATCTTCATAAGCCTGAGTGCCGAGGACCTCAAAGAGTGACCCGGCACGTAAAACGAGAAGCGTTTCTGTAGGTAACCAGGACCTTGCCCATGCAGAGCACGATGGGCTATGGTGAGGGTTTTAAAGGCAACACGGGCCTTCACTGGAAGCCAATGGAGGGAACGACGATAGCCATGAACGTTCTGCCTAGGACCCAGCCCACCCAGCAAGCGAACAGCCGCATTCTGGGTCACTTGCAGCTTGTTAAGGGCATAGGCTGGAATCCCAGCATAGAGGGCATTAGCGTAGTCTAAACGGGACAAAATAAGCGCCCGAACCACCGATTCCCTGGCCGCTTGCGGAAGCAGCGGCAAAAATCTTCTCAGCACTCTAAGTAGGCCAAAACAGCCACCTGACAAACGTTTGACCTGACTAGAGAAGGAGAGATTACAATCGAAATACACTCCCAGATTCTTCACGGTCTGGCTGCTGGAAGCCGGAGGTGGAAACTCAGGAGGCCAAATTAACTCTCTAAACCCTGGGGGGAAATTACCGAACATCAAAACCTCCGATTTGTCCTCGTTGCATTTTAAATGAGCAGAAGCCATCCAGGCGAAGACCGAGGAGAGACATCTCTGCACAAGCGCCACCGAGGATCCCTGCTTATCCCAAGTGAACAGAAGTTGAGTGTCATCGGCATAAGCAATGACCTTAGCCCCCAACCCCTCCGCTAGGTAAACCAAAGGCGTGAGGTAGATATTAAACAGGAGGGGGCTAAGGGAGGACCCCTGGGGGACCCCCGTGCCAACCTGTCTTGGTGAAGAGGCCACCGGTGGTATCCAGACTTGCTGGAGCCGGCCATCCAGGAAGGATTTAATCCAGCCCCAGACAAGGCCAGATACCCCAATCTCCATCAGTCTATCAAGCAACAGAGAATGGGGGACAGTATCAAAGGCTGCCGACAGGTCAAGCAACACTAAGGCTGCCTTCCCGCCGGCGTCCAGACAGTCTCGGATAGATTCTGAGACCTCCACAAGAGCACCTTCCGTGCTAAAGGAGGGACGGAAGCCAGATTGGGCAGGATGAAGAAGTCCCCCACTCTCGACAAGCTCCGACAGCTGTTTATTCACTATTTTCTCACAAACTTTAGCCAAGCCCGGAAGGAGAGAAATAGGTCTGTAGTTGCCTGGGGTGGAAGGGTCGAGGGAAGGTTTCTTCAATAAAGGAAGAATTTTAGCCTGCT
The DNA here is from genome assembly GCF_964204655.1 of Triturus cristatus. Taxonomy (NCBI): domain Eukaryota; kingdom Metazoa; phylum Chordata; class Amphibia; order Caudata; family Salamandridae; genus Triturus; species Triturus cristatus. The sequence continues at coordinate 902,359,055 of NC_140584.1, forward strand.
TCCAACAGCTGGGAACCCTGGCTACCTGCAAAGACAGGTTAATCAAGTAATTAACCTCCACATTCACCGTCTCAGCCACCATGGCCAGAAGTCTTGCCGGGCACGGATCGTCTGGAGAACCGGATTTAAGACCTTGAAGGATTCTCAAGGAGCAGGACAAATCTACCGGGGAGAATTTAGACAAGGAGTGAATAGGGGGCAAAGCTACCAGACCAATAGCCGATGAGTCCAAAGAAACATAGGGCCCGTCCGCGCCGATCGGGCAGGGGAAGCAGCTTTGTATCTTAAGAATCTTGTCCCGAAAGAATGCAGAGAGCATCTCACACCAATCCACAGAGGCCGGCAGGATGCTACTCTGCGCAACCGGGAACGTAAAACTTTGAACAATAGCAAAAATCTCCTTGGCATTGTTCTGAGCCCGATCAATCCGGGTGGTAAAGAACGCTCTTTTAGCAGAGGAGATAGCTTTATAATACCTCTTCTGAGCCTGCCTGAGCTGCACCTTAGCAGCCGGGCAGTAGTTGCTGAGGCGCCAAGAGCGCTCTAATTTCTTGCAGCCCTGCTTAAGATGGCCCTGATCCTCCGAGAACCACGGTTTAGAAGGTGATTCCCGTGACTGTCTAGCAGAGGTTGGTATGGCAATTGCCGCCATAGAGCACCGAATCCAGTTGGAAAAAGCAACCAGACACTGATCGAGGTCTTGAGGCAGGACTGGCCTGTTGTCCTCCAGCGCCCTGGCAAAAAGGATAGGGTCAGCTTTCTTAAACGCTGGTTTAGAGCCGACGCTGAGTCTACTGCTAGGCGAGGACACTAACCATGAAAAACCAATTAAGTAATGGTCGGACCACGAGACCGGAAGCGGCGCTTTAATTGAAATAGGAAAGTTAGAAAGGATAGGATCAAGAATATGGCCCCCAAGGTGGGTAGCCTGATCGATCCATTGTGAGAGCTGTGTGGATTGGCAGATATCAAGAAACTCACTTGTGTCCCTTGAGTTTAAAAGGTCTAAATAGATGTTAAGGTCGCCTAGGATCATATAGTGGGAGAAACGCAGGGCTCTCAAAGAAACCGCCTCCACACAGGCCTGAAGGAAAGTATGGGCCGTGCCTGGCAGGCGATAGATCAGAGAGCCCCCCCAAAGAAAAATGGGCAGAGCAGCGGATACTGAAATCCAAAACTTCACATCCGTCCCACGTACTGAGAGAACACTCAACAACTTCCCACGTCTCTTTGAAGATAACTGCCAGCCCTCCACCTCTCCCTGTAGTCCGGTCTAGCCTATAAATTTTATACCCCAATGGGATAGCCAGAGTTACAATAGGATTGGAGGTATTGTCGAGCCAGGTTTCTGTGACAAAGAAAAAGTCCAAAGAGCGGACATTAAGCAGCGCTGCTGAGATAGTGGAGGCGGTAAGCGATTTAGCGCAAGGTGTTGGACCCAATACTAGTTGAAAACCACAATCCCCACACACGAAGTTCAGAGCCCCGTCCAAGTTAGGGGAGGAAAGAGAATTACATCACGACCCGCGTAGCTGTTTAAGATACTCACTAGAATAGGACCGGAGGCAGGAATTGGCGACCCCAAAAAGGGCAGCATGACTAGCCCCGGCTCCCGACGAGCTGCTGACGGGCGCAGACGGGCTTGCCTTAGGCGCGCCAACGGCGCGCCCGCTGTGCGAACGCGCAGCGTGCATTTAAGTAGTGTCAGTGGTCCAGGAGACTAAAGCGCCGGAAGTGAGGGAAAAGTTCACCTCGTAAGTGGATCAAACTTCCCCAAAGTTGTGCAAATGAGCAAATAAAGATCGTTTTTTTATACACAATGATTACTATTTTTAGCAGCCTAAAAATGGAAGTGGAGACGAGTTGAAATTGCCCCCAATTCTGTAGTTCCCCAAAGCTGTGCAAAGAAGCAGATAAAAGGATCGTTTTTTAAATAAAACACATCAAATACAAATTTTAGCAGCGTTAAAACAGAAAACAAAGCACAATAGCAAGTAAAAATAATGGTTCAGCCCTCAAGCCATACATGCCAACAGACCCGATTCAGCCAGGAAACGTCCAATGTTTTTAATATCAAATGGGCTTTATTTGATCTGGCTCCTGTCTACAATCTCCTCTTTTTCATTGTAACTCAAAGGGGAAAATCAATACCCCAGTTTTTGTTCTCCAAAATCTCCCTCTTACCAAGTTCAAAATGTTTGCAAGTATGGTACATTGGATCATGGAAGGCAGAAGGAATTGGGGTAGGGACATGGACTCGGATAACAGAGGACAGAAAGGACATGGAGAGGTGCACCAAACTGACCCTATAGGGCAGGCATCAGGGTTTGCAGCAGCACAATACACCACACAGGGCATGCAGGACGGGAGTGCAGCACAACAATCCATAGAAAGCAATAGGGAGGGGACAGGACAATGCACATGGACAACAGAGAACAGAGGAGAAAGAGGCAATGGTAGCTAGCTTACCATAATGGACAGACAGGAGAGAAAGCTGCAGCATAACAGACCATAAAGGGCAGGAGGGACGGATCAGGGGCATTACAATGGAACAGACAAGCCAGGAGGGAGGGAATAGGGGTCTGCACATGGAAACAGAGGGCTAGGGGCAAGGGGGCAAGGCAGCAGCAGCAAGATGACCATGGAGGTCAGGCAGGATGGGCACTAGAAAGAAGACACACCATGGAGAGCAACAGTGAGACTATGATGGCATACACACAGACCATGGAGGGAAGGTGGTAGGGGGTCAGGGGTAGCTAGCTGACCTCACAGGGAAGGTGGGAAAGGCCGTGGCAGCACAGAAGACCATGCATGGCAAGTGGGAGGGTTAGTGACAGCACAATGGCTATGATGGGCAAGAAGGAGGGTGCAGGGGCATGCACAAAGGACCATGGAGGATCGAAGGGAGGGTCCGGACCTGGGCACAGACAAGAGAGTTCAGGGGAAGGGGCCTCATAACAGACCGTGCGGGGCAGGCAGGAGGAGCAGTTGCAGCACAACAGACCAGGGAGGGCAGAAGGGTGTGGCAGTAAAATGGACCATGGAGGACAGGAGGAAGGGGATAGGGGCATGGCATGTGGACAGGCAGGGTAGAGGTGGCAGGGACAGGTTACAGTCATCTAACAATGCTAGTCAGGTGGGAGGGGAGTGGCAGCTCAACAGTACACTCAGAGTAGATAGGAGTGGCAGATCCATGGAACATGGTGGGCAAAAAGGATGGAGCAGGGGCATGCACAAAGACATTGGAGGGCAGGGGGAAGGAGAATAGGGGCAGCAAGCTAAGCACAGACGCTAAGCAAGAGTCAATGATGGGGCATAGAATTGGGCAATGGAGGGCAGGAGGAGTGGACTGGTACATCATGCTAAATGGAGGGCAGTGGCAGCACATCAGACTATGCATGGCAGGAGGGAGGAGGCTAATCCATGTATTCAGACAACAGAGGATAGGTAGGAGGTGGATGGGGCAGCAAGCTAAATGTTCAGAGAAGGTGGGTATTAGGAACCTCTATTGTTTTTAAAATGTGTCTCTGTGCGAACTACTTAAAATATGAACAAGTATGCAGCATAATCTCACTTTTATTCAGGAAGAAGAGGACGTTTGTGACTGTGACTCCGGGCTCACTTGGCAGAAACACCCACTTACCCTCCACCCCCATCGCAAAATGTAATGCCCGTGGAAAAGGTAGATGAACGCAGTGTTATATAGAAAATAGTCCTGAGAGCACGATTGAAAATGAAAACTAGATCTAGTGTATGGTATAAACTATGCACCAAAAAGTGTGATATAAGATGAACCGGGGCGTGAAATATAATATGCAATACATTGTGCGCAATGACAGATTCATTGGATATGCGCCTTGGATAGTAATATGCACAGGGCAGTGTTGTGTAACCTAACTAGTCTCTCAAAGTTGTAATATAAAATATGTGCTGGGGAGTGTAACGTTGCATATGCACTGTGAATAAAGATATGGATCGCAGATTGTAATATGTATGGCATAGCGCTGTACGTTATAACATAGGCATCGAGGAAGGCACGTTAGATGGGGCTATATAACCCGTGCGAAGGCAAGTGTGGCATGACATATTCACGGGGTGGTGTTACTGTGCACATGGGCTAGAGAGTGTCATAGCATACGCACTAGCTGGTGGAATACAACACAGAGGTGTGTGGCACTCGGCGGGCACTGGTGGGTGTAACACAGCATTGGGCTCAGCCAGGAGCGCGCTGTGACTCTCAAGTGTGGTTCGTCTCTTTTCCAGAGAGTAAAATAAAAAGTATTACACATCCGGCGGTGGATGTGTGTTTTATTAACCGTGAGGGGGGATTCTTGCATAGTTTTGGTCTAAGTGTTGTCAAATCCCCTTTGAATGGCTTGGTGTGCATGTGTTTTAAATGTGCCCATCAATAGCTATCCATGTTTGTATAAATAAATGACAAGGGTGTCTACTTGGAGAGTACCCACCTGCGGGGGCGCTGGGATTAGGCACGGTAGGGAGTCAGACACATCAGAGCTTCACTAGCGGTGTAAATACATTCCACGTGAATTCATTGTATGCATAGTCACCTTTTAACGAATATCACGCAAATCGTCATGGTGATAGGTACATATGGTTTGTCCAGCATGTCCTAGGTGTTTCTATAAATATATAAAAAAAAATTGTAAAAAACAAAGGCCGGTCCCGGCGGATGGGGTCCCCGGGGCCCTAAGTGGCCTGAGGAGGGGGGCAACACAGCCCCCCTCCTAAAGAATTGTTTTTAAAAAAGGCCATGCCCCGGGGTTTGGGGTTCCCATCCAAATCTTTTTTTTTTTTTTTAAATTAGGGGGCAGGCTCTGGATGATGGGTTCCCCAGGACCAATAAATTAGAAAAAGAAGGGGGGCCACACAGCCCTCCTTCTTACAAAAATAAAATAAATAAAAGACCGGCATCACGCCGGAGACCACGCCCCCTCCTTGCAGCAGTCTGCAAATGCACCCCCTGGCCAGTTGTAAATTGGGGAATTAATTTCCCTTCAATACTGAGGGTCCCTGAGGGCCAACTAGCCCAACAGGTATCTCCAGTATGCGCCAGGGAGCTGCTTTGCAGACAGGTGTTCTGAGGCTACGCCCCTTTTTACACCTCTCTGCAACGCAGCTCTGTGGCGCTTACTGGAGGTACCCAGTGGGATAGTTTGACTCTAGGGACCCTTAGGATTCAAGGGGACTTAATCTCTCAACTTAGAACGGCCAAAGGGCGCGTTTACACAGTGGTGAAGGGAGGGGACGGGGCCTGAGGTGATGTATGCAAACACGCTCTGTGGCGCGTTTTAAGTTGGGAAAATAATTTCCTTTCAATCCTGAGGGACCCTGGGGGACAACTAGCCCACCAGGCGCTTCCAGTAAGCGCCACTGCTCTGCGTTGCAGAGAGGTGGTGCAGACCGTGCCCCTGTTTACACCTCTCTGCAATAGCGCTTACTGGACGTATCTAGTGGGCTATTTTGCCCCTGGGGACCCTCAGGATTCAAGGGGACTTAATCTCCCAACTTAAAACGGCCACAGGGGGTGTTTACAGAGTGAGGAAGGGAGGGAACGGGGCCTGAGGTGACGTGTGCAAACACGCCCTATGGCACATTTTAAGTTGGGGAAATAATTTCCCTTCAATCCTGAGGGCCCCTGGGGGCTAACTAGCCCACCAGGTGCTTCAGATATGCGCCACTGAGCTGCATTGCAGAGAGGTGGTCCAGGCCGTGCCACTTTTTACACCTCTGCAACGCAGCTCTGTGGCGCTTACTAGAGATACCTAGTGGTCTAGTTGGACCTTAGAGACCCTCAGGATTCACATGAACTTAATCTCCCAACTTAAAATGGCCACAGGGCGTGTTTACACAGTGGGGAAGGGAGGGGACAGGGCCTGAGGTGACATGTGAAAACACGCCCTGTGGCACATTTTAAGAGGTAGTTTTAATCCCCCAGCCCTATTATATACTAGGGGCTTACAGAGGAGGTAATGCTAATCACAGGGGGACCCCAACGCATAGTTTTCCCTAGTGTATGTAGGTGTTTTCACTGTACTCATCCACTCATTCACCAACAGTCCTATACAGTCACTCATACATGTACTCACTCACCATATATACTCATACACCTATACATCCTGTTACACAACTCCACTCATCCATAGAGTTACTCACACACATAGTCACTCATGCTAATAAAGAATCAAACATCCATTTACTTGCATATACAGTTTTACACACACCACCACACATACTTCTACAGAAACTTACACATACTTAGTCTTTTAAACAATCACTTATAGAAACACATACTTATTCATACAGGAACTCTTTCAATCTCTCACTCTCACATATACTCACTTATATACACCAATAGTCACATATACTAGTTTAAAACATATGTAGTTACTCATAAAGACACTATTGAGACAGTCATTCACTCACTAACACACCCATGCACACACTCATCCACCCATACAGTCCTGCACACATGCTGTCTTCAACACATACAAACAGTGAGTCACTAATTCATGCACCTATGCACTACGTAATACCCCCACGGAACCATACAGACACTCAGACCCTCTAGAGATACTAAAAAACAAACTAATAACCTATATAGACACTCATGTAGCTACTCACCAACCCATGCAGCCACTTATGCACAAAGTGAGAGACTGATACAGATATTTACGTATTTAAACATTACTCACTAAGCCATGTATTCACTAAGATACACTTAATCAGTCAGTTATACAATCAATTTTTCAAAAACAAATCATCCATTTAGACACTTATATACCCATTTATTCTTCCATCGACCTTGAGATATACATATATAAAACATATGTAATTTTCAGAAAAACACACATTCACTGGATGATGTCATCAGTGATGTCATCAGTGATGTCATTTGAGATGTCATCAGTGATGTCATGAGTGATGTCACTGACCATGTCATGAGTGATGTAATATGTGACGTCATCAGCAGTGCATTGCGGGCGCGCTAGTTATAGTTAGCTGAACTAACTATAACGGGGGAATTTCAATGGTTTTGTACGAGTGAAAAGTCCAGCTAACTATAACGCCCCTGAAACCTATGGTTTTTTCAGTCAATTTCTAAGGTTTTTTAAATGCTAATTCCTAACTATAACGTGCCTGAAACCTATGTTTTTTTCAGTGAAAATATATATATTATGCTGATAGAAAAGTGTTTTACTTTAAAAAAAGAAAAGGGTTCTTTTTAGACTCCATGCAATTTACTCAATATTTATTGTGGCTTTTATATTCTATTTATGAACTTAGTATTTTAGCACCGTATGTTACTAGTAATTACACTTAGTGATATTTATTGTGACAAGTCTTGCCCTATTTTGGACATTATGAGTTGTGTTTATATAGTATGTCTTTTATGTCCATTGGGAATCACGTGACACGGAGAGGTGGTACTTAAAAAACGATGGCAAACGCATTTCTTTATGTGATCAAGGCTGCTGTGTCAGTCGAAACGCGTAATGACTACTTTAATTTGAGCATTAAAATCTCGCCATACCTAAAAGAGGAGTTCGTGCCTTTTCTTCATCGCCCGTGGGGAGGTTGGAGTCGGCAAAGCTGTTATTTGAATATATATATTTATAGTTAGTGCAGATAACTATAACTCGCGCGACCGCCACTCTATCACAAGGATGATGTCATCAGTGATGTCATGAGTGATGCCATTGACCATGTCATGAGTGATGTAATGTGTGACGTCATGAGCAGTGGATTGCGGGCGTGCGAGTTATAGTTATCTGAACTAACTATAATGGGGAAATTTCATTGGTTTTTTACGAGTGAAATGTCCACCTAACTATAACCTGTGTGAAACCTATAGTTTTTTAAGTGAATATATATATATGTATCACCTCCTGGCGGTCGCCAGTAGGTAGTTATAGTTAGGACCAAGCTTCCATTTTTTGTTTTGCTTATAACTTTGGCGTTGTTTGATGAATCTTTATGAAATGTTCCAAATTAATTCTTTGTCCATAAAAAGGGGGTCCCAAAACGTGTTTTCTCCATGTTAATTTCCATAGGAAACTTTAGACAAGGCTACAGGTTGAACTGGTGAACGGAATTACCCCAAATTTGCAGGGTGAAGGGTCTTGACCTAGAAAGCACGCTTTTGTTTATTTGGTGTAAATCCATTCAGTAGTTTTTGAGAAATATCGAAATTTACAGATATTTGGGAACTCTGCCATCTGATTGGCTGAGGCGTTACGAGCACAAGCTTGCTGCTTATTGGTTGTGAGCGCTGCGGTTGCAAATAGGAAGTGTTGGCCGCCATTTTGTGATTCCGTTGAAGCGAGTAAGGGGAAAAAAGGGCAAAAAGAGGAGGAAAGAGGAGGGTAGGAGCACTGTGAGGTCTGTGGGGTGGTTAGGGTGTGCTACACAGGGAGTTTGAAGCGATGTATTGACCCCTACCGATGTGAAAGTGCTGTTTTGCCCAGAGTGAGATGGTGCTGAGGTGAGGTGCCGGTACACTCGGGGATGAAACCGTGAGCTGATTGCTGTAAACTGATGTGCTCTCGGCACTGTAGGATACTGGCCGCTGTAGCATAACTGTGCAAGTGGTGTTAGTATGGGTTTAGAGGATAGCGGTGTGATCTCTGTGGGGTGGTTAGGGTGAGCTATACAGGGAGTGTGAAGTGAAGTATTCATCCCTAGTGGTGTGAAAGTGCTGTTTTGACCAGAGTTAAATGGTGCTGAGGTGAGGTGCCAGTACACTCTGGGATGAAACCGTGAGTTGATTGCTGTAAACTGATGTGTTTCTGGCACTGTAGCATACTGGCCACTGTAGCATAGCTGTGCAAGTGGTGTTAGTATGGGTTTAGACTATAGCAGGCGTGGGAAGCAAACTACTCACCCCTACCGGTCTGAAGACTCGAATGGAGTGTTTTAGCAAGCAGGTATAAATAAATAATCGTGAAGAATATAATGCAGAATGTTGCAATGCCACAGAAGACAAATGGTGAAATCAGGTGTGTTTAAGAAAGTGGCTGTGTGGGATAAAGCTATGGAGTCTGGAAGTTATATAAAAAATGTCTTTATGTAAGTGCCATAAATGGAACCACTGGTGCAAGAGCTAAGGCATCCAGCTGAGGCAAACTCCAACCGCTTCTGCTACATTCAAAGCTAAGCTTCTGCATCAGTCAATTCCACATTACATTTTACAGTTCCATGTGACATAAACAATCCCTATTAGAAATGAATGACTGTAAATTGTAGAATGAAAATAATGGTAGGATACGATTACCACACTGTGCCAACAAGTTCCTAAATATAGCCGTGTTTTTTGATCTTGATCGCCAGTTCATGAGCAGAGGCTGAGGATGAGCTAATTTGTGTGAAAGGGCTTCGTGGATAAGAGGCGGGCAGAGAGACATGTGTACAAAGAATAGATATGGTTTCAAAATGGATGTCGGGTTTAGGCTAATTTAGCAAGTAAATAGCGTATTTGCATAGGCCATACATCAACCATCCCTGGTTAGTGTGGAGAGGTAAGGGCCAATAATGAAAACAGAGTTCAAATGCCTAGCACACTTAGAAAGTTATTATATGAAAATAGTTCAATTGAAGTGTATTTAAAAATGTAATAGCAAAAAGTCAAAAAAGTTGGAAAAAATCAATCCAAGAATAAATTGAATTTCTTACAAGTCTTGGAGATTGCAGTCCGCAAGTTCTTCAGTGGCTTGAGATGCGTAATGTTCTAAGAGGCGATTGTTGCCATTGTGTGAGAAAAGCGAAGCGATCCAATTCATATCCTCGAAGGGACAGTAATTTTCTTCGAATGTTGGAGTGGCAATTTGAATTGGCAGGCAATCTGCGATGTTGTCAAAGGTCGCACGTTGCAGGAGATCTTTCGCGGCTGTGCAGAAATCCCATTCCGCCAGGATACCTTTTTGTGTTGCATCCGCCATTGCTCCACTGCCCGAACAATCAAGTTCATGGTTTTCAAGATACTCCATTACCTACTGGATATCGGGAGTGTTTGCTGGGATGTTGGCAAGGCAAAGATCCATTCGCCATTCGATTGGGCAAGTTTTGCAATAAAAAGATGGTTGCACGCAGATTGTATATGTGTAAATAAATGTCATGTTGTAGCTGGCTCCGATAATAGATAGAGGCAGGCAGCCGAAAAGTTGTTCCATTTTTTCACGGTATTGATGTAGCTTCACGTAGAGGCGTATTCTGTCGGACATGCTTGTTACCACAGGGAGCGTAGTCATTTTTAACAAGCTAAAATAGTAGTAAGATGACCGCAAACAGAGCGAGAATTATGGGCACTGTTGCTGTTATTCCAGAGATGATCGAGTGAATGAAGTCTGGTTTTGGACTAAAAACAGTTTGAAAGCCTGTGAGAAGGCCGGAGGAGACAATGTTAAAAAAGTGTGCCAGACCTTAAATGTCAGATGTGTTGAAAATTGTGTAACAATTCACAAAGTGTAATGGGAGGCTCGCATTTAAAAGGGAGTGTATTTTACTTGAAGTTCGTGCTATCTGCAGTCGATAAATTACTTTTGGGGAAGTGAGGGACACTTCCGTTTGAAACAAAAGCGCTTTCAGTTTGCTCCGATTAATAAAATCTGTTATCAAAGTAGGTATTGAAGGCCAAGTTGAACTTTGGGAGTTACTTTGTGTGGGTGGGAATAGAGATTGCCAGAGGAAGTTATCCGGTTTGAAACAGTAAGGATATACAGTATGCCAGCTCACATTGCGTAGCAGTCCATGTTATTAAGAAGCAGATAACTGCTGTTAGAAAGCTGTGTGAATGTTGGTCTGATTGTGGGAGTTGGCGTGCTTTTAAGAAAGAACGCACGATTGGGGGCTGTAAGCTTAGAAGCGTTGTGCAGTTGGTCATTCTTGCATAGTAATGAATGATTGCCATTTTGGTCCCACTTTTCACCTGTGAGAAAAACTTCGGTATCCTCTTTAAGACAGCGATATGTAAATGGGAGAAACCACTGCTCGTAAATAAATGCGCTACCTTATATAATCATATACAACATGACAAACAACATGTCCACCTAGCAGACACAACAACACTACGTACTGTGAGAACCGTGGCTAGCCATGTACACAAACCAAACATAGCACCTCTGCCACACAATGCAGAATGCGGGGAGAGATGGGAGCAAAGTATGTGCGAAGGTGGCAAGTGATTCTCGATTATAAAAGTATACAATGCAAAGTGTTGGGGGGATGTGTCGGACAGACTTGAGTATGCAGATGTCAACTTACACTGATGGTCTATTCAGTGAAGTCAACAGTGGACGCAACCATGATAGTACAGTCAGTAGGGAAGATTACTAAAAAATAGCGCATACGTGCCAACTCCCCCCCAAAATGTTTAGCGTAGTGGGCTGGCGCGGCGTACGCAAGTTTAGCGTAGGGTTATGAATAAAAGGCACGTTTCTCTGGGTGTATTTCTCTTCCGGAATGACGAACATGTCTGTCAGGTCTGCGTAGCTTACACTGCTACGAGGCTGACGCCGTGAGCGCAGGTGGCTGCGGGAATAATGCACTCAGCCTGCTGCTACCCAGAAACCGTCATGGCCGCTGTGACGCACATATGCCCCACAGTTCACCTTTCGACACCGTCGCATGTGAAAGAGGACCCACCACGTGCCAGCGGAAGCTTTTGGGCCGAGGTCTGTGAGCTGGGAATAGGGGTGGGCGGAATTTGCGAAATTTACTTTCGCAAATTATTGCGAAATTGCACAAAATCTCCGCGAGCATACGGTACTTTCGTGAAGATGCGGAGATTGCTTTTCCCGCCTGTTCGCAATGTGTTTTTGCGTGTTTGTGGGGAAATATATCTCCAACTTGCCCATGCGGTCGCTAATGGGCACGGCCATCTTGCTCGTGATGCTTATTTCCTGTTCGCGATCGCAATGACGTGCTCGCGATCGCAAACTCTTGCGTGATAGCGCAACCGGCTACTAACAATCCAACATCTAGTGGTGCACGTGAACGGATAGGAAAACTCGTCGGTGAACGCAGGGACCCGGTAAGTCACGACTGCGTGCATGAGAATGCATTTTTAAAGTGCGAACAAGAAAAATACTTCAGTTTCGCGGCAGGTTGCAAAAGTTTTGACATATTCGCGCTCTCCGCGGAACGCGAAAATGTCAAAATATCGCAAATTCCGGGAGCGGAACGAAATTTACCGCCCAGGCCTAGCTGGGAAGGCTCCTGAGATCAACGCTGGCTACCGCGACACAGGCAGACAGCTCCCAGCCTGAGGCCCAGCACTGTGAAGTGCTCTGTATACTACTAACACAGTAGTCGAAGAGGTACCAACAGTGGAACGGTGTCTTGATCCCACAATGGATGATGTTAGAACTGCATCTGAGAGTGCAAATGAAGGTACTCCTTTCGACCAGGTGCAAGCAACTCTAGGTCCCAACAGTCGAACGGTGTCTTGATCCCACAATGGATGATGTTAGAACTACATCTGAGAGTGGAGATGAAGGTACTCCCTTCGACCAGGTGCAAGCAACTCTGGGTCCCAACAGTGGAACGGTGTCTTGATCCCAGAATGGACGATGTCTTATATTACCTGCTGCTTGTGGGTTTTCACAGAAGTCCCTGCGTTGACGTGCATCAGACTCTGTGCTTCCGTAGCTAAGTGCTACACATGATTATTGTGCTTGGTTAACACCAGTCGGTGGAGTACACTGTGGTACAGCAGGTCTGAACAGTGGAACGGGGTCTTGATCCCAGAATGGACAATGTTAGAACTACATCTGAGAGTGGAGATGAAGGTACTCCCTTCGACTAGGTGCAAGCAACTCTAGGTCCCAACAGTGGAACGGTGTCTTGATCCCAGAATGGATGATGTCCGATATTACCTGCTGCTTGGTTTTCAGAGAGCTCCCTCCGTTGTGGTGCATCAGACTCTGTGCTTCCGTAGCTAATTGCTGCACATGATTAATGGGGTTGGGTGACTGCAGTTGGTGGAGTACACCACGGTACAGCAGGTCCGAACAGTGCAAAGGGGTCTTTATCCCACAATGGATGATGTTAGAACTGTATCTGAGAGTGGAGATGAAGGTACTCCCTGCGACCAGGTGCAAGCAACTCTAGGTCCCAACAGTGGAACGGTGTCTTGATCCCACAATGGACGATGTTAGAACTGTATCTGAGAGTGGAGATAAAGGTAGTCCCTTCGACCAGGTGCAACCAACTCTAGGTCCCAACAGTTGAACGGTGTCTTGATCCCAACATGGACGATATCTGATATTACTTGTTGCTTGGTTTTGAGAGAACTCCCTCTGTTGAGGTGCATCAGACACTGTGCTTCCGTAGCTAACTGCTACACATGATTATTGGGCTTGGTTGACTGCAGTCGGTGGAGTACACCGTGGTACAGCAGGTCGGAACAGTGAAACGGGGTCTTGATTCTTTGATTGAGGATGTCAGAAGTTAAAGTTTGTGATGATTTCTCTGTACCCACTTCGATCATGTGCAACCAACTGCATGCTTCCGAATCCAACGGCACGTGGCTGTGAGGCGTTAATGATCACTGCCTCTGGCCTACAGTGCGGTCAGCAGGGCTCACAATTCAGATCGAGTGGTGACTGTTTAATTACAGAATCCAGTTGGCAACTAACTACAATGTCTATTGAAATATACACAATAGCCTTTTAGTATACTTGCACGAATATGTTTTTTAAGATGACTTATAGGTCTAGTACAATGACCAAATTCTTCTTGGTAGTGGTAAAGAACACTGAATAACAGTGTACACAGTGGACAGCAGAGATCGCAATTCGAATTGTTTTGATTTATTTATTGCAGAGTTTTGTGTAATTTATGTTGTTGTATGTTGTGAAGAGGACGTGAGAAAAAGTATACATAAGACTGTGCTCACTACTGCCTTCAATTTACACTGCAGACAGCAGTGTTCACAATTCAGATCAAGTCGCTATTGTAGATGACGCAGTCCTGTAGGCAAAAGACATTGCTCCAGTGCGCTCTGTCCGCACCACGCATACGCATCATCACAGGGTCCGCACGCGGTTTTTGTTGCTTCGCGTAAGGCAAACTGGGCAGATCAAGTCAACGCCACGTGGCTGTGGACCCTTGCTGACCGCTCTCTGGCCTACACTGCACACAGCAGTGTTTACAATTCTGAGCAAGTCGCTATTGCAGATGATGTAGTGTTGAGGGCAACAGACATTGCTCCAGTGCTCTCTGTCCGCACCACGCATACGCATCATCACAGGGTCTGCACACGCTTTTTGTTGCTTCGGTAACGGCAAACATGACAGCTCACATCAACGCCATGTGGCTGTGGGCCCTTGCTGACCGCTCTCTGGCCTACACTGCAGACAGCAGTGTTTACAATTCAGATCGACTCGCTATTGCAGATGATGTAGTGTTTTAGCAACAGACATTGCTCCTAGTATGGCCCGCCAGATGTGGCTATCTAAGTGCACTAGACCTGATGGACCCTTTATGATACAATCTTTTTGTGTATTATTTCAGATTTACTGCTTGTATCTTAGTATACCACAAGTTATGGTTGTTTTACGATAGAATCTTTTCTGTATTATTTCACATCTAGTGTCCCTACCTTATTGCAACACAAACTATTGACCCTTTTATTATTGAATCTCTGTGTGTGATCCAATGATTACTGTTGTAGTTGATGCTAGCAGCAACCATTCCCTGAGGGCTGGTTTACACTCACCCCACATGTATCCAGCACAGACGTCACTGGATATGTGACCCTGGTAATAAATCCACTATCTATCTGTGTCCGTGTGTTCATTAGGTATGCAGGATACTGCCCCTGAGCCGTACCACATTACATTGTGCTGTGGACAGCGTATATAACCATGTTACCTCCGGCAGTGGGGAAAAGTTCTGTTATGTAGCTTTTAGATACATGGATATCACAGGTGGAAGGCTGCTTTACAGAGCATGACTATTGATGAAGATGATGGTTGCATGTTGTGTGTACTGTCAGATTTGTGTACATAGCAAAACATTTTCAAAAAAGCTCTGTAAGCAGAAGAGGAGTCTCTCATCAAATGCTGTAGAGAGAATGGTGAAAATGGGTGGAGTGCTCCAACTGTTACAATGGGAAGTGTTATGAACCAATCAAATGCTTTTCTTTAAGGTCACATGGCCATCGCGCAGTGAGCGCGCAAGGAGGCCACACCCGACGCGATTTTCAGAAAATATTACCATAATATAAGTTTATTACAGTTAGAAATATATAAATGTTTAAAATATTTTAGATTCTCGCTTCTTCTTTAAACTTATTTAGATATAGGTCTGAGCCGGAAAAAAAAAGAGCAAGTTGAGTTCCCAGCGCGATACCATATGTCTATGACGTAACACGGCCTGGCAGCGTGCACTCGTCGCATACGCAACGCACAGCGGGTGTGACCCCATACGTACATGACGTAAGGCGCGGCTTGGTACTGCGTACCTGTCACATACCAAAGTAGCAGCTGGCGCGACCACATACGTATATGATGTTATGTGGGACGCGGTGCCACGAACCCGTTAGATACGAAATGCGCATCCTTTACGAGTTTACCAATATGGCGGACAGGATTTGCATGCTGATGGAGCTTGGTACTCTACCGGTACGTAACTTCAGTTTTTTCCACAAAAAAAACGATATACAAACATTTTTTTGAAGATATAAAACATTACATATTTTTCAAATTAAAACATCAAAGGATAATAGAGTTCCAAAATATTACAAAAAAAATAGAAAAAATATAGGTTTTATAAGTATTAAAATATGAAATTAACATTTAAAAAACCTTTGAAATTCACTGAAAAAACCATAGGTTTTACAGACGTTATAGTTAGGAATTAGCATTTAAAAACCTTAGAAATTCACTGACAAAACCATAGGTTTTACAGACGTTATAGTTAGGAATTAGCATTTAAAAAACCTTAGAAATTCACAGAAAAAACCATGGGTTTCTGGGACGTTATTGTTAGTTGGACATTTGACTCATATAAAACCAGAGAAATTCGCCTGTTATAGTTAGCTGAGCTAACTATAACTCACGCGCCCGCAATGCACTGGTGATTACGTCACATATTACATCACTCATTACATGGTCAGTGACATCACTGATGACATCACTGATGACATCTCAAATGAAATCACTGATGACATCACCCACCTGATAATCTGATGCACATACTGATGGCCTAATATAAACTTTGATACATGCACTCTAACATACAGACTACTATTTTTGGAACCATACACACAACAATGCCAGATACTACATACCACCCACTATTTCCTAGGTCTACACTCACATCCACTCACTTATACATGCAGTTACTCATCAATACAGTACTATAATATGCACTCATACACCAATACATACAGTCACAGTCCACCACTCATCCATAGAGTTACTCACACACCTAGTCAGTCATGAAAAGAATCAATCACATACCCATTTACTCATGTATACTGTGTTATACAATCACTGATACAGGCAGACACTTTTATACACCCACTTTCACGTATAGTCATTTATATTCTCCAACACTCACATATACTGCCTTAAAACATATGTAGTTACTCACACATATACCAGTGAGTCATTCATTCACTCACCAACACGCCCATACACACACTAACTCACCCATACAGCCCTTCCCAGATGTACTTTTGAATCCATACAACCAGTGAATCCCCCACTCACACGTGTATGCACAGAGTCACACCCCCACCCACCCACACAGACACTCAGGCACTCATACAGATACTCAGACAACAAATCAATAACCCATATAGACACTCATGTACCTACTCGCCAACCCATGCAGCCGCTTATACACGAACTGAGACACCAATATAGACTTTCACACAGTTTAGTCACTGACCCGTATATACAGTAACACATGTTCAATCACTCAGTTATACAGTCAGGCACGCACCTACTAAATAATCCATTCAGGGACTTGTAAATTCACTCTTTTTCAATACACCTTGGCATAGATATATATGAAAATATTGAAACTTTACAGAAACACACATTCACTGGATGATGTTATCAGTGATGCCATCAGTGATATCATTTGAGATGTCATCAGTGATGTCATCAGTGAGGTCACTGGCCAAGTCATGAGTGATGTAATATGTAACATCATCACCAGTGCATTGCAGGAGCTCGAGTTATAGTTAGCTCAACTAACTATAACGGGCACATTTCTCTGGTTTTATATGAGTCAAATGTCCAATTAACTATAACCTCCCGGAAACCGATGTTTTTTTCTGTGAATTTCTAAGGTTTGAAAAAAAAAAAATATATATATATATATATATATTTATTTTATTTTTTCACCAAACTCCCAAGTTTTTGCGGATGCACACAGCTGATGTTGTTAACCATACGGTTTATTTATTCCTGGCAGACCAACACGATCATTCCGGTAGCAATCTTCATGCCGACGCGTTTCGAGATAAGAATCTCTTCTTCATGGGCAGCTTTAAAAATGTCTCACAGAGGCTCACGCATGTTCTTTATAGCTACCGCCCATAGTGGGCGTTGGTTAGTAACTTTATTATTGCAGTCCAACATATGGTGCATGCTGGGGTTTGTAGTCCTTTATGGAGATTATTAGACCCTAAGTGGGTTACAGCATGTAATCTTAACCCTAAGTAGGGATCCGGATGAGGCGTCAGTTCTTTTATGCCACAACATCGGTGCTGCAAACCGGATGCGGAATCGTTCCCACCACGCAGCCTCTCTATATTTGCGAGATGGTGCAGTCCAGCGCGGCAGGGCTGCCGCGTACCAATCTTTTCCACCAAACGGCCAAGCTTTTCCGGACGCACACAGCTGATGTTGTTAACCATATGGTTTATTTATTCCTGGCAGACCAACACGATCATTCCGGTAGCAATCTTCATGCCGACGCGTTTCGAGATAAGAATCTCTTCTTCATGGGCAGCTTTAAAAATGTCTCACAGAGGCTCACGCATGTTCTTTATAGCTACCGCCCATAGTGGGCATTGTTTAGTAACTTTATTATTGAAGTCCAACATATGGTGCATGCTGGGGTTTGTAGTCCCTTATGGAGATTATTAGACCCTAAGTGGGTTCTGGCGACATTCTTTACAGCACGTAATCTTAACCCTAAATAGGGATCCGGATGAGGCGTCAATTCTTTTATGCCACAACATCAGTGCTGCAAACCAGGTGCGGAATCGTTCCCACCACGTAGTCTCTCTATATTTGCGAGATGGTGCAGTCCAGCGCGGCAGGGCTGCCGCGTACCAATCTTTTCCACCAAACGCCCAAGCTTTTCCGGACACACACAGCTGATGTTGTTAACCATACGGTTTATTTATTCCTGGCAGACCAACATGATCATTCCGGTAGCAATCTTCATGCCGACGCGTTTCGAGATAAGAATCTCTTCTTCATGGGCAGCTTTAAAAATGTCTCACAGAGGCTCACGCATGTTCTTTATAGCTACCGCCCATAGTCGGCGTTGTTTAGTAACTTTATTATTGCAGTCCACCATATGGTGCATGCTGGGGTTTGTAGTCCCTTATTAAGATTATTAGATCCCTAAGTGGGTTCTGGCGACATTCTTTACAGCACGTAATCTTAACCCTAAGTAGGGATCCGGATGAGGCATCAGTTCTTTTATGCCACAACATCAGTGCTGCAAACCGGGTGCGGAATCGTTCCCACCACGCAGCCTCTCTACATTTGCGAGATGGTGCAGTCCAGCGCGGCAGGGCTGCCGCGTACCAATCTTTTCCACCAAACGCCCAAGCTTTTCCGGACGCACACAGCTGATGTTGTTAACCATACGGTTTATTTATTTCTGGCAGACCAACACGATCATTCCGGTAGCAATCTTCATGCCGACGCGTTTCGAGATAAGAATCTCTTCTTCATGGGCAGCTTTAAAAATGTCTCACAGAGGCTCACGCATGTTCTTTATAGCTACCACCCATAGTGGGCATTGTTTAGTAACTTTATTATTGCAGTCCAACATATGGTGCATGCTGGGGTTTGTAGTCCCTTATGGAGATTATTAGACCCTAAGTGGGTTCTGGCAACATTCTTTACAGCACGTAATCTTAACCCTAAGTAGGGATCCAGATGAGGCGTCAGTTCTTTTATGCCACAACATCAGTGCTGCAAACCAGGTGCGGAATCGTTTCCACCACGCAGCCTCTCTATATTTGCGAGATGGTGCAGTCCAGTGTGGCAGGGCTGCCACGTACCAATCTTTTCCACCAAGCGCCCAAGCTTTTCCGGACGCACACAGCTGATGTTGTTAACCATATGGTTTATTTATTCCTGGCAGACCAACACGATCATTCCGGTAGCAATCTTCATGCCGACGCGTTTCGAGATAAGAATCTCTTCTTCATGGGCAGCTTTAAAAATGTCTCACAGAGGCTCACGCATGTTCTTTATAGCTACCGCCCATAGTGGGCATTGTTTAGTAACTTTATAATTGCAGTCCAACATATGGTGCATGCTGGGGTTTGTAGTCCTTTATGGAGATTATTAGACCCTAAGTGGGTTACAGCACGTAATCTTAACCCTAAGTAGGGATCCGGATGAGGCGTCAGTTCTTTTATGCCACAACATCAATGCTGCAAACCGGGTGCGGAAACGTTCCCACCACGCAGCCTCTCTATATTTGCGAGATGGTGCAGTCCAGTGCGGCAGTGCTGCCGCGTACCAATCTTTTCCACCAAACGCCCAAGCTTTTCCGGACGCACACAGCTGATGTTGTTAACCATATGGTTTATTTATTCCTGGCAGACCAACACGATCATTCCGGTAGCAATCTTCATGCCGACGCGTTTCGAGATAAGAATCTCTTCTTCATGGGCAGCTTCAAGAATGTCTCACAGAGGCTCACACATGTTCTTTATAGCTACCGCCCATAGTGGGCATTGTTTAGTAACTTTATTATTGCAGTCCAACATATGGTGCATGCTGGGGTTTTTAGTCCCTTATGGAGATTATTAGACCCTAAGTGGGTTCTGGCGACATTCTTTACAGCACGTAATCTTAACCCTAAATAGGGATCCGGATGAGGCGTCAGTTCTTTTATGCCACAACATCAGTGCTGCAAACCAGGTGCGGAATCGTTCCCACCACGCAGCCTCTCTATATTTGCGAGATGGTGCAGTCCAGCGCGGCAGGGCTGCCACGTACCAATATTTTCCACCAAGCGCCCAAGCTTTTCCGGACGCACACAGCTGATGTTGTTAACCATATGGTTTATTTATTCCTGGCAGACCAACACGATCATTCCGGTAGCAATCTTCATGCCGACGCGTTTTGAGATAAGACTCTGTTCTTCATGGGCAGCTTTAAAAATGTCTCACAGAGGCTCACGCATGTTCTTTATAGCTACCGCCCATAGTCGGCGTTGTTTAGTAACTTTATTATTGCAGTCCACCATATGGTGCATGCTGGGGTTTGTAGTCCCTTATGGAGATTATTAGACCCTAAGTGGGTTCTGGCGACATTCTTTACAGCACGTAATCTTAACCCTAAGTAGGGATCCGGATAAGGCGTCAGTTCTTTTATGCCACAACATCAGTGCTGCAAACCGGGTGCGGAAACGTTCCCACCACGCAGCCTCTCTATATTTGCGAGATGGTGCAGTCCAGTGCGGCAGGGCTGCCGCGTACCAATCTTTTCCACCAAATGCCCAAGCTTTTCCGGACGCACACAGCTGATGTTGTTAACCATATGGTTTATTTATTCTTGGCAGACCAACACGATCATTCCGGTAGCATTCTTCATGCCGACGCGTTTCGAGATAAGAATCTCTTCTTCATGGGCAGCTTCAAAAATGTCTCACAGAGGCTCACACATGTTCTTTATAGCTACCGCCCATAGTGGGCATTGTTTAGTAACTTTAATATTGCAGTCCAACATATGGTGCATGCTGGGGTTTTTAGTCCCTCATGGAGATTATTAGACCCTAAGTGGGTTCTGGCGACATTCTTTACAGCACGTAATCTTAACCCTAAGTAGGGATCCGGATGAGGCGTCAGTTCTTTTATGCCACAACATCAGTGCTGCAAACCGGGTGCGGAAACGTTCCCACCACGCAGCCTCTCTATATTTGTGAGATGGTGCAGTCCAGTGTGGCAGGGCTGCCGCGTACCAATCTTTTCCACCAAACGCCCAAGCTTTTCCGGACGCACACAGCTGATGTTGTTAACCATATGGTTTATTTATTCCTGGCAGACCAACACGATCATTCCGGTAGCAATCTATATATATATTACAGGTTACTCCGCTGAACAGCAGGATACATCCAAAAATGGACAGGGACCCTGGTTTGGTGCAGAATTATTTATTCCTCTCCAGTCGCCATTACGCAGGGGGGTCCACAAGCCCCACAGATTATTGAAATTTACCCCGGGAAGGTGGCGGTCCCCTGGGCAGGGTGTCCACGAGGCCCCCCTATATTGTTATAATGAGCCCTGTGAAGTGGTGGTCTCCGGGGCAGGGGGGTCCACGAGGCCCCAACACAATTTGAAATAGTCCAGGGGAAGTGGCAACCCCAGGGGCTGCAAGTGGGCCCGTCTGCATTAATAATAAAACAGTGCCCCGGGGAGGTGACGGTCCCTGGGGCTATGATGAGCCCCATGAGGGGGGTCCCTGTGTGCCTCCCTCCTATATTTATTACATGACCCCCAGGACCTGGCCCACCCAGGGGTTATTAAAGAGAAAGTGCGGAAGCACACACTTTTTTGGGGTGAAATTTGTGATAGTTGTGATTTTGCAGCAGTTTAAATAAAAAATGCTTTCATGTCCTTGCAGGGTCCCCAGGACGATGGCTTGGGGGTCAGGGTATTCCTACCCTACCCCTTTTCTTTATTTTCACTTATGTTTTTTGGAGACTCGGGGAAGCCAAGTCCCAAGATGGCTGCCAACACTTCCTGGTTGAAGTATTGACAGACAATCAGAGTAGTGCATTTCCCTGCACAAGCTCATCCTTGGTCGCGGGCGGAGATATCACTATAATCTTCGGCCTAAATTTCTCAAAAACTACTGAACATATGTACACCAAATAGTCAAAAGGCACTTCCCTGAATTAACATCTACCTCGATCCCAAATTTGGTGTAATTCCGTTCAGCAGTTTGGGCTGAAGCTGTGCCTAAAGGTTCCTATGGGAATTAACATAACAAACACATCCTTATTTCGTGCCCCAAATTCTTGGTACCCACTGCACGGATCACCCCCAAACTTTCCATAACAACCAGATTCTACCTTGATACATTTTTGGGAACTTTCATGAAGATTGGTCAAACGACGCCAAAGTTATAGGCAAGTCAAAAAATGCTTTTTCTATGGAAACGGGGTCCTAACTATGACTACCTGCTGGTGACCACCAGTAGGTTGTATATATATACAGGGATTTTAGTCATACAAAACCATTGAATTTCAGTAGTTACAGTTACCTGAGTCAACAACAACTTACGCCTCCACAATGCACTGCTTATGACCTCATATATTACATCACTCATGACATGGTCAGTGACATCACTGATGACATCACTAATGATATCATCCAGTGAGTGAGAGTGTTTCATTATAGTTTGCTCAATGTAAAGATATATACTATGCTACTATGTAAGTTAAATTATGCTTTCTGTAGTACTAATGAATGATATTATCTCTAACATATGTCTTCTGAGTGGCTGTGTGACTGTCTGTATGACTATGTGAGTGGGTGTCTCAGTGTCTGTATTGGTGTGTGTCTGTGTGTGAGTGAGTTAATAGATCTGTCAGTGGGTGTGGGAGTAGCTGTGGTGCTTTCTCAGTGTGTGTGTGAATGGATTTTTGGGGGTCTGTGAATGGGTGTGTGAGTGATTTCCTGGGTGTAAGTTATTTCTAAGAGTTTGTGATTGTTAAATGTTTTTGTTAAGCTACTACAAAAGTTAAATTGGTATAATAAGTGTACAACTAAGGAGTGATACTATTTCTAACATATATTATGTGAGCTGGTGTGTCTGTATGTATGCATGAGTGGGTGTGTGAGTGGCTACATGGGTGTGTGAGTGGCTGTATGGGTGTGTGAGTAGCTGTGTGGGTAAGTGACTGGGTGTGTGAGTGGCAGTATGGGTGAGTGGGTATGTGAGTGGCTGTATGGGTAAGTGAGTAGATGTGGGAGTGCTTATATGGAGGTGTGAATGGATATGTAAGTGCTTGTATGGGTAAGTGAGTGACTGTGTTGAGAGGCTTCATGGGTGAATGTGTGTACGTTTGAGTGGCTGTATGGGTGAGTGATTGGTTATATGAGTAACTGTATGGGTGACTGAGAAGTTATGTGAGTGGCTGTATGAGTGAGTGAGTGGGTGTGTGAGTGACGTATGAGTAGTTGTGTGGGTATTGATATGGGTCTGTGAATGTGTATGTAAGTAGTTGCGTGGGTGTGTGAGTCAAAATTTCTCTGCAACAGGACATCTGATTCAGAGGGACTTCACAGAGAGAGTGTCCAGCCTCGTAGAAGTTCTTCGGAAATAGCCTGCAGCCTTTCCCAGCCTGAAGAATCTGAGCTTCAAAAAGCAACTAAACCAAAAGGTTGAAATCTTCACCGGGCAAAGGTGAGAAAAGCATTTAGCCAGTGAGAGACCTTATCTGGGTGCAAAATTCAAATGTTTCGATCTCATAGCTTTCCCACGAAAAGTTAACAGCTTCACAGAGACCTCATCCAGCAGCTATCTGACAATTTGAAAACCTCGTTGGCCACACCCTGCTAACTTGCCCCACTAAGGTTTTTTACTTCCATTCCAGAGACGTATACCCAGATTTACTATGATCTTGCATCAGGGTTGCATTACCTCTATGGTGCTGCCCTGATAAAAATCTTTTTGGGGATTGACAAACCACTCAAAGTTGATTTACATGGCTTTGCATGGTTTAGTAAATACAAAGTAATGCAATACAGCACCTAGAGCTGCTTTGTGTTACTTTGCATCAGGTAGACACTACATGGATGGAGAATGGGTGTTCCCATGAAACAGCCCATGCATTTTTACACAAACCCAGATGAACAAACGAAGTAAGCCTATGTTTGCACTAAAAAGATGCATCTACCCAATGTATAACGAGGAGAATTATCTTTATTTCTCTTTAATATTTCCTCTTATCAAATGTGCTGCATTCTATAACACACATGGAAAAAGCAATATGTCTATAAAGACTATTTTTGTGCAGAAGGAATCCCTTTCTGCTTAAAAACAACTCTGCTAGGGTGCCTGTGTAGAAGCAAGTCAGCACATAGCGTGCTAGCGCTGGGAGAGAGCACAGGAATTTTATAAATACAATTCTCACACACATATAATCACAAGTACCCTCAGACACTTATCCCTAAACACTGACACACACTAAATCACACACAACCACACACATTCCTACATCCACAAGCATACACACACACTCAGCCCTACACACATACAGTCATACACATCCACAAACACCATCACACATGCTGTCATGCACATACACAGACAAACAACTACACCCAAACATATACTAACACATATACTGGTTCGGTTGAGGGTTTAGATTAGGACAGGAAGAATTGGTGCTCAAGCAAGTTCGCAATGGAGTACGGGATCTGAGGAAAAATTACGATGCTGCAAGGTCAGGGGGAACAAACTCAAGAAAAAAAAACCTGCGAGAGTGTGGGTAGGGACCCACACTGAAAATTATAACCAAGTCCTGCGCACACGTTTTTTTAAAATGTCAATTTCAGTGTAAGAACCATCATTTAAGATCATTGCTTGTACAAAATTCTGAAGGTCAACATCAGGAATGTCTTTCAATTTGAAGTTTATATCACGTTTCCTCAAATAGATACAGAAAGAAAAACCAGTCGACACGTGTTTTGTCACTCAGGAGTTATCCCGTGACTCTTCAGGGATGTAGGAGAGGAAAACACAGCTGTACGAGATGTTGCTGAACCGGTGATAATTCCAACCCGGTCTATGAAACGGGTTCAATTCTTATGAGTGGTATGTGGAAATGCCACGAGAGGCGTTGGGGTGGACAGGTCCGTCGCTCTCCCCAAATGCTCCGTATTGCGTGAGAAGTAGGGGGAAGTGTAAGTATGTCCTACGGGTGGACTGTAAATATAGGTCCGATGCAAGACTGCTCCGTCTCTTCTTCTGGTTAGTGTTGACCTTCATATTTTGTACAAGCAATAATCTTAAATGATGGTTCTTACACTGAAATTGACATTTTAAAAAAACGTGTGCGCAGGACTTGGTTATAATATACTAACACATAAACCTCTACACATTCAGTCGCATACACACCCACACATACACACTTGAACACATGCACACACATTCTCTCACACACAGAGACAAACAAACATAAATAAACCCACTCCCATATCCCCACACACACAGTTATACATATACACACATGCAACCCTTGAAATTCAGTCACAGACATACTTACATACACGAACACTGAAAGTGGTATCAGTTCCTAAAGGTGAGGGGGAGTATGGAATCTGGCAGTCCAGGTCGGTGCTGCATCTAGTGATAGGTGTCTCCAAAAGGCAAGTTCTAAAGTGTGTATAGGGTAGGGAAGTGGTACTCTTGTGCGGGTAATCGTTGTGCCCTCACACACCTTTGCGGGTACAAAGCATCAACATTGGGCACTGCTCCTCGTGGGGGTGGCGCTGCAGTCCCTCACAGGCCCTCCTCGAGGGCGCTCTGTTGGAGATCTTTTTAGGAGTCACCGCAGTTGTGCATGTGGGTGTGTGGGTTAGGTGAAGAGTGGTGAGATAAAATGGCCCGTTGGTACCCTTGTGGTTTTAGTCGTGGGTCCTCAGGGTCAGGTTAAAAATAGAACGGTGCAGGTCGCGCTAAAATGAGTAGGGGAGAAGAAGGTGTTGTCCCGCTTCTCTCAACCCGTATGTGAGTTTAAAATGAAAAGGTGAGTGAATAGTGGGTGGTCGACATGTTTCGCGCTGCCCGTGGTCCTTAATGGATCCCTTAGCGCTTCATCAGAACCTTTGTGAGGAAACAAGGAAAAAGGAAAAGGGGAGGTTGTTGGTGTCCGTATCCGCCTCTGTGTCGCTGTTGTTGTAACTGGAGTTGCTGTTAGAGGAGTTGGAGCCTGAGGAATGGTTGCTGCTGGCATCGTCCGATGTATCAGCATTCTGAAAGACATAATCTTCTTTCGTGTAGGGGTAAAAATTTTCTTTATCGAAGCATTTGACATCTTTCTGTAGTTGGTTGATCTTTTGTTTTGTCAGGTATTCTTTATGATCGTTCATCTCTTGGTTGATTTCAGAAAGATGTGATTTGAAAGACGTGATGGAGATTCCGGCTTTTAGTCTATTCTCATATAGGGTAATCTGGATCAAGAGCAAATCCGACAACCGTTTGGCTGTATTAATGATCAGAACCAACCAGTCGCGGGTGCACTTCCAGGATATCCGTGACCACTCTCGGCGGAACGTGAGATCTTCTAGGAATATCCTAGGGGCTATTGTAATCAGGAAGCCGTTGGGGGCAATGTTGGCCCTTAAGTATTCTCTCATTATAGTGCCATGGAGTGCCGTCTTTATCTGTAGTCTCCTAAGCGCCTGTAATGATTTCCAATCGTCGTTCCTACTACCAGTAGGTGTATTGCCATCGTCTGCTAGTAAGGATGGTGCCCTTAGAATCTTGGCCACTGTCTCATCGTCAAAGCTAAGGCCTGGGTTATCCATATTGGACAAGTAGCACTGGGTGGAAGTAGAATCTCTGCAAGTCTAGTGTGTGCAGGCTCGTTATGGGGTAAGTGTCCTTGGTAGAGGGTGCCCTAACATTGGACCCTATCGGAGTGAGGTAGGAGAAAAAAGGGGGGTGGGAAAAAAAAGACAAAAGAAGACAGAGGGGTGTCCCACGGCTAACTGTCATACTAAACTGTAATCACAATGTAAGAGGGGGACAAGGAGCAGTTTTTAAAGGGAGGTCCTGTACTCCTGTACATTTCGAGGCTCTCTCCCTTTACTCATTACTATTAATGTTGGTTATCTGTCCTTCCTCGAGGTACCATACCATCACATATGCAATATACACTTTGCTTAGTTGCCAATGCCATTCGTATGTGTATCTTTTGTCGTACTTTTATCTTTTGTCCTATCTCACACAGGCCTTGGCCCTTCTCTCCTATCCTACGCCAGCACGGAAAAAGATCGTGCAGCATTTTTTCAGATCCTTGGAGGGGTGACATTCACTAGCACCTCTGTTTGTGTTCGCTCCCTTGTGTCATCCTTGTCCCATCCCTACCTCACATACTGGAGACTTGTTCAAACAGCTCCCATACACCCTATCGCTAGCACTGTGTTTGAGATCTCCTCATGGACATTATAGTGGTTCTCATATAAGATGATCTATCTTTATCCATCTATCCCATGGACCCAGTGCTACACTGCGTATCACCACACGCACCGGTGTCAGTACCACACCTGGTATTGTTAGCTCTTTTCACTGCATGCTCTTGTCCTATAATAATGGAATGACACATGCAGTGTTTATGTTGCTACACTCCTGTCACATGACCAATATCATGTTGTCTCTTCCCCTTTTCCTCCCCCCCTTCTCTCCATGTTCCAACAGGATCCGAACATGGGACACGAATAAGACGTGCCCACACATACGTTATTGTGACACTCACCTGTCACATGATAGTAAGGGAATATAGAGTGTCTTTCTCCCTGATCCCCTTTTCCTTTTTCCTTGTTTCCTCACAAAGGTCCTGACGAAGCGCTAAGGGATCCATTGAGGACCACGGGCAGCGCGAAACATGTCGACCACGCACTATTCAATCACCTTTTCATTTTAGACTCACATACGAGTTGAGCGCAGTGGGACAACACCTTCTTCTCCCCCTACTCATTTTAGTGCGACCTGCGCCTCCATCCCTGTTCTATTTTTAACCTGACCCTGAGGACCCACGAATAAAACCACAAGGGTACCAACGTACCATTTTATCTCACCACTCTTCACCTAACCCACACACCTACATGCACAACTGCGGCGACTCCTAAAAAGATCTCCAACAGAGTGCCCTCGAGGAGGGCCCGTGAGGGACTGCAGTGCCACCCCCATGAGGAGCAGTGCCCAATGATGATGCTTTGCACCCGCAAGGGTATGTGAGGGCACAACGATTACCCGCACAGGAGTACCACTACCCTACCCTATACACACTTTAAAACTTGCCTTTTGGAGACACCCATCACTAGATGCAGCACCGACCTGGACTGCCAGATTCCATACTGCCTCTTGCCTTTAGGAACTGATACCACTTTCAGTGTTCGTGCTTTACTTTTGGAGCATCGGTACAGGACCTCCCTTTAAAAACTGTTCCTTGTCCCCCTCTTACATTGTGATTAGACACTTACATACACACCTGCATACCTTTACACAAATTTCCCTGCTCACACACACACACACACACACTCAGTCACACATACAAACACACAAACAAACAATCCTACAACCACAGTCAAACATATACACACACCATCACATCCCTCCACTTACATGCTGTCATGCATACACACACACAACTGCACCCTAACACTCACTCCCACATATACTCCCATACATTCAGTCAAACACAGACATATACAAAAGTATACCCACACATACACAATCCCACAATCAGACACACACACACACACACCCAAAGATTCAGTGATACACATACACCCATCACACTCAACCTTCACACACATTCCCTCACAAACATAGGTACACACATACAACTATACCTGCACACACCCTCACTCACTCAGTCACACAAACACACAGACATAAACAGAAGTGCACCCACACACACACACACACACACACTCAACTCCAGACTCACACTCACTAACACACCCACTTATACACACCTCCACATACATTCCCTCATGCATAAATACATACATGCACTAAACAACTATACCCACACAAACACCCATATAGTCAGTCGCATACCCACACATACACCCCTACACATTCAGTGATATACACACCACTACAATCACATTCCCTTGCACGCACACAAACTTACAACTACACCCAGACACATATTCACTTATATAAACACATACTTACAGAATTACCCCACACACCTACATTCATACATATATACAGACATTCCTGCACATATATAAACATGCATAGAGACCTGGGTAGTTGGCACTTTCACTGGGAGTTTAGAGTACAGTTTTGATTGTTAAATTTGTCTCTGGTGATCAACCTTAGGCCCCTAAGTAGCCAGAAACATGGCTATTTTGCTGGTGTGGCATTGTGGTGGATCTATGGATCCTTTAAAACAATCATATAACATTATTTTTGTCAAAATAAATGCTGTCATTCGCTGATTTAGTGGCTATGAATGTAACCTTTGTGTTAATAGTGTTTTGTGCACACTTTTAGGTAGAACTGGATACAGTCCTTGATGTTATTAAGGAAGATCTGATTCCCTTCTGCTTTGAAAAAGACTCCATCATTTCAGTACTCTCCTGGCATGTTGGAGCATATATTATTGTGGTAAATTGAGTCCATCCTATAGTCATAGAGAAATGTATAAATTGCGATGGCTCTGAGATTTCTCAATCTTATGGCAATATTGATTTGCCACTTCTGCCTTTGACAAATGTTTGAACACACAAAGGCAGTGTGAGGAAAGAGAGCCATTAATTGTGCCAATGTCTCCTTCATTTGGATTTTGAGTCCTACACCCTTAACCTTTCCAAGATCATTGCGACCACATTTCACAATGATACGGTCAGGGTGCTTGCAATCCAAAATGCTCTCAATCATAGGAAACAGTTGACCCCATTCTATACCTCTGTGGCCAATCCAGGTAATGTCCACTTTAGTAAATTTATGATCCCTGTCAATGCCACAATTTTTGGCATGTTCTCTAGCCCAGAAGACAAAACTGTGGCCCACATTCCACACTCGAACCACTATGCTGGTATGCAGGAACAGGACACAAGATGAGTCAGTAGCAGAACGAGACATTTTCACACACAGTAAAGAGTGAGATGATTAAAAAAGAGAAAGCTCAAAGCTTGTGAGTGGTTAGGGTTGGAGTGCTAAACAGTAGGTTAGGTAGTCAATAACTGCTATTTCCATTGTGTATTCTTATTGGAAGCAAGAGTGTTATTACTTTATCATCTTGTCAACCGGTTTATAAACAATTACAGTAGAAATTGTCTTTCTACAAGAGACGTCTCCAGAGGTGCAGAGTTGACAATTATAAATTTAGGCTTCCTGAGAACAAGTTTCAAATTGTTTTCCATGGAAACTGAGATTAATGTGAGGTCTATGAGGGAAGGATGTAATATAGAGCGTGCAGTGATATTGCAGCTGAAACAAGAAAATGGGTTCCCTTAATATGCAGGTTAATTAACAAGTGGGAAGGAGAGAATAGGGATGGATAGAAATAACATATTTCTACCTTCCCTTAGCCTTCCCCTCTTTTCTAGTGGTCGTTTGTGTATCCGCGGATCCTTCACGGGACTCATAGTGACCCACCACCAGTAGCTCCGTAAATCCTAATAACAAGGCTTGCAGATTGCGAATTTACAGTAGATCCGTAAATTCTGTACAACTTATAAAAATGTGTTATATTAGGTTGAACCAACAGTGACTTTTCCCAGTAAAATGTTCAGAAAAGTGCTGTGATCTGATTGAGTAAAGGGGTGAAGGTTACAGATACAGATACCCCATGCATAACCTTTGTCACTGGAGTTTATCTATGCTCGGTCTCTCTTGCATCTGGTTTCTAGACGTTTGTTAATTTGAGTGTGGTACACCTCTCTGCATTCATCAAAATTAAAAAACAGCTTCTTTTTAATTGTATTTTGTAGGTATTTGTACACACTATAAAATCTTTACACTTTGTAAAATGTGTGTATTTCATATAGTACAGTGTAAAATATGTGGGGTATGGATTTAAATATTTTGTGAACTTGATAAATGCAGCAGGATGCATTAAATGAATATCCATATGTATTTTTCAGTATTTGTATAAGCAGTTATATATTGGAAAAATCGGTAGCATTTTACATAAACAAGTATGTGCTAACATTAGTATGTTTTTGTTGTCTAGTATGTTTTTATTGCCTTTCAATGGAATTGAAAGTTATAGAAAATGTGCGTTGTTTAATCTTTCTATATTCCATATGGATATAAACTTTATATGACTTTCTATGTGATGTATTACATACTGTGTGAGTGTTATGTTGCAGGCGTATGCTTAGGAAACTGAGTTTATAGTATGTAATAATGTTTGCAAAAGAGAAAATCAGGACATCAAAAACATGTATAATCATTCAAATTGAATGTCTGTATTATAAGATTATGGAATCTTTTTCAAAAGAAGGTACTTTGTAGTAATATCATAAGTTCTGATGATAACATAGTATAATCTCTGTGAACAGATCAGTTGAGGGTAAGAACTTTATGTAGAATAGGCTTTGGTGACTATGAAGTGATGTCTTTGGAGGGGGATTGGTGTCTCTCTGAATATATCTGTTCAGGGTAGAAGCTGAATTTAGCGGCTTGTCCTACTAAGAGGTGATGTGCATGGTGGTATTCTGGTCTCTTTATGGTTATCTCTGTTCTGTGTGAAAACTATATGCAGAAGAAGCTTGTGCAACTAATAGGTGGTGTGTGTGGTGGGGTTCTGGCTTCCCTGTAAATAGTGGCTAAGCAATAGGTATTGTTTGTAGTGGGGAGCGGACTCTCTAAAGAGCTCAGTCTAGGGCAAAATCTGATTGTACCAGAGACTTTGCTAACTAATAAGGGGTTGTCTGTGGTGGGGGACTGGGGAGTTCTTGTAGACCTCTGCTGAGGGTGAAACCGGCATGTAGAAGAAGATGCTTGGGCAAGTAATAGGTGATAGTGTGTGGTGAGGGCCTGGCCTCTCCATGAAGAGCTTTGTTCAGGCTGAAAAGTGTATGTAGAAGAAGCTTACCAAGTGATAAATGATGTCTGTGGTGGGTAGGACTGCTCTCTCCATGATGAACTATGTAATGGGTGAAAACTGTATGTAGAAGAGCCTTGCCTAACTCAGAGGGACCTCAGTCGTGGGGACTGCCCTCTCCTAGAAGTACTTACTCAATGGCAAATTCTGTAAGTAGAATAATCTAGCATAACTAAAGCATGGTTTCTGTGGTTTCTGTGATGAGGGACTAGCTTCTCAGTGAAGATCTCTGCTCAAGGTGAAAACACTATGTACAAGAGTCTGGTCAACTAATAAGCGCTATCTGTGATGTGGATCTTTACAGAGAGTCCAGTTACCTACTACAGACAACACCACTTTTATTGGCCAAGCCCTTTCTACATACTGCTTTAGCCCTGAACAAAGCTCAGCAGCATGAAGAGGCCAGTTTCCCACCACACACATCATCTACTAATAGGCCAAGCCTATTTGCACAAAGCATTTACCCTTAACAAAGTTCATCAAGAAGGGGCCTGTCCCCCAGTACATGCGTCCCCATGACTCTTCTACACACAGCTTTCAACCTGATCAAACATCTACATGAAGAGGCCAGTCTCCCACCACACACATAGCCTATTAGTAGGTTGAGTGTATTATATATACAGTATTAAAATTAGGGATAGGTGTTCAATGAATAATATTGTATTTGGAATGTATGCATGGCATCATGCAGCCTTGCAAGGGTGACAACCATATGGGGGCCGATTCTAATCCTGGAAAAAGGCAGTACAAATCGTTGTATGGAGCGTTTTTCCCATACAACTCGTACCCGGTAAACTTTTCTTACAACCTAGGAAGTACGATTTGTACAGAAAGCCTCATTCCATACAAATCGTACAAAAGACCATACAGCTAAAATAAACCAACGATTCTGATCCGGAACAGCTTGCACACGACGTCTGTATGTATTTAAGCAGCAAGTACGATTCGTCCCTACGGCACTCCGTACGTCTCTTTTCTTACGGGAGCCAAAAACAGCTGTAAAAGCAGAGTCCCCAGGGGTACGAGTCGTACAGGCATACACCCCCATGCGTTGTGTATGTACGGTGCGTACGCCAACATCGTGTACCCCAACATCGCGTATTTACTGTGCGTACCCCCAACATTGCGTACCCCAACATCGCGTACCCCAACATCGCATATGTACTGTGCGTACCTCCAACATCGCGTACCCCAACATCGCGTACCCCAACATTGCGTACCCCGTACATACGCGATGTTGGGGTATGCGATGTTGGGGGTACGCACTGTACATACACGATGTTGGGGTACGCACCGTACATACACAACGCACGGGGTGTATGCCTGTACGACTCGTACCCCTGTACGACTCGCACCCCGGGAACAACTTTTCCCGGGATACGAGTCTTACAAAGTTCGCTTCGTAGCGGGTAATGGCATTCCCCGTGTACGGGACGTTTTCCGTACAAATCGTAAATCAGAAAGCCGGTCCGGATCGTACTAGTACGGTTGGACTGCATTTTAACTATTTGTACGGAAAAGTGTCCGGGTCCGTCTGGTACAACTTTTCCCGATCCGATTTGTAAGGATCGGGCCGATCCGTACAAATCGGATCGGGAAAAGTTGTATTTTTCCCGTACGAATCGTACTTCACGGGTCGGACGGGACTTGTACGATTTGTATGGAAAAATTTACCAATATGAGTCAGACGGGAAAAAAAATACAGGATCGGAATCGGCCCCATGGTCTCACTTTTTGTAATTACAGTTGTAAGCCAAAGTGAGTAAAATTGATAGGGGCCTGATAGTGTGTGTTTTCTGCTCTTATATATTATAGTCTGACCTGTACAGTATTAATGATATTTTTTCAAAGTTAACATGTTTCTCCCAATAGTTAAAGGATGAAACATTTCTTTGAAATGTTGCCAGTGGTGGACACGTCTGGCTTCTTATACTTGGCATGAGAATCCACTCAGTGAGAAAGCACGGTGTGAGGACACTAAAAAAATCTTTTTAAGTATACTAACATTTTAATTGTAAAGCTGATACTATATTTGTCATAAAAATGTTTTAGAACCAGCTTGATAGTTCTGAATTATTGCAATAAACATATTGGTGTATTTAGGATGTGTTAATAAGTCACAAGGGGGCATATGTATCAAAGGATACATTTGCGATTCTCAAACAGCGATTTTTAGAGAATCACTATTTGAGAATCGCAAAACGCTATGTATGTAGGATTTGCAAATAATTTTACAAATCCTACATATTCCTTAATTGGAAGCCGCAAATTGCGATTCGCAATTAAGGAATAACTCACCATTCATGCCTATGGGCCTAGAGGCCCATAGGAATGAATGGGAAGACATTCTCAATTTGCAATTCTCAATTAGAGAATCCCAAATTGAGAATGCAATTTCAAGGGTGCCAGGGTGTCAAAAGGACACCCTGTTGTACCCCTAAAATGTACATGTGTGCACATGTGGCACACATACATGCCCTAAGGGCATGTATGTGCACCACATGGCACTTTGAAAAATGCTAAAAAGTGAATTTTTTAAAGAAATCGCAAATTACCACCAACTTGAAGTTGGTGGTAATTTGCGATTTCTGAAGGAGAAATCGCACAACTTGGGTGCTTTTTACATCGCATTTAAGGATTCGCAATTTGCGATTCCTTAAATGCTTTAGCAAAATAAGGAATCCCTATTTTGCGAGGGCCTTTTGGGATGATACATCACAAAAGGCTTTTTCCCGTTCGCAAACGGGCCGATTCTAAGAATTGGCCCGTTTGTGAACAGGAAGTACCCCTAAGCACTTTTTCTAACCCTGGGCATGGTTTGCGAAGTTGCGCTACGCGTAGCTACGCGAAGTGCACTTCGCACTACGTGAGCTACGCGTAGCTTCACAAATTGCGTAGTGCACTGTGCAAGATGCTGTTCGCACTGATTGCACAGTGCCGGATGCTTGTCCACACTGTGCAATCAGTGTAAACTGCATCTTGCACAGTGCAAGCGGTCGTTTTCTGCCGCTCGAGTAGATTTCTACTCGAGCGGCAGCTATCTCAACGCGGACTGGTAGTTTCTCGCAATGAGAAACCTGACCTCCCCGCGTTGAGAAGCTCGCCGGAAGATTTATTTTCCACGCTCGCGATCGGCAACTTGATGTTGCTGATCACGAACGAAGAAAAAGTCTTGCCAGGATGTCATTTTGTTTGCTCGGGGTCGCCAACTTGACGTTGAGGACCGCTAACAAGCAAAAAATGACCGCTGCACTACGCTACGCGTGTTTGCACTGTGCTACGTGCAATTGGCATAGTGCGAAGTAGTGCAAACTTTGCAAACTATGCGAGCATAGCGTACTGCTTTGCCCAGGCTTAATTTTTTCACTTCTCCAAAAGTATATGATGTCTAGAAGTCCCTACTCCTTACACTCTAGGGGGCATATTTACAGGCCCCTATTGCCACGGGAATGTCACTTTTTATGACAATCCTGTGGCGATAAATCCTTCGCCTTATTTACAAGGGGTGTTAAGCCACTTAACGCCGCCTTGTAAATAAGGCCCCCTTTCACACTACACTTACCATGAAAGGGACGTGCAATAGGTGTTGCGGTAGGCGTTCCACTTCAACACCCATTGATTTTGATGCTGCCACCTGTAGGACTTGGCTTTTTTGGCTAAAGTTCCCTAAACATGTTGCTTTCCTCCAGACCGTTTTCCTGACCTAGAATTACCAATTTAGATGCTTTGGGTACTTTGCCACTGCTAATCAGTGTCAAAGTACAAGAGTTCCCTGTTTAAAATGCAATGGTGATTTGTTGGCCATGATTGGTATGTTTGCCTTACTAGTAAAAGTCCCTAGTGATGTGCACAGTGTGTGCAAGGGCTAGTAATGCAAGGACGCGCAGAGAAGGAAACTCAGGCCTTCAGTGTAGGGCCTGCACGCAGAATGCTAAGTTCGAATGTTGTCCTGACAAGT
This sequence comes from Triturus cristatus, assembly GCF_964204655.1. Classification (NCBI taxonomy): domain Eukaryota; kingdom Metazoa; phylum Chordata; class Amphibia; order Caudata; family Salamandridae; genus Triturus; species Triturus cristatus. The sequence continues at coordinate 902,395,044 of NC_140584.1, forward strand.
GCAACCACTTGTCTGGCCTGACTTTCCCTTTTACATACACATTGGGCACCCCAGTGGTAGATCCCAGGCAACCTCTGGTCAGCGTGCAGTGTGGTAAAAGGCAGAACATATACTGAGGTGTGTGCTATGTTCTGACAGTGAAAAACTCTCCATTTCGTTTTTCACTGCTGCAAGGCCATCCTGCCCATAGGACAGAATGGGAGAGGCTGGGTGTTGTGTTTGTTAGCCTAGTTTCCTGTCAGTTTATAATGGAGAGGTGAAGTTTAGTATGTATGAACTCACAGTGTTATAACACATCTTTCTGTGAAGGTGGTTTTATCACTATGTGTTCATAAACCACTCTTTTAGAAAGTGTCTGAGTTTTGTGCCTGAGCATTTCTGTGTGTCACTGAAATGTGGACTGTCTGTCTGGAACTGAAAGGGGAAGGAGCTGGGAGAGGTCTTGACCCCGGGAGGGGTTGAGATGGCACCAGGCTGCCCTGCATCTGGAGCGTAGGGGGAGGAAAAGCTCAGGAGGTGAAATGGCCTGGGCTGGTGCTATAAACCATTTGACCCATCTCCTGCTGAGTGATTAAGGACCCAGACCCCCAGTATCAAAGGGAGAGAGGTGACACTGGGAGGGAGAGACCCAGAACTGATCTAGGGAGGGGTCAGGGACCCCTGAGCATATAAGAACTTAAAAGACATTAAGGGGTATAACTAGAAGAGTTGAAACCCCTGAAAGTGGGAATGAAACAGATATGGATTGAGACTGTAAAGGCTTGCACCCATTCTGTGGTCAAGAGGAACCTCAGCTAAAGAAGGAGCAACTGAATAGACTGCTGTGGATAGACCAATCCTTGCTTCGTGATCTGGGGCTGGTCTGCAGTTTGCTGTTCTAACTCAGGGAGAGGCTGTTGGGACTGTGCTTGGAGGTTCTGGGTCCCCCTGCTTGAAGAAGACTGTGCTTTGTGCTGTGTCTTGTAGTGAGGGCTGTGATTTAGATACATACATTGCTATGTTGGCATAAGCGCGTTAGATGTTAGAAAGCCATCTTGCCACTTTTGCTGCCTTTGCACACGACACTGCAGATACATGTTATTATTTGAAAACTGCTTGCTCGCCTTTTTCTTCACATGAGAACTGTCTGTTGTTCACATCCCTAGACGTGCGCTGCGACCTTGGTCTGAAAATTGTGTAAAGAAACAGTCTGGGTCGCCAGACAATGCATGTTTTTGAGTTCAGGTTGATCGGCCCACTATTTAGCCATAACACGCACGCAGCTGCAAATACCTGAAAGTCGAGTGCTTTTAATATAGCAGATTGCATGCTTTTACACACATTCTGAAGAAGAGCTTTCCCAGGAGCAGAGCACACCTGATCCTGTGATGTGATTCAACTAAGCTGATCTTTACGGTATGGGGTTCCCCATTCCAGCCTAGAGACCTTCTACTAGTCTAATAATATTAGTTTACTAGCGAAAGGAAGGTGGCTGTATTCCACTGTCATTTATACTATGATTTCTCCTTTCATTTTCTATGGTATTGTAACAATGCTGATGGTTTGGATTTTAATCATTTGTCTGCTTATGTTAGCCAAAGTACTGCATCTTAGGACACATAGTTTATAAAATAAACCTTTTAAACTTTACCGTGTCTCTGATTACTCTTGTTGTGGACTGATATGAGAATAATTATGAACAGGTATTTCTGATCCCCACCATTCCTGAGAGTACTCTAAGTCGCTTGTTCTGGGTTGTCTATACACTGGGACCTCCGAGATAATACAGATAACGAATGGGACACTGATGCTGGTCGGATAGGGGTTCTGGGTTCTGAGGTGAGTTTTTGGTACACGACAATTCACTGAGGTCCTGGTTTCCTGCGCATAGTTCTGTGTATAAGCAGAATCCCTGCAACATGGCGCACCTAACGTTTGGTCTTTTGATTTGAAACGCCATAGTAGTGCTTATATTAGTCCACGACACCCTCACTCTTGTTTCCGGATAACGGAGGTGACGGATTTTAACCTACCTATTGGTAGCCTAATAGGTTCTTTCAAGCTTGTTAATTAAAAAGGTTTATTCTATTTTTGAACCCTTGTGCTACTGTAAAATCCGTTGTTGTTTTTCTCTGTGTCCTTATGGCGGTCGAAATTGCGGCACATAGCCGTGCACCTCTGCGACGTAATTTGACGCAGTATGGGGTGCCGGATGATGGGATGGCCGTTATTTTTGTGGTGAGAGCAGATGGCTCCCACCCTTATGAGTTGTTTTACTCTTGGGTGACGCTGCCAGCAGTGAATGCGGATGATAAAACGTTTCACTCGTTTACTCACACACGTGTCCCAGCAAATTATACGCCATACAGGACGCTAGAGATTCCCCTTTCAGCCTGGCAGCATAGCATTTGGTTTAATGGCGCCCTTCCCCATGCTGTTGCACCGGCTAGACTCGGCCCTTTGTCAATTCCAGGGGGCACGTGGCCGATACTGGCTGGATTTGCGCTTCACCCCCGATATTTGACTCTTGTGGTGGATGAGTTGCGTAGGCTCCATATAACCCTCATTTCAGTATATAGGGCTTTGGTGCAATACGTTTCACGCAATGTGCAGGTGGGGGCACCTGCTGTTGCGGGACTACCAGCTGGTCATCCTGCGGTTGTTATTAGCCCCGTCATAGTTAATTCGGTGATGGGCAAGCGCCCCCAGAATAAGAATGATTTACCTTATTGGCTTGCCGAGAAATTTGACCAACTGGAGGCAGTTTTTCCACACTCTACCGCTGTGGAGAAACACAGGATCCTCACCATTAGTTTGCCGAAAGACTTAGTCCCAGAAGTGTCTGATTGTGACAACTGGGGTAAGGTTTTTGCCGCAGTCTATTCAAAGTGCTTTGGCACTCCGTCTATGGCTGTGCATCCCTCCGTCATTAAACGTGTTCAAGATGACCACGGTCCGGAGGCGGCTGTAGAGTTGGGAATGCGGCTTGTTGGAGTGTTCGACGTGGTTGCCTCTCTCGTCCTTAGTAATTTCAAGGGAGATGCGGTACAATTTCAAGTGTCTAATGGCTTAGCCCGCGTCGACGAACACGATAAGCCCAAAGAGTAGCCTAAAATTATTGCGGAGGCTTATAGAACTATAGGCCGCAGTAGTTTAGGGGTTAAACTAACTATTTTCATTCCTGACTTGATACAACAAATTAAGGTGAGCTCGTCTGTCAAAGACAAAAGTCCAAATTTTCCAAAGCAAAATTGGCGACAAAAGAAACAGGGAAAGCCGCAACAGAAACAGGGGTCTCGTCCTGCGTCTCCCACACAGCCGACTAGTGAGCGCACAAACGATTTGTGCGATCGCACTAGTATTAAGTCTCCTGATAGATTTCAGGAGAACGTGGAAAAGGTCGGGGTGCCCAACAAGGACGTGAGCAACCCTGTCAAGCTGACGGTAAAGGCAAGAAAGACGAGTTTGCACGTCAACGTCCCCCGTTTCAGAAGAAGAAAGTTGCTGCTCTAACAGCGAGAAGAATTAACGACAAATTTGCTGATACTGCAACTATTATTAAACCTCAAATTCACTTATGAGGGCGCATTTTGGGAGACAACAAAATGCGTCTAAGACCTTTGTTTTCGTCGACTTAATCCATCAATTTATTTATATCAAAATGCTTTATACACCTTCCGTGTTACAAAAAATCAAAAAAGGTTCCACCTCACATCAATGGGACATATTTTGAACAATGTATTTCACACCAATCATTAACTCATTCCAAACATTCTCGACACCAAACGATTCTTCACTCCAAACACACTGGTACCACAAACCATTCATTCATCTCATTCAGTCTATCAAACCACATAAACAACTCAATATACTTTTCTAAGACCACAGAGAATATAGCTGGACTAATTGCTCTCTATATTATTTCTTTTTTCAAAAAATTCCAAATTCTTGTGGTCGCACCATAAGGTCTACGCGTTTCGAAACCCCTTTAGTTTCAGGGTCTCTCATCAGGACCTGTGAATTAAAAATGACAAAAACCTTTATGAGTAACGATGGGACGTCCAACACCTTCTCGAAACAACAGCAGCCCTTAATACTGACGTGTTTACCTCTGTAGAATGAAGAGAAGATCAGCCGATCTTATCTGAGTGACTTTGAAAATGGGAAAAGAGATATGGAACTAAGCCCAAAGGACACACATTTCAACAATTCTGGCAGTGTTTGAATGGTAGTGTTAAATCTGGCATTCACACAATCATTCCTATTAAACTTACATGGGTTGTCTTAGTTGTAGCGCGTCTTAGCTATCTTGATCTGGTTGAAACTGGCGAAGTGTTCGCAATATGTTCATTCGTCAACTGTGGAGGAGTATAAAATATGTTTTCAATGCGGACAAATGGTCTCCGATTAAAGATCGTTGTTAATTAGTGGTTTAGTACCTCAATTGCGTACGAGGGACATATTGTAGTGTCCGAGGGTTGCCCAGTCTTGCACTTCTTAGGTGAAAGCTGGAATTCGTCAGTTCCAGGAAAAATTGGTGGACGCTGTCTTGTAATCACGTGACAGGACACAGGACTCCAGCAAGGTTTTCTTTCAAAAAAAGAACATGACTTCTTGCAAAACAAATTTCCAAGGATCCCTCTATTTTACGTACTTCCCAAAATACACAAAAATGTGACATCACCACCGGGAAGACCCATCATTTCTGGCTGCGATTCCTTAACGGAACCTATCTCTAAATTTGTTGATCATTTCTTAAAGCCATTTATCTTTGAAATACCATCTTTTTTAGGTGACACAACAGACTTTATCAACAAGTTGGCACTAATAAATTTTGAACAGGATAGTCACTATCTGGTTACGCTGGACGTGGTTTTGCTTTATACTCAGATCCCACAGGATGAAGGATTCTCAGTGATTGGTTCTTATTTGGAAAGCAGATCTAGTCCCAAAGTTCCCACTAAGTTCATAATGGAACTAGCCAGCTTTGCATTAAAGAAAAACTATTTCAATTTCAACGGTGATTTCTACTATCAAGTCAAAGGAGAGGCGATGGGGTGTCCCTTCGCACCAGAGCTAGCAATACGTTTCATGGCTAAATTTGGGGAGAAATTTGTCTGCAATAACAATCCTTTTTTTCAATACATCGGAAATTGGACTCGTTATATCGATGACGTGTTTATGACATGGACTAGCACAGAAGAGGATCTTAAAACATTTCATTGTTGGCTAAACAATCGTACCGAGGACATCAAATTCAGTTTGAATTACTCCAAAATAAATATCCCATTTCTTGACGTCGAGGTTTATCCATCTGATAATGGACTTGTGACAACTTTATTCAAAAAGCCTACTGACCGAAATAAGATGTTACATTTCACAAGTAATCATCCGAGAAATCTGAGAGAAAACTTGCCATTTGGCCAGTTTTTACGTGTGAGACGTAATTGTAATTTAAAAAAAGAATACATGTTCCACGCAACCAGATTATTAAATAATTTGAAGAAAAGAGGCTACCCGAAGAAACTTTTGAAAAAGGCAATGAAGAGATCATGGTGGACCCCAAGAGAAGAATTGCTCAAAAAACAATAAAATCACCACTTGAAAGGATTGTTTGTGTCTCCACATTCTGTCCCAATTCGAACAATTTGAAAAAGGTTATCATCCAAAATTGGCATCTGATAAAAAATCTGGATCATTCACTAAAACAGAATCCACTCTTCGCTTTCAAAAAAGACCGTAATATAGCAAACCAAATCGTGCGAGCATCTATGCCAAAAGAAAAACAAAGCACCTAACGTGACTATGTAGGACTTCCCCCAGTACGAGGACACCACAAATGTGGAACTTGTATTTGTTGTGACTCCACAGAGGAAGGCATTTTATACGAACATAACTCTGTCTTTTGGAAACACGAATCTTTTACTAATTGTAAAAGTAAGTTCGTTATTTACGGTATACGTTGCCCTTGTAACCTATTATATATAGGAAAAACAAGCCAAGAAATTCGTACAAGAGTATCACAACACAAATCGCGAATCAACAAAAATGTGGAAACAGCCCCACTAGTTAATCATTGGAAAGCCAAAAACCATCAAATTAATGACTTAAAATGGACAGTAATATTCAAAGTGGAACAAGACATAAGGGGCGGAGATTTAGGAACTCAAACTATCCAGAAGAGAGGCTTTACTAATATTGAAGTTTAACACAGCCATCAATGGACTTAATGAGCTCTCTGAGCTGTATAAACTGAGTTAACATACCATCAAATGACCTGGATTGTATTTTCATCACAAGCATCTACTTTCCCTTTAAGCAACTACCATACTACTCTGACGCGGAAGTACCTCCCATTGATATTTTTTACATCAAAGAATCTACTCATAAGCATCGATAAAGTTTTGTTTGTCGTCTTCACGTTGGATGAGGTTCCGCTTTCTGGTTCTAACCACGACTTGTAATGTTAAGTCTGCCCTTTGTGTTGCCTAAAAGAAATATAAACATCGCTATCATGTACAGACACGTGACAGGAAATAGCGTCTGCCAACGGTTACCGCAACTCACGAAACCAACTCAGGTAAGCCGGGATTTTGGGCTCTTAATCTCCCCGTTCAACTTTGGACGCAAATGATTTTAGACATCAAGTTCCTTTCCATGAGAAATGGATTAATAACCAATACTTTTCTGACTTTGGTTACGAGACCGCCCTAGTTGCCAATATGATTTACGACTTGTTTTTGCGATATCGCCCTCGTTGTCAACATGATTCACGATCTGTTTTTTAACTTACCTGCCATCTATAACCTGGCTTTTCTATATATTTTTTAAGCTAAAAGATACATTCAGATCCTCGGAGTGTCACGTGATTACAAGACAGCGTCCACCAATTTTTCCTGGAACTGACGAATTCCAGCTTTCACCTAAGAAGTGCAAGACTGGGCAACCCTCGGACACTACAATATGTCCCTCGTACGCAATTGAGGTACTAAACCACTAATTAACAACGATCTTTAATCGGAGACCATTTGTCCGCATTGAAAACATCTTTTATACTCCTCCACAGTTGACGAATGAACACATTGCGAACACTTCGCCAGTTTCAACCAGATCAAGATGGCTAAGACGCGCTAAAACTAAGACAACCCATGTAAGTAGGAATGATTGTGTGAATGCCAGATTTAACACTACCATTCAAACACTGCCAGAATTGTTGAAATTTGTGTCCTTTGGGCTTAGTTCCATATCTCTTTTCCCATTTTCAGAGTCACTCAGATAAGATCGGCTGATCTTCTCTTCATTCTACAGATGTAAACACGTCAGTATTAAGGGCTGCTGTTGTCTCGAGAAGGTGTTGGACGTCCCATCGTTACTCATAAAGGTTTTTGTCATTTTTAATTCACAGGTCCTGATGAGAGACCCTGAAACTAAAGGGGTTTCGAAACGCGTAGACCTTATGGTGTGACCACAAGAATTTGGAATTTTTTGAAAAAAGAAATAATATAGAGAGCAATTAGTCTAGCTATATTCTCTAAGGTCTTAGAAAAGTATATTGAGTTGTTTATGTGGTTTGATAGACAGAATGAGATGAATGAATGGTTTGTGGTACCAGTGTGTTTGGAGTGAAGAATCGTTTGGTGTCGAGAATGTTTGGAATGAGTTAATGATTGGTGTGAAATACATTGTTCAAAATATGTCCCATTGATGTGAGGTGGAACCTTTTTTGATTTTTTGTAACACGGAAGGTGTATAAAGCATTTTGATATAAATAAATTGATGGATTAAGTCGACGAAAACAAAGGTCTTAGACGCATATTGTTGTCTCCCAAAATGCGCCCTCATAAGTGAATTTGAGGTTTAATAATAGTTGCAGTATCAGCAAATTTGTCGTTAATTCTTATTACGGGCCCAGCTCTACTGCCTCTGGCCTACCTCCAGTCTTGGTTTGGGCTCTAACAGCGAGGTATGCCTCAGATAGTGCGGACGCAGCTTCGGAACCTGACATGGGCGCTAACGCTGCTCGACAGCGCAGCGGAGGTTACAGTAGTGCGGCAAGCACTACGTCCATATCTGGAGGCGACAGCAACTGACACGTTCATTACTGTAGAAACTGCTGACACTAGAGTGGCTCCCCCTGACAGACTATATAATATAGTCCTCTTAATTGAAGGTGACATACAACGTACTATTCAAGGAATTTTTTGGGATAATCTGACCTCTTCCTATGACATTCTTTTGGCGGAGGCAGACTGGCCCCCGGCTTTCATTTTAGATGCTCCAAGAGGGGAGGAGGTAATCCTCCCTTCCTTTGCGCACACAGTGCCAAAGGAACATGTTAAAAAGTTTGCAGAGGAGTGGGCTCAGGTGCTTGCTCCGGCTTGGTATCACACTCAAGTAGGCTGGGATAAATTGTCCCCCAGCCATGAGATTCCATTACGGTCTATGCCCCAGCCACAGCCCCAATATCCCATGCGTCGTGAAGCTAGACCCCACCTCGCGGAAATCCTTGATCAATTGGAAAATCAGGGTGTTATTGAAACATGTGTGTCACCGATGAATAATCCTTTATTCACTGTAACGAAGCCTGATGGGTCGTACCGCCTAGTTTTGGATTACCGCCACCTAAACTCTCATTGCCGGACGTGCACGGTACAGAATACCCACAGTTCTGCCCTCGTTGATAGTCTTGTGCGTAAAAGGATTAAAACCACACTTGACATATCCAATGGCTTTTACAGCCACAACCTGTCCTCTATTAGTAGTCAGTGGACAGCATTTACATCGGGCGGCAAGCAAAAACAGTTTAAAAGATTGGCCATGGGCTATAAAAACAGCCCTGGCGTCTTTGCCGCTCGTGTTGCCTCTCTGTTAGAGAGCATAGACCCTGATGCATACTCGTATGTTGATGATATCTATCTCACGGACGACGAGTTGTGGCTGCATCTGTGTCGCGTTGATCGCATTATTGTTATGTTTGCAGACTTCGGTTACAAATTCAACTTTGCGAAGTCTCACATTGCAGAGTATACAGTGTTGTTTTTGGGCTACGAGCTCAACAATGAGGGTCGAGGATTGGCTCCTCACTTTCTGGAAAAGTGCGCATGCTTGCGTGCTTCAACATTGAAAAAATTACAGTCTTTGCTGGGCTTTCTGAATTTTGGTCATACGTACATTCCTGATTATGCCCAGCGTATCAAGTCGCTTTATGCCTTGGTACAACCAACTTTTTCCAAAATGAGCTGGCTGCCAGAGCATTCAGCAATTTTGCAATCTTTGCAAGCTGATCTTCTTGCTTCAAAATACTTACTAACACGTGATAACCGCACTAACCTGGTAATAAGAATTGTGCCAGGCGCAGTGGGTTTCACATACTTGACGTTCAATGAGGGCGACACAGTCCCCATTGCATACAAATCACACCTGTACACTTCGGCTGAACTATGCTTTTCCTCTGTCAAGAAAGTTTTGACGGCAGTACAGATGGCGATTCTTAAAGAACGAGCGCTGTCGCAAGGAAAACGCATGTTGGTGGTCACACCGTATCCTGCCCTAGAGGGAGTGACGAAAGCAAGTGTACTCAATTCTAAAGCTTTGCATCCACGTTGGATACAATGGACTACTTCCTTGACATCGCCCAATGTCACCTATATCTTTGATGCCTCATTACAGACTCAGGAGTATTTACAGTATGAGTTATTTCATCCTACTCCTCTGTCTTTGCGCCCGCTCGAAGATTACCATTGTGTCATTTACACTGACGGTTCGGCACAACCGGCGACTGGATCGAAGCATGCCTATTCAGCGGCCTGCGCAATTGTGGCAGGTACTTTCGTACATGGTGAATTCCAATCTGATGTCGTGCATACGCAGTCATTGGGTGATTGTACCGCACAGTTAGCGGAGCTACGTGCTCTGGTGCTTGCACTGGAGTTTGCTGATCCTCGAGTCACTACTCTTATAGTATGTGACTCGTTCTACTGTGTTCAGTCCTTCAACGACAATCTATTCTTTTGGTCTCAAATCGAATATCATGATTCCAAAGGTAGCACAATTAAGCATAAAATGCTTTGGGTTCGAGTGGCAGAACTTAAAGAACATCTGCCTCTCGTGAATGTAATTGGGCACCAGCGAGTTGGTGTCCACGCTGTAGGCAACAGCTTAGCTGATGAAGCAGCGAAAACAGCAGTGGCAACATATCTAGTAGCAGCAGTTACAAGATCCAAAAGTAAGATCGATGATGACATCTTGGCAGCTATTGCTGCTACAGAGAAGGGAAGTAATTACCCGAGAGGTTTCCCTTCTCGTTACCATTATCACTTAAGTCCTGATAACGTCCCATTAGTGAGAGTTAACGGCGTTGGTGACAGATTGATTCCCAACGCGAACTGCAGACCATCCTTGATAACAGCAGCTCAAGAGGGTATGGCCTCTGCCCACGCCGGCATTGCAGCTACTGTTAATCTGTTACAACAACGTTACTGGTGGCGCGGGTTATATAAACAGGCTTGCACTTATGTTCTTCATTGCAACATTTGCCAGCAGATTAAACCTTCAACTTCTGCGCGTCCACCACAAACTCAGTTGTACATATCCAATAAACCACTTGGGTGTGTTTATTTGGATCACTGCGGTCCTTTTTCCTCTGATACTGCGTACAAGTATATCTTAGTTGCAGTGGATTCGTGCACACGTTTTCTGTGGGTATGGTCACAAAGGAGTGCTGATGCCCGTACTGTCATCAGGGATTTGCGTGTCTTTGTGGGAAGTTTTGCGTGTGGTACCTTTCATTCTGATCAGGGCCCTGCGTTCGCCTCTAAGGCGTACAAAGAAGCCATGAAAAATTTGGGGGTCCAAGTCAAATTTTCGTCTTCCTACCGACCTGAGGGAAATAGTGTGGTGGAGCGAATGAACCGTGACTTAAAGCAATCCTTGACAGCTAGGGTTTTAGGCACTGGCCGGAACTGGTTAGCCCACTTGTATGACGTCCAATGTGCACTTAATAATCTCCCTAGAAGGTCAAAATGTTTGTCCCGGACCTTGACGGTCTAGACATGGCGGCGCCTGCCGCACCCTTTGACGTAGATGATCACTGTGCTGTATTGCAGACTCTACAAGAAGCCAGAGACAGTCTCGCAAAAGAACATATACCCTCCACATCTGATGCTGCGCTTCAGATTCTGGTAGTCGGCTGGCTACCTCGAGTTGGTGACCTAGTCCGTGAGAAGGTGAAGAACAAGAAGGAGTTTGGCCCCTCTTATCGAGCCCCGGTTCCAGTGCTTGGCGTGCAGGGTACAAGAACAGTCATTTTACCTCCACTTCCTGGTCACAAGGATAACAGGTACATCTCCATTGACAATGTCAAACTACAGCGAGTGACCGATTCTTCTTAGTATGACTCCAGCGGTTTCTTGCCCTGCGATATGAGAAATTCTGTTTTGGCTCCGGCATCTACCACCATGTCTGATATTGACATCGAGATGCATACGGTTACTGATCCTTTGTTATTACCACCGGCAGGTGGTCCACCTGAAGATACTGAGTATGCTTATTCTGCAGATGTAACATTGCCTGTTTTACAATCAACCGCAGTTACCCAGTCCCGTTTCTCCTTTGACACTAACTCAATGACTTCCAATGCCCCGTCAAAGGTTTCCATTTTTGCTGTTTGGTTCAAACGACATTTTTTAATTACGCCTTGGACTTACATTTGGCTGATGCTCATATGTATTTTTATGTTCATGTCCATTGGATTTGTAGTGGTATTTTTTCGTCTTGTGAATGGACACTACCTTAAAGAAAGATCTACAATTAGACTAATTGATGGAACTTTGGCCCCCCACTCCTCATCACACATCATGAAGAGGGACCAGACTTTTGTGAATATTACTGCCTGGCCAGTGTTAGATGGGATTGCATGGGATCCTGTTAAATTTCAGATTCATGGTCCAACTGAGGTTATCAATGTACCAAATGTATTTCGTGTTTCTATGGGTGATGTGGTTAAACAAAACATCCGTTCTGATGATTGGGACGTTCAGGCCATAGAAGCACTGTTTTATGATTTTAAATATTATGCCGCATTTGATGCTGAGGATTTCTATTTAGATACTGCTAATTATGGTGAGCAGTTTTGCTATCAACATTATGGCAATCATTTCCTACATAAAGCCAATCCGTTTCGCAATTTTGTAAATTATGCCCAGTGGGAACATTGTCCAACGCCACTCCTAGGTAGCTCCACCACGTTGGTGGAGAAATTCACATATTTTTCAGATTTTCGTGTTTCGAATCTTGCCACTTTTTATTTTAAAGTGGCGGCTGAGCCTGCCTCGAAAGTTAGGCTGACACACACTAAATTATTATATTCCAAGTCCTTTATGGATGATTTGTCAGTCAGCGGTTATGATCTGTGGAAGGCTACTATTGATCTTAAATCGGTTTGGGTTTCCAAACCGTGGCAGGTACAAGGAACAGAAGCTTTGCATCGTGCCTGCCTCATCCAGAACCACATGTTGTTCTTAAATTCAACAATCTTCCGGACCACCTGCTTTGGATTGGGTACTTCGAAAAAACTAAATTCTCCCTCTACTCCGGATCTGGGTGCTTATCCAAATTGGGATAATCTTACAGATCTGTCCCTTGATGCGTTGCAGTCATACATTACTAATACATCCTTCAATATTTCCAAGTTGCATTCTGAGGGATGGTTGACTTGGCAGACAAGTTCTGATTCCTGTCAACATCGTTTTCTAGGTTTGACACCTGGGTATACGCAGGTTCAGGTGGACCCTCGTTTTGAATCTTCTCATACTGTAACTACCTACTCTGTAGGGAAGTTATGCCAATCTTGGCTGCAACATTCCACCTTGGCATCTGTTAAACTTAATTTATCTAAATTACATGACAAAATAGATTTGAATGATTTTGTTAAGGGTCTTATAGGTGGCAGGTCCAAAAGATAGGTGTATGCTATTTATAACGAAGTTTGGAAGTTATCACAGATTGAAGCTGCTTCCAGATTGAGGGCTATTGATTAAGCCAATATGGAAAAAGTACTAGCTGTTATAAATAATAGCATTAACACCCTTTCTTCCAGAATTTACACTTTAGACAATATTGTTTCTTCTGTTGTTGATATTGTGCAGAATGATATGTCTGTTTTGTATCATGGTCAAAATCAGTTACGTTCCATAATGCAATTTGCATGGACATTGCAAACGTTAAAGGCTGGAAAAGTCCCCTGGGATTATATGAATATATCATCTTTATTCCTTCCCTTTAATCTCACTGCAAATCAACAATTCATGTCCATGAAAGATGCGACATACTCATTACTGCATATTGAAAAGTTAGAACCTTTGCCTTTCTCTGTGGCCGAATTGAATTCCGCTGTGTGGCTTATCCATGGGTTAATCACATTGCCGTTTCCTTTGTTTAAATTCAGTTCATGCATGAAGCATTATGCCCTAGGTAGATATGAACAACTGGGTACTGCGTTTCTGCATGAAGTTTGGTCACTCCCATTTACATACAGGTGCATGAGAGATGGTAAAGAGGTCTATTTGAAAGGTGAGGAATGCACTTCCACACCTGATCACTATGTAGTCTGTAGGCACATTCAATTGCATGGCGCATGCAATGTGAACGCTCCTAATTTAGCTTGCGTCCTGAAAGTGATTCCAGTGCCAGCTATTATACCCTCTTTCACGCTGCTGGCTAATGGTAGTTATTTGCTTTTAAATAATGAGGCTTGCTGGGGGTGCTAGTGGGAATTCCCTACATAGTGACTGTATCACAGAGAGTAGTCTGTTGTAAGAATGTCCTTTTCCCACCCCCGCATGGGCGGCTGGATGTATCCATCTGGCCTTCCATTCTAACCTTGAAAGCGGAGTTCAACAAGATGAGCAGAATAAGGGCTCTAATGTCTCAAAAAGAAGTCGCACTGACTTCTTCCCGGGAATTATTTGTCCTTCACGAAGCAAATAAGCGCACCGAGGTGCAACCGCTTTTGAATACTGACCTCCCACTTCATTTTGGTTCCCTGATTCAAACTATCTTTAATGCCTCCTCAACAACGGGCTTGGCACATGTTTTCAAAATTGTGGGCTCCGGCCTCGTGACCTCCTTCCAAACTATTTTTGGTGTGATACCGGCATTTTTTCATTCTATTTTTTCCAGCAGCTTTGGCGGTCTCCCGTTGATTCTCGCCCTTGGGACTGGGGTGCTGTTGTTGATCTGCTTACTACGCAATGGCTGCACAGTTTGTGTCACACGACAGGCTGTCCCGGCTGCTCCATCTTCGTAACCGGATGATTGAATATTTTGGAACATTACCACTGGCAACCTTGAGCATAGCCTATGGATTGTTCTTCCGGTTTTCCTACTTTACATGCGTACAACCTGTTTTTCATTGCCTAGATTGTCCATTCGAATGGGCTCTGGATTTGTGCTTGTCAAACTCGGTGTCTCCTGCACCGGATTATGATCGACTAATGAGTCCCTGAGTGGCTCATGAGTTGGACTATTCCGGCGTCAGGATTATGGCCTGTGGAGCGGCACATGGAGTCCTGGGGAATTGGGACATCGGTACGGCTGCATATGACTTCCTGGCACGAAGTTATCTTGAAGAACACGCCAGTTGTCCTCTGATTGTACTAGAGGCCCCAGTTGTTGAAGAACATGTATGTTCATTTGCTTTACTAGACTGGATGGCGGACACTTTTACAAAACACTCCAATGACTGCCTCTTTGAAGCTGTTGCTACTTACTGTGCCAATACATTAATGGATTAACTTGGATGTCGTCCGACTTTCCTTTGCACAAACTTTTTGGTTTTTTATTCGACATTCGGGCTCTCTGAGCCTCGCCGTTAATTTTTCCATTTGCATTTTTTTTCCTTGTATCGGTTTTTTGCCTTCGAACCTTCACTACCTTTTATATGGATTTCAAATTCGTGCCCTTAGTTCTGTTCTATCGAACTTGAACTCTGCATCCCTTATTATATCCCTATTTTGCTAGTGGTCCTATCAAGGGGGGGTGTAGTGAGGGCTGCGATTTAGATACATACATTGGTATGCTGGCATAAGCGCGTTAGACGTTAGAAAGCCATCTTGCCACTTTTGCTGCCTTTGCACACGACACTGCAGATACATGTTATTATTTGAAAACTGCTTGCTCGCCTTTTTCTTCACATGAGAACTGTCTGTTATTCACATC
Source organism: Triturus cristatus (assembly GCF_964204655.1). Classification (NCBI taxonomy): domain Eukaryota; kingdom Metazoa; phylum Chordata; class Amphibia; order Caudata; family Salamandridae; genus Triturus; species Triturus cristatus. The sequence goes on from NC_140584.1 coordinate 902,410,239, forward strand.
CCTAGACATACGCTGCGACCTTGGTCTGAACATTGTGTAAAGAAACAGTCTGGGTCGCAAGACAATTCATGTTTTTGAGTTCAGGTTGATTGGCCCACTATTTAGCCATAAAACGCATGCAGCAGCAAACACCTGAAAGTCGAGTGCTTTTAATATTGCAGACTGCATGCTTTTACACACATTCTGAAGAAGAGCTTTCCCAGGAGCAGAGCACACCTGATCCTGTGATGTGATTCAACTAAGCTGATCTTTACGATATGGGGTTCTCCATTCAAGCCTAGAGACCTTCTACTAGTCTAATAATATTAGTTTACTAGCGAAAGGCAGGTGGCTGTATTCTACTGTCATTTATACTATAATTTCTCCTTTCATTTTCTATGGTATTGTAACAATGCTGATGGTTTTGATTTTAATCATTTGTCTGCTTATGTTAGCCAAAGTACTGCATCTTAGGACACGTAGTTTATAAAATAAACCTTTTAAACTTTACTGTGTCTCTGATTACTCTTGTTGTGGACTGATATGAGAATAATTACGAACAGGTATTTCTGATTCCCACCATTCCTGAGAGTACTCTAAGTCGCTTGTTCTGGGTTGTCTATACATTGGGACCTCCGAGATAATACGGATTATGAATGGGACACTGATGCTGGTCAGATAGGGGTTCTGGGTTCTGAGGTGAGTTTTTGGTACACCACAATTCACCGAGGTCCTGGTTTCCTGCGCATAGTTCTGTGCATAAGCAGAATCCCTGCAACAGTCTTGTAACCCCCAAGGGTCCGAGTTGAGCTGGCTCCCTGTTTGGAAATACAGGATCATAAAAGTTTCTGCAGAAGTCCCAAGCAACTCGGTGTGCACGTGCTTTTGCAGCTTGAGACCCTCAGAAGTTGTGCCGTATGATCATCGGCACGCAGGAGTAAACTAAGTCTCTAACGCGCTGGGTGCGTTTTACAGTGCAGGCCAAGGCATTGGTGAGGAGCACCTGGCCGTGGTGTGCACAGGGAGATGAGGTGAGGCACAGACATGCAGTGTGCATGTCGGGGTGCAGCCAGGGTGAAGAGCTCCTGGGCATCGTGTGAACCAACAGAAGAAGTGAGTCTCAGACGCGCTGGGTGCGTGTCGTGGTGCAGCCCAGTTGTTGGTGAAGAGCGCCTGGGCATCGTGTGCACCAAAGGAAGAAGCAAGACTCGGACGCGCTGGGTGTGTGTCGGGGTGCAGCCTGGGTGTTGGTGAAGAGTGCCTGAGCCTGGTGTGTACCAAAGGAAGAAGCGAGACTCGGACACGCTGGGTGCGTGTCGTGGTGCAGCTAGGGCGTTGCTGAGGAGTGCCTGGGCCTCGTGTGCACCAAAGGAAAAAGCAAGACTCGGACGCGCTGGGTGCGTGTCGGGGTGCAGCCTGGGTGTTGGTGAAGAGTGCCTGGGCATCGTGTGCACCAACGTAAGAAGTGAGTCTCGGACATGCTGGGTGCGTGTCGTGGTGCAACCCAGGTGTTGGTGAGCACCTGGGCCTCATAGGCACCAAAAGAAGAAGTGAGTCTCGGACGCGCTGGGTGCGTGTTGTGGTGCAGCTAGGGCGTTGCTGAGAAGAGCCTGGACATTGTGTGCACCAGGAGAAGAGGTGAGACTCGGACGCACAGTGCGTGTCGTGGTGCAGCCAGGGCATTGGTGAAGGGCGCCTGGACATAGTATGCACTAGGAGGAAAGCAGAGACTCAAACGCGTAGGGTGCGAGTGGAGGTGCAAGCGGAGCGTTGGTGAAGAGCGCTGGATCGTCGTGAGCACCAGAGAAGAGGCGAGTCTTGGACGCGCGGTGTGCGTGTCGAATTGCAACCTGAGGCACTGGTGAGGATTGCCTGAGTAAGGGGGTGCACCGAATTGGAAGTAAAGTCTCCACAGTGCTGAAGGTGGATCTCAGTGTGGACTGAGACCGCCGGACGGAGGGCCAAGTCATTGGGCCCACGGAGTCATCCACAGCGGCCCGGACCGGCAGCCACAGAAGAGCTGAGCCACCAGCCCGAGTACCCCGTGACGGAGTTCTGGATCAAGGCCCAAGTCGCTGACGTCGGGGAGGAGAGTGGGATCGCGCCCCCCCACTGGGTAACGTGGATCAACACCTGGGGTGGGGTGCGGGCCCAGAGGGACACTCTCTCTGCCTCCCGGTTCAGTCAGCTGCACGAGTTGTTGCTTCGGCTTGGATCCCGGCCCTTGCTGACCCAAGGAGGGGTAGTGCTGGGGCCAGAGTGGGAAGCAGTACTTTTGTGTCATCATTTGATCCATAAAGTTAACGGAGCACGTAAAACTGTCGTATTACACTTTGCATTATTGCTGCTAACAAACTATCGAACTGTCGTATGATACCTGACCTCATTTGTGCCTGATGAACTACATGCTTGGTGCGCTACGCACTGTGTTATTTTTCCATTGCATATTACCTGATTATAACGTGGCGCAGTGTATTATTTCTTCATTGCACCGTACAGGATTGTAGCATGACACATTGCTTTCTTTCTTCCTGGTACAGGGCATGCTGGTGGTGATACACATTGCAATTTTCCTTCAATTGCAAAGTACATGACTGTGGCGCTACGTATGGCATTATTTCTCTGTTGCACAGTATAAGAGAATATCGTTACGCATTCCAGTATTTGTTTCCTTTTGCAACATGTGTGATTCTAGCAATAAGACTGGCCTATCCTTTTGGAAACGGTTAAAAGTAAGCTTAACTGTTGGTTAGAAGCGGTGGTTGGGATTAGAACCTATCAACCTACCAGAAAGAATACTACCCATTCTTATATGTTGAATTTGTATTGTGTGGTCGTATCGTATAATTGTTTATATAAAGATTATACTCATTTTATCAAAACTCGTGTGGAGTCTATTTGTGGTGACATCATGGGGTTACTGTGAGCTTGGTTGCACATACTGAACACTCATGCCTTGGAGATAAGCCTTGCTGCTCGTGCCAAGCTACTAAGGGGGTGAGCAGGGCTATCTCAGATGGTGTTCTTACTTAGCCTAACATTGAAGGGAGGGTTCGGGGTCTCCCGCCTCGAGCATTTGTTGGCGGCGGTAAGCGACCAGGACCCCCACTTCCAACGTTTGGCGGCAGAGAGGTGGGACTCAATCCTAATATAAAGTAAATGCGTATGTGCAAAATCACTCACAGTAAGGTTGAGGCTGCAGAATTAGAGTTTGACATTGAGGCACTGTTTACCTATAAAGGTTGATCAGTTGAGGAAATTCTGCAGGGCTTTGGGATGTCCCATGAAGAGTAGCACCAAGAAGGAGGAGCTGCAGGTGGCCTTGATGGCCTGGTGGGAAGCCAAAGAGGCTCAGGAGACGGGTGATGGTGAGGTGGATGAGGATGACCCAGGGAATGGATTTGGTCCACAGCATTTGCGAGTGGAGGGACCAGCTGCAGGGGTTGGAAGTAGCCATTCAGGGAGGAGTTTTTCACCAGACGAGTTGGAGGAAAACCAAAGGGTCAGGCTGCATGAGCTGGAAGTGTTAAAGCGTAAAACTCAAGCAGAGGAGAGCAGGGACGCTCTCGCGTTGGAAGAGAACAGCTTCTCTTCGCTCATGAGTTAAGCATGAGGGAACTGGACATGAAGGGTAGACAAGCAGAATACAGTGTGATTGGTGGCAGTGCACAGCCAGTGCAAGTGTGGGTGATTACAAGCATGCACTGGAAGATTGGATGCATGGTAAATTATTTGGAGGGGTTTGGCCCCAGGGGAGCCTAGGCTCAGAAATTCCAGGGTTGTGCCAACCCGAGTTAGGGTGTGGGCTCCTTGATTCCTGGGAGCCTGCATGAGAACCGGACCCCTGGTCATGGGTCCAGGGGCCTGAAGGGGCCCAAGAGAGGGAAGAAGGGGTAGGTGGCACAAGGAGATCCCAGAGTAGGGAGGAGGGGTTGCTGACTGCACAATGCAGCACACATAGATGTTATAATTTGCCATTCTGGATTGTTTATGTGCAGGGTGCCTGTGTTGGTGATAAGTAGGTAGATCTAGTGCCAGCGTTAGGGGAAACGGAGGGGTGCACCGCATTCATGTCAATACGACAAATCCTTGCATTCTCAGAATGGGGAAGCGTGGCGTTAGCAATGTTTACTTAGCGCCACACTTTGCCATCCCTTGTAAATATGCCCATTTGTTCAGCAGACAACTCTTCAAGGAAAAGCTTTTCTCTCCTGTTACTTAAGGCTTATCATATGAGAATCAAATACTTTTCACAGATGGGCCAATTCTTTTGTATAGTCAAACCCCATGACATATTTATCCATTTTCTACAGATATACTGTGCCCTATGGTAAGCTCATCATACAAAGGATCACCTTTCACTATAGTAAAATTCCCTTATGTATACAACATTCTTCAACCAACCATTTTCATGTTGCACCTGGTTCTTTACAGAGAACTCAGTATCTCAAGACTATCATATGTGCAGAGTTAGTGCCTTATTACGATCTTGGTGGATGGGGTACTTTGACACAAACGTGGCAGATATACCATCCACCATATTACAAGTTCCATTGAATATAATGGAACTGCAATTTGGCGAATGGGATGTCCATCGCATTTTTGATGGAGTAACCCTGTCTACCAAGATCGTAATCAGGCCCTTAGTCTTTAACATAGGTGTTTATACCGAGGGTAATCCCTCACCAAATAAAGTACCATATAAGTAACATATGGAAGCTGTCATCTGTTTAGACCACTTTAAAGAAATGTCAGTTACTCGTGGTATAGAAGATCAATTATCTGACTATGATTCTACTCTACAGATCAATGTAAGTCCAAAAATGCATAAAAAATGTCTGGTTCTCACATTATTTTTCATGTATTTTTCAGTGCACTAAAGATCGTCATTATAACCAAAATTTATGAGTAACAAATTATGGGAATTTTTACATTATTATAGTGTTTAAATGTTTCCAACAATAGAAGAAGAAAACTTTAACGAAGAAGAAGAGCAATGGATTATAAAAGTAGTTGAAGAAGCAATGATATTATACTGAAATATAGCCTGCTTTTTTCACATTTTAATAATTGTGTTTTTATTATAACCTTTATCTGTAGATAATGAAATTCCATGTAGTGGTATGGACACACTATAAGCAGTGACCACCATCTTGACAGTGCTCATAGATTTAGTCAGGATAGACAGACACAAACAGATGTGTACGAATAGACACAGACAAATACACATTACACAACTAAACACACACTCAGTCACACACATTTACCTCCACATTTCAGTCATACACACTCACAAACAAATCTCTACACACAATCCTTTATAGACACATATAGAAACCCAAAACCACCATCACACAGACACAACCCTAATGTCAGTTACACACATACCCACACACACACTTGCACACCTCTCTGTACACATTCCTAATACACACACAAATAAAAAACACAGATAAACTCCCACACACTTAGTCAAACACATTCACCTCCATACATTCAGTGACACACTCCCACATACATATCTACACACATCTCAACACACATTCCCTTAGAAACACAGACACACATACACAACTACACCCACACAGAAACATCCATATAATCAGTCACACACAAAGCCACACAGACACCCTCACAAGTTTAGTCACAGACAACACCTACACATACCTCCAGATAACTCCACATATATTCCCTTGCATACACACACATACTACACCCACACACATACACCTCCACACATTCAGTGACACAAGAACCCATGTACACACCTACACACTTCACACATTTCTTTACACACACATACCCACAAATGCAATCATACGTACACATATCACACACACTTCTGCAAACTTCCAAACACATTCCCTTATGCAAACACACACTACTATAGCCACACATACAGTCACATATATATAAACGTACACCCCCACACATCTAACAACATACACACTCCACCACACACACCTACACACACCTTCACATACATTCCTTCATGCAAACACAGACATAGAAACACACAACTACACCCACACAAATATACCCACACTCAGTCATACCCACACACACAATCCCACATGTTCAGTCACAGGCCAACCCACACACACTTCCCCACATTTACAGAAGCATCCCTTTGCACACACACATACACACACACACACACACAAAAACACATACATATACACATACAATCAATCAATCAATCAGGGAAATAAGTGTGCTACACACCCGTGAGGGTCTCAAGGCGCTGAGGGGGGTCCACAGATCTGTTTAGCTGAAGAGCCAGGTCTTGAGGGTCTTCCTGAAGGTGTTCAGGGAGGGGGCGCATCTGATGTCTGACCGTAGCTCGTTTCGGCTGCAATGTGAGAGAAGGATCTTCCACCTGCTCTGGCTCTGTGGATGAGCAGGATTTCAGCCAGTGCTAGGTTGGAAGATCGGAGGTTTCTTTTGGGTACATGGAAGTTGATTCTGTAGTTGAGGTATTTGGGTCTGTTGTTGTATAGGCATTTGTAGGCATGAGTGAGGATTTTGAAAGTGACTCTTTTCTCCACAGGGAGCCAGTGGAGACTTCGTAGGTGTTGGCTGATGTGTTTGTGTTGGGGGATGCAGAGGATGAGTCTGGTGGCAGTGTTCTGTATTGTCTGGAGTTTGTGGAGTAGGGACTTGTTGATGCCGGCCTAGAATGCATTTCCATAGTCTAGTGTGCTGGTGATGAGTGTGTGGGTGACTCTCTTCCTTGACTCAGGGGGATCTACTTGAAGGTCTTGCGGAGGATGCTGAGGGTGTTGAAGCAGCTGGAGGTGACGGCGTTGACCTGTCGATTCATGGTGAGTGATGTTTCGAGTACGATGCCGAGGTTCTTGGCGTGGTCTGAGGATTTAGGTGGGCTTCCGAGGGCGGTCGGCCACCAGGTGCTGTCCCATGCAGAAGGGGTGGTACCGAGGATGAGGATTTCTGTCTTCTCGGTGTTAAGCTTCAGGCAGCTGTTGGTCATCCAGACTGCAACGTCTTGCATTCCTTTCTGGAAGTTGAGTTTGGCAGTGGTGGGGTCTTTGGTGAGGGAGAGGATGAGCTGGGTGTCGTCGGCGTAGGATACAATGTTGAGGCCGTCTTGTAGGACGATGGTTGCGAGGGGGGGCATGTAAATGTTGAAGAGGGAGGGGCTCAGGGAAGAACACTGTGGGACTCCGAAGGTGGCTTTCGTGGGGTCAGAGAGGAAGGGTGGGAGTCTGATCCTTTGGCTTTTTCCGGTGAGGAATGATCGGATCCAGTCCAGGGCTGTTCCTTGTATGCCTGCGTCATGTAGTCTGGCGACTAGTGTGCGGTGAGAGACGGTGTCGAAGACTGCTGATAGATCGAGTAGGATGAGGGCTGTGGAGTGGCCTTGGCCCAGGAGGATGCGGATGTCGTCTGTGGCGGCGAGTAGGGCGGTCTATGTGCTGTGGTTGTTTCGGAATCAGGATTGGGATGGGACGAGGATGGCGTTCTCTTCAATGAATCGTCTCAGTTTCCTGTTGACAGATTTCTCTGCAACTTTGGCTGCGAAGGGGAGGAGCGAGATGGGCCGATAGTTCTTGAGGTTGGTGGGGTCAGCTGTGGGTTTCTTGAGCAGGGTCTGGCTTCTGCGAGCTTTCAGTAGTCCCAGTGTTGGCCGGTCCATGATTGCTGCATTGTGTGGCTGAATTGGACGCTGTTTCCTGCCGCAAAGATGGGGTCGAGGGTGTTTCCTGCTCTGTGTGTCAGTGTGTTGATGAGTTATTTAAGTTCGATGCAGGCGAGGTTGTCACGAAGGATAGTGGAGTTGGGGTCACTGGGGTTGTTGAGGTGGAAGTTCAGGTCTCCAACGAGTATGTAGTTTGTTGAGACAATGGCGTGGCGTGCGATGAAGTCGGTGAGTGTGGTGGAGAAGGGTGTTCAGGGGGTGGGGGTCTGTAGATGAAGGTTCCTTGGAGTGTGGCTTTGGGGGCGGTCTGGTTCTGGAAGTGCAGTTGTTCAGCAGAGGGGAAGGTTTTGCTGGAGATGGTGAGGCTGAGGGTGCTCTTGTGAGTGATGGCGAGGCCCCCTCCTGGGTGGTTGGGGCGGTGTTTTCTCTGGATCTTGTATCTGTCTGGGATAGCGGTGCTGATGTCGGGGCGGAGGTTGCATTGGTCCAGGTCTCTGTGAAGAAGGCGATGTCGGGCGAGAGAGAGTCGAGTAGGTTCCAGATTTCCATGGCGTGTTTGTGTACGGAGCGTACATTGAGGAGGATGCATTTTGGGGTGTTGCCAGTGATGGCGTCAGCAGTGTTGGAGGCCGGGATGGCGGTGAGGGTCTGGCGGCAGTGGAGGCAGGAGAACTGGCCATGGGTCATGTTCGGAGAGGCCTGTTGGCATTCTCTAAGTCTTCCAGGGTTGAGTGCGATGAGGGTGGCGGTGTTGTAGCGATGGGTAGTGGAAGGTGCAAGGTTTCCAGCGCTGGCTGCGGTTGGGTCACGGACAGGCGCAGGCGGGCTTGCCTTTGCCGCGCAGGGCGTGTCCGCTGCATGCGACCACGCAGTGGCCGGCATTAAATAGGGGAGGTGGGAGGGAGGAGAGGCTGGGAGGCGGGAGTGGTGGAATTCCGGGGGGTTATTCCCGGGGGGAATTCTGGGGAGGAGCGGCCACAGGAGCAGCAGCAGCGAAAGGAACAGGCAGGCACAAGAAAATAAAAACAGTTGTTTAATTAGAGCAAGACTCAGATGGGCACAATAACAGTGGCACAATAGGGAAACATTAAGAAAAAAATGTCTGAGGATACAGAGTAGAGGTGGGGACCTACACGTCCTCTAGGTTTTATACTTGACGAAGATCCACGGTATATGCAACGTGGACAACAGAACATACATTATAAATTCCCAGTGGGTTGGAATTATCACCACTGATAAAGGAACATTGTGGACTCTTGTAAGCCTTGAGAAAGTCGCGGGAACGATTTCCCTCATGTGCGACGAAACATGTGTTGGCTGATGCAAGAACAAAAAGAATAAAGAAAAGAAACCAAGCTCGAAAAATTCTATGTATCATGTATGCGTGACTAAATCAAATTGGATATTTGCGTATTACTGCAAAGACGTGTGCTGAGGATTGTTTTTCTGTTTATGTTGGTTTCAACCACGAATTTGGGGAGGCTGGTGGTTCTTCTCACCTTGTAGCACCGTCCATATAATTTTGTCTGAATTACAGAATTCGGTGTGCTACTTATCCTTGCAGCGCTATTTTACCTAGAATTATACCACTGCACCTTCTAAAATGAGAAAAGTTACATGTGGTTGCAGGCAGTCTGGTCCCAGTTGGAGCAGGCGCAGGAGCGGCAGCAGCCTCAAACCTCTCAAGGAGGAGGTTGGGGTTTGGAGGCAAGAGACAGCACAGCAGAGCTGCGCGGAGAGAGTGGACCTAGACCAAGGGTCGGACGTCTTACTCGCTCTCCCCCACAGTGGCCGCCATTAAGTAGGGGAGGGAGGAGAGGCTGGGAGGCGGGAGCAGGGGAATTCTGGGAGGGAATTCCAGGGATGGGTTCCAGGGGGGAGGGGCCGCAGGGGCAGCAGCCCGAAAAGGAACAGGCTGGCACGAGAAAATAAAAGCAGTGGTGGAATTAGAGTAAGACACAGATGGGCACAATAACAGTGGCACAACAGGGAAAGATTAAGGGAAAAAAAGGCTGAGAAAGGTTACGGTGGTTGCAGGCAGTCTGGTCCCAGTTAGGGCGGGTAGCAGGCGCAGGAGCTGGCAGCAGTCTCGAACCTCCCAAGGAAGGGGTCGGGGATCTGGAGGCAAGAGACGGCACAGCGGAGCTGCGGGGAGAGAGTGGACATAGACCGAGGGTCGGAGGTCTTAATTACACATACACACATACCACTATACCCACATACAGCCAAACACACTCAGTCACACACACAGCCAGACATATACACACACAGATATGGTCACTCACACATATCCTCACACACTCACAGGTTTCTCACACTCACCCCCACATTCACTCTACTGCATACCCACAGATGCACACACATCCTTGAGATTCTCTAACTCAACCTCATCTACACTAACACACACAGATACACATACAGATATAAAACACTAATAGTCCCAAACAGTCACACAGTAACAAACAACATGTAATAATAAACAAAAAAATGGTTCTGAAAAAAACAATCTTTAAAAAACATTTATGCTATGTTATGTTTTGTTATGTTATGGTATGTTATATTATGTTATGCATTATCACCTGGGAGGTTATCCTGCTACTGAACAGGTGTGGGTATAGCCACACCTAAGGCCTAGTGGCACTACTCAAAAAGCCAGGCCATTCTTGTGGAATTCAAGAATTGAGGAGAGGACTTTAATGTGCAGTGGTAGGTCATTCCACGCTTTAGGAGCGATGTAGGAAAAGGCTTGATCTGGTTTTCCATATGCATAGGATGTGTGCAAGTAGGAGTCTGGATGAGCTGAGGCGCCTGTAAGGTTTGTGAATCAGATGTGAATGTTGAGGTATGCTGGGACAGCGTAGTGGCTTGAAAGTGTGGCTAAGGAGTTTGTGCCAGTTTGTGAATAGGGAATCCAGTGGAGCTCCTTCAGTTGCGGTGTGATGTGAATGCAGCATGAAAGCTTGAGGGTGATTCTGGCCACTGCGCTCTGAATGGTCTGCAGCTTTCAGGTGAGTTTTTTGTAGGTAGCGGCATAGATGGTGTTCCTATAATCCAGCTTGCTTGTGACCAGGGCGAGCATGACCGCTTTAAGGCTGCTGATAGGGAGCCATTTGACAATCTTCCTTGACATCTTCAAGGTATGGAAGCATGAGGCGGTGATAGCATTAACATGGGTTGTCAAGTGGAGTTACCTGTTGATAATTACCCCAATGTTCTTGGCATGGGTGGTGGGTGTCGGACCTAGCCCTGATTGACCCCAGGAGTACAACAGTGATGTGCTCTTCCCAAAGATCATGATTTCGGTTGCCAGTGTTTAGAATTGAACTTGATCAGGGTACCAAGCCTCTTGTCCATGAGGGATAGAATGAGTTGCTTGTTATTGGTAGAGAGAATATTTATGTTGTGAGAGCAGATGATGCTGGCTAGAGGGATCATATATGCATTGAGAGTCAAGCTCAGGGAGGATCCTTTCAGAACTCTGCAGATGAGATCACAGATGCCCATGGTCTAAAGTACCAGGCTGGCTCACTGGGTCTTTCCAGTGAGGAAGGAGCAGATTCATCAAAATGCTTGACTTTGGATTCCAATGTTGTGTAGACACTGGATGAGAATGGGGTGGGGGTCTCAGTCAAATACTGCTGAGACGTCCAGGTGGATGAGGGCCACTGTGTCTCCTCTGTCCAGGTGCAGATGGGATTGCCTTTGCACTAGCACCACATCGCTGCACCTGTTTAGTGTGCATCCACATGGTTATTGTTGCTTTTCATTAACAGGGGTAACAAAATGGGAAAAAGGGTATTATAACTTTGAGTTTGTAAACTTAAAAAAAAGCTTCTTAAAAGTTGTGATCTTCAACATCCTTTGTGAATGCTGGCAGAGTCTGGTAGTAACTGCTCCCACATTACCTTGGTGCATTCAGATCAGAATGTGACAGTCTTTTTGAGTTTTGCAAGCTGGATGTAAGTCCCTGGGAGACACTCCATGGCACTCTGTCACCAGGTGCTAAGGATGGTTCTGCAGTGGACGTTGATGCATCAGCAGCATCCTGATCTTTCAAGGCCCTATCAAGGTGCTTAATATGGATGGTACATATGTCTTCCACATGCTCAGTGTTCCATAAGGATATTTCTTGTCGGTGCCCCAGGCAAACTTCTTATTACAAATATTTTTGCTACCACTTTCTTCTCTTCAGAATGAATTGGGAAACGTTTCCACGCAAGGAATTCCTTTTACTTTGGAGGTTAGTCATCCTCTTCCTCCTCCTGGTGTCTTTGCCCTTTTGGATCCATTTTTAATTCCTGCCTTTTAATAGCACTCCAAAGATTCTTTGGTTGTGTCATCAGATCTGTGGTGTATTCTCAGGTCTGGCATGATGGGTCAGTGGATCCATAAAAAGTTTGGGAAACAAAGATAAAACCACTAATGGACACATGATATTGTAGTTTGGTGTATGTCTTATCTGAATACCCAAAAGTAAATGCTCTCGCTCTCGAATCATGTCTCAGGTCCAACATCAATGAGGTAGCTCCTCTGACCACCTGCATTTCTAGTAAATCCTGTACTTCTGCCCCTTGGTTTAATGAGACTTTGAGATCTAGCAAAAGCTACACTTAGAAAGGGAGTGGAAGAAACTCTAGGAACCTGAGGGCAAACAGGTTTATAAAGCAGCTTTAAAATCCTATTATCTGCAGGTTAAGGAGGCCAAAAAGAGTTATTTGTAGTTTAAGATCCAGACCCCAAGCAACAAGGGAAAAGAGATTTTTAAGATCACAAAGTTGTTTACTGCTCCCAAGGCCGCTGCTAAGGAGTCTCCACACTCTGCTGAATGGACCTATTAGCTGGCCTCATTCCTCCACAGTAAGACTGTTGCAATCCAGCAATCCTTTTTTGAGGAAATCTTGGAGGACTCTGCTCTACGACAGTACCTGGGCAGTGAGGGCAGCGCCCGGCAACCCCCGGAGCTCTTGCAGTTTCCTTCTCTACAGCTGGAGGCATCGCTTGAGATTCTCAAAGGCGTTTAGTCTGGCTCTCCAGTGGATGCGTGTCCAGCAAAACTATTAGCCCCTGTGGCCTCCACTGTAAATCCCACTGTGAACAAGGTGATCAACTCATCTCTTTCAATGGGAATTGTGATCCAAAATGCCGCAGCCAGATTGGTCCTCAGGCTTAAATCCAAGGCGAACATAGCCCTCATTTTAAAGTATTAAACTGGCTTCGATGAAAGAGAGGATCAAGTTTAAGGTCCTGGTAATATTCTTTAAAGCCCTCCACGGTAAGGGTGCAGGCTATCTCAATAGGACAGTAAGTCTTTACACACCTGCCAGATCCCTGCGGTCCTCCTCTTTAGGATTCGCCTGCATCCCCAGAGTACACCTGGCCCACTTGGTGGGCAGAACATTGGTGTCCTTGGGAGCTCAAGCGTGGAACCAATGTCCGGTTGCTGTTGGAGCCATAACAGACTTGACAGCCTTCAAGAAACACCTCAAAGCCTGGCTTTTCCAAGGCTAGACATGCTTACTGGTCCTGTATGCATGAACCAACCAGCGCCAGGACACTCTTTTTGAGTAGCTGTGCGCTCTACAAATGTGTTCATTCATTCAGTCAAAAAGATTCTGGATTCGCAGATCCACCATGGTCCTCAGAATCAGAAGTTCAAGCACATGGGGACCACATTACTAGGCATTTGACATCAACATTTATCCATAGCTAAAAATTAATTTTTTCTAGTTCATAAACATTCTTTAATTGTTATTTTGTTTAGAAAAATGTAAAGAAAATTAAAACCCCTGCTATTGACATTTATAGACAAAACCCTTTCAAATGTTTATTTAAAGAAATAAAAACTATTTGACTAGTTAACTGCACCGTACATACTAAATTATTACTTAATATAAAAAAGAACACTTGAAATTTACTGAAACAGAGGTGTTATAGTTAGATGTACATAAATACTTGCTTTTTTCTTAAAAGATAAAAAAAGTAAAGGTTTTTACTGGAAAAGCTTAAAGGTTAAAGGGACCTTATAGTTATGTGGCAAATGTGAGTCAAAGAGTTCTATTTTAAATAATAAAAATCACTAGAATTTGTCAGTTATAATTGTCAGTTATAATTCCCTGTGCTAACTCTAACTTGTGCCCCTACCATGCACTGCTTATGCCCTCACATATTGCATCACCTATGGCATGATCAATGACATCATTGTTGACATCACTGATGACATCTCAAATGACATCATTGATGACAGCCACTGCCAGCTCCCCAGCTAGCTCCTTTGCTCTCACCTGGGCTGGAGCAGCATTTTTTAGTGATCCCGATGGGAGGGAGCAAAGTTGTGTTCCCTGTTCAGTAGAGTGCGGGCAGAGAATTACTTTTGTATTCCCTGCTCAAACTCTACCAGACAGGGAACTGCTTTGATCGGGCACCATGCAATGGGGTACCAGTGCCCAATCTTCTGCTCCAGAAGACCCAACACTAACTCCAACAAAACACTGACTCAGGTAGATGGGGCCCCTGGGTCTCTCTAAGGCCTGTTAAGAGGACCTCCACTGAATTTAAAAGTCAGCCCCACGAGTGGGGCCCATGGGACCTCCAGGAGGCTTGGGGAGGGCAGCTGCAACAGAGCTGGCCCTGTGGGAAGGGGTCCTGGGGCCACAGAGTAGCTCAGGAGAGGTCCCTCATGCCCCTGCCCTCAATGTGTTGATTGAGGGGTTCATCAGGGCCTCTTGCAGGTTTGTGGAGGGTGGCAGCATACCCCTGCTCTTTTTTTGATAAACGTCCCAAGGGATAGAGGCCATGGCATCTTGCAGGCTTAGGAAAGGGGGCCATACTCTCCTCCTCTATATATGAAATAAGACCCCAGTAGATGGGGTTCCTCTGGCCTCAAAGAGAATAAGAGAGAGGGTCCACCCCCCTTCGTATGTTACATGTATTGGCCCCAGGGGATGGGGTCCCTTGGGACTGACATCTTCACATTCCCTTCCCTACTAAATAAATGTTGCTATCCCACCAGGCCATGGCCCACTTGGGGATATTTTTTTTAATGTGCTTTTTTTAAAATGTTGACACAACTCCTACTCGAATTTGTTTTTTTTTTTTGAAAAACCTTTATTACAGTTTCAGAGACATACAAGTATGGGCCTACAACCAACAGGCCGGCCGCTAATGCACAGTGTAAACCTAGACACAGCTTAACAATCACATCGATGAAGCAATAAGAGAGCTACTGGAGTGCTAATCAACTCAGCCGGCCGCAGCCGCAGTCCATAAACAAGCAAAGAAAGGTTTCATATTTTTGAGAAAACGAAAAACATCACACCCACAAGGCAGAGGAGGTTAATGGCAGTAATATGTGCTCCTCGTATCGAAGGAGTAAACAAACCCGGGGAGACAGAGGGGGGGGGGGCAAGGCAGAAGAAACCAAATTTGCATGTCGCAGGAGCATATAGGAATGCGCGGGCTAGGGAGACAGAGCAGCATCCATCTCACGCGTCTGGGGCGGGGCGCAAATACCTCCACGATAGGAGTTCCAGGGACCCCACACCTTAATCCACTTCCCAGGCTTGCCTCTCGCCACATACACCGTTTTCTCTCTGAACATACACCAGTCCATGTGTTCCTTCCACGCTGAGACCGTTGGTGGCCTCTGGGAGCCCCACAATTGTGCAATGTCACGCTTCGCTACCATATAGCCCAGAGTCACCCATTGCGTCTGCATCACATTGTAATCAGTCGGCTCCCAGACATTCAGCAAACATCTCCGTGCCTCCGGCAACAAAGCAACATGCGTGACTTCTTCTAACACCGCATGCACTCTACACCAAAACCGAGTCACCTCCGGACACTCCCACAGGATATGGAGGAAAGTACCCAGTAGTCCACAGCCTCGCTTACACAGACCATCCACCGAATACCCCATACGCATCAAACCAGGCCCCGTGACGTACACTCTATGAAGTATCTTGAGCTGGACGAAACGCAAGCGGGCCGGGATAGCCACCTCCTTCGGGGAGGCCACCGCTGACACCCAATCCTCGTCGTCAAGTTCCAAACCGTCAGCGGTCCATGTCTCCCGCAATGAGGTCAGCAAACCCATTCGATCATTGATAAGCTTCTTATAAATCAGCGAAATGGTGCTATCCGGCACATAGCCGTCCAATACTCTGTCTTCCAACGGGGAGGACTCTGGAATAGCCGCCACGTCCGGGAACACGGAACACAAGGCATGATGAACCTGAGCATACCGAAAGTATTCCCTATCGCTCAACTGATATTCAGTTTTCAGCATGTCGAACGTCTTAAATTTCCCTTTCGTCCAGAGATCCCCTACCTTGCTGATACCAATCATATCCCATTTCTCAAAGCCTTTCGTAGTACACAGATAACCCAACCGCTGGGAAGTGTACAATGGAGTTGCCCGAGTCAAGCGATCCCTCCACCCCATCGCCGCATTTGCTGCATGCCACACCTGCACCGCGACCCGCGTCGGGCCTGTCAATCACGCATCAAGGGAACCCGAGTATAGTGCTCGAGTATAATCCCCGCTTGGCAATAACAATTTGTCCATCTCAAAAGCCGGGTTCAAAGCAGGCCCATACATCCCGTGATTGACAGCAGCCAACTGGGAGGCCCAATAATATCGTTTAATGTCAGGGAGAGCGACCCCCCCATCATACCACGGGAGGGTTAGTTTGGCAAGAGCAATCCGCGGCCGCCCATCCCAAAACAATCGACGCTGAAGACACTCCACCTCCCGAAAATAGCGGGCCGGCACTACGTCCATAGTGTTCTGTAGGGCGTACAAAAAGCGTGGCAGCGACATCATTTTGAACAACGCCGCCCGGCCGAGCGGCGAGAGCGGCAACCGCCGCCAACTCGCCACATCCGCCCTTAGGCGCTGAAGGGGGGGGAGAAGATTCCGTTCATACCGGGCCACCGGGTCCAGGGTTATAAAGATTCCCAAATACTTGAACCCCGACTGCGCAACCTGGATAGGGCACCCCCGCGGAAGGGGGGGGGCCTCCCCAGAGAGAACGTACACGCAAGACTTAGCCCAGTTAATGACCAATCCGGAGTTGCGACCAAAGGAGCTCAACACATCCACCAATACAATAAGCGATTTGCGCGGAGATGCAAGATACAAGAGGATATCGTCCGCATATAGGGAGACACGATCCTCGTATTCCGGCGTCCATCTAAGGCCACGCATCGAGGGGTGCCACCGCAGCCACTCCGCAAGGGGCTCCAAACAAAGCGCAAAGAGAAGAGGCGACAGCGGGCATCCCTGTCGGGTGCCCCTACCCAAAACAAAGGGAGCCGACACCCGTCCGTTGACCACCACCTGTGCCAGTGGGTTATCATAAAGCAATTTCACCCAACCGATAAACCCCGGGCCAAACCCAAACTTCGCCAATGCTGCCCAAATATACGGCCATTCCAAGGTGTCAAACGCCATGGTAGCGTCCAGGGACGCCAAAATGGCCGGCTGACGGATGAATGGCGCTCTGGCGAGGACGCCATGCAGTCGCCGCAGGTTCAAAGCGGTATTGCGATGGGGTATAAAACCGGATTGATCCTGATGAATCAGGTCGCCCACAACCCGGATCAGGCGATTGGCCAGTACCTTGGCAAGGATTTTGGGCTCCGCGTTTAACAAAGAGATAGGCCTGTAAGAAGTACACCGAACCGGCGGCTTCCCTTCCTTATGGATAACAACAATAGTAGCAAGACGTTGGTCAGGGGGGAGGGAGCCCGCCGCCTGTGCCTCAAGGAACATGTCCCGGAGATACGGCGCAATCTTATCTGGGCGCAACTTATATAATTCGATGGGAAGGCCATTAGGACCCATGGCCTTACCAGAGGAAATAGAGCGAATGGCCAAAGCAATCTCATCCGGCGACGGGGCCGCATCCATCAATACTTTATCCTCATCAGATAGAGATGGCAGAGCAATGTCTTGAAGCAGCAGTCGAGAGTCTTCCTCCGATCGCTCAGAGACCGGAGAGTAAACCCCGTGAAAATACTCCGCAAAGCAATCAACAATATCACCTGGGTCCGTCACACGCACACCATCCACCCTCTCAACATCCGGCACCACTCGACTCGCTCTCTCCTTCTTATCCAACCAGGCAATCAACTTCCCGGCCTTATCACCCATATCGTACAAACGCCCCTGTTGCTCCCTGCTCATACTCTTAGCAGATTCAGTAACCAGCGCCTTGTAGTCGGCCTGCTTAAGCCCCAGACATGCAGTCTGTCATCTGTAACACCTTGCTCCAAATCAATCTCCAACTCGGTGATCTCATTTTCTAGTCGAACCACCTCCTTTGCCTCGCATTTTTTGGTATGGGAAATGAGAGACAAAGCCTGACCCCGGAGCACCGTCTTAAAGGCCTCCCAAAGGGAGATGGCGGAAGACACCGACCCCACGTTGTCGTTAAAATAGTGTTCCAGGGACTTAACCAGGTCTGCACGGATCGTGGGGTTTCGTAGGTACCAGGGGTTGATCGGTGCCACCCTCCCCTCCGCCCCCAAGGCGATATCTAGGTGTAGCAAAAGAGGGGAGTGATCAGATATACCCCGGGCCAAGTGTCGCACCTCCCCGATCATCCCAGCTTGGGCCGCAGGCACTAGCATATTGTCAAGCCTCGAAAGACTACCGTGGGCCCCGGAGTGGAAGGTATATTGCGCTTGTCCAGGGTGTTTCAACCGCCAGCAATCTATCAGTCCCAGGGTATCCAGAAAGCCCCCCGCCAGTTCTGGGCCCGAGGGAGGTCCCTAGGGGGGTGTCGATCCTCAACTCCAGAAACCACAGCGTTAAAATCCCCCCCAAGACCAAACCCCCCCCGGAAGCCCAAGTAGCAGGCGCCCCAAATCAGCAAAGGTGGACGTCTGCAGGCCCGGCGGCACGTAGACCGTGACCAGCGAAATCAACTTACCCTCCCACCTCCCCACCAGCGCAGTGTAGCACCCTCTGTCGTCGTGGAGCACCTCATCCACCACCAACGGGAGAGAGGTCCTGACTAAAATGCCCACTCCCCTCGAGCCAGAGGTGAAACCAGAATGGGCCAGAAGGCGATATCCTCGTCTGTTCATGGCATGGAAAGAGTTCCCTATGAGGTGCGTTTCCTGCAGAAACACAATGTCAGGCGAAATACGTTTCAAGAACTGCAGGACCACCCCCCGCTTTATCCTGTCCCCCAGCCCATTCACATTCCAGGAAAGAAGTCTCAACCCCTTACCCCCCATCCCTCCCAGCACAAACGATCCCCCTCCCGGAGAGCACAATCATAATAGCACAACAGAAAACATTACCCCACCTTGTGAAACAAACAGACAAACCCCAACCCCACCCCATCAACCCCAACAAAACTCCCCCCTCCCTGCACCCCTGCGTGAGCCCAAACAGCCCCCCCAACATGCAGTGTGCCTGTCACCCCAATATGAAACTCACTACAGAAAGGACAAGAAAAACCCCAGAAGGAGGAAAGGGCCCCAGCAAGCCCCCCGCAACCTCCAAATACCAAGGGGCAAAGAGTTACAAACTGGAGTCCAGTGCAGCCACAGGTGCAAAACGTTACCAGTCCAGTCCATCGCCAGGATCACAGTTCCATTCCTACTCCGTCAAACCCTCTCCCCTCTCCGCCATCCGACCTTCCCGACCTCGACCCCTGGGTAGGGCATCCAGCCACTCTCCCACCGCCTCCGGCCGATCGAAGAAATGTGAGCGACCCTCTAACTCGACCCGCAGCCTAGCCGGGAATAGCATCGCATATTTCAGCTCCATGTCTCTCAAGCGCCGTTTGATGGCCGAGAATCCCATCCGTTGCTTTTGAACCGCTTGCGTGAAGTCTGGGTAAAAGCTAACATTAGAGTTCTCAAATTTTAATGGCCCAGCCACCCTCGATGCCTGAAGGATAGCATCTCTATCCCGAAAATTAAAAAGTCGGGCAATGATAGGCCGCGGGGGGGCACCGACCTTAGGCGCACCCCCTGGAATCCTGTGGGCCCGTTCCACAGCGAAGAACTTGCTCAGCCCCTTGGGTGCTAGATGAGTCACCACTAGATCCTCCACAAAGAGATCCACAGCAGACTCCTCCGATCGTTCGGGCACCCCGATAATACGGACATTATTCCGCCTGGCCCTGCTTTCGGAGTCCTCAAGGCGACGATCAGTCAGGTCACTGGTGAGCTGCAACCTCCGCACCGTCGTCCGCTTGAGTCAATGAGTCGACCCGGTCATTTGTTTTGGACAGGTCCGCTCTGACCAAAGTGACATCAATCAACACCGAGTCCAATTTATTAGCCAAGGTATCAAATTGCTGGTTCACAGTCGCCTTCATCTCCTCAATGGCCCCCATGACATCCAGCAGAGTCAATTCGGATGATGCGCCCGAGGCCTCCTTGGGCGGCTCAGGCGATTTACGTGATCCACTTGGGGATCCCTTTGGCTGCGCATAGCGGTCCATGTTGTTGGCCTGGGAATAGGCTCCCCTCCGGGTAGACTTGGGTTTCAGCTTATCGCCGTCCACTCTCGCCGCCATCGTCAGCGACCACCAAGGTCAGCACCCTCCAGCACCCGGAGGAAGGCCAGGCGACAAGTGCAGGAGATCCGGGCCACCAACTGAAATAGGCCCGTTTACAGTTCAAGAATCAGGCTATGCACTCCGTCCTCGGCGCTGCTCACCCAAAGTCCCGACGTCAGTTTCCGCAGATCAACTCGAAACCGAAAGTGAAAGCACGGGGTCCGGGGCAGGCCCAGCCTGGCATGCCGCTGTTGTTCACTTCGCACCCGGGCACCTCACCAACTCGAGTTCGGGACCAAGGCCGGAGAAGGCCGCAAACTTCAGATCACCACCAATCCGGTTCCCGGAGTCCAATTTCGATTTGGAAAACGAGTGGCACCTTAGCGCAAGATCATAAACAAAAGCCCATCGAAAAAAACAGGATTATGACAGGATAGACGTGGGAGGTTGCGGAGGCCCCCGGGAGCCACAAGCCTACGCGGCCATCTTGGTTGCGCGCTAGGCTCCTCCCTCCTACTCGAATTTAATGTTTTTTATTTTTAACTTGGTTTTGAACTGGGTGTTTTCTCTAGGACTCCCCCATCAGGCCTATGGAGGCAGGGAATCCCTAGCCTGCACCCTATATCTTTTTCTTTGCTCTTTTTCAGGACAGAGGACTGAGTCCCTGAGCCCTGAGATGGCTGCCGCCACATCTTTGCTGATGTGGTGTCAGCCAATCAGATCTCGAGATCTGTCAGCATGGTAGATCCTCCACAGATCCTTTCCGCTCTTATGCAATGAGCCTTTGAGTAAGGCTCATTGTGTGAGCCTGCCACATTACTGAGAATTGATCATTAAAGCACTTGAAAGGACTACACCAACGTCTGGTGTACAGAATTTTTCTTTCCATGAATGAGCAGAAACGTTGAGCTTCAGGGTACAATCATTTAAAATGAATATAAGCAGAAAATTAAAATTACTGTGCCCTCTCTGTACTATTTCCAAAAGGGAGTTGGATGTTTCAGGACCGATACAAGAAGGAGTATTTAAAGAGTACTCCTGCAGTACTACTTCCCATACGCATAAATGCTTCTGTGAATCAGCCTCAGTGTCTGCATTTGTTTTAACGTTAACCTTAACTCTATCTGAAAATAATTTGTGTTTTCAGCTGATATATGTGCTGAAAAGGTATGTGTGTGTGAGAACTGTACAAGAGCACACACCTACCTGAGCTTAGCAAAGCAACGGTTGAAGATCTCTTTGCCTGGTCTTCATTTCCAGCT
Organism: Triturus cristatus; assembly: GCF_964204655.1. Classification (NCBI taxonomy): domain Eukaryota; kingdom Metazoa; phylum Chordata; class Amphibia; order Caudata; family Salamandridae; genus Triturus; species Triturus cristatus. The sequence continues at coordinate 902,431,661 of NC_140584.1, forward strand.
CCCAATGCATTGCCCACTCGAACACTGACAGCATTGCCCATACTGTATGGTACCTGAAAAACAACAGACATTGGTCTTGAAGTACTGTGTCCATAAATCTTGCACCACCCCTAAAGTGAACTAAATAGCTGGGGCCATATCAGCCTCTGTTCCAACACAAATGTGACCTCCTACGAATCCTGCCGCAATGAATGGGGATTCAAGGTTCTATGGCAGTGGAATGCAGTAGTACATGAGCAGAAGCCTAACTATGAATCAAGGTGGAGTTCAGGAACAATATGTAGCTCATATATACCTAATGAATATGGAAGATCAATTACACATTTAAGAGTTTGTAAACCCTTGGTATAGGAATTGTTACAAAAATCGTTAATTCAATTGATACATAGGTATATCTATTGATGCAATGGAAATTTAGGAATTGTAGGGGCAAAAAAAGACTGAAAGCACTATTAATAATCATCAGGGCCATATCGCATGGATTTCCTTTGTTGACCAAATATCTATAATTTCTTTCATAAGTATTTTAAAGTGCATTATTGCATATATATATTTAAAAAGTGCTTTATTGTTTTGTGTGCACTTAGTCTATTCCAGGCTAGTGCCTGCCATGATGCGTTTAGACCGCCAAAGCGCGGTCTTCATCACATGACTAGCCGCCATAATTTTGTCATTTAAATAGCGAACAACCACCACCAGTGCTCGAAACAAATAGGCAATGCTCATAGATATAAATAACAGACTTTTAGTGCATGCTAATAGTTACAAGTTCGTACTTAAGACAATAATGTGTTTATAATCTCTATTAGTAAACCACAATAAGTTATCTCGTCAAAACCAGAATATAACCACTTAAATGGAACTTATTTCATCGTCATTATAATTAAATATTGAATTCAAACTAACATCATGTTCACGAAACCTAAAATCATTTATATGTATATATTATTTTTCACCAAGCTTGTATTGGCTGTCACCGTAGTCAGCAACCTCTGTGTATCATTCTCCAGGTTAAAACATATTAACGCTAAAAAAAGCCACCATCCAGTGGGTGCTTCTCATCTCTCTTTTTATTTTATAAAGTGCTACTGTGCTCCCATAAGATGCGTTTTGGCTGCCACGCAACCCATATATAGGTGCCGATTACGATCCGGTAAAAACCAGGTACGAACCGTCGGTCGGAGTGTTTTCTCCGTCCGACTCGTACCCGGTCGGAAAACTTTACAAACATGGAATTACGATTCGCACGGAAACACCATTTCCGTACGAATCGTAAAAAACACCGACCGACGAAAATATACGTACTAATGTGATCCGGGAATGCTGCGACGTGACGTCGGGACGCTTTCAGGCAGCGTTTCACGACCCAGGAAGTACGATTCGGACCGACAGCAGTCCGGACGGCGATATTTTCACGGCACCCAAAAAGTGCCGGAAAAGCAAAGTACGGCGCGAAACGACCAGAGTAGGTGGCCCGGTACGCGCCGTACCACCCCCCCACCCCCGTATGTACGCGCCGACCCCCCCACCCCCGTATGTACGCGCCCCCCCCCGCCCCGTACATTCGAGTCGTACCCCCACCCGTGTATGTACACCCGTGTATGTGTCGTACCCCCGTGTATGTACACCCGTGTACGTGTCGTACCCCCGTGTATGTACACCCGTGTACGTTCGAGTCATACCCCCACCCGTGTATGTACGGTGCGCTACGCGCTGGGGGTACGCACCGTACATACACGGGTGGGGGTACGACTCGAACGTACACGGGTGTACATACACGGGGGGGTACGACACGTACACGGGTGTACATACATGGGGGTACGACACGTACATGGGTGTACATACACGGGGGGTATGACACGTACACGGGTGTACATACACGGGGGGTACGACACGTACACGGGTGTACATACACGGAGGTACGACACGTACACGGGTGTACATACACGGGGGGTACGACACGTACACGGGTGTACATACACGGGGGTTCGACACGTACACGGGTGTACATACACGGGGGGTACGACACGTACACGGGTGTACATACACGGGGGGGTATGACACGGACACGGGTGTACATACACGGGGGTACGACACGTACACGGGTGTACATACACGGGGGGTACGACTCGTACTCGGGTGTACATACACGGGGGTACGACACGTACACGGGTGTACATACACGGGGGGTACGACACGTACATGGGTGTACATACACGGGGGGGTTCAACACGTACACGGGTGTACATACAAGGGGGGTACGACACGTACACGGGTGTACATACACGGGGGTACGACACGTACACGGGTGTACATACACGGGGGGGTTCGACACGTACGTACGGGGGCGGGGGGGTCGGCGCGTACGTACAGGGGCTGGGGGGGTCGGCGCGTATGCGGGCACATGTCTCCATGGTTGCTATGGGAGTTCGGTGCGGACGGTGTTTTTTCCATACGGTTGTAACATCGGACGCACGGGATGGATCGTAATTCCGCGGTCGGACTTCACTTTTCACATTTGTACGGTAAATCGTCCGAGGACGTGTCGGACACATTTTCCGACCCGAGGACGTGTGGGGAATAATTCCCAATGCGATTCGTATGGAGTTTTTCCCATGCGAATCGTACTTGGCAGTTTGTACGGCACTTGTACGATTCGTACGGTAAAAAGACCGGATACGAGTCGTACGGGGAATTTTTTTACCGGATAGTAATCGGCACCATATTCTATTTCATTTACTTCAAATATTATACCTCTCAAAGAAACATTTACGTTCTAAAACGTATATTCATATGGAGATACGCTGATAGTTACGCCCAAGTGGGCAATAAAATACGGAACATTGTTAAAAATGATTCTATCATTGCATGCTTTTTTACAAATATAGGGGCATATCCGCAAGGGCCAGCGATAATTATCGCTCAGAGTGCTTAGAGCGAGGATAATTATCACCGGCTAACGCTGAATTTTATCGCTGAGATAGCGTGCTATCAGCAACGCTTATCTCAAAAGCGATAAAATTCCAGGCGCAAGCTGCCAAATGTGCGATTATCGCTGGAAATCCAGCGATAATCGCACAAAGTTTGGCGATAACTTGCTGATAGGGCAGGGCAGACTCAGCCATGATATCCACCTTCCTTTGGATATCATGGCTAAGTCAAACTAAAAGCAGGTGTAAGGAAAGTAGCGTTAACCGCGGTTAGCGCTACTTTTCTCATCGCTATGCTTGTTAGCGTGCGCATTGATAATTGGAGAAATGTCGGTTAGCGAGATTTCTCCAGTTATTTTGGAAAGGAAGGCCCACAGCTGGGCGTTGTTGTGACGGGCGCTAAGTCAGCGAAACACTCGATAGCGTGTCTTTGCTGATAAGGCGATTAAATTATCGCCGCTTTTCGCCCGAAAACGGACGCAAAAGCGGCGATAATTTCATAGCGCCGCCTTGATGATATGCCCCATATTTACTTAAGAATATGTTTTTTATTTAAAATATAAAATACAAGTGGGCGTATGAAATCAATCAATATATTCAAATTGCTATACCGTTCAATCCACAGGTATTGACTAGTCTCCATTTATTATTTCAAGCAGCACTGTGCTTTTATATTATACTTCTTCTTAACAATTGTCGAAATGGAACAAATGTTAAGAAGAAGTATAATACTATGTTTAGAAAACACATCCCCGCAGATTTCATCATGGGTTCTTACATTATTGCAAAAAATGGAGCAACGTTTCCATTCAATTCGAAACGCTACTGTGCATTAAAGATACAGGGTTAAATTGCAAAACAGATACTGTTGTTATTAAACAAGCCTTTCTTAAAGGACACTCACAATACACATTTTAATTAGTTCTGCGGTATTTGATTCCTTGTCACTGTGCAACTTAGCAAATTTCCTATGTGCAAAATGATAGATGAGCAAAATTGCAAGATTATATTTTTTCTTAAATGGTAACATTTACATATCAATATTCCCCATTTCTTGGCTGCTTGCTATTCTGATGAAGTACCAAACGGCCCAGTGCATTAAGCATGCGGGGTAACAGGGTTCAGAGATACAGGGTTATATTGAAGAACAAATCCTATAATCATTCAAAACTTCTCATTGAAGGAAAGTCCCATTTCACATTTCAGATGGTCCCGCATTATTTGATGTAATTTTTCACTGTGCAAATTAACAAATGCTATATGTGCTAAACAGCAAATGAATAAAATGGCAAATTTATATGTTTTCAGATGGTGAGCATACATATCAATTTTCCCATCCCTTTATTGCTTGCGATTATGGTAAAGTAAAAGAGGACTATATGTTGAAAGTGCAGAATTATATTACACACCTGGGCCTATAATTCTTTTATAAACATTTCTATTGAAGGACAACCACCTTTTACATGTCTGTTAGTCCTGCAATTTGACCGTATTAATCACAGTGCAAGGTAACAATTAAATAAGTGAAAGAGAAGAGCAAAATGTACAAATAGCAAAATATGTTTTTTCAGTTGGTCATTATTTCATTTCAGTGCTCTCCATCTTTTTTAAGGATTTGTATGCTACTATTCTTGGTAAAATATCAAAAAGGCTTGGGAGAGTAATCCCTGTCCTTCATATATGAAATGTCCATGTGTAATTCTGCAGTTACATTCCCCGAATAATTTTAGGTTCATTTTTTTCAGGCATCCGATCTCAGGCTAGATTCAATTAAATTAAAGACAACTCAGAGTCCCCTAATTTGTTGGATTCTAACCATTTCCTATCTGGCTTTGACCCTGTGATCAATTCAGGGTAGCTGTACAGAATCACAAAGTTGTCCAATAAATATAAATTGACTATGCTGCTTATAAATATGTGTATTCCAAGAGCGTACCAGCTTAAAATGCTAGTGCCATACAGTATTTAGGAAATTAATGGTAGAGGATTGAGCTTCTGATAAATAGTCTCTCAGATATATTCCAACTAGATTCTTGATTTCCCCCTAAACTTTTGTGCAAAAACAGCAAGTTACACAATTGTGTAAAAATTGCAGAAAAAATGCATAAATTAGTTGTCTATAGAGTTATTTTGATCAAGTCCCATTTCTACATAATAAAACCGAGCCAACTCTGAATTACCCCCATCCTTCATGCTAAAAAAAGCCTAAGAAAGAAGCTTTAAAATGCTGAATTGCGTCTTCCCAACCTCTGTTGTTGATTTATAAAGTCTATTTCATTTACACTTCCTAAAAGTGTAGAGTGATTGCATAAGATCTACCTCTTCCAGACCTCCATAAGTAAATTTCTTCACCCACTGTAACCGATCATAGTGCCTAAAGGGGAATAAAATATCCAAATTACAGTTCATATCTCAACCATTCAGAGTTCTAGTGAGTAAAAGTCTCTAAGGCATCATAATTAAAAAGTATTCATAGATGTACAAATAATGGTTTGGGCATTAAAGGTGTACATGTAGTTCAGCATGAAGGTTTAAGCCTCATGGCTTTTCCATTCCCATCAGAATAATCCATCTTGATTTCTTTCACTGCAGATCCTGTTATCTGTCCCCACCACAGGATTTCTTTCAAACATTTTGGATGCCATAAAAGTGCATATTTTTGTATCTCCCTTATGTGACTCCCAAAGATGTTTTGCCATAGAATATGCAAAGTCCTTATTTTTGATGGCTCTTATGTGCTAGAGAATGCACAATATCAGTTTGTTTATCATGCTTCCAACATATCTTTGTCCACATAAGCATTCCAAAACATAAATCACAAATGGGGCTTCACAGGTTAGCCACTATGTGATGTCACAGAGTTTGTCAGTCTGAGTTTTCAACTGAGTTCTGTTACAGGCATACTGACAGGATTTTCTCTTTTGGCACATTTAAAACCCCTTCTTATTTTTCTCAAGCCATTTTACGATTGCTGGTTCCCCCATTTTCTCTTCTGATTGCACTTAAGTACTAGCTAGTCTCTCTCCTAATAAGGTTTTTTTATGTGTGATATTAGGATATTCCGGGATTAAATCTTTTAAATTATCATCCATCTTTAGGATCTGCCAGCTCTGTTTCAAGAGTTCTCGTGTTTCATAATGGTATGAACTGCACTCCATTATGTACCTTGTGGGTTATTCTCCATCTTTCTTCACCATATTCTTAGGTTTCACCAACAGTAGACCTTCTCTTTTATTTTTCTTAACTCTTGTAATGACATCATCCAGTACTGTGGTTTGCTATCCCCTTATTTTGAAATCTGCATATATTTCTCATACTTGAATATCAAACTCATCTGTTTCTGAACAATTTCTTCTTGCTTGGAGAAATTCCCCATAGGGGACGCTTCATTTTAACACATGTGGATGTCCACTGTTAGTATGGAGGATGCGTTTACAACTGATGGCCTTTCTATGAATCTTTGTACATAATCAGTCATATTTTGCATACACATTGATGTCAAGATAATTTATCTCTATAATATGGATTTCAAAGGTGGATTTGAGTTTTTGTGGATTGTTGTTCAAGGACATAAAGAACATTTCGTAGTCCTTTCTTTCACCTTTCCATAATAAAAATAAATCCTCACTATAGAGGACCCACATGATGATCAGGTCTGCTCTGACCATGTTTTGATCATACCACACTGTTTCTGCCTCCCACCAACCCATGGTGAGATTTGCACAGGTTGGTGCGAAGGATGTCCCCATGGCAATGACTTGTTGCTGGAGAAAATACTAATTGTTAAATAGGACCACATTATGTTGGATGCAGAAACTTATCATTTCCATGTTCATTCTGGAATCTTCAAGCAGTGACAGCGATCTTGACTTAAAAGAAAATTCACAGGCTTTCATCCCATGTGAGTGCTGTATAGAGGTGTACAGAGAAACCACATGAACTGTGGCCATACAGTAGTTTGACTTCCAAGGTATACGATCTATGCTGTGTCACAAATCTTGTGAGTCTCTAAGATAGGATGGTATTACAGCCACATAAGGGAAAAGGAAGAGATCAATGAATCTCGAAGTGTTTTCAAGGAGGGCTCTAATTGCACTCACAATAGGTCTACTAGTGAATTATTTTTGTGTGTGTGTGTCTATATATATATATCTTACCTACTGGCGGTCGCCAGTAGGTAGTTATAGTTAGGACCTAGTTACCATAGGAAAATTGCAACATTCTATTCCCAATAACTTTGGCACCGATTGACAAATCTTCGCGAAATTTTCAAAAGTCGTGGGGTGCTCCGGTCCGCTCCTATCTTGAAAGTTTCGGCGTGATTCGGCAAGTGGGGGCTGAGAAAAAAGGGGATCCTAAAACACGTTTTCCCCATGCACTTTTCCATAGGAACCTTTAGTCGCAGCTACAGCCCGAACTGCTGTACGGAATTACACCAAATTTGGCAAAAAGGTAGCCCTTGGTACAGAGTTGTGCCTTTTAGTTTAATGGTGTAAATCCGTTCAGTAGTTTTTAAAATATTAATTGAAAAAGAAATATATATATCTGGGCGGAGCCTAACCACACATCTCATCGTGAGATCTGATTGGCTGTCAGCACTTCATCTAAGAAGTGTTGGCAGCCATCTTGGGACCAATATACATGATATCACCTCATTAAAAAGCATTGCAGTTAATAGAAGGTTTTAAGACTTTAGTTACATTATAAATCATTTGTTGATGGTACCATACTCATTTTAGGAATTGCGGTGTGTTCTAAGGTGATCTTACCATGTGAAAAAGCCTTCTGCTGGGATATCACGAATCATGTTTGAGAAAAACTATTTTCTCATGCTTTTCCCACAGAGGTTTGGAAGGTGATCTATAGGCTAAACTGAGAGCATATTTTCTGTAAATTCACATTATCTTTCTCAGTCATGTGAGAATGTAGTCGGACATTCTCAGCAAAACATGTACATCCAACAAGGGCAGAGACTGTCAATTGATTCCTTTGTGTTCTACTGCAGCTTCCCAGAGTGTTCTAAAGAACAACTAGAGCGCTAACAGTCCTACTTATGACAAACGTATTGCACACCTGAAGCCATCTTGATTGGAATAAAGTGGTAACTCTGAAAACATTTAGTTTAAAAAGGAACAAAATGAGGGGGTTCATTTTGTCATAGAAAGTATGATTAGTGCTGCAGAAAGAAAAATTAGGGCACATTTTGACTTCTCAAATCCTCTTCTATTTCATAAAAAAATTCTGACATGCAGACTGAAACATGAACTTTGAATACCAGCAGCAGACTTCTGTGGTGAGCAGTAGCTTTACTACAGTGATCTAATGAGCAACTACAGTGCTAACATTCAGAATTTATGGTAAATGTGTGACATATCTGCATGCCTTCTTGATGGAACCAAAGTAAAAAACTGAAAGTATTTCCTACTGAGGAGACTGCAGAAATGAGGAAATTAGGAAACTTCATAACAAATAAATCTCCCAAGATGGCCAACAGAGACAAAAGAGCCCAAATGCAGCACAAATATCCCCCAGATGTAGCCCACATGTAGCCCAATGACAGAAGTGTGCAAAACACTTATTTTTTGTGTATTTTCAGTTTTATATAGTGCAGACTTGTCAGGTATTGGAGTGCTTTACATGAGCATTGGTTACAACACACAAGATCAAATTCATTTTGGTTGTAGACATGGGGAGGGTAAGTGATTTGACCAGAATCACAGAATGTTGAGCTGAAGCAGAAACTCCAACCTGGTTCCCCAGTTGCAAAGTCTGCAGTTCTGGAAGTAACGCCACATCCTCTCCCCTAGGTGCAACATTTAATCAAGTGGTCAACCGGATAAACAAACATAAAGATTACAAATAATTTAAAAGTTCTTTGTCGCTATTTGAAAACTCAGAAAATATGTCCTCATTTTAGATTTTTAGAGCACTAACCATAATTTTGATGCAAATAAGACTCTCTCATATATGTAATTTCTAAAGGAAATGCTCCAGGTATTACAGTTTTGATTACATCAAGATGACGTCAGGCGTCCCACACTTTTGTAATAAATATAGAATGTTAGCAATCTAGTTGTTCATTGGGATACTCTTGAGAGGCAGAGGCCAGGGGCACGGACTCTGAAAATTGAAGGCAGGTAGGAGAGTGCAGAGGCAACAATTTGACCACACTGGGCAAGCAGGAAGGGCAGTGGCAGCACAACAGACTATGGAGGGCAGTGGAAATGGGGGCAGGGGCAACAAACCAACAATAGAGGACTGGCAAGAGAGGCTGTGGCAATATAATAGACCATTGTGGGCAGAAGGAAGAGGCAGTGGTAGTACAACCATACATGCCAACAGACCCGTTTCAGCCAGGAAACGTCCAATGTTTTTAAGCTCAAATGGGCTTTATTTGATCTGTCTCCTGTCTACAATCTCCTCTTTTTCAATGTAACTCAAAGGGGAAAATCAATACCCCAGTTTTTTTTTCAAAATCTCCCTCTTACCAAGTTCAAAATGTTCACAAGTATGGTACATTGGATCATGATAGGCAGGAGGAATTGGGGTAGGGACATGGACTCGGATAACAGAGGAGAGGAAGGACATGGAGAGGTGCACCAAACTGACCCTACAGGTAAGGCATCAGGGTTTGCAGCAGCACAATACACCACACAGGGCATGCGGGACGGGAGTGCAGCACAACAATCCATAGAAAGCAATAGGGAAGGGACAGGACCATGCACATGGACAACAGAGAACAGAGGGGAAAGAGGCAATTGTAGCTAGCTGACCATAATGGACAGACAGGCGAGAAAGCTGCAGCATAACAGACCATAAAGGGCAGGAGGGACGGATCAGGGGCATTACAATGGAACAGACAAGCCAGGAGGGATGGAATAGGGGTCTGCACATGGAAACAGAGGGCTGGGGGCAAGGGGGCAGGGCAGGAGCAGCAAGATGACCATGGAGGTCAGGTAAGATAGACACCAGAAACAAGACACACCATGGAGAGCAACAATGAGACTATGATGGCATACACACAGACCATGGAGGGAAGGTGGGAGGGGTCAGGGGCAGCTGGCTGACCACACAGGGAAGGTGGGAGGGGCCATGGCAGCACAGAGGTCCATGCATGGCAAGCGGGAGGGTTAGTGGCAGCACAATGGCTATGATGGGCAAGAAGGAGGGTGCAGGGGCATGCACAAAGGACCATGGAGGATAGAAGGGAGGTTCAGGACCTGGGCACAGACAAGAGAGTTCAGGGGAAGGGGTCTCACAACAGACCGCGCGGGGCAGGCAGGAGGAGCAGTTGCAGCACAACAGACCAGGGAGGGCAGAAGGGTGTGGCAGTAAAATGGACCATGGAGGACAGGAGAAAGGGGATCGGGGCATGGCATGTGGACAGGCAGGGTGAGGTGGCAGGGACAGGTTACAGTCATCTGATAATGCTAGGCAGGTGGGAGGGGAGTGGCAGCTCAACAGAACACTCAGAGTAGAGAGGAGTGGCAGGTCCATGGAACATGGTGGGCAAAAAGGATGGAGCAGGGGCATGCACAAAGACATCGGAGGGCAGGGGGAAGGAGAATAGGGGCAGCAAGCTAAGCACAGAGGCTAAGCAGGAGGTCAATGATGGGCCATAGAATTGGGCAATGGAGGGCAGGAGGAGTGGACTGGTACATCATGCTAAATGGAGGGCAGTGGCAGCACATCAGACCATGCATGGCAGAAGGGAGGAGGCTAGTCCATGGATTCAGACAACAGAGGATAGGAAGGAGGTGGATGGGGAAGCAATCTAACTGTTCAGAGAAGGTCGGTATTAGGAAAGGTATTGTTTTTAAAATGTGTGTCTGTGCGAACTACTTAAAATATGAACAAGTATGCAGCATAATCTCACTTTTATTCAGGAAGAAGAGGACGTTTGTGACTGTGACTCCGGGCTCACTTGGCAGAAACACCCCCTGACCTTCCACCCCCCATCGAAAAATGTAATGCCCGTGAAAAGGGTAGGTGGACGCAGTGTTATATAGAACATAGTCCTGAGAGCACGATTGAAAATGAAAACTAGATATAGTATATGGTATAAACTATGCACCAAAAAGTGTGATATAAGATGAACCGGGCGTGAAATATAATATGCAATACATTGTGCACAATGACAGATTCACTGGAGAGTGCAAGATAGCACAGGCACTAGCGCGTGCTATGCGATATGCACCTTGGAGTGTAATATGCACAGGGCAGTGTTGTGTAACCTAACTAGTCTCTAAAGTTGTAATATAAAATATGTGCTGGGGAGTGTAACGATGCATATGCACTGTGACAAAGATATGGATCCCAGATTGTAATATGTATGGCATAGCTCTGTGCGTTATAACATAGGCATTGAGGAAGGCACGTTAGATGGGGCAATATAACCCGTGCGAAGGCAAGTGTGGCATGCCATATTCACGGGGTGGTGTTACAGTGCACATGGGCTAGAGAGTGTCATAGCATACGCACTAGCTGGTGGAATACAACACAGAGGTGTGTGGCACTCGGCGGACACTGGTGGGTGTAACACAGCATTGGGCTCAGCAAGGAGCACTCTGTGACTCTCAAGTGAGGTTTGTCTCCTTTCCAGAGAGTAAAATAAAAAGTATTACACATCCGGCAGTGGATGTGTGTTTTATTAACCGTGAGGGGGGTTTCTTGCATAGTGTGGTTGAATTTTTGTCGAATCCCCTTTGAATGGCTTGGTGTGCGTGTGTATTAAATGTGCCCGTCAATAGCTACCCATGCTTGTTTAAATACACAACAAGGGTGTCTACTTGGAGAGTACCCACCGGCGGGGGCGCCGGGATTAGGCACGGTAGGGCGTCAGACACGTCAGAGCTTCACTAGCGATATAAATACATTCCACGTGGATTCATTGTATGTATAGTCGCCTTTTAATGAATATCACGCAAATCGTCATGGTGATAGGTACATATGGTTTGTCCAGCATGTCCTAGGTGTTTCTATAAATATATATTTTTTTAAAATAATAAAAAACAAAGGCCGGCCCCCGGGGCCATAAGTGGCCTGAGGAGGGGGGCAACGCAGCCCCCCTCCTAAAGAATTAAAAAAAGAAAGTCCATGACCCAGGGGTTGGGGTCCCCGTGGCCGTTTAATGCCTTGGGAGGGCCAAATTAATTTTTTTCAACAAAACAAATTAGGTTGCAGGTTCTGGGGGATGGGGGATGGGGTCCCCAGGGCCAATAAATTAGAAAAAGAAGGGGGGCAACACAGCCCTCCTTCTTAAAAAAATAAAATAAATAAAAGACCGGCATCACGCCGGAGGCCACGCCCCCTCCTTGCAGCACTCTGCAAACGCGCCCCCTGGCCAGTTGTAAGTTGGGGAATTAATTTCCCTTCAATACTGAGGGTCCCTGAGGGCCAACTAGCCCAACAGGTATCTCCAGTATGCGCCAGGGAGCTGCTTTGCAGACAGGTGTTCTGAGGCCACGCCCCTTTTTACACCTCTATGCAACGCAGCTCTGTGGCGCTTACTGGAGGTACCTAGTGGGCTAGTTTGACCCTAGGGACCCTTAGGATTCAAGGGGACTTAATCTCTCAACTTAGAACGGCCCCAGGGCGCGTTTACACAGTAGTGAAGGGAGGGGACGGGGCCAGAGGTGAATTGTACAAACATGCCCTGTGGCGCGTTTTAAGTTGGGGAAATAATTCCCTTTCATTCCTGAGGGACCCTGGGGGCCAACTAGCCCACCAGGTGCTTCCAGTAAGTGCCACTGCTGTGCGTTGCAGAGAGGTGGTGCAGGCCGTGCCCCTTTTTACACCTCTCTGCAATGGCGCATACTGGACGTACCTAGTGGGCTATTTTGTCCCTAGGGACCCTCAGGATTCAAGGGGACTTAATCTCCCAACTTAAAATACGACCACAGGGCGTGTTTACACAGTGGGGAAGGGAGGGGACGGGGCCTGAGGTGACGTGTGCAAACACACCCTATGGCGCATTTTAAGTTGGGGAAATAATTCCCCTTCAATCCTGAGGGCCGCTGGGGGCTAACTAGCCCACCAGGTGCTTCCAGTAAGCGCCACTGAGCTGTGTTGCAGAGAGGTGGTCCAGGCCGTGCCACTTTTTACACCTCTCTGCAACGCAGCTCTGTGGCGCTTACTGGAGGTACCTAGTGTGCTAGTTGGACCCTAGGGACACTCAGAATTCAAATGAACTTAGTCTCCCAACTAAAAACGGCCACAGGGCGTGTTTACACAGTGGTGAAGGGAGGGGACGGGGCCTGTGTTAACGTGTGCAAACAAGCCCTGTGGCGCGTTTTAAGTTGGGAAAATAATTCCCTTTCAATCCTGAGCGACCCTGGGGGCCAACTAGCCCACCAGGTGCTTCCAGTAAGCGCCACTGCGCTGTGTTGCAGAGAGGTGGTCTAGGACGTGCCCCTTTTTACATCTCTCTGCAACGCAGCTCTGTGGCGCTTACTGGAGGTACCTAGTGGTCTAGTTGGACCCTAGGGACCCTCAGGATTCAAGGGGACTTAATCTCCCAACTTAAAACGGCCACAGGGCGTGTTTACACAGTGGGGAAGGGAGGGGACGGGGCCTGAGGTGACTTGTGCAAACACGCCCTGTGGCATGTTTTAAGAGGCAGTTTTAATCCCCTGCCCTATTATATACCAGGGGCTTACAGAGGAGGTCATGCTAATCACAGGGGGACCCCAACGCATAGTGTTCCCTAGTGTATGTAGGTGTTTTCACTGTATTCTGAGTGTCTTTTAACATAGCACTGGCTCTAGGACTTGTTAGTCAGACTCAGTTACCACCAGTATCCGTCTGAAAACGTTGAGGGTACAGGATGATTTTGCAACAAGACTTCTTTCTGCTCTTCTGTTTGTTCTTTCTGCACGTTATCCTTCTTCCTCTACTTTTCTTCGTCTTTGAGGACTTCTGTTGCTTCTTTCTGCATTTCTTTTTTTTCTTTCTGTGTGTTTTTTCTTCTTTCTTCACATGTCCTTTCTCTGTAGGCATAGTTAGAAATTAGCATTTAAAAAACCTTTGAAATTCACTGAAAAAACCATAGGATTCAGGCACGTTATAGTTAGGAATTAGCATTTAAAAAACCTTAGAAATTCACTGAAAAAACCATAGGTTTCAGGGGCGTTATACTTAGCTGGACTTTTCAGTCGTACAAAACCATTGAAATTCCCCCGTTATAGTTAGTTCAGCTAACTATAACTCGCGCGCCCGAAATGCACTGCTGATGACGTCACATATTACATCACTCATGACATGGTCAGTGACATCACTCATGACATCACTGAAAAAAGTGAAATGAGTGAAAAATCCAGCTAACTATAACGCCCCTGAAACCTATGGTTTTTTCTTTTTTTTTTCTTTTTCTTTTATTTTTGAACAGGCAGCAATAATACATTAATTGATTTGATGGCATACCAGTAAACAGGCTAGCAGGTTACATCAACTTTGTTCCATCTGATAATACATGCAAAGCAGACAGGTAAAGGAAACAAAGAAATAAAAAAAACACGGTAAGATGACATCGCACGACCCTTAATTCCAGGGCGTACGCTACCTACAGCCGAGAGACAAAATACCTATCCATAATTTCTCCACCAGGATCGGTCATTATTCCATCATTGGCCCCCAGATTTTTTGTACCCTTGCCATCCCACTCCTACCCTTACATTTATAGAGTACCATCTCTAAATTAAAGATATGATATACTCTGGCATACCAAGCCTGGTATGTTGGTGGATCAGTGTCCTTCCACCTGGTAGATATAAGTAAACGATAAATAGCAGTCGCCATAAAACAAAAATAAACTGAGCGATGGTCTAGCTGTAAGCTTTCATCAAAACCAAGTATCAACATAGTTGGAGTTAGAGATACTGATTTCCCCAAGTTTTGACATAAAAAATATTCAATACCTTCCTTCAAGCTATTCAATTTATAACAATCCACAAACATATGGCTTGTATCTGCTGGGCCCTGATCTGGGGCATTTATTATTAGCTCTTCTCCCCCATTCCCAAAGTTTAGCCGGAGTAAAATAAAGTCTAAACACTGTTTTAAAAGTCTGGGCTTTAAGATTCGCAGTCAGAAAGGTTTTTTTAGACAACTCGAGTGATCGACTAATGTCTACATCCGGGTTATTTAATTTGCCTGCTAAAGCACTTTCTACTTTAAGGATATCATCATTATTAGCCTCAGTCAACATTGTATACACATCCTTAACTCTATATTGCTTTTTAGTCACATAATCTAATAGAGTACTTCGTGATAAGTTATTTGGTTGTGGAGACAGACTACTAATAATCGCCCTGATTTGTATATATTTAAATATCGTGCCAGAATCTATTCCAAATCGTTCCTGAAGGTCCCCAAACGAGACCATCCCATTCAAATCCATGATATCGCCTACATTTTTTAAACCTGCTCTATCCCAAGTTCTACCTATATTGTCATACAATATCGCCGGAAAGGCCGAAGAACGCCACAATAGTAGATATCTATTAATTCTGGGTATTTCCATATGTTTACCGATCTTCCGCCATACATTCCAGGCTGCTCTAATAATCTTGAAACAAGTTTTTTTATAATAGCTGCCTTCCAGCTGCCTTAAGACCAACCCCGGTGCTAATTTACCCATAGCCAGTTCATAGATAGATGGTGGGATAACTTTATCCCCTTCTAAAAGGCTAGTTACCCTGACTGAATCCAGAGTCTGTGATCTATATAAGATACTCATATGTTGCAGCATTACTGCCCAGAAGTAGTGCAACATATTTGGGACTGCAAGACCCCCCGATGTTGCGGTAAGGACATATATTTTATCGATCTTCTAATTTTCCCATAGCCCCTAATAAATTGGCTAAACATCTGCTCCAGCTGCTTGAATATTAAATTTTTCGTCTCTAATGGTATACATCGGAAAAGATAAAATATTTCAGGAAACATCGTCATTTTAATGACATTTACTCTACCTATAATCGATAAATGTAAGTTATCCAATCTCTTCAGATCTCCCTTAATTTTTTTAACTAAAGGTGACAAGTTTATTTCCCATATTGTACCAACCTCGGCTGCTATAGTTATCCCTAGATAAGTGGCTGACTCTGTCCTGCGTACATCCTGAATCCGTGTATTTTTTGTGCATATGATTTGTGTTTTATCCGTATTTAAGCTGTATCCTGATTGTTTCCCAAATTCAGCAGCGAGCCTCTCAATCTGATTTATAGCACCAAACGGATCCGTGGTGACTACAGCAACATCGTCTGCATAGGCTAAAAGTTTGGTATTATATCCCAAGGTCTCTACCGGTTTAATTGCTTGATCCTCCAATATAGACCTAATCGAAGGATCGATATAAAGTGCGAATAATATAGGGGAGCATGGACAGCCCTGCCGTGTCCCCCGAGTAATCCTAATCCTAGCCGATTCCTTCCCCATTAACTGTATTTTTGCATGTGCCTTATAATACATAGCTTGTATAGCTGTTAATATCCGTGGGCCAAATCCCTTAAGTCTTAAATTTTTCCACAGGTACCCCCATTCAACTTGATCAAAAGCTTTTTGAGCGTCCAACAAAATCATTGACATTTGTGTCCCAGTGGCTTCGGCAATATCAAATAGTGAGATAGCTCTCCGGACATGATCCGTGGTACTTTTGCCTGGGATAAAGCCATGTTGCCATGGACTCACAAGGGTCCCTATTACCTTAGATAATCTTAAAGCCAATATCTTAGAATACAATTTCTCATCTACGTTAATTAATGATATTGGTCTGTAAGCGGCAGGATCTTCCGGCTTCTTGTCCTTCTTTAAAAATAGCACGATATTTGTGTCCTGCCAGGATTGTGGAGGAACCCCCTTCTGTTGAACTGATAAAAACAGATCCAACAATAGCGGGGTCAATTCTATTTGTAACGCTCTGTATATTTCCATCGGTATCCCATACGGGCCCGATGCTTTGCCTAGAGCCATTGTTTTAATAACCTCAGAGACCTCACTCAACGAAATATCCGCCTCCAGCCCTGACAGCTGGGAATCTTCATTAACCAGTGCTATCTCCATTCCATCCATTATCGGATCCTATGGTTTTTTCAGTGAATATATATATATCACTCCGCGTTTCTCTGGAATTCACTCTCCCAACATATATATATATATATATATTAACTGAAAAATGCAAAGCTTAGAGGGACATTATAGTTGGGAAATAACATATAAAAACAAGGAAATTCACTGAAAAAACCAAAGTGTACAGGGACTTTATTGTTAGGTAATAGAATTTTAAATATATTTGGGATTCACTGAAAAAATCAAAGGTTACAGGGACATTATAGTTAGGCCTAGATTTCACTTGTACAAAACCAGTGATATTCACAAGATATAGTTGTCTGAGCTAACTATAACCCGTGGCCCCTGCAATGCACTGTTTATGACATCACATCTGTGATGTCTCTGACCATTTCATGAGTGATGTCATAGGCAGCTGTTTTTTTTTCCAAGTTTTTTTAAATTCTATTTCCTATCTATAAAGTTCCTGTATCCTTTTTTTTCTGCCAATTTCTATGTTTTTTAGCTAGTATTCATGTTTGCAGAGTGGTGGAGAATGTGGGCGGTACCTCCGACCATCTCTCAGGAACCCCGCTGTAAGGGACAAACTGGAGGTAACAGGAGGGCTTCTGGCCCCCAAAGTCCCTCAGCAGCCAAGGGGACTTCATCCCCCAAGCAGTAGTGCACCAAGAGGTGCGTTTGCAGAGAGGGGCAGAAAGGAAGCATGGCCTCTGAAGTCCTTATAGCAATCATGCTCTGTGAGACTTACTGGAGTTAACAGGAGGGGTAGTTGGCCTCCCAGGACCCTCATCATCCAAGAGGACTTCATCCCCCAACTAGTAGTGCACTAGGAGGTGCGTTTGCAGAAAGGTGTAGAAAGGGGGTGGGGCCTTCGACCAGCTCTCAGCAATCATGCTGTGTAGGCCTTAGTGGAGGTAACAGCTATGTACAACGCTAAGTTAGCATAACCTCGATGGCTGTTAGAAAGCCAGCTTGCTGCTTCTGCTGCTTTTGCACGCGACACTGTTGTTACATGTTATTCATTCGAGAACTCGACTTTGCTTCACATGAGAACCGTCTGTTGTTTAACATCCTTAACAGCGAGCAGTGACCTTGGTCTGTACACCGTGTAAGGAACGAGTCTGGGTCACTAGACGGGGCAGGTTGTTGTGTTCAGGTTGATCGTACCACTTTTTAACCATAACATACATACAGCTGCCAATACCTGAAAGACGAGCCCTTTAATATTACAGAGCAGCATGTTTTCTGTTACATTCGAAACGAAGAGCTGAAGCAGGAGAGAGCCTAGCCGATCCTGTGATGTGATTCCATTAAGCTGATCTATAAGGTATGGGGTCCCCCATGCAAGCCTAAGGGACCTTCTATTAGTCTAATAATACCTTATTAGTTGCTAGAGAAAGGAGGGTGTTTGTGTTCCACGGCCATTATTATTATGATTGCTCCTTTCATTTTCTATGGTATTGTAACAATGCTGATGGTGCTAATCCTAACCATTTGTCTGCTTGTGTTAGCCAAAGTACTGTATCTTAGGACGCGAGGTTTATAAAATAAACTCTTTAAACTTTTACCGTGTCTTTGTTATTCTGTTGTGGACTGATATATAGCTACCAACGGGTATTTTGCGTTCCCACCACTCCTGAGAGTATCTAAGTCGCTTGTTCTGGGTTGTCTATACATTAGGACCGCCGAGTCAAATCTTGGATAACGAATGTGACACTAAGCTAGTCGGATAGGGGTTCTTAGTTCTGAGGGGAGTTTCTGGTACACCACAATTCTCTGAGGTCCTGGTTTCCTGCGCATAGTTCTGTGCATAAGCAGAATCCCTGCAACATGGCGCACCTAACATTTGGTCTTTTGATCTGAAACGCCTTAGTAGTGCTTTTATTAGTCCACAACGCCCTCACTCTAGTTTCCGGATAACGTGAGTGACGGCTTAACCTACCTAGGTTTCGACTAAAGGTTCTTTCAAGCTTGATAAGTAAAAAGGTTTTTGTTAGACCTGGCACCTTGGCGTGAGTTTCCCTTCCACTTTTTGATGGTGTGCCTCGATTGTTTTGCTGGTGTTGTCCGCTCAGGGCACTGCGCCACGGCTAATCCGTGCCGCAGTGCAAGTGCTCCCTAGGTAAAGTGTACCTGTAATTGATGTTCATGATTGGTTTATTGGATTCACTGTCAGTCCCCAGTAAAGTGCACCCGGGGTGCCGGGGCTTGTGAATGCCAATGCTGCTGGTGGGCTTGCAGCGCTGGTTGCGCCACCCACAGAAAGCGGCCGTGTAAAATGTGTCTAGGGTCTGCCACCGCAGACCCTGTGCGCGGTCTGGGACCGTTGCGCTGACTGCGCAAGTGCCCCCACTTGCCAGTCCCTAAACCTTCCCTTACCTACATATTAGCCACCCCTCTGGTAGGCCCAAGGGCAGGGTGCATTGTAGGCATAAGGTAGGACATGCCCTGATGTGTGTGGCATGTCTTAGTAGTGAATTACAGCCATTTTTCGTTTTTCACTATTGAAGGCTACCTGCTCTCCATAGGCCAGAATGGGCTGCTGGGATCACGCCAACGCTGTGACCCCAGTGGACTCAGAGAGCATGGTAGAATGTCAAGTTTAGTATGCCTGAACTCAGAATAATAAAATACTTCTTGTAGTCAAGTTTATTTTAATATCCTGGGTTTGTAAATACTACTTTTAGAAAGTTAGTATTTACTGACCTGACCATTTCAGTCCGCCTCTGCTGTGTGTGTGTGTTCTGCCTAGCAACAGTAAGGAGCAGGGTTGGGGAATCCCCAGAGACAGGTTGGCTGCCAGGTGGTGGGTAGAGAGATGACACCAGGATGGGTGGGAGGAGTACACCTTGACTCTTGAATAGACCTGTGCTCTGCCACCACAAAGCCGGCGCCGCCCCCTGTGGGGCGGCTGATGTCTCTGCCCTGCTGCTGAAAGGAAAGAGCAGAGTCACCATAACAAAGTGCTCCAGAACTGGACTGAACCAGGCCCAGGCCCCCTGGCGCTAAAGAATAAAAGAATCACGGTATAAAAGTAGGAGCCTGGCTCCTAAGAAATCAGAATCCTGTTTTACCACAAAGAACCTCTGCCCGACTAGAAGGAGAAGAAGACGCTGGAGGAGCTGGCCTGCTGCTTGCCTTGCTGAGAGAGGAGAGGAAGAGACTACTGAAAAGACTTTGCTGCTTTGTGCTTTAAACATTCTCCAAGGGCTTGATCTGAGCTTGCCCCCTGAACTGAACCCCAGGACCAGTGGGTTCTCTGTGCTTTTGCTCGTCCTCCGATTCGAGCCGTGTGTGCATCCCGCTGGAAAGAGACTGCGCCCCTCATCGCCCCTCCTAGGGCCGTGACACTCAGGAGCTCGCCTGCCGCAACCCCGTGAGAGCCCCGCTCTGCCCGGAGCCGCTCTCTGTCCCCGGGCTAGGCCGCCTGCGCCCCTGTCACCGCCTGCCACTGGAGCGCGCTGAAGCGCTATCACCCCTCCCGCCGGAAACCGTCCGACGACTGTGATCTACGCCGGGTCATCCAGCTGCACTGACCGTGCCCTGTGACCCCGCTTCGCTCTCCCCGGACATCTCAGGCCGCGCCGCCCCCGCTGTGGAGACCCCCCTGCACCGCCGTGCTGAGGGTCGCTGGCCGCGCCTGCCTACCTGCCCACACCCGCTGATCGAGGACCCAAGACCACTTCCCAAGCTGAGAGTCGCACCGACCTGTGCCGACTCTCCACATCACTGAAGAAGTTCCAGTATCGGGCTCGGGGCCCGCAACGCCTTATTTCCCCGTTCACAGGAGTCGATCTCTGTAAGTACTGGAACCACAAGTAACATTTGCAAGAGACTGCAAAGTATCTATTTGAAGCTACGAACAAAGAACATTTGCCTGCTTTACAACCTGGTGGCCTAGCGAAAACGTTATTGGTCTTGTGATAAGTCTGCTGAGATATATATACCTATTTTTACATAAAGAAGCGTATTTTTCTACATATCCCAGTCTGGTGTCCGTTTCTGGGGGGATTGATGTATTTACTGTGTGTGCGATTGTAAGTGCTTAACCAACAACGCCTGAGGAATCGCCTTGGCTGCTCACGCCACGCACCTAGAGGGTGAGCAAGGGTCGTTCGCAAGGGGTTATCCTGCGCAAGGGGTTATCCTGCGCCCTGACGTAGAGGAGAGGGTTCCTGCTTGACACAAGGGCAACCTTGCGCCAACCAGAGATCCCCGACTCTAACATTGGTGGCAGCGGGTGGGATTTCGGATTTGCATTTGTAATTTGCATACAGTGAATTATTAATCACCAGATAGTGAGAGCAGACCAAGTAACGCAGCCACAGGTTTTCATTTTTGAACTTTGTTGAGACATCTGCCATTACTGCAACCATGCCTGGCTCACTCTCCGCTGGAAGAGCACTCTCTGTGATTTCTGGAATGGATGAGGTGGATTGGGAGGGACTGGAAGGCTACACGATAGAGCAATTGAAAGGCTACAGTGTAAAATTCCGAGTTCCCCATGCTGGATTCAAGAGGAGGGTCCAGTACGCCAAGGCGTTGAGAGCCTGGAAGGAGTCACGAGACCCATGGAATGCGGGGGACATCGTTCCACCCGACAACCTTGAGGAGCCCAGCAGAGTCCTGTCGCCAGAGGAGCTGGCAGACAGGGCAGCAGACAGGGCGCATGCAATGGAGATGGCAAAGTTGGCAGGACAAATGGAAATGGAAAAGCAGAAGTTGGCCCTGGAGGCACAACAACGCCAAATGGATCATGATATAAGATTGAAGGAGTTGGAGCTGAAGGCGAAAAGTTTGGACACCGCTCCTTCTGGTGGCAGCACTCCTCCGGTGCAGGTAGAGTCCAAGGTGTACATCCCCAAAGATGTAGTAAAGGAGTATTTTAAAAAGGATGACATAGGGCAGTGGTTTAGAGCCTACGAGGTGGCCATGTCTTCACACCGGGTCCCTTAGAAAGACTGGGGAGCGGGGTTGTGGGGAAGGTTCCTTGCTGAAGGGCGTGACACACTGTTAGATTTACCCTTAGATCTCCAAGCCTCATACCCCCATATGAAGGAAGCTTTAATGACCAGGTATGGGTTAACTCCTGAGCTATATAGACAGAGGTTCAGGGAGACTAAGAAGATCCCTGAGAGTACGTATGTGGAGTATGTAACTTTTTTCTGCAGAGCACTGGATGGTTGGGTGAAGGGTAGCAAAGTGAATGATTATCAAGGGCTGCTTGATTTAATTGCATGGGAGCACTTGTCCAGTCAATGTTTTCCTGAGCTACGCCAGCACCTGATTGATAGCAAGCTGTCCAACCCGAGGAAGCTTGCTGAGGAGGCGGACCGCTGGCTCAGCACCAGGGTCCACAAGGGTCAAGTGGGAGACTCCGCCAAAGGTGGGCAGGGTCCCCAGCAGAAGAGTGGGGGGGACAGGGGTAAACAGAAAGGGTTCCAAAAAGGCCCCCAAAGTAATCCCCAAGGGAACCAGCAGAAGGGTTCTCAGCCTCCCCCACCCCCGCAGCAGAACGGGGCCCCGACAGGTAGACCTGTTCCAAAGGGGCCCTTCAATTGTTATAGGTGTGGTGACCCGGGTCACATTGCCTCTGATCCTAAGTGTCGCCTGTTTGGTAAGACCGCACCCACTGGTGCTCCACCCCGGCAAGTAGCTAGTATTAACTTTGGGGAGGAGGTAGCAGTCCAGGAGGGTGGGGGTCCCGGGCAGATGACCCTAGTCTCGCTAGGAGACAGTGAGATGGTCCCTGAATCCTACTTACCCTCTAACACTAAGAAATATGGGCAAGTAGTGACCATCAATGGAAAGAAGGTTGAGGCTCTTAGAGATACAGGAGCCAGCGTGACCTCGGTGAGGCAACACCTGGTGTCTCAAGAGCAGATTGTACCCAATGCCTACTGTAGGGTTGTCAATGCTGACAACATAGAGAGTCGTTGTCCAATGGCTCAAGTTCCCTTTGAGTGGGGGGAGGTCTCTGGTACTCTACAAGTCGCTGTGAGAACGGACATGCCTGTAGACTGTCTGCTAGGGAACGACCTGGAGAGCTCCCCTTGGGAAAAGGTGGAGAAGACCACGCATCTGAGGATGGTGGGTCTGCCCGACTGGGCGTGCGTGACCACCCGGTCCATGGCAGCCAGTAGGGGTGTTGAGAGGGTCCTGGAGCCTGAGGGAGAGGTCCAGGAACCGGCCTTAGGGAGAAGGCGCAGGAGGCGCGGGAAACCGGCCCCCAAAGTTCCCACGGCCCAGGAGGAAGTAGACCCTGAGGGGGATGCTCTGGAGCCTACCGGGGAACAGATTGCCGAGCTGGGAGACCTGCCTGAGCTGACCCATTGGCAGCAAGAAGGAGGTCCCGCCAGGGAGGAATTCTGCAGGGAGCAGAAAGAATGCCCTTCTCTCGTGGGTATGCGGCAGCAGGCTGCAGACCAGGCCAATGGTGTTCAGGCCAAAACACACTACGTGTACTGGGAGAGTGACCTCCTGTATTCCGAGCCTAAGGCTGCTGAACCTGGGTCAGCCCGTGTGCTGGTGGTACCCCAGAAGTTCAGAACCTTCCTACTGGGGCTGGCTCATGATGTGCCTTTAGCAGGACATTTGGGGATGGACAAGACCTATGACAGGCTTGTCACCCACTTTTACTGGCCCCAAATGCACAAGTATTCAGATTCCTACTGCAGAACCTGTCAGACTTGCCAGGCAAGTGGTAAGAGCGGAGGGAAGCACAAGGCTCCTCTGCAACCTTTCCCTGTGGTCGGTACGCCATTCCAACGAGTGGGTATTGATATTGTGGGGCCTCTGGACTCCAAGACAGCCCTGGGCAACAGGTTCATCCTGGTCTTGGTGGACCATGCCACCCGGTACCCTGAAGCCATCCCTCTGAGGACAGTGATGGCCCCCGTGGTGGGACGAGCACTGATGGGAATTTTCTCCCGAGTGGGATTCCCTCTAGAGGTGGTGAGCGACAGGGGGACCAATTTCATATCCACATATATGAAATCCCTGTGGAAGGAGTGTGGGGTAACTTTCAAGTTCACCAACCACTCCTTACCACCCCCAAGGAAATGGGTTGGTTGAGAGATTCAACCGAACCCTCAAAGGCATGATCATGGGCCTGGACGGTCCAATGAGGCGTAAGTGGGACGTCCTCTTGCCATGCCTGCTCTTCGCTTACCGAGAGGTGCCACAGAAGTCTCTAGGGTTCAGCCCCTTTGAGCTTCTGTATGGTCACCCGGTAAGAGGACCTCTGAGTTTGGTAAAGGAAGGCTGGGAGCAATCTCCCAGGAAACCTCCCCAGAATGTATACAGTTACATGCTGGCCTTCCGAAACCAGACTAGGCGTTTCAGGCAACTTGCTGAGGCAAATCTGGAAGCCAGCCAGGAGGAGATGAAGCGGTGGTACGACCGGAATGCCACTCTGGTAGAGCTTCAACCTGGACAAAAGGTGTGGGTCTTGGCCCCAGTGGAGCCTTGTGCACTTCAGGATAAGTGGACAGGTCCATTTGAGGTTGTGGAGCGCAAAAGTCCTATCACCTACTTGGTGGACATGCAGTCTCCCAGGAACCCTTTGAGGGTCCTACATGTTAACCGCCTTAGGCCCCACTTAGATAGGACCGAAGTGGGCATGCTGCTGGCCACTGATGATGGAATGGAAGAGGAGACCGAGCCTCTTCCTGACCTCTTAGTGGCCGCCGAGAAAGATGGGTCAGTGGATGGAGTTAACCTCTCACCCACCCTGACGCCCGAACAACAGGAAGATTGCCGCCACTTGCTGGGGCAGTTTCCAGATAGGTTCTCCCTGGTTCCTGGTGTCACAGATTGGTGCGTCCATGATGTGGACACAGGAGACAGCTTACCTGTGAAGCACAAGGCTTACAGGGTAACTGACAGGGTCAGAGCTTGCATCAAGGAGGAGGTCTCCAAGATGCTTGCGCTAGGGGTGGTTGAGTCCTCCAGCAGTCCTTGGTCCAGCCCCGTGGTCTTGGTCCCCAAAGCTGCTGCGCCGGGAGCCACACCTGAACTCCGGTTCTGTGTGGACTACAGAGGACTCAATTCAGTAACGAAGACTGACGCGCACCCCATCCCCAGAGCTGATGAGCTCATTGATCGGCTGGGGGCTGCCCGGTTCCTCAGCACGTTTGATTTAACGTCTGGGTACTGGCAGATCGCCTTGACCGATGGGGCCAAAGAGAGGTCAGCATTCTCTACACCAGATGGGCACTTCCAGTTCCGAGTCATGCCATTTGGAATGAAGAATGCCCCTGCCACCTTTCAGAGGTTGGTCAACCAGGTACTGGTTGGGCTGGATGCGTTCAGTGCCGCCTACCTGGATGACATCGCAGTGTTCAGTGCCACCTGGCCCGAACACCTGCGCCACCTCTGGGAAGTGTTGATGGCTCTGCGCCGAGCAGGCCTCACGATCAAGGCAAGCAAGTGCCAGATCGGGCAGGGTTCCGTGGTGTACTTGGGACACCAAGTGGGGAGTGGCAAGGTGGCACCCTTGCAACCCAAAATTGAGACCATCCTGGCTTGGGAACCCCCCAAGACGCAGACCGCAGTGAGGGCCTTCCTGGGGCTCACTGGGTACTACAGGAGGTTTGTCAAGGGCTATGGAACGATTGTTGCCCCCTTGACAGAGCTGACTTCCAAGAAGCAGCCCAGGAACGTGATCTGGACTGACACCTGTCAGAAAGCTTTCGACACCCTGAAGACTGCCATGTGCACGGCGCCCGTGCTCTTGGCCCCTGACTTCTCCAAGGAATTCCTAGTACAGACAGACGCTTCAGAGCATGGTGTAGGGGCTGTTCTCTCACAGATAACTGAGGAGGGCTGGGACCAACCCGTAGCCTTCATCAGTAGGAGGTTACTTCCACGGGAAAGTAGGTGGAGTGCAATTGAGCGAGAAGCATTTGCTGTGGTCTGGGCGCTGAAGAAGCTAAGACCCTACTTGTTTGGGTCTCACTTCCGGGTTCAGACGGACCACAGGCCCCTCAGATGGTTGATGCAAATGAGGGGTGAGAACCCGAAGCTGTTGAGGTGGTCCATCTCCCTACAGGGTATGGACTTTACGGTGGAACACCGTCCTGGTACAGATCACGCCAACGCTGACGGTCTGTCCAGGTATTTCCGCCTTAGTGACGAGGAACCCCCTGGGCAAGGGTAGTTCTCCCCACATTTCAGCTGGAGGGAACACGTGTTAGACCTGGCACCTTGGCGTGAGTTTCCCTTCCACTTTTTGATGGTGTGCCTCGATTGTTTTGCTGGTGTTGTCCGCTCAGGGCACTGCGCCACGGCTAATCCGTGCCGCAGTGCAAGTGCTCCCTAGGTAAAGTGTACCTGTAATTGATGTTCATGATTGGTTTATTGGATTCACTGTCAGTCCCCAGTAAAGTGCACCCGGGGTGCCGGGGCTTGTGAATGCCAATGCTGCTGGTGGGCTTGCAGCGCTGGTTGCGCCACCCACAGAAAGCGGCCGTGTAAAATGTGTCTAGGGTCTGCCACCGCAGACCCTGTGCGCGGTCTGGGACCGTCGCGCTGACTGCGCAAGTGCCCCCACTTGCCAGTCCCTAAACCTTCCCTTACCTACATATTAGCCACCCCTCTGGTAGGCCCAAGGGCAGGGTGCATTGTAGGCATAAGGTAGGACATGCCCTGATGTGTGTGGCATGTCTTAGTAGTGAATTACAGCCATTTTTCGTTTTTCACTATTGAAGGCTACCTGCTCTCCATAGGCCAGAATGGGCTGCTGGGATCACGCCAACGCTGTGACCCCAGTGGACTCAGAGAGCATGGTAGAATGTCAAGTTTAGTATGCCTGAACTCAGAATAATAAAATACTTCTTGTAGTCAAGTTTATTTTAATATCCTGGGTTTGTAAATACTACTTTTAAAAAGTTAGTATTTACTGACCTGACCATTTCAGTCCGCCTCTGCTGTGTGTGTGTGTTCTGCCTAACAACAGTAAGGAGCAGGGTTGGGGAATCCCCAGAGACAGGTTGGCTGCCAGGTGGTGGGTAGAGAGATGACACCAGGATGGGTGGGAGGAGTACACCTTGACTCTTGAATAGACCTGTGCTCTGCCACCACAAAGCCGGCGCCGCCCCCTGTGGGGCGGCTGATGTCTCTGCCCTGCTGCTGAAAGGAAAGAGCAGAGTCACCATAACAAAGTGCTCCAGAACTGGACTGAACCAGGCCCAGGCCCGCTGGCGCTAAAGAACAAAAGAATCACGGTATAAAAGTAGGAGCCTGGCTCCTAAGAAATCAGAATCCTGTTTTACCACAAAGAACCTCTGCCCGACTAGAAGGAGAAGAAGACGCTGGAGGAGCTGGCCTGCTGCTTGCCTTGCTGAGAGAGGAGAGGAAGAGACTACTGAAAAGACTTTGCTGCTTTGTGCTTTAAACATTCTCCAAGGGCTTGATCTGAGCTTGCCCCCTGAACTGAACCCCAGGACCAGTGGGTTCTCTGTGCTTTTGCTCGTCCTCCGATTCGAGCCGTGTGTGCATCCCGCTGGAAAGAGACTGCGCCCCTCATCGCCCCTCCTAGGGCCGTGACACTCAGGAGCTCGCCTGCCGCAACCCCGTGAGAGCCCCGCTCCGCCCGGAGCCGCTCTCTGTCCCCGGGCTAGGCCGCCTGCGCCCCTGTCACCGCCTGCCACTGGAGCGCGCTGAAGCGCTATCACCCCTCCCGCCGGAAACCGTCCGACGACTGTGATCTACGCCGGGTCATCCAGCTGCACTGACCGTGCCCTGTGACCCCGCTTCGCTCTCCCCGGACATCTCAGGCCGCGCCGCCCCCGCTGTGGAGACCCCCCTGCACCGCCGTGCTGAGGGTCGCTGGCCGCGCCTGCCTACCTGCCCACACCCGCTGATCGAGGACCCAAGACCACTTCCCAAGCTGAGAGTCGCACCGACCTGTGCCGACTCTCCACATCACTGAAGAAGTTCCAGTATCGGGCTCGGGGCCCGCAACGCCTTATTTCCCCGTTCACAGGAGTCGATCTCTGTAAGTACTGGAACCACAAGTAACATTTGCAAGAGACTGCAAAGTATCTATTTGAAGCTACGAACAAAGAACATTTGCCTGCTTTACAACCTGGTGGCCTAGCGAAAACGTTATTGGTCTTGTGATAAGTCTGCTGAGATATATATACCTATTTTTACATAAAGAAGCGTATTTTTCTACATATCCCAGTCTGGTGTCCGTTTCTGGGGGGATTGATGTATTTACTGTGTGTGCGATTGTAAGTGCTTAACCAACAACGCCTGAGGAATCGCCTTGGCTGCTCACGCCACGCACCTAGAGGGTGAGCAAGGGTCGTTCGCAAGGGGTTATCCTGCGCCCTGACGTAGTGGAGAGGGTTCCTGCTTGACACAAGGGCAACCTTGCGCCAACCAGAGATCCCCGACTCTAACAGTTTTCTTTTTCTGAACCCCAGTGCTACAGTATAGCTTTTCGTTGTTCTTTCAAGTGTTCCGATGGCGGTCAACGTTGCCGCGCATAGTAGGGTTCCCCAGACCGCACATTTGAGGGTCTATGGGGTCACAGATGATGGCTTGGCTGTTATTTTAGTGGTAGGCGCTGATGCGGCGTTCCCGTATGAGTTGTTTTACTCTTGGGTGACGTTTGACAAAGTGGATGCAAACGACAATTTGTTCCACGATTATACTCACACCGCAATGCCTGCTGCCTATGCCCCTTATCGGACACTTGAGATTCCCCTTAGTGCCTGGCAGCATACTATTTGGTTTAATGGTGCCCTCCCCCATGTGGTAGCGCCGGCGAGAATGGGCCCGTTGTCAATTGCAGGGGCCACATGGCCGGTGCTAGCCAGTTATGCACCCCATCCCCGCTACATGACTGTGGCGGTGGCGGAGTTACGAGTGCTACACACTGCCCTGATTACGGTGCATAGGGCATTAGTGCAGTACGTGTCTCGCAATGTGCAGGTGGGGGCACCTGCGGTTGCGGGACACATGACTGACCATCGTGCGACGGTCATTAGTCCAGTTATGGTTAATTCGGTTGTCGGCAAGCGCCCCCAGCAGAGGGATGAATTCCCTTACTGGCTTGCTGAAAAATTTGATCAATTTGAAGCCGTGTTTCCCAATACTTCTCCTGTGGATAAACACAGGATCCTCACTATAACATTACCTAAGGACCTGGTCCCGGATATTGTCGACTGTGACAATTGGGGCAAGGTCTTTGCTGTGACCTATGCGATGTGCTACGGCACTCCGTCTATGTCTGTACTGCCCTCGGTCATCAAGAAGGTCCAAGACAATCATGGGGCCGAGGCAGCAATTGAGTTGATATTAAGGCTTGTCGATAGCTTTGATGTGGATCGTTCCATGGTTATGGGCAACCTCAAAGGAGATGCCATGCAATTCCAGGTGTGCAATATGATGGCACTTGTGGATCTAGGCGACAGGCCAAAGGAGTTCGCTAAAGTTATAGCGAAAGCCTACAGAATAATGGGTCGTAGCGCCCTGGGTGTGAAACCCGCCGTAGTCATTCCGACTGCAGTACAGCAGCCTAAAGTGAGTTTGTCAACAAAAGACGAAAAGCCCAACTTTCCAAAACAAAGTTGGCGAGCTAAGAAACAGGGGAAGCAGCAAGAGAAACGGAGGTCTCGTTCTGCATCACCGGTGCAGATACAGAGTGAACGCACTTATGATTTGCGCGATCGTTCTAACATTAAGTCGCCTGATAGATTTCAGGTTCCTGAACAACGCTCTCCTCGTTCTTCACAGGAAACATCGGCTTGTCATTCCGGTGGCGGAGATCGTGGAAAGGGAAAGGGTGCTCCGGCTCTTGAGCAGCCCCGTCAGACTGACGGTAAAGGCAAACAGGACGAGTCTGCACGTCAAAGACCCCCATTTCAAAAGAAGAAAGTTGCTGCACTGACTGCGAGATATGCCTCAGATGGTACGGACACAGCTTCTGAACCAGACATGGGCACTAACGCTGCTAGACAGCGCGGCGGAAGTTACAATAGTGCGACAAGCGCTGCGTCCGTTTCTGGCGGCGACAGCAACTGATACATTTGTAAGTGTTGAAACTGCTGATACTCGCGTAGCTCCCCCTGAACGAATGTTTAAAATAACACTTTTGATTGAAGGTGACATACAACGTAAAATTAAAGTGGTGTTTTGGGATCATCTAACGTCCACCTATGATATACTTTTGGCGGAGGCAGATTGGCACCCGGCTTTCGTGTTGGAGGCTCCTAGAGGGATGGTGGTAATCCTCCCTTCCTTTGGGCACACAGTGCCATTGGAACATTCTAACAGGTTAGCCGGGGAGTGGGCACAGGTGCTCGCGCCTGCGTTGTACCGTACTCAGGTTGGCTGGGACAAATTTTCTCCCAATCATAAGATTCCCCATGCGGCACGAAGCCAGATCTCACGTCGCGTCCATCCTTGAGCAATTGGAATATCAGGGAGTGATTGAAACATGTGTGTCACCCATGAATAATCCTTTATTTACTGTGACGAAGCCTGACGGTTCGTACCGCCTAGTTTTGGATTACCGGCACTTAAATACGCACTGCCGGACATGTGCGGTACAGAATACACACAGTTCGGCTCTCGTCGATAGTCTTGTGAGAAAACGTTTTAAAACTACACTTGACATCTCCAATGGCTTTTATAGCCACAACCTGT
This sequence comes from Triturus cristatus, assembly GCF_964204655.1. Lineage (NCBI taxonomy): Eukaryota > Metazoa > Chordata > Amphibia > Caudata > Salamandridae > Triturus > Triturus cristatus. The sequence goes on from NC_140584.1 coordinate 902,462,317, forward strand.
CTCCTCATAGCTATGAGTGGACGGCGTTTACTTCGGGTGGCAAACAAAAATGGTTCAAGAGGCTCCCAATGGGCTATAAAAACAGCCCCGGCGTCTTTGCTGCTCGTGTGGTCTCACTCTTGGAGATGATTGACCCGGAAGCATATTCGTATGTAGACGACATCTACCTAACGGACGACGAGTTGCTTCCACACCTTGCTCGTGTGGATAACATAATAACTATGTTTGCAGACTATGGTTACAAGTTCAACTTTGCCAAGTCCCACATTGCCGAGTTCACAGTGTTGTTTTTGGGGTACGAACTCAATAATGAGGGTAGAGGCTTGGCTCCGCAATTCCTTGAGAAATGCGCACGCCTCAGTACTCCTTCGACACTGAAGAAATTACAATCTTTGCTGGGTTTTCTGAATTTCGGTCGTACCTACATTCCTGATTATGCCCAGCGTATCAAGTCGCTTTATGCCTTGGTACAACCTAATTTTACCAAATCTTGCTGGCTACCTGAGCATTCGGCTGCATTGCAATCATTGCAGTCTGATCTTCTAGCTTCGAAGTTTTTACAAACTCGTGATAACCACACTAACCTGGTCATTAGAATCGTACCAGGTGCAGTGGGTTTCACCAACTTGACGTTCAATGAGGGCGACACAGTCCCCATTGCATACAAATCTCATCTGTAAACTTCGGCTGAGCTGCGCTTCTCCGCTGTCGAGAAAGTACTGACATCAGTTCAGATGGCGATCTTGAAAGAGCGAGCGCTATTACAGGGAAAGCACATGCTGGTAGTAACACCGTACCCTGCCCTTGAGGCGGTTACTAAAGCCAGTGTACCTAATTCTAAGGCTTTGCATCCAAGGTGGATACAATGGGCAACATCCTTGACTTCGCCTGACGTCACATTTATCTTTGACGCGGCATTACAGACACAGGAGTTCTTGGAGTATGAATTTGTTCATCCGGCTCCTCTGACTTTGCGCCCGCTCGAGGAGTACCATAGTGTCATATACACTGATGGGTCGGCGCAACCCGCAACTGGATCGAAGCACGCCTATTCAGCGGCCTGCGCAATTGTAGTAGGTACTTTCGTGAACGGTGAGTTCCAGTCGGATGTCGTGCATATGCAGTCATTGGGTGATTGTACCGCGCAGTTGGCAGAGCTGAAAGCTCTGGTGCTTGCACTGGAGTTTGCTGATACTCGGGTCACCACTCTTATAGTGAGTGACTCGTTTTATTGTGTTCAATCATACAACGAGAATTTACACTTTTGGAGTCAGAATGACTTTCGTGATTCGAAAGGTAGCACAGTAAAGCACAAAACGCTTGGGTTCGAGTGGCAGATCTTAAAGAAGGCCTGCCCCTCGTGAATGTAGTTCACACTCTTGGTCACCAGCGTGTTGGTGTCCATGCTGTCGGTAACAGTTTGGCTGATGAGGCAGCGAAAACCGCAGTGGCGACATATTTAGTAGCAGCAGTTACAAGATCCAAAACTAGGATTGATGATGACATCTTGGCAGCTATTGCTGCGTCCGAGACAGGGACGGGCTTTCCGAAAGGATTCCCTTCCGGCTACCATTATCGTTTAAGTCCTGATAACGTCCCGTTAGTGAGGATTAACGACGTTGGTGACAGATTGATTCCCAACGCGGACTGCAGACCATCTCTGATTACAGCTGCCCACGAAGGTGTTGCGTCTGCACACGCCGGCATTTCGGCGACTGTGTCTCTTTTACAGCAACGTTACTGGTGGTACGGTTTGTACAAACAAACGCGAGCTTATGTCCTTTTATGTGACATTTGCCAGCAGATTAAACCTTCTACTGTCGCGCGTCCACCACAAACGCAGCTGTTTATATCTAATCAACCACTAGCATGTGTTTATTTAGATCACTGTGGTCCTTTTTCCTCTGATACTGCGTACAAGTACATCTTGGTTGCAGTGGATTCGTGCACACGTTTTCTGTGGGTGTGGCCGCAAAGGTGTACTGATGCCCGGACGGTCATCAAGGATTTGCGTGTCTTTATTGGGAGTTTTGCATGTGGTACCCTTCATTCTGATCAGGGCCCTGCATTTGCCTCTAGGGCTTACAAAGAAGCCATGAGAAGTTTGGGGGTCCAAGTCAAATTTTCGTCTCCATACCGGCCTGAGGGCAATAGTGTTGTGGAGCGAATGAACCGTGACCTAAAGCAGTCTTTGACAGCAAGGGTATTAGGTACAGGCCGAAGCTGGCTGACCCACTTGTATGACGTGCAACGTGCACTTAATAATCTCCCTAGAAGGTCTCTGGGTGGGCGGACCCCATACATGATGCTCTTTGGAGTACGAATGTTTGTCCCGGACCTTGAGGGTCTAGACATGGCGGCGGCTGCCGCGCCTTTTGACCTGGATGATCACTGTGCTGTATTACAGAATCTACAAGAAGCAAGAGACATTCTGGCGAAGAAACACGTACCCTCTACATGCAAAGCTGAGCTCCAGATTCCGGTAGTCGGCTGGCTACCTCGAGTTGGTGATCTGGTCCGTGAGAAGGTGGAGAACAAGAAAGAGTTGGGCCCCTCTTATCGTGCACCAGTCCCGGTGCTTGGAGTCCAGGGTACCCGTACAGTCATTTTACCACCACTTCCTGGTCGCAAGGAAAACAGGTACATCTCGATTGACAATGTCAAGCTCCACCGAGTGGCCGATACTTCATAGTATGACACCTTCAGTTTCTTGCCCATCCATTCTGCGAAATTCTGTTGTGCTGCCCCCCTCGACCATCATGCCTGAGGTTGCCGTTGAGATGCATGCTGTTGCTTCCCCTCTTATACCGCCCGTTGATGGTGGTTTGCCTGATGATCCTGAGTATGCTTATCCTACAGGTGTCCCATTGCCTCTTTTACATTCAACAGCGATTGACCAGTCCCGTTCTTCCTTTGACACTGAATCAATGACTTCCACTGCCCCATCCAAAATTGCTATATTTTTTGCCTGGTTCAAGAGACATTTTTTAGTGGCACCATGGACTTACATCTGGCTGGTGCTAATCTGTGTTTTTTTGTTCATGACAATTGGCTTTGTGGTAGTGTTTTTTAAAATTATAAATGGACACTACCTGAATGAGCGATCTTCGATTGAATCCATTGCTGGAACTTTGGCCCCCCATTCCTCATCACACATTATGAAAAGGGACCAGACTTTTGTGAATATTACTGCCTGGCCTGTGCGTGATGGGATCGCTTGGGATGCTGTTAAATTTCAAATTCATGGACCTACAGAAGTGATTAATGTGCCTAATGTATTTCGTGTTTCTATGGGTGATGTCGTTAAACAGAATATTAGATCTGATGATTGGGATGTACACGCAATAGAAGCACTCTTTTCTGATCTAAAATATTATGCTGCATTTGATGCTGAGGATTTATATTTAAATTCTGCTAATTATGGTGAACAATTTTGTTATCAACATTATGGTACACATTTCCTACACAGAGCAAATACATTTCGAAATTTTGTTAATTACACACAATGGGAACATTGTCCGACCCCTCATCAGGGCTGTTCTACAACGTTAGTGAACAAGTTCACATACTTTTCGGATTTCAGTGTGTCTAAGCCGGCCTCCTTTTATTTTAAGATGGCACCTGAAACCGCCTCGAAGGTACGGTTGACACATACCAAATTATTATATTCCAAATCCTTTATGGACGAATTGGCAGTCGGAGGCTATGAGCTATGGAAAACTACTGTCGATCTTAAATCGGTTTGGGGTACTAAACCATGGCAGGTTCAGGGGACAGAAGCTCTGCATCGAGCCTGTCTTATCCCTAACCACATGTTATTTTTAAATTCATCTATTTTACAGACGACTTGCTTTGGCTTGTCTACGTCTAAAAGGATGAATTCCCCCGCAGTCCCGGATCTGGGTGCTTATCCCGGCTGGGGTAATTACACAGATCTTTCCCTTATTAAGTTGCGGTCCCTTATTTCCAACTCCACCTTTAATGTTTAGGCATTTAATCCTGAGGGTTGGTTGGTTTGGCAAACTGGTTCAGATTCTTGTCAACGTCGATTTTTAGCACTGACACCTGGGTACACTCAAGTCAGGGTAGATCCTCGTTTTGAATCATCACACACTGTAACTACCTACTCTGTGGGAAAGTTATGCCAGTCATGGCTGCAACATTCCACATTAACGTCTGTTAAGCTACATTTGTCACGTTTAGACAACAAAATTGATTTGAATGATTTTATTAAAGGTCCTGCAGTAGGCAGGTCCAAAAGATGGGTTTATGCTATTTACATTGAAGTTTGGAAATTGTCGCAAATTGAGGCCGCCTCCAGATTACGTGCTATTGACCAGGCCAATATGGAAAAAGTGTTGGCTGTGATTGATAATAGTATAAATACCTTGTCTTCTAGGATTTACACTTTAGATAATATTGTTTCATCTGTCGTAGATATTGTGCAGGATGATTTGTCTGTGTTATACCATGGCCAGAATCAGTTGCGTTCTGTTATGCAATTTGCATGGACTTTGCAGACGTTAAAGGCGGGGAAAGTTCCATGGGATTACATGAATGTTTCCTCTTTGTTCCTCCCTTTTAATTTGACTGCAAAGCAACAGTTTATGTCTATGAAGGATGCCACTTATTCATTACTGCACATTAAGAAATTAGAACCTTTGCCTTTCTCTATTGCCGAGTTAAATTTGGCCACGTGGCTTACTCACGGCGTAATCACTTTACCTTTTTCGCTTTTTAAATTTAATTCATGCATGAAATATTATGCTCTTGGCAGGTATGAACAACTTGGTAGTGCGTTCCTGCACGAAGTTTGGTCGCTCCCATTTACATATAGATGCATGCGGGAGGGCACAGAGGTTTATCTGAAAGGTGAGGAATGCACTTCTGCTCCTGATCATTCTGTAGTGTGTAGACATATACAATTACATGGTGCTTGCAATGTACACGCTCCTAATTTAGCTTGCGTTTTGAAAGGTGTACCTGTACCAGTTATAACCCCTTCATTTACACTGCTTGCTAACGGTAGTTATTTGCTTTTAAATAATGAGAATTGCTGTGGGATGCTGAAGGGCATTCCGTACATAGTCACTGTTTCCCAGCGTGTAGTTTGCTGTAATAATGTCCTTTTCCCGCCCCTGCATGGCCGGCTCGATGTTTCTATCTGGCCTTCGATTCCAACCTTGAGCGCAGAGTTCAACCAGATGAGCAGAATAAGGGCTCTTTTGTCTCAAAGGGAGGTCGCTTTAACTTCATCCCGTGAAACCTTTCTTCTTCACGTGGCAAACACCCGCACGGAGGTGCAGGCTTTTTGAATACTGACCTCCCCTTCCATTTTGGAACGTTGATACAGACTATCTTTAATGCCTCGTCTACGACCGGCATTGTTAATTTTTTTAAACTAGTGGGCTCGTGACCTCCTTTCAGACTATTTTTGGTGTGATCCCCGCGTTTTTTCATTCTATTTTTTCCAGCGTCTTCGGAGGTCTTCCTTTGCTTCTTGCCCTTATTGCTGGAATACTTTTGCTGGTTTGCGTCCTACGCAATGGCTGCGCAACTTGCGTGCAGAGACAACATGCCCCAGCTGTTTCATCTGCGCAACCGGATGCTTGAATACTATGGCACGTTGCCCTGGCGACTTTAAGTGTCGCGTATGGATCGTCCTTCCGATTTCCGTTCTTTACTTGTGTACAACCCGTCTTTCACTGCCTGGATTGTCCTTTCCAGTGGGCTCTGGATTTGTACCTTTCAACCTCGGTGTCACCTGTACCTGATTTTGGTCAACTGATGGGCCCCTTAATGGCTCATGAGTATGAATGTTCTGGTGTTGGGTTTATGGCCTTGGGTGCGGCACATGGAGTCCTTGGTAATTGGGCCATCGAAGAGGCTGCGATTGATTTTCTGGAACGAAGTTTTATCGAGTAACCTTCCTGTTGTCCCCGTGTGGTGCTGGAGGCTCCGATTGTGAGTGAACACGTGTGTTCCTTTCCCCTGTTAAACTGGATGGCAGATACTTTTGCGGACCGCTCCAATGATTTCCTCTTGGAGGCTGTTGCAACTTATTGTGCCTATACTTTTATGGATTGACTTTTTATCATGTTCGACCCTTGATGTGTCGAGCGGTGTCGTTTTTTCCCATTTTTTCATGGTTTTTTCCACCTGACGACATCTTGTTTCTTTTCGAACTTACACTTACCTTATATGGACTTATAGTTCATGCCCTTGGTTCCGTTCTTTCTAACTTGAACTCTGCGTTCTTGATAAGTGCGCCCCTAGTGGTTAGTAGTCCGATCAAAGGGGGATGTAGTGTGGGTTAACCACGCCCTATGTACAACGCTAAGTTAGCATAACCTCGATGGCTGTTAGAAAGCCAGCTTGCTGCTTCTGCTGATTTTGCACGCGACACTGTTGTTACATGTTATTCATTCGAGAACTGCTGACTCGACTTTGCTTCACATGAGAACCGTCTGTTGTTTAACATCCTTAACAGCGAGCAGTGACCTTGGTCTGTACACCGTGTAAGGAACGAGTCTAGGTCACTAGACGGGGCAGGTTGTTGTGTTCAGGTTGATCGTACCACTTTTTAGCCATAACATACATACAGCTGCCAATACCTGAAAGACGAGCCCTTTTTAGGGAGCTGCTAAACATGCACATCCCTCTGTCTGAAATCAATTTTGCTCCGCTCCGCTTGCAGCACACACGAGCATTATGAATGCTCTTGCTTGCTCGAAGGGGAGTGTTTGCCGTGGCTTGGCAGGAGCGGTAAAAGCTCCCACCAAACTACAGCAAACAGCTATGTCCCAGGGTTTGGCATCCCAGGACATAGTCGTGTGACCCCTCTACAACATATAACTTAGCCCCAAGGAGGTGGTGATCCCTGGGGCCAGGGATCCATGACAGACCCCATAAATTAATGTATTTCAGCCACAGTGAAGGGGTGGTACCCAGGGCTGCAGGGTGATTGCGTGCCCCTTCTTATTTTTGATTAATTGCCCCAGGTAGGTTGTAGTCCCAGGGCCCCTGCACTTCTAAATAAACATTTGTCCTTGGGAGGGGCAGTGCCCACGGCATGGGAATGCTGTGTGGGCACTCCTTCATACATAATAACAAATATCCTGGGGAGGTGGCAGTTCCCAGAGCTCAGATAAGCCCTAGGAGGGGGGCCCTGTGCACCACCTCCTATTTCTATGATATGCTCCCAGCAACTGACCCACCCGGGACACCTTCCTGTTTGCTAGTGGCCTACCACCTACTTGAATTCGGTGATAAACTGCAAGTGTTTTGCGACTCGCTATTATGAAGGGACGCCCTTGGCACGCCCCTTCCTAATAACAACTCGTAAACCCTATTATGTGAGTCAGTATTTGGTTACCAACTCGCACAATATGGTTTTACATACCACCTTCCTTTTTAGCGGTCACAAACGGGCCGATTTTCCATTTGAGAGCACTATAAACAGTTGTACATCTGGCCCATGAAGTATTTAGGATTACTGTTGATTTCATCTATATTCTTTCGTTTGATGTATTGCATGTCTTTTTTTACCTTCTCGTATTTTGCTTCCCTATTTCAGGTCTGCCGTATGCTTGGAATAGGGTATTTTATTGAATTGTCACTGATGAGACGATTGGTGAGGAATTGATAATTAAGTCATATTCTTCAATGATAAACTTCACTTTAATGTGTGTGGGGTTCATAATCGAAATGCATGTATTGTATTTGAACTTAGATTGGTTGGAGGTGAGAGCAGACCTGTCATGGCTGTTAGCCAAATTGCTTAATCCAGCGGTGGATATACTGCGGTGATCGCCACTTCAAATCACAGCCCAGAAATGTTGGAGACAAGGGGTGTCCAAAACAGAGGAAACTCCCAGGTATTCACCGGTTTTGCCCCTGATATGTTTACTGCACAGGGATCCTATCTCTATCTTTACATCTGAACAGCTATCAACTTGGTCCAGGGCGGGATTGGACACAGTGGGAGATCTTTAGCACCAGAATTCCCTTATCCCATTACAAGATTTAGTGGAACACAAAGGTCTCCCTTCTGGCCAATTCCTTCAATATGAAGCCCTAACACAGATGTTTAGGGAATTGTGGGGAAGGGGCAGGGAAGAGCCAACTACTCATCAAGTTATGCACTCCCTACTGACCCTGGAATCAGCGGGACACATAGTGAAATGGCTATATGTTCCTTATCAGAGGCAACCCAAAGCCCTCTAAAACGTTTGCGTCAATGTTGGGAACTGGTATTAGAGAAACGTCATGTCTAAATAATTAAATTGTGTGAATTTGAACCTCGTATTTCGAGAAACCATGTTGGGATAAGCTAGGACCCTGTTCCACTCTGCGTGAATTTGAACCTCGTATTTCAAGAAACCATTTTGGGGTAAGCCAGGAGCCTCTTTCACTCTGGAGTGGAACAGGGTCCTGGTTTACCCCAAAATGGTTTATTGAAATACGAGGTTCAAATTCACACAATTTAATTATTTACACATGACGTATATGACTCCCCATAGGCTTAATGTCGTGTATGGCAGGGAGGCCCGTAGTTGCCCCGGATGTAGTTACAAAGACACAGACTTTATGCATACGACATGGGCAAGTACTGACTTCGGTCTGGGAGGAAGTGATAGCAGCAGTGAGTAAGACACTAGGATGCGAGATCCATCCCACGATTGGGATCTGCCTACTGGGGCTCTTGCCTCGCCCACCCAAACGCAAAGTCAGAAACAGATTTATAGATCTGGCTCTAGTTCTTGTCAGAAGAAGAATAGCCATGGCCTGGGAGTCTACCACTGGCCCAGTGGTGAGTGCCTGGAAACAAGATGTTACACAGTGGGCTAGTGCAGAGGGGAGGGCTCAGGTTAGAGAAAAGTCAAGGTGTCCACATAGACGTCCAGAGCAAGAACAAAATTCAGACGACATTGATGGATACCCAACCGGGTCGTGGGCAAATGAAAACCCAATAGTTCAGGGATCAGTAGAGTGAGAGGACACACACTAAATAACACTGACTAGAGATGGAAGCAGCTTTTCCTGAGGTAGGCAATCAATAGGTCAGGTCTGAGATGGCTTACATGGGAGACAAATACACCCAGCGGGCTCCACTACAAGTAAGAAAGCATAGAGTACCTGGGGTAGCTGCTGGCTGATTAGAATTTCGCTCACCCTCTTCCCCTCTTCCACCACCTGACCAGTTCAACAGGTACCTAGATTGGGTTCTTTCCAGATCCTGGGAGCTAACACATGACCCAGCACATGTTTCTTCCTAGTTCTGTTTGCTAGGCACTATTAGGGAGACCTCCCTATTGGAGCCCCTATCTGAGATGGGCCACAACATAAACTGTTTATTGATACTCACAGTTAAGAGAAATTGAAGCAGAGTCCAGTTTCACCATATAAATGCACTAAACAAATTCCTGCTCTACACCTGTAGCATGAGACCCTCATATAGGCCCTGCCAGCCAGAATATAGGGATATGTCAAAATTGACCATTCTGTCTAAAAAACATTCACTAGATAACATAGGCCTCATGTCAACCTAGTAACATACATGTCCCCATGTAAAGAAGTTATAGCCCCCAGCTCACTGACATCTTGAAAAACAAAGATACCAAGCCCCACTGATCACAAATGTGCATTTCTGTTGTACACTGCGCAGTGAGCCAACACAGACACGAAAACATCCCTGAGCTAGAGGAACAACATGAGGCAAGGTGTGGGTGGAGGCCAGCTGGTACATTTTGTTGCTTCATATCTGATATTTGATATTTTTCTGCTTGCTTTTGGAGCTGTCCGCCATGTCAATGGTCGTCCAACAGGATGTGACAGTCCATGTCGCTGTCCAATGTGAGTGCTTCGGAGTGTCTCGGGGATCAGTGAAAGGTCATGAGGCCATGTGCAGTACCAAGCAGAAACAGATCTGGTGGCGTAAATGAATGCTAGTGCCTCCTGATCACAAACCCATCCACGTCCTCGTCCCCAGATGTGTGCTCTGCTCCACCTGTGGGTGTTGCAGTACCGGCTGCAGCACTGTGTGCCACTGACACATCCGGTGCCAGAGTGGATGCGGCTGCCGCACTTGGAGGCACTGACACACCAGGGGGCGGGGATGTGGATGGTGTGGGGGCAGCAGCATTCATCAGCGCCACGCTTTGTGGTGGCAATGCCATGGTGGAGGTTTGAAGGGCATGATAGATCACAGCTACATTTCGAAGAAGTACAGCGGTGGTTGCCATCCTTTCCGCCTCCATCCGCACCATGTCCTCCATGAGCTTTCGCATGTGTGCCAGCTCAGGGCTGGCATTGCTGTAGCCACTCTGAGTGGACAGCTGTTCTACTCTCCGCGTCATGACTCCAGCGATGTCAGTCAGTGCTCATTGGAGACAATGAGGCAAACATAGACACCCTAGGATGGCGTCCAATTTGGCAGCTATGATTCCGAAGCCCACCAGCACCTGCTCAGCCATCTCCCTCTGGCACTCCAGCACACGGCGTTGGAAGGCCATGTGTTGTTCCTGGGAGTCTTGGGAGCGGGCTAGGGCTGTGGGTGCCTCCTGCTGGGTGGTTTGGGTGGTGGGTGGGGTCTCATCAATGTAGCTGGGCAGCCCTCATCCTGGAGGTGAGTGGCGGATGAGGTCAATGATGTGTTGGATGGTTTGAGTGTCGATGCTGGCGTTGTCCTCTTCGTCATCAGTGAAGAGAGGCTGGGACTACTCTGCAGGAGGTGTTGACGATGCCCCTGTGATGTGAAGGGGAGATGGTGTGTTACAATGTGTCCACATGAATGTAGCCGCATGGTACATGTTGACATTCAGACAGCATGGCATTGTACATTGTGACAGTCTGTAGGTCTGGTCGAGGAGCCAGGGTCATTGTGGGTGTCTACTGTGCCCTGCTTGATTGTGCGTGTGTGCCATTGTGCCCATCTCCACCTGTCCCCCAGTACCTGGAGGTCACTCACCCTGTTGCGGTTGTGTTGTGTCCTGTCGAGCAGTGTCTGCTCCCTCGACTCCAGCCACAGTCTCCACACTGATGACTGCCGACACCAGCTCCTCCATGTCATCCAGCTCCAGCTGTGGCGCTGGGCCCCCACCTCTGTTCTGCGTTGCTGCCTTCTGGTTGGTGGAGAGTTTCTCCTTGGTCTTCCGAATGATGTCATTCCATCGCCTCTTGACCTTGTCCATTGTCCGCTTGTGCTCTCCGATGGCATTCACCTTGTCCACGATGTCCCGCCATATTTCAGTTTTGGTGCCCAATGACATGTTGGAGGTGATGAAGAGTTGTTGATGGTGCTTCATCACCTCCATGACTTTGATCCTGTTCGCCTGCAGACTGAACTTAGTCTTCCTCATCTTCTTGTCCTTGCCCTTCCTTGTCCACGAGGTCCCAGGCTGGTTGTCCGGGGTGCTTGTGGGGTTGCGCTCGTCCTCTGTGCCTGCCCTGGCTGCCTCCATGGTGCCTGGGTGTAGGTCAGTTTGGGTGTGGGTGTTTTTTCTGCTTTTATAGAGATTTTTCCCACCTGCTAGGTGTGTGTTGCAGGCCTGGCACTGCTTATCGCTGATTTCCTCATCGCGCTTTGGCCCATCGCAGGTTTTTTGGTGTCTTGGTTTGTGTTTTTATCTCCATCTAATTGGTCTTATGGCAGACATTGTCTGCGGTTTCGGCAGACTATCACATGCTTCCACCTTGTTATGAATCCCACCTTGTCACTGGGTTCTTTTCCCACGATGGGCTGCGATATTGAAAGTTGCGTTACGCTACTCTTGCGGTTGTTATCACACATTCTTGTGAATATACCCCTTTGTCTTTCTCTCTCGGTCTCTCATCCCCTCCCTTTTCCTTGCATAGATGTATCTTTTAAAGCTTATAGTATTGCATGGCATAGCTCGTTATTTGAGGTGTGTCTCTTAGACACTTGATCATCTACAATAGACTGTATGAAGCTATTTGATTGATTGAAACTGAGGTTTTTGACATTTTTCTTGTTTAAGCTTGTTCTTTAATAAAGTGCCACTCCAACTCCGTGCCTACGTTTCACACAAGTGTCTTATTATCTTTATCTCAAAAAAAGAGAGAGGGACCCAAACACCAAAGGAGAAGGGTACCAAAATAGACCTCAGTCACAAAGAACCCCCTTTGGGTGAATACGCACAGAAAAGAATACTCACAGTAGGAACCTTATTTCACCAACACAAAGACAATAAACATAGGAATTAAGAAGTCAAGTAATCAAATGGCGTCCAATATACAATGCAGATTTATTCTGTCCAAATTTATTAAATAAATTCTAAAATAATTATTTATTAAAAAGCACATATGTTAAAAATTACAGTACCTATCTAAATTCATCATAAAACAATAATTTAAAAACCATGCAGGTAAGGCATACAATTCACTAAATTAAAATAAATCACAAATAGGCAAATTGTATATTCGTAGTAGCAACAATAAGAATTGGGAGAACAAGCAGGAAAATGTTTCCCAGTCACAGAAAGAACCACTAAATCTTGCACAGATCAGTTGTTATATCATGAGAAATTCCTTTAAAACTTTTTTTTTGACAATAACAGTTGTATACATAGATTAATAGTAGGCTTCCCTTGTCAGTGCATCGACTCGTTTCGGTGGGCACTATAATTTGGCCATCACCTTCTTCAGGAAAAACACACATTAGCTCCCAGTTTATAAGTCAACTTCTGTTATAGAGTGAAGAAAATACCAAAATACAATTAGACATAGCCATTGATCCTTCACCTCCCCATCCCCATGCATCATCCACAAACTGGTGACAACATAGGATTCCTCATTCATACACAGACAAAACTAAACTCATATATACATCAATACCTCAATAGTGTCCAAATGACACTGTGGTATCAGAAAAGCAAGTACCTTAATAATTTCCATGAAATTGGACTATATCAGCCACAATTTGATCCTGAAAGGAGTGTTCCTCTTTCTCTCACGCCTACAAATATCTGTAATGATATGACCTATGGTGCTCATCCAACTTATATTGTTATAGCATTTCTGTTATTACACCACTGCTCAAGCCAGTTTGACATCTTTGGACAAGTTACCTTAAATATTATGTCAGCACTGTGTAGTAATGTAGTCCAGACAGGTTGAGGTATTTCAAGAGGATTTATTGTAAGATGTTAAGTATCCTGGAATAAGCCCCACCAGGAGCAGCCAGCAGGCAGCTCAGCCCCATCACAACTGTGGTTTATCTTCAACCAGCACCCAACATTCCGAAGTACATCATAGTGCAGAAGCATTCCACTAGAAGGGCATTGAGTGGGTAAAAGCAAACATAGAAATATGCAATAGATAGAATACAACATACCTCCTTTCCTTCCACAACAGAAAACTAAACATAGAAACATAGAAACACCTGAAGGAGAAAGCGTACCAATCATTACCCTCTACCACACCCACTGGCCAGACAGATGCGACAGAAGCCAATGCACAGCATGCAGAAAAACACAGAAAAGAAATGATAGAATAAAATCAGACACATTCCTTCTCTGAGAACACAATGCAATACAGAATGCAGAAAATAGAACAATAAAACATGAGAAGTGAAACCGAAAAAGTACAAACACAAAAATAAGGCACTATTAGTCCATCATCAAACCAACACATAAAAGGAACAAAAAGAATAGTTAGACTGGGAGGATAGGTACTCTTCTTCCCTTCTCCAACGAACACAAAAGGAACAGGAAGAAAGAAAGACTTAGAGAAAACCACCTAAAGGTACAAACACAAATAAGTACTCTTATTCCCTTCTTCATTCAACGAGAAAGAGAGTAGAAAGATATAAAACAGAGAGGCAGAAGAAAAAACAAAAGATCCTTCACACCGCCCTGTGAAACAGCATTAAAAAATTAGATTGAATATTATTGAACATTTGAAAGAGATATAACCCATACAGAGACAACCTCGTAATATGGCTACACATTGAAAAAGCGCGGCTCGATAGAAATTCCACTGAAACCTTGAGAGGGATAAACCCCAAATCGACAACCTCGAAAACATTTAAAAACATTGAATAGTTGCAAAGAAATAACCCAAATTGACAACCTCAAAAGGTCACAAATTGAAAAACATTGAAATATTGACCCTTTACAACTAGAATACATGCAAATTGATAAATCGATAGAGACACACATTTCTTACCAAGAAATACTGGACGCATGCATATACCTTGAAAATTGAGTACATAAATTGATATGTGCAATTCCTACAGAAAATGCTGCACGCATGTTAACGTTTACTATGCAAACTCTGTACAAGGAACTTTCCATGCACAAAATTGAAAACTAGAGAAAAATTGAGAAATTGAAATTTTGATAACCTGCAAACCTGCAAACTGTAAATGGAATGTAACACAGTGCGTTTACATATCACAGTGAACCTGCAAGCAGATTGATACATTTGAAAAATATTGAAAAATCGATTTGTTGAGAGCATAACACTAGGGTCATAAAAAAAAAACAAAAAAAACACCCCATTAACTAAAATAGAAATCTGAATCTAGACCTGTGATCAATAGCTTAAATATGCACCCAAAAGACATTGAAATACAACAACACGCTCCTTAGTTGAGATAGAGCTGGAGCTGTCTTATTGGAAGCAAAAAAAAGAAAACAATTGAAATTAAGCATATTGAACGAACAAAACTTGCAGCTTCGTGATGCACTAGATGGTCAAACTGACAATCTCATACAACTCCATAAGTATTGACACAAGGCATACAAAAAACAACCACAAGATGGCAGTATTATGAAGAAAGAAAAAACCTAACTCGACTCGTTTGTGCTCGTTTCTGTTTTCATGTAGATTCCTGAAATCGATAAGTCTCTGTGTTCACAGATAATACCATTGAAAAAAAAAAAACATGTTCCGTGCACAGATTCAAAAATAGGTAGTGTTGGCTACCAAAATTATAAAACACAGAGTTATGCTTAGTTGAGCATGCGCTCGTTTCCCTGTAAGTTTTGAAAGATGACGCCAAATTGAGACGGGCATTAACAAGAATGATGGGCAAAACCACAGCATAAACCTCGATCAGGAGATACACCCATACAGAGACAACCTAAAAAAAAAACGTTCCCCAACCTTTATGCGAGTGTTCTCAGACCTCCATAGGATGTCTCCGGACTCCAACATTTTTTTTTTACCGTAATCTTCCCTGACCTCGATGCGATGTCTCCTTAGGTGGGTTTGAAAAGATTGGAAAATACATGGAAAGAACTGATGATACAGCTCAAAACAAGAGATGGCGGCACGCATACTGACGTCGTGCCGGATGGCTGGAGGCACTATCATGCACCAAAACATTCAGAGCACCCAGGAGAAGCAATCGTCACAGAAGATCGATGACAGGCTCGTAGGAAGTACACTTTGAGATTCGACGACGTCATCAGTCTAAAAACGACAGCGTCGAAGAAGGATCGCCCAGCTGACAAAAGGATCGCCCAACTGACAAACGGTGAGTGAGGCCACGCACATACAGATAGAGGCAGATCAGCAATTGACTCACTGTAAATAGATGAATTCGAGTACAAAAACTCTAAATTCCGATTTTCTTCGTAACAACACAGGATGGCATCAGCTGGGCAGTGAGTTACTTGTTTCTGGAGTGCTTCCGATTTTCTTGAATAATTTCTTGGAGTTTCATACGTTCGTGACAGCAGCTTGGTTAATTATATACATCTATTCTCACAAGCATTAATTGAATGGTTTTTCTGTCTTGAATTAATTAGCACGTTACTGTGGACAGCTTTCATTAGTCTGTAATATCTTGGCAAACGCTCGGCTGTATTTCTTGGAGTTGGTGAAACACAGTTATTTATAATTTGATAATTCGTTTTGCGCTGGAACCAAGCTTGTGAAGTGGGATCTGGCACATCCACAGCAGTTTGAAGATACAGCATAGATTGTAGAAATAAATCTCTGCTTTAACTTCCCTCTTGAAATAGTTGGATAGTTGAAAAAGTGAAAATATTCTTTGAAGTTGAAGTTGTTGATGAAATATTGAAAAAGAATCTGGCATGTGCAGGTTGGGGCGACCGGTGTGATGGTCACTGGTGGGGCTCTGAAGCCAGAGTCTTTGCTTGATATTTGATGAGGTTTGAATCTCTTGCCTTCTTGAAACTTGACTTCTTTAGTTGCCTTCTTGAAACTTGAATTCCATTAGTTGCCAACGTAGGTAAGATCAACTCGTCGCCAAAAATATGTAGTAATGTAGTCCAGACAGGTTGAGGTATTTCAAGAGGATTTATTGTAAGATGTTAAGTATCCTGGAATAAGCCCCACCAGGAGCAGCCAGCAGGCAGCTCAGCCCCATCACAACTGTGGTTTATCTTCAACCAGCACCCAACATTCCGAAGTACATCATAGTGCAGAAGCATTCCACTAGAAGGGCATTGAGTGGGTAAAAGCAAACATAGAAATATGCAATAGATAGAATACAACACACTGATACCAGAGCGTGGCTCGCTTCTGGGTTCCACATAAAAACAATTACGGTCTGATCCGTAGTGTTCAAGGGTATCCAGTGCCTATTAACAAAGGGAAAGTAGTCCTCACTATTCATGCCCATAGAAAAGAAGCTAATTTCTTTAACTTCAAACACCCTATACTTATTAGTTTACCTTCAAATTCTCAGCAAAAATTAAAAGCAGTTCCGGATTGTATCATTTCTAAAGTCCAGCCTGCCTTGAATTCCTATTATAAAAGAGAACAGTCCTTATTCCCCATATCTCATCCAACGAGGTGCGCTATTCCTCCTTAAAGCACCCCACATTAGTATGTTACCTTCAAGTCTTGGAAATCTTGTAAATCACACCCACTTTATAGAGACATGATCACTTGGGCATTTTGAGTATCACAGTCCCATTTCGGTATCTACAATGAAAATAACAGATGCTGAATGAACCAAACTCGGTCGGAGGGCATGAGTACTCGTAAAGTACAAATAAAAAAAAAAATCTCCACTGAGCCCATACGGATCTCTACGCAGTCAATCAGTATCCCCAGCGGGACATAGGTCTCCAAAAGCGAACCCACAGAATTGCCCACAGTTATAAACATGCTAAAGTAAAAACAAATCGCAAGCTTTCCCATTTCACAGAACATGCTAAACAATTCACTCACTAATAAGTAGCCCCACCCAATTTCAAATAACAGTAATTTTATTTTAAAACATCACATCTCTATAAATAGGCTCTCCTATTTAACTCATTAAAACTTGACTAACATATTGTTCCTTGATCAGCACCTGCACTCTTATCACATCAATTTGTCTGTGTGCTTGCCACTCTCATAATAGATCCTCCCACTTGACTATTTAGTCAAGTGGTAGCCTGAGGGGGGAGGAGGGATTTCTCCTTCCCTCTTGCCAGCCACAACACTGTCCGTCTCCCCTATGCACCTTGTTTACACGTTATGAACAATAACTACCAGCACACAATTAATTTCATTCTCCATTAAGTACATGGTAGAGCAGCTGCGCTGTTCAATGCAAATGCTGACCGTATAACCCCATTCACTGAATATCAGAGTGACATTCTATCTATCGCTTGGGACACCCTAAGGGTAACTTTCACACCAACAACAGAAGTTCAACTGTCTATACTCAATTTAGTTGAATTACCACCCCCAGGCAAGATCCACAGCCATCCCCAGCTGCTCCCTGATACTACTTGCCCAGATCTGATTTGGCCGAATTATTCATCTGACTCTTCCACTAACCAGACCACACGCCCGCACCCTCTTTATACTCAACAGTTTCTCCAGTGGCATCCTCAGAGGAGGCCAACACTCCAGATATTATCCTCCCAGCCTCACCCACATCGTCCACATCCAGCTCTAGTAGTACAATATACCAAGCAGACTCTCAGGAAAACCATTCACCACTCTTAAGAGCCCTCCTACGGGATCACTCACAGATTTGGAACACATGCCTGCTCTACAGGCACACTGCACTACTCCAGATAACTCTAGGGAATGAGCGAAGCATCAGAAAACTACACAGCACCACAAATTGTTGCGTACCTGGTTAACAACCATGTCATAGGCCTTTCAGAAGGTCATCCATCTGTCATTACAGCAACACCCTTAACATGCGCTGTCCTACTCACTGTTTCAAGTTTTAGGTATTGACTACACCCAAGCACAACAACTAAGGCTAACGATAGAACCCACCTACGCTTTCCAATTACACCAGAGAACAGCCTTATAAATAACAGTAAATATGGCTACACCATTGCAACATGTCCTCAAAACTTCACAGGCCAAGAACAACGCATAATTAAGCATTGTAGAGAGCTCCATAGACTCACAAAGAATCCGACTCACCCCTGGCCACCAAAAGGTACGTTTGATCGCGCTACACTAAATCATGCCACTACTTCCTTAGAAGCTAAATACTCCAGCAGCAAACTACAGAAATGCAAAGATACCCTAGCACTATGGCGTATCTTCAAAGCAAACACTGAACCCGTTCTACCCACCACCCCACCACCATATCATGTAAGTGGCATGAACCCCCTTGAACTACTGGAAAACTCTGTCACCCTTCTCGAAAATTTAGACTTGACCCCTACTACTAATGACCTACCAGCTGTTGGTTCCGTCCCAATACCAGATGACAATTCTTCCTCACAACAGCCCCCATTGGACAGTGGCATAATGAACACAGTTCCAACACCGCGATCTCTTGCCAGCCCCAGCCCAATGATAGAAGATGTAGTACCAGGATTGTCAGGCCAGATAGATGCACATTTCACACAGAAGCTTACACCAGTACCAAATACTGCACAACAACAGCAAGAGGAGGATGAAGACTCTGACACTGCCTTTCACACATCATCTTACTGCTCACACACTAGATCCAACCCCTTTCTTAATGACGACCAGCTACAACTTCCAAGGCCAGCTGCCATACCGCAGCACCAAACTCCAGCCTATTCTGGATCTTCCAATTACAAACCAGCAGTGTAGGGACAGAGACAGCAATCCCCTGCGAAATTCGACCAAGCACATTTTAGCGAATGGAGAACATGCCCAGCCCCAACATGCCCCAACTTAAGCAAGAGCATAGACAGTGACCCCCACACGGACCTAATACACAGGAGTCAGTCACCCAGCCCTACAGGCCAGGCTAAAGCTTTCCGGCACCTGTCAATGAAAGTAGAGCAAATGAAGGACACATTCGCTGGCCTGCTCAGTAACACAGACTTTTTAGCACCATCACAACCATCAAAACAGGTAGGAACAAACAACTCGTCACCACAAGGGAGACCACAGACACCCGCCCCTGGGGGAAATGAGGGGGTTGCAATATCACACAGTACTGAGGCCCCCGTCTTTCTGAAGCTGATGCTTCCGGAATGACCCAGACAGCGGCAGCAAGCACCTCTGCAGGCATTGCCACCAGCACCAACATATACATTTCACTCACCACCTAGGCCCACATATACTTTCATGCACACAGCAACGAATGGGGAGCTCCAAAATGCAGGAGACCCAGCAACAAGAAGAAAGATTAGACAAACAGAGGTAGAGCGACTACAAATATTGGGAACGCAAGGTCGGCCAGATGACATTTCATATGATGTTTCAGGTACAGCCTCTCTGCGTAATACTAGGTTGAAAAACATACGCAACATGTATCTCAGTAGACAGTATGCACCACAGAGTAATGACCTAACACCAAATAAAATAGTTACACTTGGGGAAGATTCAGACTTCTATGTCAAACTCTTCACAGACGACTTGGCAGGCTGGACAGAGAGTCTGGCACCACAAATGATCCCATGGCCACAAAGAGGGTCCTTTGAACCACAATAAATGGCCATAGCAGAACATTGAGAGCCTGCTCACCTCCCTGATCGGAGAAGAAGCAAAAGACATTTTAAAAAGCGTCCATTGCAAAATAACACTCACTGGGACAGAACACGATGGTGTTGCATTTAACAAAATACAACCCTTTGTATGGTCCCTCTTGCGCCTCAAATTCCCTGACGTTCCAGACATAGGGTCCCTAATGACACAAATAATGCAACAGAATGAGGATCCCGACAAGTACATTTCCAGAATTAAAGAAAAATGGCATCAGGAGTTGGGAGAAACTGGAATGCAACTGGAGGGAACTGTAGATTTTTCTACCACACAGTAAAGAAGGGACTGCCCACTGAAGTACAGGAAAGGTTAAATGGGACTGTGTCAATGGAATGCAAGCTATGGCCTGAAATACAAGACCATATCATTCATTTCTGCAAAACGAAGCAAGAACAGGACAGGAATAGACAGTTGGCTATAGAAAATGCAGCCCCGAAGTTAGTACAGCAGAAACTTAATAAGAAAAAAGACACACCAGATACAGTCATGTTAGTGAAGCCAGTCAACCAGAAGACTGCAGTTGCAGGCTTTCCCCAGGTTCCAATGAATGCATTGGCAGGCAACACACAAGGATCCGCACCATACATGCAAGCACAGCCCATGTACAACACTGAACAGCAGCCATACTATAATAACAGACAAAACACAGCAAGGAGCACAGGGATGCAGGGTAGAGGTAGAGGAATGGGACAAAAGAGATTCACATCACAGCCAGGATGGCCCATCTGCTTTTATTGTCAAAAACAGGACCACCTGCAGATAGAGTGTCACACTAGAATGCAGCATGGGGGTCAACAAGTCATGGGGCCTGCACAGCGAACACCCCCGCAATTCCAACAACAACAGCAGATGGAGCCACATCCACTTCAGCCCCAAGTACTGTACTCCTACCTCCACCAGTACAACAGCAGCATATGGAGCAACAAGTGCCACTTCAAGCACCTGCAGTAGCCCAACTGCAAACACCAGTTCAGCAGATACAGATTCCAATGCAGCAACAACAAGCATCTGTATATCAGGTGATGCCCCAAGCACAAACTCCTGTGCCCCAGGGGGCACAGTGATTTCATCCAGCAACCCATTTGCACAGGGCACCATCCAGCAATATCAAGCAGGAAGATACACTGGTTAGGACAGCCCACAGACAACTCGTGTGTGCCCAGGTTTATTGTGCACAATGAATGTTGAACAGGACCCCATTGTCTTTGTCATGATAAACAATAAAACTTACAGCTTTCTCATTGACACATGCACTACTTACTCCTGTATTATGGGAGGAACACTGCCCATTTCAGATCAGATAGCAGACACACAGGGATTCTCTGGGGCAATAGCAAGGGTCCCTTTCACTAAGCCAGTACCCATAGAGATAGGAGGTCACTTGGTGGAACATAAATTGCTCTACTCACCACAGTCTCCTGTGAATCTCCTAGGGTGTGACCTCATGACAAAATTAAATATGGCAATACACTTTGATGAAAAAGGTACTATGATCTACTCCATACCAGGCACACCCTTGGCTAGGACCATGGCAGTCACTGTGGACTGTTCATTGAACAATCAGATAAGAGCCCGTCCAGTGGATGAGCATGCCTTTTTTGCCGCAATACACACCATCGTCGCCACCACTCCAGAACTGAAGGGCCGCACTGTTCAATTACCCAAAGATTTCCTTTTCAGACCCCAAGTGCCGGCCTCACAAATATCTGATAAACATATGATCCTAGATATACACTGCCTTGAGATAACGCCTACATACGGGGCCTTCCAAGCATTTGATGCTAATGCTCATACTTGGGCCTGCGTCATTTTCATTCAACCAGGAGGATTAGTCAGGGATATTGCAGATGATCAGCTATTCGGACCCCTGAACATTATTCAAAAAGTGAGATTGTCTATGAAAATGCAGTACCCCTCTCAGTGACAATGGAAATAAGAACACCTACTATTCCCAAACAATTTGACTCCATACGTGAAGCAGATTTAGCTCAGGTTCCAGCAAATATTTGGAATACTGGCCCAAATGATGTGGGCTTCATTCACTCTGCTGCCCCATTCAGAATAACATTGAAAACAGGAGCCATTCTACCAAGAGTTCGGCAATATCCTTCATCTAAGGAAGCAGAGGAGGGTATTGCCCCCACCATACAAGAATTACTGGATCAGAGAGTAATATACCCCTGTATATCACCTTGCAACATCTCTCTGTTTCCTGTGGGGAAAGGTAAGACTAATCAATGGCGTTTGGATCATGATCTGCATCCCCTTAACAACGTTGGTGTCTGTAATTCTCACAAATATTCCTCCTGGCGCTCAGTACTTTTCTGTCCCATCACACCCTGATAGCCAATACCAGCTCGCATTTACATTCCGGAATATTCAAATGACATACCGAAGGTTAGCACAAGGCTATTGTGGGTCCCCCAGCGACTTTAACAGAGTTGTCAAAGCTGATTTGTCTAATTTTCAATGTGACAGCACCCTGCTGCAATATGTCGGCAACATATTGCTCTGCAGTCCTACAGAGCAACAATGCAGAAAGGATACAATTGCACTGCTCACAACATTAGCACAAAGAGGATACAAGGTAGATAAAAAAAAAGGTTCAATACTGTCAGAAAGAAGTGCACTACCTTGGCCCATTGCTATCAGCATCAGGAAGATGAGTCACACCAGACAGAGTTGAGGCAATAAAATGCACCCCTGAACCTCAAACAGTCAAGGATATGCAGAAATTCCTAGGATTAGTGAATTATGTTCGTCAGTGGGTCTTTGATTTCTCAACAATCACTGCCCCTTTGCTGAAAGCAGTTAAAATGGACAAAGACAGACATAATAAGTTAGATTGGACATCTGAGATGAGAACAGCCTTCACACAGTTAAAAGATGAAATAACAAATGCACCATTGTTATGGTCCCCTGACTACACCAAGTAATTCTACCTATTCACTCACTGCGACGGCCAAGTTATGACTGCAGTGCTTACCCAAAAATATCCCATGGGCCACAAGCCCATTGTCTACTTCAGTGGCATGCTGGATTCTGTAATGAAAGGTCACTAACCGTGTGAACAAGCTCTAGCTGCAGCAGCATTCGCTGTTGAGAAAAGTACCCAATAGTCATGGGATCCCCGTTAAATGTGTACACTGAACATGCCGTCTTTGCCATAATACAGAAAGCCAAGACAACACTAACTATACAAGAGTATCAGGCTACGAAGCCGTGCTATCATTCCCTTCTCTGAAAGTTGTCAAATGCCACACAGTAAACCCTGCCACGTTCTTTGCCCACCCCATTGCCACCTCAGATGATGACCCTCATGATTGTGACACATATTCAACAGATGAGTCAGGAGTAGCAAAAGAGGACCCATTGCCTGACAGTACCGTATATTTTGTTGATGGGTCTTCCATCATTGATCAAGAAACAGGGATCAGGTATACAGGAGCTGCAGTAGTTAGAGCACAACAAAATGACTCCTCTGACTCCCTAGGCATTGTACAACAGATATTACCTTCACATTATTCAGCCCAAGCAGCTGAGCTAGTGGCATTGATTGCCGCCTTAAAAATTGGGGCTGATGACCGCATCACCGATTCTGGGTATGTCACAATGACGACACACTCCAGCATTCTGCGCAGGAAAAGGTGTGGATTTCTCAAACCCGATGGTACGCCTGTCATCCACAAGCAGTTATTAGAGGAACTCATAGATGCACTTACACTGCCAGCTGAGGTAGCTGTAGTTAAATGTGCAGCACACACAAATGGCCAAGACTTTGGGGCAGATTTATAATAACTGGAGCATCCCTGCATATCAGCAGTGATGCGCCAGTTATTATGCGCCACAGCTCCGCCACCATGGATGCGCCGCATTTACAATGCGGCGCACCATGGGGCAAAAACGGCACAGATGCGTGACGCATCTGTGCCGTAAAAGTGGCGCATTGCTGGAGTTGCGTCGCAAGCGCGACGCAGTTCCAGCAATGCTTTGGGGGACCTATCTTCACAATGCTGCGTCAATCCTTACGCCTGCTTCAAGCAGGCGCAGGGTTTTGACGCAGCATGGGCTCAAAAGTGACTGAGTGAAATCTTGTAGATTTCACTCAGCCACTTTTAGGAGGCGTTCCTGCGACGGAACGCCCCGCCCTGCACAGGTACGCCTACTGCTGGCGCAGGGCTTTACAACGTGACGCATCTCCCAGATGCGTCACGTTGTAAATACCCCGCAGCATGGCGCAGGATTTGCGCCGCCGCTGCGTCACAAAAGTGACGCAACGGCAGCGTAAATGAGGCGCAAGGGCCTCATAAATCTGCCCCTTTGTCTCTAGAGGTAACGCTCTGGCAGACTGGGCAGCTAAACCCGCAGCCAGAGGAGCCCAAGCTGCAGCAACACCAGAAGTTCAGCACGCCCCTATCCTGCTTCACCAAAACGTACCTACAACAGAGCAAAAAGATAGAGATGAAGACACTCCCGACCTAAAATATCCATACACTATTGACAGTACACAACAATATGATCATATTGCACAATTACATCTCAGAGAAATACAAGAAAGCACAACAGATCAAGAGAAAGAGTTATGGAAGAAGAGGGGAGTACAACAAGATCCTGCTGATTTTATTTATCGACAGACAATGACAGGAAAACCTGCCATGCTACAGGCCTTATTGCAAGTGGCGTTAGATCAATTACACCACCCCACAAATGTTTCTCGAGATAATATGTCCACAATCCTACAGACAGACTCATTCATTCCCAATGCCCATGAACTAATACAACTTTTTGTCAATAAATGCCTCATCTGTCAACAGTACTCACCAAACCCCACTATGAAAAGTGTAGCCTCCACAATACCAAAACCTGAAGGCCCGTTTAAAGAACTCCACATTGATTATGTTGACATGATTGATCGCTGGCAAAATTATCGATATCTCATTGTGGTAGTATGCCCATTCTCACGCTGGATCAAAGCTGGACCATATATACACTGCGATGAAAAAGAAGCAGCTAACTTCCTGCTCCGTGAAGTCATTTCAAGCTGGGGTTTGCCCGACGCGATCCGTGCAAACAACGGAACCCATTTTTCAAATGCCATCTTTTTCTTCCTGACAACAATGTTAGGTATCAAACACAAGTTGGCATCAGCATATCACCTACAAAGCATTGGCATTGGTGAGCGCCATAATGGCCTGCTCAAAGGTAAAATAAGCAAGATAAGTGCCACAATTGGAAAGAAATGGGTCTATTGCCTACCAATTGCCCTCTTTGCACTTAGAAACTATCCAAGTACCGATCACCATCTCACACCCCTTCAGCTTGTCGACGGACGATCCATAAATATAGTAGTCCCATCCACTAGGCCCAAAACAGATAACGAAACATCATCCGAGATTGTTAAAGCTGAATTATATGATTATTTGTGTGCACTAACACGTGCTGCGCAGTTCCTTTCTACTCAGGAAGGAGAAGGGCCCCATCAATCCTGAGCTCCAACCAATTTGTCCTGGAACTTTGCTATTTGTCTGGAAAACTGTCCAATGTTGGAAGAATCCAAAGTTTGAGGGTCCCTAAGAAGTAATCGACTCTTCGCCTACACCAGTTCGCATGGCCGAAAGGAAGTCATGGATTCACCGCAGCGACATCAGGATCGATCCTGCACATCCGCAGAACCAGACAATGGACTAGAGGGAAACAACATGCTGCTGTTACCACTGAACGAGAACAACATGTACCCCTTCACTATCAAAGAAGAAGAAGACAACAGTCGCGTGGCGATCCATGAGTGCAGCCGTTGCGATGCAAAGCTATGTATTTTTGTTCTATTATTCTGTATTATTGTTGGAGTGGCACTGGCAGTATTTAAGTGGCACACTGTTGTTTTTTATTGTATCAACATAAAGGCTTGTATTTCACAAACTGAATCTGCCAACACCACCATGTTTCTTGCAACACCACCCCCTGTACCAGCAGCCACCCATGTTGGAAAAGGCCCTCTTGGCAACACATTTGGTCCAAAGCCCACTGACAGCAACATTAGCAGCACACACACCAGCATGCGCCATAGGTCCCCGACCCCTTCCCCGGTTGAAAACAATACATAATGGGACAGTACCGTTAATATCACAATACGCCCACCACTGCTGTCCCGCCTACGCAATTCCTGTCGACACAATTCCCGCAGACACAGAGCAGCCCAGCATATTCATGACATGCAAAGGGCTGTCATCTACTCTATTTTAGGAGAACACATACCACCACAAAGTTCTGACGAGTCATTAAGGGACCATGGGGTCTATAACTCCCTATTAGGTAACTCATATGACAGCAGTTGGAAAGAAGGTAACAAACGAGTCCTGCAGTTGGAAAGAAGGTAACAAACGAGTCCTGCTATCTGTGTTCACTTCATATACTCCTCATTCAGTAGGTGCAGATAGACTGATTTTTCCTAGAGAAGTCCCACCACGCACTGCCAAATGCCTTTTACATTTGTACCTCTATCGCCTACAAGGAGAAGTACAGACCATTTCAGCTGATATTTCTACTACATATGTGAACACCACAGAATGGGACTACATCTACACCAAACGCAAGGTTATCACCGACACAACAGACTTTGAGAAGGTAATGTACAGAACAGGAATATATGACATGGACCCTAAGGCAGCTGCCATTAGGAGGCGTGGATACATCATAGTATCATAACCTGTGGCATTATGCGATCCAACAATACCCCATGGCCACCCATGCCCATGCCAAAATAGGACT
The DNA here is from genome assembly GCF_964204655.1 of Triturus cristatus. Taxonomy (NCBI): domain Eukaryota; kingdom Metazoa; phylum Chordata; class Amphibia; order Caudata; family Salamandridae; genus Triturus; species Triturus cristatus. Next base: position 902,489,002 of record NC_140584.1, read on the forward strand.
GTGCTGCATCTATGGGCGCAAGTTTATTCCAATAAGAGGTGGTATAGTCCCGGCTACGTGGAGTGCAAAGCAGCATCCTTAGGGCCCCCTTGGATAGACTCAGATTATGAAGAAGGGATTGACTGGGAGGTTGAGGATGACTGTGAACAGATATGGGCTCAGGAAAGTGGAAGATATACCTGCAGTGGGGAGACAATGTCTAAACGTAAAAAAGCATTCAAACTAAAGTCACCTCTTCTTTGTTTCCTAGGAAATGGCACTATACCTGTTGGGCGCAACACGGGATGCAACAGCACTATTTTTAATTCTGATAGGCAGTGGGGCACCTCCAGTCTAATGGACTACTGCTGGGCTTGCAAAGAACGCCTCTATCTCCAACAGACTTTGCACCTTCTTGAAACTGCATGAAGTTCACCTGGTCGTTCCAGCAGCCAATGTCTCCCACATCCATTCACACCCGATGACTGGTGACGTCACCTTCCTCCATCGACACCGACGAACAGCTCAATATTTTGCCAACGATCCCTAGAATAAAATTCCTGAAGAAGTCCTACTATTCAACGATGCACAAACATTCTTCGGGGGCCTTTTTCCATTGTTTCAGACAACAGCGAATGCACAATGGCTCCAGGTGACCCGCTATGAGGCTATGAAGGCCTTCACCAGTATTAGGGACGGACTAAATGCTATCAAGGAAGAACTACTCCCCCTGAGGCTTATGGTTCTAGAACACCCCTATGTTCTAGATATGTTAACAGCAATGGAAGGTGGAGTATGTCACAAGATCGAAAAGAGCTGGTGCATGTTCGTGCCAGTAAACAATGCGGAGAATGGTTTCATCACAAAGGCCATTGAGGACTTGACAAACTTAGGGAAGAAAATGGCTGAAGAAGGAGGGGCCCCAGCAGACATAGCAACGGACTGGTTAAATTTCAGCTGGATGCCCTCATGGCTGTCTGCCTTCCTAAAAATGATTGCGCCAATAATAGGAGTGTTGTTGCTGCTGTGCTGTGCCTTACAGATAGTGTGTCACTGTGTAAAAAGATTCAGCACTAAAGTAGTAGGAATGAATTATGCAAAGACAGGGATTTACAGGAAGGCAATACATGAGGACCGTGCACAAGGGGATGGGAATGGGCTGACACAATTAGAAATAGTCGAACTTACAACACCTGCCTCCCACTTATTGCAGACCACCACTGAATTAAACATACCTACCGCTCCCCCAATTTTCCCTGGTGGACACACAATAAGAGAAAATCCTGTCATTGATCAATATGAATGTCTAGCTGACAGGCTTGAAGGAGAATATGTAGAATCAAGAGCACAACTACATGACCAATACAAGTGCTCCTACATTAATGATACACCTTGGATGCCCCAATTGGATGAAGGGCCAGCCAAATACACTGTAAGAGTTTTGTTCAAAAATGAGCAAGAGGAGGGATATGAAGCAGGGTCCTGTTTTACCATATAAATGCCCTAAACAAATTCCTGCCCTACACCTGTATCACGAGACCCTCATATAGGCGCTGCCAGCCAGAATATAGGGATATGTTAAAATTGACCATTCTGTCTAAAAAACATTCACTAGATACCATAGGCCTCACGTCCACCTAGGAACATACACGTCCCCATGTAAAAAGTTATAGGCCCCAGCTCACTGTCATCCTGAAAAACAAAGATACCAAGCCCCACTGGTCACAAATGTGCATTTCTGTTGTACACTGCGCAGTGAGACAACACAGACATGAAAACATTCCTGAGCTAGAGGAACATCATGAGGCAAGACGTGGGTGGAGGCCAGCTGGTACATTTTGTTGCTTCATATCTGATATTTGATGTTTTTCTGCTTGCTTTCGAAACTACGAAAGCAACATGCCATAAGAACATAACCAGTGACCTTTATAAAAGTTCTGCTTTTCTTAAAAGTTTCCGAGAAGTAATGCAAACTGTTTATGATAAATGTCCAATTTCTTCATGATCTACGGTCAAGCATCAGTTGCCCCTTCGATAACACCTTTTGCACCATGGTGTCACTGCTGCATTTTTTATGTTTTGACGAAGTAACTGAAGGCTTGCGGTCATGAGTACCTATCAATGTTCTGACCTCCTTGGTCCGCATTAAACCAATATAAAAAATGTGCTCCACAGCTCATGCGCCGACCACCTTTCGCAGCATCTAGCACGCGTTGGTGTTCCTGGTCGACCGCGCTCTATCTTGAGGTTGTAGGGTTCATAATAGATTGAAAATCTTTGTCTTTCTCTCTCGGTCTCTCATCCCCTCCCTTTTCCCTGCATAGATGTATTTTTTAAAGCTTATAGTATTGCATGGTATAGCTTGTTATTTGAGGTGTGTCTTTTAGACACTTGATTATACTGTATGAAGCTATTTGATTGATTGAAACAGTGGTTTTTGACATTTTCCTTTGTTTAAGCTTGGTCTTTAATAAAGTGCCACTCCAACTCAGTGCCTACATTTCACACAAGTGTCTTATTATCTTTAGACAGCAGCACCCCTGCTCAAATTAAGCTGGGTGATAAAAACACCCTGCTTCAAAATACATACGACAGACTAAAGGACTAAATTGTATAAAATGCTGTATCCCAGAAATTCCAGCTGTACTGGCAGGTTGAGTAGCTTGATGTCACGAGGCGTATGTACCTACAAATGTGTCTACTTGCAATGTGAAGACATTGATTGTATTACAAAGCAATGTTTCCTACCATAAAAGATGCCATACTTTAGTAATGGATGTAAATGGCTTAATGTAATTTTGATGAATGCCATTAAAAATATGTTGACAAAAACAAAATCCTCCCAGGTACTTTAAATTGCATTTTTAAGGAGTTCTTTTGCTAAGCACAAAGATAAGCATGATCCTTGATCAGCATGTGATCATTAATGAAGAATAATGCAAAAGGGACTTTTGTAGAATGTGCATAATAATCACAATCTAGAGAATGTTTACAAAAAGCACAAAAGGCACTTTAATATGGACCTCGATTTACCAAAATATGGATCTGTCAAATATTTTAGTTGATAAAACAGAGTAGTTGGTTATTTGTAGCCCTCAGACATGTCTGCTCATCTGGTCCTTCAAGCCTGAGTTTTAATTAGATATGTGACTTATTATAAGCTATGTGTAAAGTAGATGAGATAAATTTGATGGTGTGGGTAATGCAGAAGCGCTGACTTTGAGAGTGAGAAAAAATACCGGGACTTCACCGTGTTAGATAATAGAGCACTGTTAAAAGTAATTTCCCTTGTTGTAATATGATGGAGTTTGCAAAATGTACTGCAAGAGAGGACTTATGTTAAATATGATATTGAGATTTAGCTAGAGAGCTTCTTTCTTCTTGTTTGTTTATGTTTGTTTAGACATCACAGTTTTAGCAATGTTTTTACATTGGGATATTTGGCATCCAATTAAGTTTATTTATGTCTAATTGCATTTTGAATACTACTTAGGGTACTTTACCAGGCAGGAAATGTCATGAAGAAATTAGAGTAGAAATAATAAATCATCACTAAATGATAAATGTATTAGGTCAGGTGCCTTAGGAAGCAGTTATATGTAGTACTTCACTTGATAAACTGTACTATGTTGCCATAAAAATACATCTCTTCAAACAAGAGGAACCAGGAGCTTCTAGCTAGGTCCAGCACACATGCCCCTCAAGTCATAATTTAGATACAAGATTGTGCAGTTGCTTCAGAGAAAATTGGAAAATTAGGGGAAATGAAAGAAATGAAAAGTAGTGTCAGAAGGGAAATACAGCCGGGGTAGGTGGAGAAGCATACGCCACGCTGTGATACAAATGCGATTGAGCGTTATACTCTGTTTGATCCCTATAGGACCCACACAACAAGAAAACAAGGTACATGATTGCTTTGTTATTTGATGTGTGACTGATTACTTGAACATTCACAACTTATTTATGAATCAGTTATAAAGTAATGTAGGTTACATTATTTCAGTGAGTGAGTGTTCCGTCCATGTACGAAGGGTCCAGGCGGTGTAGTGGCTGCAACCCCGGGGTATGACACCCAGCAGCAGTAGAGGTGTGTACAGTGGTGTGTCACAAAATAGGCGGTAAATTCATAACATGCAAGTTCTGCCCTACTTGAATGGGGTGAGTCGGGTCTGGTCAGGTGCCTGGTAGGAGTAGGCGGAGATTGTCGGGATCGTCAGGGGTTCTGAGTCTGTCTCTTCCAGGTGTCATCCAGCTCAATCTCCTTCTCTATGTGTCCTAGTGGTGTATGCTTTAAAATTGTATCTGCGTAGTTTCGTCATGGCCTCCTCGTGTGCAGTCTGGGCTGGCTTCTGCTAGCTGTGTAGGGATACTGTGCTGGCATCCTCGGCCTTCGCCTGAGTCGCTAGCTTCCTTTCAGTTATATAGTACGATCAAATATCGCGCACACTCCTGTAATTTACCCAATACATGCCCCCTTGAGGGTGTCCCACTCCAACATCCTAGAGGAGGCTGTGTATGATTTTCCATGAAGTAATTTCATATACTATCTCTCTGTTCGTGTCTGAACACTGGGTCCTCGAAGCGATTGCGGGGCAATCGCCAAGTAGGGATCGGTGGTAGGGGTGGGCGCCATCTAAGAGTTATGTCATGAGCGTCATGATCTGAGATCACGCGCCTAAATAATCTGTTGTGGATCATGGGTATGAGTACTGTTGAACATAGCAAGCGGTTAACCCTCAGAGAGTGATGGATGGAGTGAAAGGAGCAAAGTTTGGTTGTCGGGTGTATGTGTCTCCAGGCATCTAGAAGTGACTATTGATTCATCCATGTGTGAAAGCATATCATCTGCGCGTGTGCTAGGGAGATGAGCCAGAGGGGGTGGTATCTGTGCAAGGAGAGGTCCAGTGTGTAGTTATAATCTCCCCCCGGAATCCACGGCGAGGTTATGAATTGGACGAGGAAAGACGACAAGGCCTACCAGAATTTTCTCTGCTCAGTGTTGGGTGCATATATATTAGGAGTCATTCTAATAGTGCAAATCTCCCTTCCCTGTCTCCTACCCTATGAGTCTCCTGGAAGGGAACCCCCAGCCTGAGCCATATCAGTGCTCCCTGTGTGAACGCTGAGTATGTGGTGGCACAGAAGATGCCCCACCAGCACCTTTTGAGTCGGTCTCGTTCCCCACTTGTGAGGTGCGTTTCCTGAAGTAGCATTATCTGCACCTGCTGACGCTTGATATATGCATAAATGGTATAGCGTTTTTGTGTTATGTGCATTTCTCAGATGCTTAGAGTGAGGAATTTAATGTCTGTTGTGAGGGTCATGGGGGCGTTAACAATATTGATGTGAGGAGGAGCGAGATGGGGGTGTCATTCAAGGACAGCTGGTGTTCTTCTAATGGCCTATAAAAGTTATCCGTTGTAGTTGCCCATTACTTGAGAGTCGGTACTGGGTTTGGATAGGGCAGGGAAAATGATAGAAACTGCAACAGGATACAATCTCAATACTGGGGATCTGCGGCAACAGGCAGCACATCCAAATGTGTTCTAGTATGGATGCTCTAGTGTATTATTGGAGTGGCTTGCGTGAGAGGCTGGGGTTCGTGTGGTGCGTGGCCTATAACAGCAACTTAGATGATCAGTGTGGGCCATGGTTGTCAGTGGATGAGATAGGTTGTGTGTGCGTGTGCGGTTTAGGTCATGTTTCCTGGGGTGCCATAGTGGGTAGAAGCGTAGGAAAGGCTTGGCTTGGCTTGGCTGATACCAACATCATTCAGATGAGTGTATCTGCTGTTTGTGGGGTGACCAGGGGTGGAGGTATTGAGCCCATACATGAGGTGCGTGAGTCAATGGGGTCTTCCTCGGGTGTGAAGATGTGTGGGCCTTTGTCTTTATCTGAGATCTTTGGGCCCGCTCCTAGCTCAGCAGCTGCCTGGAGGGCTTCTTGTTGTTCCGAGATTTTTTGTTCCAGGTCTGGAGAGTTCATGATGGTGATGTGTAATTGGGATCCGGAATGTTGAGTGTTCTTTCTGAGCCGGCGTTTGCTCCAGGCGTTTGTGTCTGAGACTTCCGAATGTCACTCGAACTTGACATGGCTTGTAGATGCTGTTCAGTTTAGTGCTTCTTTTTGGTCTTTGAAGAAAATTGTGGTTTCTTTGTATATAATCGTGAGGTGGACCCGGAACAGCAGTGAGTATTGTATTCCTTTTTGGCAGAGAAGTCATTTTATCCCCAAAAAGGATGACCTTTGGTGTTGCACTGCTCTAGAGTAGTCAAGGAGAAGCATAACATGTTTGTACTCAACTGAAATAGGGCCGGATTGTCTAGCAGCCCGTAATATTGTGTCTCTGTACTGGAAGTGGAGGAGTTTAACAAGTAGTGACTGTAGGAGAGAACCTGGGGGTGTCTGCCGCACCTGCACTCGATGCGCTCTTTCTACAGAGACGAAGGCAGTCAGTTCCATGGTTGGTGTGAATGATTGAGCCAAGTCTCTACGTAATCAATGGGATTTGATCCTTCCACTTTTTCTGGCAGGTTCAATTCCCAGAGATTGTTCTTTCTGGAGCATCCTTCCAGATGAACTTCTTTTCCTTCCAGTAACATAATCTGGGTTTGGAGGTCTTGTAGTGTGTCCTGTTGTGTCTTTGCCCAGGGTTGTAATGTGGAGAGTGCCCTCTCTCTGTCCACAACTTGTCTGTCAGCTAACGATGTCATCTCTTAAGAGGTTATGGTCCATGGCGAGTGTTCTGACGCAGTCCTCCAAGGTGACCAGATAATGTTCTATGGCCGCTAATACTCTGTCTAGTTTGTCAGACATGGAATTGGTGGCAGAGGATTCTGCTGTCATACGGTGGTCTTCAGTGGTTGGGGACGTATTTCAGGTTGACTGAGGAGGCTGTGATCCTACGATGGTGCGCAATCTCCCCATGGGTTGCAGAGGGGTATTGTAAGTGTCGAGTGCACAATCTGCGTTCCTGTTCCAGTTTATGAAACAATGGAGTGCTGCGTTCTTTGTCTCTGCCTTATGTGCTTGTGTCGTTAATGGGAGACTTCTTAGGGCTATGCCAGGGATATGTTGGTTCGGGGTTGATCTGCTTCAGTGTGGTGGCTTGCCCAATCCTGGATTTGTGGGTGCTTGGTTTGATTTGTTCTTGTTTCTGAGGTGGCCGCCAGGGGTTTTTCTTGTCTCTGGACTGGGGACTGTCGGGAGCCACTCTCGTCAGTGCACTTTGTGGTGTGCGCGTTTTTCCTCATACCTTGTGTTGATGGAGGGGAGTATTGTATCTCTTCTGGTAATTACTGCTTGTATCAGAAGTCCCCAGTCCCTCTCCTCCTGTACATGGGTTGGTTGCCGCTGGATGTAACGCTATGTCATTGGGCAGAGAAAGGCGTTGAAGGCAGCCTCGGATTCCCCCTTTGCATCAGTGCCAACAGCTGACTGACCCAGGGGCATGTGAGTTTCTGCTTCCGGCCGCCCAACTGGCACTGGGCCGGCGGTTCTAATCCATGTAGTTATGCCCAGGAGAAACAACGTATGCCCTTGTGCGGTACATGTGACCCCGGCTCCTGTTTGTTAATCTGGAGTGTCCACTATCTGTGGGAGTACCCTATCTTCTGTGCAGTGGATGACTGGGTTGTGTATGGTGGTTTCTCTCATTGGGGCCCCCAAGTCTTGTCTGCTCATTGGTTCTTGTCCCTGGAGAGGGTGTGTCTGGTTGTTAGGGCATGGCCTGTGATTAGGGGGAGCCCAGCTTACCAGTCTCCTGTTATCTTCGGGTCTCCGCATTGGTCGTGGACCATACCTGGACCCTCCAATCTAGGGGATCTGTCTTTCATGTATCCCGAGCCATGTACTCACTGTGATGGCCTCTGCTTTGGGATCAGTCCACTGTGGTGGGTGGCAGTGTCGGCCTCTGGATGTCTAGCTTTGAACTTCCCTCAGCAGCGTGTCAGCCTGTCTCTCCCCTGGGTCGGGCCTCTCTTACTCTTCTCCGGTGCTGTAGTTTGTATCATCGGCATCACAATGGGTTTAGGTTCCGCAGCCTCAGGGGCCACTCTGATTTCGCTCCCAGCCCTGGTCGTATAGATTACTGCACTTTTTGCAGGGTACTTTGTGGGCTGCTTGTGGCGGCGGCTAGGGCTACATCGCAAGTGTACTTGTGCCGTAATCATGGGCCGCCATGTTGGGAGCAGATACGTTGTGTTCTGTACCCTGCTGCTCATGCCCGGAACATGTCTGCTCTCCACTCCGATCGTGCCTGTGCTGCTTCAGGACTGGTAGGGGTGTCCTGCGACTTCCTTGTAGCCGGTTTAGGGGGCCTCACTGATGTGGATGCAAGGCGATTGTCGGGCCTGCATACAGAGCCTCAGATAGCCACGTCTGCAGTTTTGGCTAGTTTAGCCATGCCCCCCAGGTTTACACACCAGATGTGGTGGGGAGCCCAGAAGGACCCTGCCAAGGGATAAAAGTATATATTAAAATAATTTTGCCACACATTTGCCAGTGTATCCCCCGGATTTGCGGTAATATTTTTTTTTAAAAAGTCTTTTGCAAGAGCTCCTGGGTGGGCCAAATCCCAGGGGCACGTTTTAAAATATGTGGGGGGTGCTCATGTGGCCTTCCCTAGGGCTTTATGTATTATTGAAAGCAGGGGGCCATGTGGACCCCCAGCAGCCCTGGGGAATGCCGCCTTCCAAGGGCTTGATTTAAAATAAATGTGGGGAGGCTGTGTGCTCCCCTGCAGCCCCGGTTACCACCCCTTCTCAGGACATTCATTACAACAAATTCGAGGGTTGCCCTGGGTAACCCCCGCAGCCCCAGGGACTGCCACCTCTCTGAGGCTAAATGTAAAATTATTGTGGGGGGGCTCTGGCTCCCCACAGCCCCAGGGACCGCACCCTACCTTGGGCTAAATAAGGCACCCACTTTAAATGGGCAGGCCGCAGGGGATAGGGTTCCCGGGGCCAAATTTGGCCTGGGGAGGGCAGCCGTGTGGTCCCCTTCCCATCTCATAAAGGAATGGCCCCAGGGGATGGGGTCCCCGGGGCTGGATTCAGCCCAGGGAAGGGGGGCCACACATCTCTCTTCCCTACAAAAAGAAAGATTTTTGTTTTTAAAAAGCCTGGCAACTCAATGGAAGCCCTGCCCCCTTACTCCAACACTGTGGAAATGTGCCTACTGGAGTGCTGCTTGTGGGGGGATGAAGTACCCTTAGCTCCAAAGGGTCTTTGGTGGCCAACAGGCCATCCTGTTACTTCTAGTAAGTCCCACACAGGTGCATTGTTGAGAGGTCTTCAGAGGCCACGCCCCTTTTTCCACCACTCTGCAAATGCACCTCCAAACATCCAAGATTAGTGTTTTGACAGCTCCCAGGAAAGCTAAGTGGGGATTTGAGTGAGAGGAAGGCTCCATGTTCCATACCTTTCCATTTACAGCCACGCCTGTGAACGCATTAGCGCATTAACTATTTTACTCGCCGTTGATTTTGTTGTGGCTAGCTGAGACATCTTTGGGAGCAAAACAATAATGCATTACCTCCAAAACGGTTGTTCAACCTGCATTAGAGTCTTGAGCTTAGCACCCACAGTGGTCAGCAAGCCTTTTTTTCGCATTGGGTTTTTAGCACTTACAGCAACCATTTTAGCGCTGCTGCGCTCCCTGGGACCTGGCAGAGAGGGCATCGCTAATGGATTATTTTACATCACGCCCTTCATTACTGCTTAAATATTTATCAGACTATTATGTTTTTAGTAGCTTGGAGAAAGGTAATCCTGAACTCTACCATGCAGAAGGGTTAATTACAGACTAGATAAATCCCTGTTTTCTAAATAATTATGACATGCTCATGTGGAGATTAAGAGGAGAATTCTGCTGTAGTACGGTGGTCTTCAGTAGTAGGGGACATATTTTGGTTTGAATGAGGAGGCTATAATCCTACATTGGTGCGCAGTATTGTGGGTGTCAGAGGCGCAGTCCGTGTTCCTGTCCCAGTGTATAAAAAAATGGTGTGCTATGGTCCTTTACATCAAAACAGGCATATCACAGTGTGATCTCAGGCCTCTGATCCCATAGGATCCAATTATAAAATGATAATATGACTTTTCTGATGGGACTGAACATGCAGAGCTGTGATGAAAAATGGGGATCACTCAAAAAGCCTGCTTCCCTGGACCATCCGTAACAGCAAAATGTAGTCCCTTCAGAAAGCCAGTCAGTATCAGTTTTAAACATGATCATAAGATGGCAGATGCTGCCTCTGTGAATTGTGTTCATTAAAATCAAAACTCTGCAGTTTGCTCGTTTCCCTTTCTAAGTCAGAAATTAAATAAAGGAGGCTTGCGTAAATGACCATGCCAGAGTTCGCAGGAGCAGACCACATAAAGGGATGCACATCCCTTCGCCCTGCTGCATCCATTTAAAAATGAATGTCTGTTTTGGAAATGGCTGTAAATGTTTTTGGGGAATTTGAACTGTGTTTCGCACAAGCCTGTGAAAATGCGCTGATTTGTAAAAGTCATCAATGTAAAGATCATTAAAAAGTAACTTGAATCTTGAAGAAATATATTACCTTAAAGATATATATCTATTTTCACTGAAAAGGTTACAGGGACATTATAGTTAGGGAATAACATATAAAAACATAGAAATTCACTGAAATACACAAAGGTTGCAGAGACTTTATAGTTAGGAAATAGAATTTAAAAACCATTGGGGTTCACTGAAAAAAACAAAGATTATGGAGATGTTATAGTTAGGTTCAGATTTCTCTTGTACAAAACCAGTGAAATTCAGCAGCTATAGTTACGTGAGCTAACTATACCTTACACCCATACTATGCACTGCTTATGACTTTACATTTGATATCACTCATGACATGGTCATAGGCATCACTGATGACATCACTTATGATATCATCGACAGAACCACTCACATAACCACTCACACCCCTATAAAATCTCTCATATACCCCTCACATACCAATTCATAGACCCACACAAGCACTCACACAATCACATACTCATCCATCAACTCACACAACCACTCACTCACCGATACAGCTACTCATACAGCTACTCCTATAACCCGTCACTTACCCATATGGATACTCACACACCCACACAAGTAGCCATACAGCTACTGACACACCCAATTATTTATTTAAACAGCCACTTACATACCCACTCACTCACCATATAGCCTCTCAACAGAGCTACTCACTCATTCATACAAGCACTCACACACCCACACCACTTACATACCCATCCACACATCCATACAAGCACTCACACATCCGCTCACTCACTCATACAGCCATTCAACCAGACACTCACTCTCCAATACAGCCACTGAGACACCAACTCACTTATCAAAACATCAATTTAAAGTCACTCACTCACCCATACAGCCACTTATACACCCAGTCTCTCACTCATGCAGTCATTCATAGACCCACTGACTCACTCACACAGTCACTCCCACAGCCCTCATTCACCCTTACAGCCACTGACACACCCAATCACAAACCAATACAGTCACTCACACAGCCACTCACTCATCCACCCAGTGACTCACACATCAACCTATACTCCCATACAGCCACTCACACACCCACTCAGACACCCATACAGCTACTCAGACACCCACTCACACATGCATAGAGACAGTCACACAGCCACTCACACAATATATGTTAGAAGTAGTATCATTCATTAGTAGTACACCTAGAATACTAATTTAAATTTTGTAGTAGGTTAGAATATATGTTTAACAATCATAAACTCTTAGAAAACATCATCATCATCATTTAAAAGTCCCCCGTAGGGCCTCAGCCTCAGCAGCGCTGAAAACTCTTCACTGGCTCCTGCTACACAAGAGAATGTTATTCAAACTTCTTGTCACCACTTTCAGAGCTATCCGTAGTTGGTTATTTGTAGCCCTTAGACATGTCTGCTCATCTGGTCCTTCAAGCCTGAGTTTTAATTAGATATGTGACTTATTATAAGCTATGTGTAAAGTAGATGAGATAAATTTGATGGTGTGGGTAATGCAGAAGCGCTGACTTTGAGAGTGAGAAAAAATACCGGGACTTCACAGTGTTAGATAATAGAGCACTGTTAAAAGTAATTTCCCTTGTTGTAATATGATGGAGTTTGCAAAATGTACTGCAAGAGAGGACTTCTGTTAAATATGATATTGAGATTTAGCTAGAGAGCTTCTTGCTTCTTGTTTGTTTATGTTTGTTTAGACATCACAGTTTTAGCAATGTTTTTACATTGGGATATTTGGCATCCAATTAAGTTTATTTATGTCTAATTGCATTTTGAATACTACTTAGGGTACTTTACCAGGCAGGAAATGTCATAAAGAAACTAGAGTAGAAATAATAAATCATCACTAAATGATAAATGTATTAGGTCAGGTGCCTTAGGAAGCAGTTATATGTAGTACTTCACTTGATAAACTGTACTATGTTGCCATAAAAATACATCTCTTCAAACAAGAGGAACCAGGAGCTTCTAGCTAGGTCCAGCACACATGCCCCTCAAGTCATAATTTAGATACAAGATTGTGCAGTTCCTTCAGAGAAAATTAGAAAATTAGGGGAAATGAAAGAAATGAAAAGTAGTGTCATAAGGGAAATACAGCCGGGGTAGGTGGAGAAGCATACGCCACGCTGTGATACAAATGCGATTGAGCGTTATACTCTGTTTGATCCCTATAGGACCCACACAACAAGAAAACAAGGTACATGATTGCTTTGTTATTTGATGTGTGACTGATTACTTGAACATTCACAACTTATTTATGAATCAGTTATAAAGTAATGTAGGTTACATTATTTCAGTGAGTGAGTGTTCCGTCCATGTACGAAGGGTCCAGGCGGTGTAGTGGCTGCAACCCCGGGGTATGACTCCCAGCAGCAGTAGAGGGGTGTACAGTGGTGTGTCACAAAATAGGCGGTAAATTCATAACATGCAAGTTCTGCCCTACTTGAATGGGGTGAGTCGGGTCTGGACAGGTGCCTGGTAGGAGCAGGCGGAGATTGTCGGGATCGTCAGGGGTCCTGAGTCTGTCTCTTCCAGGTGTCATCCAGCTCAATCTCCTTCTCTATGTGTCCTAGTGGTGTATGCTTTAAAATTGTATCTGCGTAGTTTCGTCATGGCCTCCTTGTGTGCAGTCTGGGCTGGCTTCTGCTAGCTGTGTAGGGATACTGTGCTGGCATCCTCGGCCTTCGTCTGAGTCGCTAGCTTCCTTTCAGTTATATAGTACGATCAAATGTCGCGCACACTCCTGTAATTTACCCAATACATGCCCCCTTGAGGGTGTCCCACTCCAACATCCTAGAGGAGGCTGTGTATGATTTTCCATGAAGTAATTTCATATACTATCTCTCTGTTCGTGTCTGAACACTGGGTCCTCGAAGCAGTTGCGGGGCAATCGCCAAGTAGGGATCGGTGGTAGGGGTGGGCGCCATCTAAGAGTTATGTCATGAGCGTCATGATCTGAGATCACGCGCCTAAATAATCTGTTGTGGATCATGGGTATGAGTACTGTTGAACATAGCAAGCGGTTAACCCTCAGAGAGTGATGGATGGAGTGAAAGGAGCAAAGTTTGGTTGTCGGGTGTATGTGTCTCCAGGCATCTAGAAGTGACCATTGATTCATCCATGTGTGAAAGCATATCATCTGCGCGTGTGCTAGGGAGATGAGCCAGAGGGGGTGGTATCTGTGCAAGGAGAGGTCCAGTGTGTAGTTATAATCTCCCCCCGGAATCCATGGCGAGGTTATGAATTGGACGAGGAAAGACGACAAGGCCTACCAGAATTTTCTCTGCTCAGTGTTGGGTGCATATATACTTCCAATTAGTACCTGTTGGCCATCTAGGAGTCATTCTAATAGTGCAAATCTCCCTTCCCTGTCTCCTACCCTATGAGTCTCCTGGAAGGGAACCCCCAGCCTGAGCCATATCAGTGTTCCCTGTGTGAACGCTGAGTATGTGGTGGCACAGAAGATGCCCCACCAGCACCTTTTGAGTCGGTCTCGTTCCCCACTTGTGAGGTGCATTTCCTGAAGTAGCATTATCTGCACCTGCTGACGCTTGATATATGCATAAATGGTATAGCGTTTTTGTGTTATGTGCATTTCTCAGATGCTTAGAGTGAGGAATTTAATGTCTGTTGTGAGGGTCATGGGGGTGTTAACAATATTGATGGGAGGAGGAGCGAGATGGGGGTGTCATTCAAGGACAGCTGGTGTTCTTCTAATGGCCTATAAAATTTATCCATTGTAGTTGCCCATTACTTGAGAGTCGGTACTGGGTTTGGATAGGGCAGGGAAAATGATAGAAAACTGCAACAGGATAAAATCTCAATACTGGGGATCTGCGGCAACAGGCAGCACATCCAAATGTGTTCTAGTATGGATGCTCTAGTGTATTATTGGAGTGGCTTGCGTGAAAGGCTGGGGTTTGTGTGGTGCGTGGCCTATAACAACAACTTAGATGATCAGTGTGGGCCATGGTTGTCAGTGGATGAGATAGGTTGTGTGTGCGTGTGCGGTTTAGGTCATGTTTCCTGGGGTGCCATAGTGGGTAGAAGCGTAGGAAAGGCTTGGCTTGGCTTGGCTGATACCAACATCATTCAGATTAGTGTATCTGCTGTTTGTGGGGTGACCAGGGGTGGAGGTATTGAGCCCATACATGAGGTGCGTGAGTCAATGGGGTCTTCCTCGGGTGTGAAGATGTGTGGGCCTTTGTCTTTATCTGAGATCTTTGGGCCCGCTCCTAGCTCAGCAGCTGCCTGGAGGGCTTCTTGTTGTTCCGAGATTATTTGTTCCAGGTCTGGAGAGTTCATGATGGTGATGTGTAATTGGGATCCGGAATGTTGAGTGTTCTTTCTGAGCCGGCGTTTGCTCCAGGCGTTTGTGTCTGAGACTTCCGAATGTCACTCGAACTTGACATGGCTTGTAGATGCTGTTCAGTTTAGTGCTTCTTTTTGGTATTTGAAGAAAATTGTGGTTTCTTTGTATATAATCGTGAGGTGGACCCGGAACAGCAGTGAGTATTGTATTCCTTTTTGGCAGAGAAGTCATTTTATCCCCAGAAAGGATGACCTTTGGTGTTGCACTGCTCTAGAGTAGTCAGGGAGAAGCATAAAATGTTTGTACTCAACTGAAATAGGGCCGGATCGTCTAGCAGCCCGTAATATTGTGTCTCTGTACTGGTAGTGGAGGAGTTTAACAAGTAGTGACTGTAGGAGAGAACCTGGGGGTGTCTGCCGCACCTGCACTCGATGCGCTCTTTCTACAGAGACGAAGGCAGTCAGTTCCGTGGTTGGTGTGAATGATTGAGCCAAGTCTCTACGTAATCAATGGGATTTGATCCTTCCACTTTTTCTGGCAGGTTCAATTCCCAGAGATTGTTCTTTCTGGAGCATCCTTCCAGATGAACTTCTTTTCCTCCCAGTAACATAATCTGGGTTTGGAGGTCTTGTAGTGTGTCCTGTTGTGTCTTTGCCAAGGGTTGTAATGTGGAGAGTGCCATCTCTCTGTCCACAACTTGTCTGTCAGCTAACGATGTCATCTCTTAAGAGGTTATGGTCCATGGCGAGTGTTCTGACGCAGTCCTCCAAGGTGACCAGATAATGTTCTATGGCCGCTAATACTCTGTCTAGTTTGTCCAACATGGAATTGGTGGCAGAGGATTCCGCAGCCGCAGGGGCCACTCTGATTTCGCTCCCAGCCCTGGTCGTATAGATTACTGCACTTTTTGCAGGGTACTTTGTGGGCTGCTTGTGGCGGCGGCTAGGGCTACATTGCAAGTGTACTTGTGCCGTAATCATGGGCCGCCATGTTGGGAGCAGATACGTTGTGTTCTGTACCCTGCTGCTCATGCCCGGAACATGTCTGCTCTCCACTCCGATCGTGCCTGTGCTGCTTCAGGACTGGTAGGGGTGTCCTGCGACTTCCTTGTAGCCGGTTTTTGGGGCCTCACTGATATGGATGCAAGGCGATTGTCGGGCCTGCATACAGAGCCTTAGATAGCCACGTCTGCAGTTTTGGCTAGTTTAGCCATGCCCCCCAGGTTTACACACCAGATGTGGTGGGGAGCCCAGAAGGACCCTGCCAAGGGATAAAAGTATATATTAAAATAATTTTGCCACACATTTGCCAGTGTATCCCCCGGATTTTCGGTAATATTTTTTTTTAAAAAGTCTTTTGCAAGAGCTCCTGGGTGTGCCAAATCCCAGGGGCACATTTTAAAATATGTGGGGGGTGCTCATGTGGCCTTCCCTAGGGCTTTATGTATTATTGAAAGCAGGGGGCCATGTGGACCCCCAGCAGCCCTGGGGAATGCCGCCTTCCAAGGGCTTGATTTAAAATAAATGTGGGGAGGCTGTGTGCCCCCCTGCAGCCCCGGTTACCACCCCTTCTCAGGACATTCATTACAACAAATTCGAGGGTTGCCCTGGGTAACCCCCGCAGCCCCAGGGACTGCCACCTCTCTGAGGCTAAATGTAAAATTATTGTGGGGGGGCTCTGGCTCCCCACAGCCCCAGGGACCGCACCCTACCTTGGGCTAAATAAGGCACCCACTTTAAATGGGCAGGCCGCAGGGGATAGGGTTCCCGGGGCCAAATTTGGCCTGGGGAGGGCAGCCGTGTGGTCTCCTTCCCATCTCATAAAGGAATGGCCCCAGGGGATGGGGTCCCCGGGGCTGAATTCAGCCCAGGGAAGGGGGGCTACACATCTCTCTTCCCTACAAAAAGAAAGATTTTTTTTTTTAAAAAGCCTGGCAACTCAATGGAAGCCCTGCCCCCTTACTCCAACACTGTGGAAATGTGCCTACTGGAGTGCTGCTTGTGGGGGGATGAAGTACCCTTAGCTCCAAAGGGTCTTTGGTGGCCAACAGGCCATCCTGTTACTTCTAGTAAGTCCCACACAGGTGCATTGTTGAGAGGTCTTCAGAGGCCACGCCCCTTTTTCCACCACTCTGCAAATGCACCTCCAAACATCCAAGATTAGTGTTTTGACAGCTCCCAGGAAAGCTAAGTGGGGACTTGAGTGAGAGGAAGGCTCCATGTTCCATAACTTTCCATTTACAGCCACGCCTGTGAACGCATTAGCGCATTAACTATTTTACTCGCCGTTGATTTTGTTGTGGCTAGCTGAGACAACTTTGGGAGCAAAACAATAATGCATTACCTCCAAAACGGTTGTTCAACCTGCATTAGAGTCTTGAGCTTAGCACCCACAGTGGTCAGCAAGCCTTTTTTTCACATTGGGTTTTTAGCACTTACAGCAACCATTTTAGCGCTGCTGCGCTCCCTGGGACCTGGCAGAGAGGGCATCGCTAATGGATTATTTTACATCACGCCCTTCATTACTGCTTAAATATTTATCAGACTATTATGTTTTTAGTAGCTTGGAGAAAGGTAATCCTGAACTCTACCATGCAGAAGGGTTAATTACAGACTAGATAAATCCCTGTTTTCTAAATAATTATGACATGCTCATGTGGAGATTAAGAGGAGAATTCTGCTGTAGTACGGTGGTCTTCAGTAGTAGGGGACATATTTTGGTTTGAATGAGGAGGCTATAATCCTACATTGGTGCGCAGTATTGTGGGTGTCAGAGGCGCAGTCCGTGTTCCTGTCCCAGTGTATAAAAAAATGGTGTGCTATGGTCCTTTACATCAAAACAGGCATATCACAGTGTGGTCTCAGGCCTCTGATCCTGTGGAAATATGGATTTTTCTGATCAGTTATGTCCCCTATCTTGGACCCCAACGGTTCCATGTATGAATCACCAGTACATGTATGTCCCCTCCAGTTCCAGTTCTGAAGACGCAAACACATGTGCGTCCACCGTCAACATGTCCTCTGTCAGATCCGCCATGAATAGGCCGGATATTCTATTCCTAAGTATGAAAGGCCACCGACTTTATATGGCTCAGTTACTCCATTTTGCAGTCCAGGCAAGTAGGCCCTGATTCTGTCATCGAACTCTTCTTGCCTTCTGCCTCTGAAAGCTCCAGTTTGAACCTGCATCTGTAACCATGAACTTTGTCTCATTCTCTGCGCGGCTCACGAAGCCTGACATCAGCCCGCTGCCTGCCAAAACTGTATTTCACCTTCGAGTTATCTGCTTCGTTCCCTGCCCGATGCATTCCTGTCTAGCAGTTTAAGTAAACATTCTTCCAGCTACCGAGCAAAGGCCCGGCTTCTCTGTCTTTATGAAAGTAATTCATAGCCCTATTGCTAAGGAAGATTTCTGCCCTCGCATCTAGTGTAGACACTTAGACGCTTGTACACGCACTAACAGTCAGTATAGTCAGTATAGAATAAGATTCTACTCGAAGAGACCTCTCTTTTGGATAACATAGTTCTCTAAACATGGGATGTTAGATATGATTTGGGATTAGGTTGACTTGACCCCCCAGACTTCTTGTCTCCACATGTAGAGCTAAATGTCAAGTCCCCTTCACCCCCTAGTTGCACGTCAATCACACGTCATACTGCTGCGCGCGCAACTATGCCAAGTATAATCTTATAGATCCACCTATATATGACATCATAACCAATTATGTTTCTGTTTTACTCCTCATTACGCCCATTTTTGGTTACGCAGGTGAATCGTCATTTTCCTTATCAATTGTTACGCCTACCGCATTCGCTTCATTGTAATGTATGTTCTATAAAAATCATTTCTTGTCAATAATGTATGTACTTCACTTCCTGAACCTCCGTGGTGATGGAACTTGGAGCAACCGATTATAATCGATTATTGGAATAAAGCCCATTCCGAACCTCTAATACCCCGGATTCTGCCTCTTATTTACTGAGCTATTTTATTATGTTTCCGTATCAAATTAAGTCCCGGTAATGAATTTT
Organism: Triturus cristatus; assembly: GCF_964204655.1. Taxonomy (NCBI): domain Eukaryota; kingdom Metazoa; phylum Chordata; class Amphibia; order Caudata; family Salamandridae; genus Triturus; species Triturus cristatus. The sequence goes on from NC_140584.1 coordinate 902,507,871, forward strand.
TATTTACCACATGAATGGCGCCCGAACAGGGACACTTTCTCATCTCACGCGCCGGCGGTGAGTTGCAGGCCCGGTCTCCTGCCACAGCTGGACGGACAATTACGCGTACCAGCAGGATTTCCTGTATCTCCCTCCGGTCAAGCGGGGGCGACTGAGACTGCGATCAACACCCAGACGAGGCGGTGAGAAGTGCGAAGTATCCCAACCAGAGCCTAGCTGAGAGAGCAAGATCCGAGGTATACAGAGGCCCACCAGTTTCCCGAAGTCCTGAGTCAAGTCCAGTTTCCGCAGTGTTCGAGTCGAGTCCAGTCCGTTTCAAGTTCAAGTTCAGTTTCCGAGGCCTTCCGTTTCCGAGCTACCCGGTGAGTACCATTGCCGGGGAGGCTGTCTGACGTGCACATAGGTTGTGCCGGTCAAGACGGGTTTGGGTACACAAATCCGGTCTGCACTGTTTCAGCAGTGTATCTGTACTGTTTAGCAGTATATCTAGTATATCAAGTGTATAAATTCAGAATAATTCAGTTCATGTCGAGTATTATGTTTAGTGATTAAGTTTTCCTTAGACCGTCATCGTTATTGATTATTCAGGTAAATGTTAAATGTTAAATGTTTTGAGTACGTTCTGCATATTGTGGTATGAATGACTGTTCATTATCGTGTTTACTGTATTAAGTCTGTTCAAAATCAAGTATCAGGTCAGTTGTTCAAAATCAAGTATAAGGTCAGTTCTTAATATGCCGCTCTTTTCGAAACTAAGACAGATCACAACAAGAAAAGGGGTACTCGAAGAAGCCGTTCCTATTCCTCCTAGGGACACTCCAGGGTACTTCATGTATCATAAACATGGCTTAGACGCTATATTATTTCTTGATTTATGGGTAGACTACACCAAGGAATTACCAGAAAGTCAGAGGTGGCCCACAGCGGGAACCTGGGATGCAGAGTGCATCATGAAAGTAGAAGAAGAGTTATGGAAAAGGAAAGTCAGACAGTCACAGAAAGACGCTGTTGAGTTATGGCGTAAAGAATCGCATAGACGTACCGAGAAAGCGCTAAGACAGGAAGAGAGAAGTAAAGAAAGTGCAAATAAAGTCCGAGAAAGCCTATTAATTGAAGAAGGTACAAGAGTGAAATCAGAACAAGTAGACAGACAAAGAAATGCCCTTATGAATGGTATGTATCCCCTTCTGGCCGAAGGATTACCTAAGGCTACTCCGGAGATACCGAAAGACTTGCCACCCCCATTATTCCCAATAAAGGTACATTCTAAGGGGCATCCTAGAACCGCAGAAGATGTTTTTCTTTCTTCATATTTAGATGACGCAGCTCCCGAGTATGCTAATTCCGCCCCCCATAGACCGCCTGCCAGGGAGGTTCAACGCCAAGATCCAGTACCCGTATCTCTACAGCAACAAGTCCTGACACAAGTTCCGGCAAGCACATCTGTTTCTACATCTGTTCCTATAACCACTTCTATAGCTGTGTCCACACCTATAGTTGCTGTATCGCGTTCAACGAATCCTTTCACGCCCGATACCCCAGATGGGGCTACGGGAGGTGCTACCAACATTTTCTCTACGCCACCCAGAATAAATAAACTTACTTTTCAGGAGTCAGCACATTCACGTACCCCCAAACTCATAAACGCCCGTACGCTTAAAGAACTTCTTGTAGATTGTAGATATGACCCTGTGCCCGGCAAAGAGGACGAAATGATCATGGCATCATTACGTATCAGAAGAGCCGCGGTGTATTTAGGGAAGTTACCAGGAATGACTACGCATCTAGACAATATATATCATTTTGTTCAAACAGGGCGAGATTCTGAATGTATTAACAGAGCTATGGAATACCAGAAAGTGGAGATACAGGGGGAACTGTTACGTTTCCTCATAAATTGTGTGATCAGAAATCAAGACCGACCAAGGGTAGACCCGGAAGCAATGAAAATTCTTACCAGATGGAGTCAGAATATATCAGAAGGAAGACATGATAAGCAAAATTGTATAATAGCCATGTGCCGAAAGATCCGTAAAGAAATAGAACGCCTACACGAAGAAAGGTTAGCGGTAGACCAGTTCGAACTAAACGAAGAAGAAGGATCAGGACTGTCCACAAGACAGTCAGACACCATAGCCTATGTAGGTAGAGGAAGATCTTGTAATAGTAATAGATGTCTTATTGACCCGATACGTCCGATATGTCCAGATAATAACAGGAATTTCCCAACACCCATAGTTCATATAAGGTCTAACGAGCATTCATTCCAAGCCGCTGACAAATTACTCCGAGAACGGAGGGGTTATCATTTCCTCGATTCTATGGATGAACAAGAATTAGCCAGGTCAGCCGTTCATTGGGTTGACAGTCCCGGAAAGTATGGTGATGATACAGTAGCACACACGTTTTTGAATCTCACCCCAGATGAACAGCGTTTAGCTGGGATTTATATGATTCAACAACTCCTTATACTGTATCAGAGTCAATACTCGGACCCTGGTCCCTTACCTGATATATTGACTGAATTACTCATGAATAGATGGAGAGGTTCAGGTACTAAATTAATTAAAGAAATACTAGAATCAAGAAAGCAGTACATTCTTTCTGTAGGTTCAGAACATGTCTCATTGCCCATTAAGGAAAGAACCACGTATTACATGGACAGACAGAATCCTTTACGAGAAGTACACCCAATAAAGGGCGAGGACAATGAGTTTAAACGCGTATTTGTATATACGCCCATATCGAAAATAGAATTGTTACAAATGAAGAAAGTGGTACCCAGTCATGACAAAGACCCAGCAGGTTTTCACCGAGAAATTAAAGACATGTTACTCATGGGAGAGTATACCTATCCCGACATTATGACAATACTGAAGGTATTGATGCCTGCTGGCATTTACGAAAAACTCAAGGAAAAAGAGTGGGAGGTAGGAGACCAAAAGATAGAATGGTCAGCATTAGAAGCAGAAGAAAAGGCCCGAACTGCAGGAGCAGGGCTTGGGGATAAAACTAAAGCACTACCAGGTTTACTAGTACAGGTACTGCCACGTTTATTAACTACGAAAAAGGAAGATTGGGGTACTATTTCAGCCTGCAAACAGAAGCAAGATGAAGACACTAGTGATTACTATGCCCGATTTGAAAAATGTTTTGGTATAAATAGTGGCATAAAAGCAAGTAGCGAATCATACCCACATCTGTTTGTGACAAAATTAGTGGAAAATGCCTTGCCCCAAGTAAAGAACAGAGTATTAAAATACGAGAGTACCTGGCAAGGTAACACCCCATCACAAATGTTACAAATGTTACAGTACCATCACAATAGAATTAGAGAGGAACAAGAACATGAACATAGACGCATGAAGGACACGAAAATGAAAATGCTAGTTTCTCAGACAGTTCCAGCTGAAGGACATAAAAGGGGTACGACACATTCCGGTGATTCAACAGGACCTGTAAAAGGGACATGCAATTATTGTAAAAAGCCAGGTCATTACGTACACGATTGTCCAGTTTTAAAACATAATATCGCCATAGGTAATACAAAAGAAAGACCACGGCCACCTAGACAGGATCAGAATGAACAAGGAGCCCCGCAGCATGCACAGTCCATGCCAGCTCCACCACAGTCTATACAATTTGTGCCAGCTGCACCAGCGCTGCCTGTTGCTGCCACACAAACCACGACACGACAACTGTACCAGACCGCACAATACGATTATCCCGATTATCAACGATACGCATGAACCAGCCTAGAGAGGGAAGTTGACTTACCCCTTATCGAGGTCCCTGTAGACCAAGAAGGACCTTATGTACATAGTAAATTATTAGGCCAAGATAGGAAATTTTTACTCGATACAGGGGCAAGTCGAACAACTATAAAACGTAGTGAAGTTCCAGGGGCACCCCTCTCAGGCTCACAGAATATTTCCCTTGGTTTTTCAGGAAAACCTATTGTTAATGAAGTGTCACAACCTCTGCCACTTACGATAGGACCTTTGACCCGAACTACAGATTTATTGCTTACTAAATCATGTCCAGAAAACCTGTTAGGAATAAAAACACTGAAAGCTCTAGGAGCTATAATATGTTGTTCTCCGGAAGGAGTAAGATTGTTTTTGCGTGATTTTAAAGGTCACTATGTATCCAGAGACATGGATCCCCGACTGCAGACTTTACCTACACATCTATGGGCACAAGGCCCTACTGATGTTGGTTGCATGAATATTACACCATATCGAGTCACATTAAAGGCAGGAGTGGTGCTACCACGAATGCGACAATACAAGTTACCACCAGATGCTGTAGTGGCTTTGCTGCAAATCATTGACGAGCTCATTGCCCAAGGAGTAGTTGTGGAAACAGACTCCAATATATGTAATTCACCGATAATTCCGATTCTTAAACGAACAGATCCGAAGGCTCCGCCAGTATATCGATTGGTTATTGATCTGCGCGAATTAAACAAGTGCATTGTGCCACAATTCCCTGTGGTCCCAGATATCTCGTCATTACTGACAGCCATTGATTCCGAAGCAACATTCTTTACTGTAATTGATCTCAAGAATGCCTTTTTCAGCGTCCCAATAGATCCGGAAAGCCAATATTTGTTCGGATTTAGTTTAAATGGACGTAGCTTTAAATTCTCACGCGCACCTCAAGGATTTACAGAAAGTCCCAGCATCTATAGCCAAGCACTGAAACGAGAACTTGACAGTATCCACATGCCGGTTAACACCGCCTTGCTTCAATATGTTGATGATCTGTTGATCACCGCGAGAAGCGAACCCGAATGTGAGAAAGCATCACTGACAGTTTTACAATTTCTAGCCGAAAAGGGGCACAAGGTGTCCCCTTCTAAGCTGCAATTCTGTGTCCAGCGAGTTGTTTATCTTGGACACTCGCTGTCCAAGGAGGGAAGGCAGCTTACACCCGACCGCATTCAGTTAATAGCTAACATGCCAATACCCAAGACACAAAAGGAAGTACGAGCTTTCATAGGTCTCACTTCATACTGTAGGCAGTGGATCCCTCAGTATGCATTTCTAGCAAAATCACTCATTCAGTTGACAACACAGGAGGCAGCCACATCGACTGTTCTCCCTTGGACTCAGGAACATACACAAGCTTTTGAAAGCTTAAAGAAAGCTTTATGTCAAGCACCTGTTTTAGCAACGCCATGTTACAGAAAACAGTTTACACTCTTTGTTACAGAACGCGAAGGTACTGCCTTGTCAGTACTCACACAGGAACAAGCAGGGGCACACAAACCATGTGCTTATTTTTCTAGTACATTAGATCCCGTAGCTCAGGCTTTGCCTGCATGCCTAAAATCAGTAGCAGCAACAGCTTTAGCAATCAGACAAAGCGATGCCATAGTGTTAGGACATCCATTGACAGTTCAAGTACCACACGCAGTAGAGGTTCTCGTGAATCGAACGCAAACACAACACTTGACTATAGCGCGACTTACAGGGTACGAACTTACATTGTTCCAGCCACATATAGAAATCAGACGTTGTAACACATTGAATCCTGCCACACTTTTGCCAGTAATCGGAACAGACCCACTAGCCCATGACTGTATTGAAGTTATTACAATCACAACGAAACCCAGACAAGACTTGACAGACGTTCCATTGTCAGATCCAGACCTGACGTTGTATGTAGATGGTTCATGTATGAGAACAAGTACAGGAGACTTAGTGGCCGCTTACGCAGTCACAACAGATACTGAAATCCTTGAAACAAATCGCATAAATATCTTGTCAGCTCAAGCCGCAGAGCTCATCGCTCTGACACAAGCCTGTATTCAAGCCACAAGTAAAAAAGTCAACATATACACTGATTCACGTTATGCATTCGGAGTTGTACATGACTTCGGCGTGCTGTGGCGAGAGAGAGGTTATTTAACTTCTCACGGTGCCCACATTCAGCACGGACCCCTCATTCATGCCTTATTAGATGCAATACATCTACCCACGGCAATATCAATCATGAAATGTAAAGCTCATACGAAAGTCACTGATATCATTTCTCAAGGCAATGATCTAGCTGACAGAACAGCTAAACAGACTGCTCAAACACAAACATCCGACATGACAAAGACAATAGTTCCGACGCCGACACATTGTATGACAGTTAAAGATCCTACTCTTGATGTAATTGATATACAGACACATGCTACACCAGACGAAATAAAGAGATGGACTGAATTAGGAGGGATTCAAACGGATCAAGGATGGATGATGAAGGAAAAATCTGTGTGGTTCCTTCCTGATTCAATGGTCCAAGTTATTATTAACACTATACATAGTCCAGCACATCTAGGAGAAAAAGCTATGCTAGACAGCATTCAACACATTTGGTTCAATAAACATTTACGAGCAGCAGCCAAACAAAAAGTCCGTACCTGTATGATCTGTTGCCAGTTCAACCCAGGAAAAAGCGTTCCCGTAGAACAGGGTGGATTTCAGCCTCCTGATCACCCTTTTGAAGTCCTCCAGATGGATTATATCCAGATGGAACGATGTCGAGGATTCAAATATGTTCTCGTAGTTGTATGTGCTCTTTCCCGTTGGACAGAGGCGTACCCGGTTTCAGATTACACTGCCCCGACTACTGCCAAACAGTTGGTTCGAGAATTCTTCCCACGATACGGTTTACCACGTGTTGTCTACTCAGATAACGGCCAGCCGTTCTCATCCGAACTAATGAAACACGTTTCACTTTTGTTAGGTTATCAGTGGAGATTCCACTGTGTCCGACACCCCGAGGCAGCAGGTCTCGTAGAAAGACATAATCAGATCCTGAAAATCAGATTGTCCAAAATATGCAGAGAAAAAGGCGTCGACTGGGTAGTAGCATTACCAGTTGCACTCTTTTACATGAGAATGGTAGCACACTCTCGAACAGGGCTATCCCGTATGAGGTGATCTTCGGCAGACCACCAAATATGTGGGGGACGCCTATACCACGCAGAATAACTGATATTGACTGTAATATGCTGACAGATTACTTGGCTTCCTTGATGTCTGCACTACAATCTTGTCGTTCACAGGTAGCTGCAGCTTTTCCTGACAATACCGAGGTGAAACCCCATGACGTAGTCCCGGGGGACTTGGTCCTCGTAAGGAACTTTGACCGAAAGACTCAGCTGGAACCTAGGTGGAGGTCACCTCAGCTGGTGCTGCTAACGACAAGAACAGCCGTGAAGATCGAAGGCAGAAAGGGATGGATTCATTTAAGTCATATCAAGAAATTTCATGGACTACCAGCCGATGTGAATACCACACCTCGTGTGCCCTCACCCATTGACTCAAAACCTCCTTTTGTTGAAAAAAGTAGTTCTGAACTTTATAAACTAAAGCTTAGGTCCAACCAGTCGAGCAATTTGATTGTTTAAGTCCTCTCCAAGGTGAAGCGGTTGAATTGTCTCTGACATGTATCCCTTGGACCTAAATAGAGAAAGCACCCGGAAAATGTTGAAACGACAGGCGTACTGTAAATCACTGCGTAGCCATTGCATAATGACGTTATTAATTTTGTTTTTCTTGAGTCTTTTAATAATTACTGCAAGTTTACTGTTGCACATATATTATCCTATTTCTAGACATGTTTACAATGTTACTGCTGAACATTCTTTTAGTGAATTACCTCCGCTTGAGTTGTCTTATAGATTTGCGCTGCGCAATAACACGTTTATCAGTATGTTACATCATTTCCATCAGGTTAGCAATGCTACAAATTGTTGGATATGTGGCCGACTCCCTCCCTATCAGAATTATAAAGGAATTTTACCTCTCTTTCCATACCCGTTCACACACAACGGCTCCTGTGGAGCATGGTTTAGTTTAATTAATTCTCTCGATTCGAATTCTGCAGTTTATCAAGATAACTGGGTATGGGGAAATTTGAACTTAGTTTTGCTTGAGGTCTGCTACCCTAACAAGGAGGGACTTCCCCAGAGAACAGGAACTGATCTAGAAAATGAGGTATATGGATTAGGTAATTTTACGCTTAATCTTATGATCCTAAATGTCGAATCCGAAGCTACTCCAATTTTGCCCGCTATGTCAATATTCCCAGTAAAGGGTGAACTGTGTGTAAGGAAAAATGGTTCCATACATATGGGCCATAGTAAATGCACCACTGTAGTAGAATTTAGTGATCAAGGCAAGTCCACATTTAGAGCTTCCCGCCATTCCTATTTCATATGTGGTCAGACGGCATATGTACGTTTGCCTCTAGATTGGGATGGTACTTGCTATATTGGATTCCTTTTGCCATCTGTTTTTCTAGCTCCTCCTGATTATCACAGAAACACTCATTTAGTACATAATAGAGTAAGGAGAGACCTCCCGATAGTCGATTACACTGAAACAGCATGGGAAAAATACACAGATTTCAATAAAGGTCTCTTTCCTTATATAGGTACTGTTACTAATAGTAAACTGATACGTAGATTAACTAGAACCCTTGAAGCAGTAGTAAATGAAACTATTTCCGCTTTAGGCAATTTAACAGAAGAGCAGTCTGCTATGCGGATTGTTGTGCTTCAAAATCGTCTTGTCCTTGACGTCATCCTGGCGGATAGGGGCGGAGCTTGTAGGGTCATCGGATCAAGCTGTTGCATTTTCATACCAGAAAATTCGCCATCAGTATATAAAGCCATAACTCGCCTTCATAAGATTGTAAGCCAGATACACCAGAATCCAGGTACCTGGACTTGGTCCGGTTGGTTTTGGAGTGTATTATCTACCTTTGGATGGAAGGTCCTATCTTTCCTAGGTATTGGCCTTCTCATACTATTCAGTTGCTGTCTATGTCTACAATGTGGACCAGCGATCTGTGGTCTGTGTGCCACATCGTGTATTCCACCACCAAGATTTCATTCATCACGGAAGAAGAAAGAAGAACAAATGATGCTATATGAACAAATCAATGAATTGATGAAGATTGATATCTCTTAACGGGCAAGTAGGGGACAAGGAGGGAATGTGGAAATATGGATTTTTCTGATCAGTTATGTCCCCTATCTTGGACCCCAACGGTTCCATGTATGAATCACCAGTACATGTATGTCCCCTCCAGTTCCAGTTCTGAAGACGCAAACACATGTGCGTCCACCGTCAACATGTCCTCTGTCAGATCCGCCATGAATAGGCCGGATATTCTATTCCTAAGTATGAAAGGCCACCGACTTTATATGGCTCAGTTACTCCATTTTGCAGTCCAGGCAAGTAGGCCCTGATTCTGTCATCGAACTCTTCTTGCCTTCTGCCTCTGAAAGCTCCAGTTTGAACCTGCATCTGTAACCATGAACTTTGTCTCATTCTCTGCGCGGCTCACGAAGCCTGACATCAGCCCGCTGCCTGCCAAAAACTGTATTTCACCTTCGAGTTATCTGCTTCGTTCCCTGCCCGATGCATTCCTGTATAGCAGTTTAAGTAAACATTCTTCCAGCTACCGAGCAAAGGCCCGGCTTCTCTGTCTTTATGAAAGTAATTCATAGCCCTATTGCTAAGGAAGATTTCTGCCCTCGCATCTAGTGTAGACACTTAGACGCTTGTACACGCACTAACAGTCAGTATAGTCAGTATAGAATAAGATTCTCCTCGAAGAGACCTCTCTTTTGGATAACATAGTTCTCTAAACATGGGATGTTAGATATGATTTGGGATTAGGTTGACTTGACCCCCCAGACTTCTTGTCTCCACATGTAGAGCTAAATGTCAAGTCCCCTTCACCCCCTAGTTGCACGTCAATCACACGTCATACTGCTGCGCGCGCAACTATGCCAAGTATAATCTTATAGATCCACCTATATATGACATCATAACCAATTATGTTTCTGTTTTACTCCTCATTACGCCCATTTTTGGTTACGCAGGTGAATCGTCATTTTCCTTATCAATTGTTACGCCTACCGCATTCGCTTCATTGTAATGTATGTTCTATAAAAATCATTTCTTGTCAATAATGTATGTACTTCACTTCCTGAACCTCCGTGGTGATGGAACTTGGAGCAACCGATTATAATCGATTATTGGAATAAAGCCCATTCCGAACCTCTAATACCCCGGATTCTGCCTCTTATTTACTGAGCTATTTTATTATGTTTCCGTATCAAATTAAATCCCGGTAATGAATTTTTATTTACCACATGATCCCATAGGATCCAATTATAAAATGATAATATGACTTTTCTGATGGGACTGAACATGCAGAGCTGTGATGAAAAATGGGGATCACTCAAAAAGCCTGCTTCCCTGGACCATCCGTAACAGCAAAATATAGTCCCTTCAGAAAGCCAGTCAGTATCAGTTTTAAACATGATCATAAGATGGCAGATGCTGCCTCTGTGAATTGTGTTCATTAAAATCAAAACTCTGCAGTTTGCTCATTTCCCTTTCTAAGTCAGAAATTAAATAAAGGAGGCTTGCGTAAATGACCATGCCAGAGTTCGCAGGAGCAGACCACATAAAGGGATGCACATCCCTTCGCCCTGCTGCATCCATTTAAAAATGAATGCCTGTTTTGGAAATGGCTGTAAATGTTTTTGGGGAATTTGAACTGTGTTTCGCACAAGCCTGTGAAAATGCGCTGATTTGTAAAAGTCATCAATGTAAAGATCATTAAAAAGTAACTTGAATCTTGAAGAAATATATTACCTTAAAGATATATATCTATTTTCACTGAAAAGGTTACAGGGACATTATAGTTAGGGAATAACATATAAAAACATAGAAATTCACTGAAATACACAAAGGTTGCAGAGACTTTATAGTTAGGAAATAGAATTTAAAAACAATTGGGGTTCACTGAAAAAAACAAAGATTATGGAGATGTTATAGTTAGGTTCAGATTTCTCTTGTACAAAACCAGTGAAATTCAGTAGCTATAGTTACGTGAGCTAACTATACCTTACACCCATACTATGCACTGCTTATGACTTTACATTTGATATCACTCATGACATGGTCATAGGCATCACTGATGACATCACTTATGATATCATCGACAGACCCACTCACATAACCACTCACACCCCTATAAAATCTCTCATATACCCCTCACATATCAATTCACAGACCCACACAAGCACTCACACAATCACATACCCATCCATCAACTCACACAACCACTCACTCACCGATACAGCTACTCATACAGCTACTCCTATAACCCGTCACTTACCCATATGGATACTCACACACCCACACAAGTAGCCATACAGCTACTGACACACCCAATTATTTATTTAAACAGCCACTTACATACCCACTCACTCACCATATAGCCTCTCAACAGAGCTACTCACTCATTCATACAAGCACTCACACACCCACACCACTTACATACCCATCCACACATCCATACAAGCACTCACACATCCGCTCACTCACTCATACAGCCATTCAACCAGACACTCACTCTCCAATACAGCCACTGAGACACCAACTCACTTATCAAAACATCAATTTAAAGTCACTCACTCACCCATACAGCCACTTATACACCCAGTCTCTCACTCATGCAGTCATTCATAGACCCACTGACTCACTCACACAGTCACTCCCACAGCCCTCATTCACCCTTACAGCCACTGACACACCCAATCACAAACCAATACAGTCACTCACACAGCCACTCACTCATCCACCCAGTGACTCACACATCAACCTATACTCCCATACAGCCACTCACACACCCACTCAGACACCCATACAGCTACTCAGACACCCACTCACACATGCATAGAGACAGTCACACAGCCACTCACACAATATATGTTAGAAGTAGTATCATTCATTAGTAGTACACCTAGAATACTAATTTAAATTTTGTAGTAGGTTAGAATATATGTTTAACAATCATAAACTCTTAGAAAACATCATCATCATCATTTAAAAGTCCCCCGTAGGGCCTCAGCCTCAGCAGCGCTGAAAACTCTTCAATGGCTCCTGCTACACAAGAGAATTCTATTCAAACTTCTTGTCACCACTTTCAGAGCTATCCGCCGACTGGGGCCAGCATATCTCTCCATAAGATTCACGCCATATACTACAACAAGAACACTCAGATCTTTGTCAGCAAACTTACTCAAACTGCTCGGCTTTAAACTTAAAAATCGGGGAGGGAAATCGGCAATGGTGCTAGGAGCAAAAGCCTGGAATCTCATGCCAAACAAATTGAGATCAATAGAACCTGAAATACAGTTTAAGAAGGCCCTAAAGACCTGGATTTATCGAGCATCAGACGAATTCTGTCTAGCCCTCATCTAGGTCTCAATTCTCCATTGCTAAGTCTGTTATCTGTACAGCTCCAGGAGGCTCCTTTCGGAGTGACAGATTGTGCTTTATAAATATCACATTTCATTTTATTTAATTTCATCATCAGTAAATTCATTAGTGATGTCATTTGAGATGTCATCAGTGGTGTCGCTGACCATGTCAAGTGTGATGAAATATGTGATGTCATAAGCAGTGCATTGCGGGGTAGTATGTTATAGTTTAGCTCAGGTAACTATAACTGGTGAATTTCAGTCGTTTTGTACAATTGAAATATGTGCCTAACTATAACCTAACTAGAATATTCCAATAACCTATTTTTTCATTCATATATATATATATATATATATATATATATATATATATATATATATATATATATATATATATATATATATATATATATATATATATATCTCCAATACTCGTCCACAATCCGTCTGTTTTAGGAAAGACGAGGCGAATCCAGATTCAGTGTTTTCAAAGTTTATTCCGTGCCCAGCACCGCCGCCATTACGCGTTTCTGCTCCCGAAGAGCCTTGATCACATGATACACCACACGATTCTAGTTACACCATTTAAAGTGACAATGCGCGGGAAAGGATAGGCAGACACAGCCGTGTCAGAATCATAGACATTGAAAACATCTCAGCATAATGCTACGTGATTCCCCTTCATTCTTTCAATACTAGAATGTAATTTACAATTCAATATTTCAACATAACTGTATGTGCAAAGTAGCGTTTTGTGCGAAAATGCAAGTTTACGGTCTAAATAAAAACACTCACATTTTATAAAATCCTAATACACATTATAACATGGGTTAAAACCATCTGTGTATAAACCTTATTGACACATGAGTAAAAACTTGCTACACAGTTATTATTAACTACCCCAATGGGTTATTGCACATAACATACTCAGGGTGCCCTCAGAATTTGCTATCTACCCGGTGTCATCTTAAATGGTGTCAAAAAACCTACTGTGCAAAATTGTGCTATAAATAGCAAAATAATAAAATTATGTGTGTTAAAAGAAAAAATTCTTATACTTTCATAGGTTAAAAAAAGAGAGAGAGAGCTAGTGATTTGAATGTTTAGCAGACAGCAGGATTGAATATTAACTGATTCAGAATATCATAAGTGAGTAAAAAAGTCCTCACTAGAATTCAATCCATTTGGGATCTTGCTATCCAACTCAATTATGTATCTCGTTTCTAGTTTTCGTAGCAGGGAATCGCGGTTCCCACCTCTCCTTAGGGGAGGAACAGAATCAATTAGAAAATACTGTAATTCACTAGATCTCCTAGAATGTGTTTCATCAAAGTGGCGGGCTACTGGATAAGCAGGATCACCATGGTTAATAGCCCGAATGTGTTGCAGAATTCTTTTATGTGCCTGTAGTTTTGTGCTGCCCACGTAGCGTAAGCCACATGGGCATTCGAGCACATAGATGACAAATTCTGTTTTACAAGTGAGTTTCTTATCTATTTTGGTCATCCTGTTATTCCATGGAGTAGTATACTCCGTTATATATATTATCTACTGGCGGTCGCCAGTAGATAGTTATAGTTAGGACCGTGTTTCCATAGGAAATCCGCAACATTCTATTTGGAATAACTTTGGCGCCGATTGACGAATCCTCGCGAAATTTTCAAAATAGGTGGGGCGCTCCGCTCCACTCCTTCCCTGAAAGTCTCGGGGGGATTCGTCAAGCGGGGGCTGAGAAAAAGGGGGGGTCCCAAAACGCGTTTTCCCCATGCATTTTTCCATAGGACCTTTAGTCCAAGCTACAGCCCGAACGGCTGAACAGAATTACTTGAAATTTGGCAGAGAGGTAGTCCTCAGTTCAGGGATGTGCCCTTTGCAGGTCTGGTGTAAATCTGTTCATTAGTTCCTGAGAAAATTGCAGTTAAAAGCATATATATCTATAGGCGTGCACCGTGCGCGTACGGTAAGCATACCGTACGCGCACGGTGACGTGCGCGAGCGCAATTCTGATTGGTTGTTAGATGTTAGTAAACATTCGAATCGGTCGAAATCAGGAAGTGTCGGCCGCCATTTTGTCTCCCGCAGTCTGAGGCAATGAAAAACAAAGGGGCAAAACGTGAGAAGGGGGCAGGATGGACAGGTCCTGACCCCCTAGCCTTTGTCAGGGGGTCACTGAAGGACCCCCAAGGGTAAAAAAATAAAAAAGAAATTTACGAAAAATCGCGGGGTGCGCGCACCGTAAGCGCACGGCACGAACAACGCATCGTGGGCGCTTGGTGCGAGAAGCGCACCAAGCGCCCACAGTGTACAAATTCACTGAAAAAACCATAGGTTTCACACACGTTATAGTTAGGAATTAGCATTTAAAAAACCTTGCAAATTCACTTAAAAAACCATAGGTTTCACACATGTTATAGTTAGCTGGACATTTCACTCGTGAAAAACCATTGAAATTCCCCGGTTATAGTTAGTGCAGGCAACTATAACTCACGCGACCGCAATCCTCTGCTGATGATGTCAGATATTACATCACTGATGACATATGTGTCTTTCTGAAAAAAAAATATTTGTAATATATGTATAGCTGTATAATGGAAGACGACATGGGTAAATAAGTGTCTAAATACAGTGATGTAATATCTGACATCATCAGCAGAGGATTGCGGTCGCGTGAATTATAGTTGCCTGCACTAACTATAACGGGGGAATTTCAATGGTTTTTCACGAGTGAAATGTCCAGCTAACTATAACATGTGTGAAACCTATGGTTTTTTAAGTGAATATATATATATATAAAAACAGCAGGAAAACCAAAAGGCAGCAATGGAGGAAATGATGATGGAAAACAAAAATACTGTGATCAATATGTCTAATGTTGCACTTACCAATAAGGAAAATCAGATTTTATCACTTGGATTATCTTTCTGTCCTATAAATAAGTTCGGTTATAGATAGACTAGAGTGGACGTTTTTAGGTTTATTAGAAAATTAAAACTTAGAAAATTCTTTACAATCAAAGAGGGCTTGCAACGGAAAACAGAAAGGCAAAGTGGGAGTGATACAAGGGTCAGATGCAAATTTACTTCTGACTATATATGGTCTGGCAGGGGAGTCTGGTAATGCAACACCACATGAAGAAAGCAACTTGACGCAAACAAGGTTGCAAGACCTTGGAGTGGATACAACTAAAATTGCGCAAAGCCCTTTTAAGTCAAAATCTACTTTTTGTCTAATAATGCCAAGTGACGCCATAGATATTTTTCATGATTGTGTCATTAATGGTCTGAAAAAGATGTATACTAACAGTAATAAGCAAGTGAAGAAATATGAATACAGTCAAAAGCAGTATGACAAGCTAATGAAGAAATTAAGAGACAATAAAAACATCATCATTAATAAATCCGACAAAGGAGGCAACGTTGTCATCTGGCCGAAGGTGCAATACATGGTGGAAGCTCTAAGACAATTGAATGACAAATTATGTTATGAAAGAACAACAAATAACCAATACACTACTGCAGAGGAGAAATTAAAGAAGGACATATGGCAATGGAAAAGAGAGGCGTTGATCACTAAGGAAGAACTACATTTTCTTCATGAAGAACACCCTGTTCTTCCTATAATCTATCTATTACCCAAGGTTCACAAATAAACTCTCCCAGTGCCAGGAAGGCCAATTATTTCAGCTCGGAACAGTTGTCTGAGAACATATCTAAGCATGTTGATTTCTTCCTGCAAAATTTTATGCATGCATTGCCCTCTTATATTAGAGACACAGGGGACTTCATTAATAAGTTACATGCCATACAATGGAAGGAAGATTATGTTCCCATGACATTAGACATTATCTCGCTCTACACGAGCATTGACCATGGAGTAGGCTTGAATGCAGTAAAGCACTTTCTGAATATGCAATCTATTGGTCTGTTAAAACATAACCAAATCTTTTTAAGTCTATCAACCTGGTGTCTGTATAATAACTTTTTTTCTTTCTGGTAAGGAACTTTTTAGACAGATCAAAGGTGTAGCAATGGGGGCCTGTTTCTCTCCTAGCTACGCATGTCTTCATGTTGGCTGGTGGGAGGAGCAGGTCCTCTTGAAGAAGCACTCTGACTTAATGAATCAACATGTAGTACAATGGATGAGATTAATTGATGACATTTTTGTAATTTGGCATGGTGACATAGAGAGTGCTAGACATTTTGTTAGGATCATCAATGAGAATGATTTTAATCTTGAATTCACAGCCAATATCAATGTAAGCACGGTGGACTTTTTGGATGTGACAGTGTTTGTAAGGTTAAGGCAGGAAAGTCAATGCTACAGGCAAGAAGCTTCCACCCTAGGCATCTCATCCAGAGTATACCATTTGGGGAGTTATTAAGACTACAAAGAATATGTTGTACGGAAGAAGTAGCAAAATGCCAAAAAGAAATATTAACAAGATTCAGACAAAGAGGTTACAGTCAGAAAGCATTAGGTCAAGCAGTTGAGAAAGTTGCTATGCACACACTGATTACTATACATTCTCCTGCACAACCCAACACCAACTTAATGCTGGCACCCTCCAAGAAGATACAAGCAAATAAAGAGGATGACAACACTATCAGATTAATTACCACATACAGTAGGCAAGAGAATAAAATGAGGAGTATTATTAATAGCAACTTGCAGATTGCATTAACTGATACAATAATGGCACAGAAACTTCCTAACAAACCTACTCTTACTTTTAGGAGGGCACCCTCAATGAGAACCACCCTGGTGAAAAATAGCCTAGAAATTGCAGTAAGCACTACATGGTTAAAACCCAAGAATGTTTTAAAAAAAAATACAAATCAGGAAGAGGTGAAAATTTGGCATCAACACCGTGGAATATAGGACTCCATTCTGTACAGAACCCATTCTCCTGAAGGACAATTACAATTGCCACACAGACTATGCAGTCTATGTGCTGACATGCACCTGTCGCTTACAATACATAGGTAGCACAAAGCTACAGGTGTATGTAAGGATCCTTCAGCACCTGCGAGCATTTGTTAATTCAGACCAAACGTATCCTGTAACGAGGCATTTTAAAAGCATGCATCAGAATAATCTTGAGTGCCTCACATATTTTGTAATTGGCTCTGTTTCCCCACTGAGGCGAGGGGGGAACAGAGAGAAACTACTTGGAGTCACGCATGATTTTATAATTAGATTCCAAATTTCCACATGGTTTGAATAACAGTGATGAAATGTATAACTTCCTGTAATCATAATGCGGTATTTCGTAGATAGAGGTGAATGATTGAGGAAATCTTTAATGATGGAGTTTGTCATCCTTTTTGCATAATCTTCTTTCTAGGAATCTCTTTTCCGTAGCAACTGTTTAGAGACATTTTAGGATTTTATTGGGATTTTATAAGATATTTATTATTATTTTATGACATATTTATTTTTTACATAGACACATTTTTGTCATTATTATCCCATTATGATCTTAAAATGAAAACTGTTTTTAGATTGACTTTTGGTTATATTATATTCACATTTAATTATGCTATTCTTTGAAGACCAACTTTGGTAATTCTGAACTTTTGGATCGTTGTATTTATGTATTCATGTATGCATATTTGCACATTTCGAAGTATATATAGGCTTATATCACTTCTGATTACTTCCTCCCTGTGGCTTTCACATATGAAGTTTCATATATGAACTTTTAGGAACGTTTATGTACTTGCAGATGCTAAAATTCACCAATAAATTATTGGAAGCATACTATATAAATTCTTCTGCAGCAAACAAATGAGTGGCAACATACATTTGAGCTTGAGTTTTTTCATAGTTCAATAGATGGATACATGAGTTTTTAACATAGTTATAGGTAATATATTAGCATGTGATAGTATATTTTTTTAGCACTGAGCACTTTAGTGGTATTGAGCACACAAGCACTTTAGGAATGGGTGATTAGATGTGTTTGACATACATGTTATGTTATGTTAATAAAGATTATAAAACGCACTGCTACCCTAAGGTGTCCTGGCGCTGGGAGCTGCCTACTTTGTTATTGGAAACATTGACTGATTTAGGAAAAAGACAGGTTTTCAGGCCCCTTCTAAACTAAAGGAGCTCGGTTGCACTTCTGAGGTGGAGGGGAAGGCCGTTCCAGGCCTTTGCGGCAAAAGGCTGAAGAAACTCCTACCCCCCCCAACTGGCTGTTTTAACCTGTGGAACTTTTATCTGTTTTGCCTCAGCAGAGCGCAGTGCTCTGCCGGGAATATACCATTGAAGGTGTTGTCTCATATAACCAGGGCCAGATCCTTTAAGGGCCTTAAAGACCATACAAAGGGCCTTAA
The DNA here is from genome assembly GCF_964204655.1 of Triturus cristatus. Taxonomy (NCBI): domain Eukaryota; kingdom Metazoa; phylum Chordata; class Amphibia; order Caudata; family Salamandridae; genus Triturus; species Triturus cristatus. The sequence continues at coordinate 902,526,501 of NC_140584.1, forward strand.
ATTCCAAGCGTTGTTTCACCGGACAATAAGAAACATCTAACTAGATATATTCCAACATTTCGTGAAAAACAAGCATTCAAGCAGATATAATGGGAAAAACGGTTATTTAAAAGTTGGTACCAACACAGAATGGATGAATTATAGTGATGTATTAATTCAATATAAATGGGTAACATTGAATTGAGGCACTATGCAGTTAGGAAACAGGAGTCCCGATTTATTGTGTTTACATCATCCAGTTTGATATGTGAAATATTTGATTTTGAACATATTTATAGATTGATTTTATTACATTATATATATTTAATGCATATATATAAAAAATACACCATACTGATTACTATTTTTAGTGTGTTGGTTTAAATTATCCCCTTTTTTATTGTTGCACATATTTATTTGCATATATATTGGCATATTATATGTAGTTTTACCGATTGATTTTTAATACAAGTTAGTATTTGCAAACGTGTAAAATTCATGTAACGAACTGAAATCATGAAATGAATTTGGAATGTGTAGGACATGGCCTTTTTGGCTAAAGTTCCCTAAACTTTTTGCTTTCACCCTAAACCGTTTTCATGACCTAGAGTTGCTAATTCAGATGCTTTGGGTACTTTGCCACTGCTGATCAGTGTCAAAGTACAATGGTTCCGTATGTAAAGTACAATGGTATTTGGTTGACCATGATTGGTATGTTTGCCTGGTGTGTGCAAGGGCTAGTAATGCAGAGGCACGCAGAGAAGGGAACTCAGGCCTTCAGTGGAGGGCCTGCACACAAAGTGCTAAGTTAGCATGTTGTCCAGACAAGTGTAACCACTTGTCAGGCCTTACTTTCCCTTTTGCGTACACAGTGGGAACCCCTGTGGTAGGTCCCAGGTAACCCCTGGACAGGGTGCAGTGTAAGTAAAAGGCAGGACCTATACTGAGGTGTGTGTTATGTCCTGACAGTAAAAAACACTCCATTTCGTTTTTCACTGGTGAAAGGCCATTCTGCCCATAGGACAGAATGGGGGAGGCTGGGTATTGTGTTTGTTAGCCTAGTTTCTTATAAGTTTAAAATGGAGTGGTGAAGCTTAGTATGTATGAACTCACAGTGTCATAACACATCTTTCTATGAAAGTGGTTTTGTCACTGTGTGTTCATAAGCCACTCTTTTAGAAAGTGTCTGAGTTTTGTGCTTTAAGCATTTCTGTGTGTCTCTGCTGAATGTGGATTGACTGTCTGGATCTGAGAGGTGGGAGGAACTGGGAGAGGTCTTGACCCAGGGAGGGGTTGAGATGGCACCAGGCTGCCCTGCATCTGGAGAGTAGGGGGAGGAGAAGCCTGGGAGGTGAAAAGGCCTGGGCTGATGCTATAAACCAACTGACCCATCTCCTGCTGAGCGATTAAGGATCCAGACCCCCAGTATCAAAGGTAGAAAGGTGACACCGGGAGGGAGACACCCAGAACTGATTTAGGCAGGGGTCAGGGACCTCTGAGCATAACGAACTTCAAAGACATTTAGGGGCATAACTATGAGAGCTGAGGCCCCTGAACGTTGGAATAGAAATGGATTGAGACTGAAAAGGCTTAGACCCATTTCATGGTCAAGAGGAACCTCTGCTAAGGAAGCAACAATTGAAGAGACTGCTGGGAACGACCAATTCTTGCTTCCTGATCTGGTCTGCAGTTTGCTGTTTTAACCAAGGAATAGGCTGTTGGGACTGTGCTGTGTGCGCTGGGTCCCCCCTGCTTGAAGAAGACTGTGCTTTGTGCTGTCTTGGATCCCCAAGGGCCCCAGGTGAGCTGGCTCCATGTTTGGAAACACAGGAACATAAACGTTTCCGGAGAGGTTTCAAGCAATGCGTTGGGCGCGTGTTGTGGCAGCTTGAGACCCTCGGATGGTGTGCCCTGTGATCTTGGACACACGGAGGAAAAGTGAGACTCAGACGGGCTGGGTGCGTGTCGTGGTACACAGGAGGCGTTGGTGAAGAGCGCCTAGTCAATGTGTGGATCGAAGGAGAAGTGAGTCTCGGACACGCAGGGTGTGTGTCGTGGTGCACCGCAGGTGCTGCTGGAGAGCGCCTGGTTGGCATGTGCATCGAAGGAGGAGTGAGTCTTGGATATGCAGGGTGCATGTCGGGGTGCACCGCAGGCATTGGTGAGGAGTGCCTGGTCATCGAGTGCACCGGAGGAGAAGTGAGGCTCAGACACGGTGAGCTTGTTGAAGTGCGGCCGGAGGTGTTGGTGAAGAACCCCTGGATATCGGAGCACCGGAGTTGGAGTAAGTCTCATTGAAGCAGTGTGCATGTTTTGGTGCAACCTGGGACTGTGGAGGTGATTGGCGGATCATCGAGTGCACCGGAAGAAAGTGAGTCTCTGCAGCACAGTGTCCATGTCTTAGTGCCAACTGAGAATGCGGGAAGGAGTGCCTGGTGAGCATCTACTCGGAGTCAACATAAGGACTCATCAGCATTTTGTGTGTGGCTTCGTGCCAGAAAAGACCCGGAGGGTGTTGTGGTGAATGTGCACCAGGAGTAACGCAGTCTTAGGGGCATGGGGTGTGTGTGCCCTGTGGCCACCTGCGACCTTCCTAACAGTCGCAGCCCGGACCGGCAGCCCCAGAGAAGCTGAGCTACCAGGCCGAGCTGCTGAGGCCCATTGAGGAAGTTCTACACGGCGGGCCCAGTCCATTGAAGGAGGAGAGGAGAGTGGTGTCACGCCCCCAGGTATCGTGGAACACTGCCTGGGCGGGGTGCTGCTCGGAGGGACACTCTCTCTGCCTCTCAGTCCTTCTGGCGATGTGAGCCTTTGCTTTGGCTTAGGGTGAGGCCCGTACTGACCAAAGGAGTTGCAGTACTGGGGCCAGAGTGAGAAGCTGTGATTTAGGCTCATTGGATATATATATATATGTATATATACATATATATATTCACTGAAAAAACCATAAGTTTCAGGAGTGTTATAGTTAGCTGGACTTTTCACTTGTACAAAACCATTGAAATTCCCCCGTTATAGTTAGTTCAGCTAACTATAACTCGCGCGCCCGCAATGCACTGCTGATGACGTCACATATTACATCACTCATGACATGGTCAGTGACATCACTCATGACATCACTGATGACATCTCAAATGACATCACTGATGACATCACTGATTACATCATCCAGTGAATGTCTGTTTTTCTGAAAATTAAATATGTTTTATATATGTATATCTCAAGGTCGATGGAAGAATAAATGGGTATATAAGTGTCTAAATGGATGATTTGTTTTTGAAAAATTGATTGTGTAACTGACTGATTAAGTGTATCATAGTGAATACATGGCTTAGTGAGTAATGTTTAAATATGTAAATATCTGTATCAATCTCTCACTTTGTGTATAAGTGGCTGCATGGGTTGGTGAGTAGCTACATGGGTGTCTATATAGGTTATTAGTTGGTTTTTTGAGTATCAGTCTGAGTGTCTGCATGGTTCAGTGGGGGGTATTACGTAGTGCATAGGTGCATGAATGAGTGACTCACTGTTTGTATGTGTTGAAGACAGCATGTGTGCAGGACTGTATGGGTGGATGAGTGTGTGTATGGGTGTGTTAGTGAGTGAATGACTGTCTCAATAGTGTCTTTATGAGTAACTACATATGTTTTAAACTAGTATATGTGACTATTGGTGTATATAAGTGAGTATATGTGAGAGTGAGAGATTGAAAGAGTTCCTGTATGAATAAGTATGTGTTTCTATAAGTGATTGTTTAAAAGACTAAGTATGTGTAAGTTTCCGTAGAAGTAAGTGTGGTGGTGTGTGTATAACTGTATATGCAAGTAAATGTATGTTTGATTCTTTAGTAGCATGAGTGACTATGTGTGTGAGTAACTCTATGGATGAGTGGCATTGTGTAACAGGATGTATAGGTGTATGAGTACATATGATGAGTGAGTACATGTATGAGTGACTGTATAGGACTGTTGGTGGATGTGTATGTGGATCTTAGAATTACTGAAGAGGTTGTTGTAACTGGTATTGGTATGTCCATTGTTTTGAAAATTTTAGTCTCTATTTTTGAATGTGTGTATCAAAGGTTATATTAGGGTGAGAGGAGGTCTGCCACTCTATCACAAGGATGATGTCATGAGTGATGTCATCAGTGATGTCATTTGAGATGTCATCTGTGATGTCATGAGTGATGTCACTGACCATGTCATGAGTGATGTAATATGTGACGTCATTAGCAGTGCATTGCGGGCGCGCGAGTTACAGTTAGCTGAACTAACTATAACGGGGGAATTTCAATGGTTTTGTACAAGTGAAAAGTCCAGCTAACTATAACACCCCTGAAACCTATGGTTTTTTCAGTGAATTTCTGAGGTTTTTTAAATGCTAATTCCTAACTATAACGTGCCTGAAACCTATGGTTTTTTCTGTGAATTTCAAAGGTTTTTTAAATGCTAATTTCTAACTATGCCTACAGAGATAGGACATGTGAAGAAAGAAGAAAAAATGCACAGAAAGAAAAAAAAGAAGTGCAGAAAGAAGCAACAGAAGTCCTCAAAGATGAAGAAAAGTGCAGGAAGAAGGATAACGTGCAGAAAGAACAAAAAGAAGAGCAGAAAGAATCCTTGTTGCAAAATCATCCTGTACCCTCAACTTTTTCAGATGGATACTGGTGGTAACTGAGTCTGACTAACCAGTCCTAGAGCCAGTGCTATGTTAAAAGACACTTAGAATACAGTGAAAACACCTACATACACTAGGGAACATTATGCGTTGGGGTCCCCCTGTGATTAGCATGACCTCCTCTGTAAGCCCCTAGTATATAATAGGGCAGGGGGATTAAAACTACCTCTTAAAACAGGCCACAGGGCGTTTTTGCACACGTTAACTCAGGCCCCGTCCCCTCCCTTCACCACTGTGTAAACACGCCCTGTGTCCGTTTTTAGTTGGGAGATTAAGTTCATTTGAATCCTGAGGGTCCCTAGGGTCCAACTAGCCCACTAGGTACCTCCAGTAAGTGCCACAGAGCTGCGTTGCAGAGAGGTGTAAAAAGTGGCACAGCCTGGACCACCTCTCTGCAATGCAGCTCAGTGGCACTTACTGGAAGCACTTGGTGGGCTAGTTAGCCCCCAGGGGCCCTCAGTATTGAAGGGAAATTATATCCCCAATTTAAAACGTGCCATAGTGCGTGTTTGCACACGTCACCTCAGGCCCCGTCCCCTCCCTTCACCACTGTGTAAACGCGCCCTGTGGCTGTTCTAAGTTGAGAGATTAAGTCCCCTTGAATCCTAAGGGTCCCTAGGGTCAAACTAGACCACTAGGTACCTCCAGTAAGCGCCACAGAGCTGCGTTGCAGAGAGGTGTAAAAAGGGGCTTGGCCTCAGAACACCTGTCTGCAGCGCAGCTCCCTGGCGCATACTGGAGATGCCTGTTGGGCTAGTGGGCCCTCAGGGACCCTCAGTATTGAAGAGGAAACGCCAGGGGGCGCGTTTGCAGAGTGCTGCAAGGAGGGGGCGTGGCCTCCGGCACGATGCCAGTCTTTTATTTATTTTAATTTTTTAAGAAGGGGGGCTGTGTGGTTCCCCTTCTTATTCTAATGTATTGGCCCTGATGACCCCATCCCCCAGGGCCTGTCTCCTACTTATATTTTTTTACCCCAATCCCCAGGGCCGGCCACTGTTTTTTATTATTTTTTAAAAATATATATTTATAGACACACCTAGGACATGCTGGACAAACCGTACATACCTATCACCATGACGATTTGAGTGATATTCATTAAAAGGCGACTATGCATACAATGAATCCACGTGGAATGTATTTACACCACTAGTGAAGCTCTGACATGTCTGATGCCCTACCGTGCCTAATCCCGGTAGACACCCTTGTCGTTTATTTATACAAACATGGGTAGCTATTGACGGGCACATTTAATACACATGCACACCAAGCCATTCAAAGGGGATTCGACAAAAATTCGACCAAAACTATGTAAGCAACCCCCCTCACGGTTAATAAAACACACGTCCACTGCCGGATGTGTAATACTTTTTATTTTACTCTCTGGAAAGGGGACAAACATCACTTGAGAGTCACAGCGTGCTCCTGGCAGAGCCCAATACTGTGTTACATCCACCATTGCCTGCCGAGTGCCACACACCTCTGTGTTGTATTCCACCAGCTAGTGCATATGCTATGACACTCTCTAGCCCATGTGCACTGTAACACCACCCCGTGAATATGTCATGCCACACTTGTCTTCGCACGGGTTATATTGCCCCATCTAACGTGCCTTCCTCGATGCCTCTGTTATAACGCACAGTGCTATGCCATACATATTACAATCTGGGATCCATATCTTTGTCACAGTGCATATGCAACGTTACACTCCCAAGCACACATTTTATATTACAACTTTAGAGACTAGTTAGGTTACACAACACTGCCCTGTGCATATTACACTCCAAGGCGCACATCGCATAGCACGCGCTAGTGCCTGTGCTATCTCGCGCTCTCCAATGAATCTGTCATTGCGAACAATGAATTGCAAATTATATCTCCCGCCCGGTTCATCTTATATCACACTTTTTGGTACATAGTTTATACCATACACTATATCTAGTTTTCATTTTCAATCGTGCTCTCAGGACTATGTTCTATATAACACTGTGTTCACCTACCCTTTTCACGGGCATTACATTTTGCGATAGGGGGTGGAGGGTCAGGGGGTGTTTCTGCCAAGTGAGCCCGGAGTCACAGTCACAAATGTCCTCTTCTTCCTGAATAGAAGTGAGATGATGCTGCATACTTGTTCATATTTTAAGTAGTTCGCACAGACACACGTTTTAAAAACAATAAAGTTCCTAATACCCGCCTTCTCTGAACAGTTAGCTTGCTGCCCCATCCCCCTCCTCCCTATCCTCTGTTGTGTGAATCCATGGACTAGCCTCCTCCCTCCTGCCATGCATGGTCTGATGTGCTGCCACTGCCCTCAATTTAGTATGATGTACCAGTCCCCTCCTCCTGCCCTCCATTGCCCAATTCTATGCCCCATCATTGACCTCCTGCTTAAACTCTGTGCTTAGCTTGCTGCCCCTATTCTCCTTCCCCCTGCCCTCCGATGCCTTTGTGCATGCCCCTGCTCCATCCTTTTTGCCCACCATGTTCCATGGACCTGCCACTCCTATCTACTCTGAGTGTTCTGTTGAGCTGCCACTCCCCTCCCACCTGCCTAGCATTGTCAGATGACTGTAACCTGTCCCTGCCACCTCCACCCTGCCTGTCCACATGCCATGCCCCTATCCTCTTCCTCCTGTCCTACATGGTCCATTGTACTGCCACACCCTTCTGCCCTCCCTGGTCTGTTGTGCTGCAACTGCTCCTCCTGCCTGCCTCGTGCGGTCTGTTGTGAAGCCCCTTCCCCTGAACTTTCTTGTCTGTGCACAGGTCCTGACCCTCCCTTCTATCCTCCATCGTCCTTTGTGCATACCCCTGCACCCTCCTTCTTGCCCATCATAGCCATTGCGCTGCCACTAACCCTCCCACTTGCCATGCATGGTCTTCTGTGCTGCCATGGCCCCTCCCACCTTCCCTGTGTGGTCAGTTAGCTGCCCCTGACCCCTCCCACCTTCCCTCCATGGTCTGTGTGTATGCCATCACAGTCTCACTGTTGCTCTTCATGGTGTGTCTTGCTTCTAGTGCCCATCCTGCCTGACCTCCATGGCTATCTTGCTGCTCCTGCCCTGCCCCCTTGCCCCCAGCCCTCTGTTTACATGTGCAGATCCCTACTCTCTGCCTCCTGGCTTGTCTGTTCCATTGTAATGCCCCTGATCCGTCCCTCCTGCCCTTTATGGTCTGTTATGCTGCAGCTTTCTCTCCTGTCTGTCCATTATGGTCAGCTAGCTACCATTGCCTCTTGCCCCTCTGTTCTCTGTTGTCCATGTGCATGGTCCTGTCCCTTCCCTCTTGCTTTCTATGGATTGTTGTGCACCACTCCCGTCCCGCATACCCTGTGTGGTGTATTGTGCTGCTGCAAACCCTGATGCCTGCCCTGCAGGGTCAGCTTGGTGCACCTCTCCATGTCCCTCCTGTCCTCTGTTATCCAAGTCCATGTCCCTACCCCATTTCCTTCCATGATCCAATGTACCATACTTGCGAACATTTTGAACTTGGTAAGAGGGAGATTTTGAAAAAAAACTGGGGTATTGATTTTCCCCTTTGAGTTACATTGAAAAAGAGGAGATTGTAGACAGGAGACAGATCAAATAAAGCCCATTTGAGCTTAAAAACATTGGACGTTTCCTGGCTGAATCGGGTCTGTTGGCATGTATGGTTGTACTACCATTGCCTCTTCCTTCTGCCCACAATGGTCTATTACATTGTCACAGCCTCTCTTGCAAGTCCTGTATTGTTGGTTTGTTGCCCCTGCCCCCCTTTCCACTGCCCTCCATAGTCTGTTGTGCTGCCACGGCCCTTCTTACCAGCTCAGTGTGGTTAAATTGTTGCCTATGCACCCTCCTACCTGCCTTCAATTTTCAGAGTCCGTGCCCCTGGCCTCTGCCTCTCAACAGTATCCTAATGAACAACTAGATTGCTAACATTCTATATTTATTACAAAAGTGTGGAACGCCTGACGTCATCTTGATGTAATCAAAACTGTAATACCTAGAGCATTTGCTTTAGAAATTACATATATGAGAGGGTCTTATTGGCATCAAAATTATGGTTAGTGCTCTAAAAGACTAAAATAAGGACATATTTTCTGAGTTTTCAAATAGCGACAAAGCACTTTTAAATTATTTGTTATCTTTATGTTTTTTTATCCAGTTGACCACTTGATTAAATGTTGCACTTAGGGGAGAGGATGTGGTGTTACTTCCAGAACTGCAGACTTTGCAACTGGGAAACCAGGTTGGAGTTTCTGCTTCAGCTCGACATTCTGTGATTCTGGTCAAATCACTTAGTCTCCCCTTGTCTACAACCAAAATGAATTTGTTCTTGTGTGATGTAACCAATGCTCATGTAAAGCACTCCAATACCTGACAAGTCTGCACTATATAACACTGCAAAAACACAAAATAATAAGTGTTTTGCACACTTCTGTCATTGGGCTATATTTGGGCTACATCTGGGTGATTTTGGGCTACATTTGGGCTCTTTTGTCTCCGGTGGCCATCTTGGGAGATTTATTTGTTATGAAGTTTCCTAATTTCCTCATGTACTGCAGTCTCCTCAGTAGGAAATGCTTTCAGTTTTTTACTTTGATTCCATCATGAAGGTATTCAGATATGTCACACATTTGCCATAAATTCTGAAAGTTAGCACTCTAGTTGCTCATTAGATCACTGTAGTAAAACTACTGTTCACCATGGAAGTCTGCTCCTGGTATTAAAAGTGCATGTTTCAGTCTGCATGTCAGAATTTTTTAATGAAATAGAAGAGGATTTGAGAAGTCACTCAAAATGTGCCCTCATTTTCTTTCTTCAGCATTAATCATAATTTCTATGGCAAAATGAACCCCCTCATTGTGTTCCTTTTTAAATTAAATGTTTTAAGTGTTACCAGTTTATTCCAATCAAGATGGCTTCAGGTGTGCCATACTTTTGTCATAATGAAGACAGTAAGCCCTCTAGTTGTTTTTAAGAACACTCTCGGACATTCTGTCATTGGGCTATACTTGGGCTACATCTGGGTGATATTTGGGCTACATTTGGGCTCTTTTGTCTCTGGTGGCCATCTTGGGAGACTTATTTGTTATGAAGTTTCCTATTTTCCTCATTTACTGCAGTCTCCTCAGTAGGAAATACTTTCAGCTTTTTACTTTGATTCCATCAAGAAGGCATTCAGATGTGTCACACATTTGCCATAAATTCAGAATGTTAGCACTCTTTTTGCTCATTAGATCACTGTAGTAAAGCTACTGCTCACCAGGGAAAACTGCCGCTGGTATTGAAAGTGCATGTTTCAGTCTGCATGTCAGAATTTTTTAATGAAATAAAAGAGAATTTCAGAAGTCAAAATGTGCCCTAGTTTTTCTTTCTGCAGCACTAATCATACTTGTTATGGAAAAATGAACCCCTCATTTTGTTCCTTTTTAAATTAAATGTTTTAAGAGTTACCACTTTAATCCAAGCAAGATGGCTTCAGGTGTGCCATACGTTTATCATAAGTAGGACTGTTAGCGCTCTAGTTGTTCTTTGGAACACTCTGGGAAGCTGCAGTAGAACACAAAGGAATCAACTGACAGTCTCTGCCCTTGTTGGATGTACATGTTTTACTGAGAATGTCAGACTTCATTCTCACATGACTGAGAAAGATAATGTGAATTTACAGAAAATAAGCTCTCAGTTTAGCTTATAGATCACCTTCCAAACCTCTGTGGGAAAAGCATGAGAAAATATTTTTCTCTCAATCATGATATCCCAGCAGAAGGCTTTTGCACATGGTGAAATCACCTTAGAACATACCACAATTCCTAAAATGAGTATGGTACCATCAACAAATGATTTATAATGTAACTAAAGTCTTAAAACCTTCTATTAACTGCTATGCTTTTTAATGAGGTGCTATCGTGTATATTGGTCCCAAGATGGCTGCCAAAACTTCTTGGATGAAGTGCTGACAGCCAATCAGATCTCAGGATGAGATATGTGGTTAGGCTCCGCCCACATATATATATATGATTTTACTTTTGATTTTCTCAGGAACTACTGAACAGATTGACACCAGACCTGCAAAAGGCACTTCCCTGAGCTGAGGACTACCTCTCTGCCAAATTTCAAGTAATTCTGTTCAGCCGTTCGGGCTGTACCTTGGACTAAAAGTCCCTATGGAAAATTGCATGGGGAAAACGCGTTTTGGGACCCCCCATTTTTCTCAGCCCCCGCTTGACGAATCCCCCCGAGACTTTCAGGGAAGGAGCGGAGCGGAGCGCCCCACCTATTTTGAAAATTGCGCGAGGATTCGTCAACCGGCGCCAAAGTTATTCCAAATAGAATGTTGCGGATTTCCTATGGAAACACGGTCCTAACTATAACTATCTACTGGCGACCGGCAGTAGATAATATATATATATATATATATATATATATATATATATATATATATATATATATATATACCAGTAGGTAGTTATAGTTAGGACCTAGTTACTATAGGAAAATGGCAACATTCCGAGAAAAAAGCGGGGTCCCAAAACAGGTTGCTAATTTCCATAGGTCGAACGGGTGAACGGAATTACCCCAAATTTGGCAGGGAAAAGGGTCTTGATCTAGATAGCACGCTTTTGTTTATTTGGTGTAAATCCGTTCAGTAGTTTTTGAGAAATATCGAAATTTACAGATATCGATATTTGGGAATTCTGCCATCTGATTGGCTGATGTGTTACGAACACAAGCTTGATGCTTATTGGCTGCGAGCGTTTGCAACTAGGAAGTGTTGGCCGCCATTTTGTGCTTCCGTTGAAGCGAGTACGGGGGAAAAATGTGGGAAAGAAGAGGGTAGGAGCACTGTAACCTTTGTGGGGTGTTTAGGGTGTGCTATAGAGGGGGTGCGAAGTGAACTAATCATACCTACCAGTGTGAAAGTTCTAGGCTATGAAAAGTAAGTGAGGTATTGGCTAGTGTTTGAGGTTTCTAAGGTGAGCTTGTGCGCGACTCGAGGATTAAAGCATGAGCCCACACTGTGTGTCTTATGCTGTGAAGTCATGTGCCCTGGCCGCTGCAGTACAGTTGTGGAAGTAGTGTCAGCATGTGTTTGTACCTACTAGGAGGAACTACTGAACCGTAGTGGTGTGAAAGTCCTGGGTACAGAAAATATGTGAGGTATTGTCTAGAGTCTCATGGAAGGAGTAAGTGTTGGCCGCCATTTTGTGATTCCGTTGAAGCAAGTAAGGGGAAAAAAGGGTGAAAAATGTGGGCAATAGGAGGGTGGGAGCACTGTAACCTCTGTGGGGTGTTTAGGGTGTGCTATACAGCGGGTGCAAAGTGAACTAATCATACCTACTGGTGTGAAAGTTCTAGGCTACGAAAATTAAGTGAGGTATTGGCTAGTGTGTGATGTTTCTAAGGTGAGCATGTGCACGACTCAAGGATTAAAGCGTGAGCTACTTGAAGGAAATTTTGTTTCGAACATTGTAACTTGTGTATGGTGATGTTATATAGGGAGTGTGAAGGTAAATTTGTGTGTATGAAATGAATTTGGTATTTGGAAAGTGGAAAGCACTGACTCCTACGGGTCTGATGGCACTGGGGGCGTAAGGTGAGGTGCTGCTGGAGTTGGGAATAAAGCTGATGAACTACTGACCCCTATTGTGAAGTTTTAACGTGCACATGCTGTTGAATGTTCGATAAAATGTTGCAAAAGTATACCGTTAGGGTTAAAAAAAAAAAGAGGAACTTTTAACCTGCAGGTGACGTAGAAGGTTCCAGAAAGTGTGGTGATAAAATAGGTTGAACTTGTGACTTGTATGTGGCACGGAATAATAAGTAGCTTTTCGGAAGGAAAATTCAAAATTAACCAATGGAGGTAAGTTTTGGAATGTCGTTGAAGGAATGAAGTATTCTGATTTGTACTTTACATGTGTGTAGCGACAGAGAAATTGTGCCAATCCTGGTTTTATTTTTGATGCAGCCGGAGCTTTACATGAGAAAGAGAGAATTGCTATGCGTGTGTCGTTTGAAATCTGGATAACAACTACAAAGGTGAGTTAGAAATTAACAAGGTGTGTTATGTGTTTTATAGTATTAATTAAGTTTTTAAGGTGATGTTTTTAATTTTGAAAGTATTTTTTATTTCAAAGTAATATAGTGTTAGTAAAGTGTGGTGTTTGATATTGGTTATGAAATATGCATAAAATTTGAGCTGATGTTACATAAGTATTTTATATATGTTTAGGAATTTTTCACAGAGAAGAAGTGTAGTTTGTCATCTTTATAGGAATGTATTGTTTTGAAAATGAGGTACAGCGTTAATTTGAGTTTGTAATGTATTTGGGGAAATAAAGAAAATGTTGCACGTTTGCAACTGATACTTTTTGTGAAAATAGTGGGGTGGGGGTGGTGGTGGTAGGAGACGTATGTGTTATTAAGTTAAAAGCGATAAAACGAAATGCGGAAATGTTATGTGGGCAGGTTGTGTTCTTATTTTTGACACTGAGAGGTAGGTTTGAATGTAAGTCAGAGTAGGTTCTTGTACAGTGGGGCCGTGTACAGTGTTTGGAGATTACATGGAGAGGAGATGGAGATAGGAAAAGTGATATGTTCCTTTTCTATATACGCATAGTTTGAATCATGTGATCCTAAGCTAAGATAAATATGAATATGGTTTCTGGTATGCATTTGGGTATAATTAATAGTTTTTGTAGTTTCTGACTAGTGAATAATAAAAAGGTAGATATACTAAAATATATGGTAGTAAACGTATTAATTATTATCTGTTCTTATCGAATAGAAGTAGTTGGGGAGTGCTTCTGTAGAGAGATGTTTTATAAATGTGTGAGAAATAAAAAAAATGTAAATGTGCCGTATATTTTCTGTATGAGTTTGTTGACATTAGAGCATTACATGTGATTATAAGTGATACTATTTGTCAGGCTGTGTCGCTGTGGCGGATATATGTAGGTGTTGAAGTGGTTTGTGTTTTACTGATGGTGAGCTTCACTATCCCCTTTGAGACACTCATCAATTTATTTATTTCATTTAATATCTTTAATATAGATACAGTAAAGGGACTGCATATCAAAAGTTTGGGAATTAGAACTTTGTTAACTCTCTCCATGCCCTGCTATACACTCTACAGAGTGCTTAAATGACTTTCGTAACATATAAATGTCTATATAGTAAAGGTGGTGTAGTTCGACTGGGCCCATTTATAAACCGTGCTATGGGATGGTTTATGTTTTACCCGCCAATTTGCATGTTTGAATACTTTTTGATGATAAGTGTTCCGGCAGACACCTGTTAAAATTAACGTTGTTTATGGGTAAAGTGGTGCTACTGGGAATGGTGGGGGTTTCTGTTTGATTTCGTATGGTTAAGCAAGGGCGGGGTGGGTGTGGGGGAGGTGGTTATGTTGCTGATTGAACCACAGAATATAGTAACGTGCAGATGTAGAGCTACTTAAGGTGATCTAGTACCACTGGGAGCACTTATAAAGCGCCCAATGGCATGGGATATGTTTTATTCGCAAATTTGAATGTTTTAATGCATTTTGCTGGTGAGCATTTTGGGAGACATCTGTTTAAATGAAGCCTCTGTTTGGCTATAGTGGCGCTTCTACGTTTGCTTGGGCTCTTTCTTTTATTTCGTAAAGTTAAGCAAGGGCGGGTGTTGAGGTGGTGTAGTGGTACTGTGACTATTTATAAACCGTCTTATGGTATGGTGTATGTTTGAGTTGCAAAACTGCAGGTTTTAATAGGTTTTGCTGATTAGCGTTCCGGCAAACACCTGTTACATTAAGTCTATGTATGGCTATAGTGGCGGTAATGGGAGTGCTGGGATTGTTGCTTGATTTCGTGAGGTTAAGCAAGGGATGGGTGGGGGTGGGTGAGGTGCTCATGTTGTTGATTATAAGACGGATATTTGTAACTTGGGCATGTGTAGTTACTAAAGGTAATGTAGTTCTACTGGGCCCATTTATAAACAGTGCTATGGGATGGTTTATGTTTTACCCGCCAATTTGCATGTTTGAATAGTTTTTGCTGATAAGTGTTCCGGTAGACACATGGTAAAATTAAGCTTGTGTATGGGTATAGTAGTATATGAGTTTCGGCGTATGCAAGAAAAGAAAAGCGTGGCCCTACTCGAGTTGGGCGTTAGTTGAATAAAAAGGAGGACCACATATTGGGAACTGGTGCCTTTACCACTGACTTAGCGCTCCAATCGAACAGCAATAAATATGCCGTAGCAGATAAATACTTTTAGAATAGCAAAAGTTAGCAATCGCTCACTTAAAGCAACATACTGAAACAATGTTTTCCGATCCTTAACAATTAGGAGAAGGCGGTCCAGAAAACAGGGAGAGACATTATAGACGTAAATCCGTTTCCCCTGCGCCAAAAAAGAAAAATAAATCAGATCAGAAACAAAGAAAACTATGTGCAATAATGAGAGCAACTTGAAGGTAGGAACCATTTTGGGATAGATACAAAGTAATTGATATGGATACTTGATAGTCTCAATAGAAATTAGGTAACATAATAAAACACATGTTCTTTTCAGAATACAGCCAATTGAATAGAAAAGTGAGACGATCTATTACAAACCTGAAAGGAAGTATGATCATAGAATAGATCAACCCAAGATAAGAAGGAATTGAAAGTGCAAAAAGGTGAGGACCACGTGAAAGTCTATTTATGAGTCCCTAGACCATGCCAAATAAAAAGAGGCTTGGGAAGTAATAGGTGAGATACACACGAAAGTATACATATTATCGCAATATCAAAAATAAACGATGAATTGCTATATTTATCTCAATACAGGATTGAAATATTGAACATTGAGTTGAGAAAACCCTCATCAATGGTCTTGAAAAAGATAGTGGCAAACAAATGAGACCATCGAAACGCGTCGACGCAAAAAAGGCACAATTCAAGGAATGAGTACCGACCTATAGAGATGAATATATAAGTATCTCATAAGTGGTATAATCTGATTTATGTTCAGGAGGATGTGCAATATATGACAAAGTGTACTGTCTTTTTATGTGGTTTTCTCGGTTATGCTGGTTCATAACGGAATATGTTATTGTTTGATTTTTGTGTAATAATCTAATTGGTATATTTGAATTTCTCATATGTATTTGTAATAGGTTCCTTCTTGTGCTACTAAGAAAAATTTACTGTTCATAGTAATTGCTAAGTAGGGACTTTTTTAGACTGTGTTTTTTAAAAAGTGATGTATAACATGTTTTTTAAATAATAAATTCAAATGATTTCTGTATAAGAGTGGTGGAAAATAATTGTTTAATAACGATAGTACACAAGGGACTGCTAGTTGACACTTTTATGAGTACCCTATTCCCTTGAGTATTACAAGGGGTCTCTCTCTTTTATTTCATATATGTTCAGTACAACCTGTTGGTTGGAGAGGGCTTAGGTTTTTACCTAAGTAAATTGAAAGTTTTCGAATTGTGGTGATAACAAAAAGGTGTTTTCATCAATATGGATAAATTAAAAACTTTTGGATTCTCAGAAGACCAATTTAACAGGCTTATTAATCAGAACCCACGCAATGGTGGCACAAATGCTCTGAAAAACACGAGCCATGAACAACTGGTTAAAATCTTGAATTTAAAGAAAAAACTAATCCGCACTGAATTACATGCGGAATTTTTAATTGAATATTTGAAGGCAGGGGTCATTCCGATTGGATTACAGGTGAGGAATGAACCTGGACTGTTTACGGAGAACCCCAAATTTATAGAGACCTGGACACACATAGCGAATCGCTGTAGCCGTGATTGGCTTATCCTCATCATTGAAACAGCCCAAGAACTAATAGATATCGAGAAGAAAGAAATAGAGGATTTAGAGAATCTTCTCAGACAAAATACTGCATTAGAAGAGGCTAAGAAAAAGATGGAAGAACTAGAGGTTGAAACCAACAGCTATAGAGAGTACCTAACAAACAAAAAAATGAGGAAGCTGAGAAAAGATGTCGATAGATACAATGAAGAGATAGTATATCCATATTTGGGAAAGGAATATTTTAAGAACAGACAAGACCAGAGATGGGAAAAACCCCAATTTGTCAGACCACTATATTCAAGAGGGGGGAATAAACGGGTGACCTTCTCCGAAACATCAGGCTCAAGTAGCGAGGAAGAACAAGATTTAGAACACAACAATAGACCAGTACCCTCATTTGAAAGGGAACCTTTTTTAGGGAGACGCCAAAATCGGGGACAGAGAGGGTACAGGAACTACAACCGGCAAGAACCCTCGAGGAACCCTCAACCTCAAAATGTAGGGCAGGAGTATCTAACGACCAGGAGCAGACAATACTGGAGATAGATGATTTACCTATCATAAATTTGTCCAATAAAGTTTTAACTAAAGACGAACAAGAGATTTTGAAAAAAGGTTTTAGCTTCGCACCAACAGCCCCACATAACATTTATGAGTTTGAAAGCGATCTGAAGATGTTTTTTAGGAAAATTAGATTAAATAGATTCTTTGAAGATAAAAATTACATACAACCACCTAATGTTTCGGGGTTTAAACCTAAATCTACGTTTACGCCAAATCTAGGTCAGGTAGACAAAAATATTGAGATATTCGAGAGGGTAGTAGAAATGGCCATTAAAAATATGAGAAACAATACCCCGAAACACAACAATCAAAATTTATCGGTAAACCAAAAGAAAGCATTAAAATCATTACAACAATGTGAAGAGATTACCATCAAACCCGCCGATAAAGGCGGGGGAGTGGTCATCTTTGATTCTACAGATTACGATAAGCGAATGAGAAATCTCCTAAATGTGAGGGAACACTACCGACCTATTCGCCTCACGGCCATAGATAAGCTAAAGATCGATGTGGCTTCCCTTTTAAATCAGGGACGAGATGAGGGATGGATCTGCGACAATGAGTACAAATATTTATACAACATGCATCCTACAATACCGGCCATTTACGGTCTACCCAAGATACACAAAAATATTGAAGATCCACCCATGAGGCCAATTGTCAGCAGCATAGGGTCCATATTAGAACCCCTTAGCAGATACGTGGATCACTTCCTTAAACCCATAGTACAGAAGCAAAGATCTTATATCAAAGACACTGCTCATGCCATCTCGATATTTGAAGGACAAGGCTTCAATAGGGAGACCCAAATGTTGGTCACCCTAGACATTGAAGCCTTGTACACTAACATTCCCCAAAATGACACCATAGGGGTAATCTCTGCTATTCTTGAAGATGAGGACCTGTCAGGTGCTAATAAAAACTTTATTGTGTCATGTATTGAAATGATCCTAAAAAACAATATATTTTTATTCAGAGATGAAGCTTTTATCCAGATCAAAGGGACCAGCATGGGGGCCACCTGTGCTCCCAGTCTGGCATGCCTCTATGTAGGTAATTTTGAAAAAAGACACATTTTCAATGAGATGGCCCCTTATTTTGAGAATATCTTAGGATGGCATCGTTTTATAGACGACATCATCTTTATTTGGGATGGTGGTAACGATGATTTAAAACAATTTTTAGAATGGATAAACTTGGGAGATCCAAATTTAAAATTCACAGCGCACTTTAGCAACTCCCATGTGGAATTTTTAGATATAAAAATAAAAAATGTAGACAATGCGCTACAAGTAGAGCTTTTTACAAAACCGACGGACAAAAACACTTTATTAACGTACAATAGCAATCATCCACGTTCTCAGAAGGATAATATTCCCTTTGGGGAGTTTCTGAGACTTCGACGAAATTGCACTACATTGTCAGATTTTTACCACCATGCGGAAAGACTTACCAACAAATTGAAAGCGAGAGGGTATCCTAAAAAACTCATTAAACACTCACTAAAAAGAGCAAGATTTTACAATAGAGACAGCTTATTAGAGACCAATAAAAAGAAAGAGGATAAATCAAGTGGAAGAATTGTGTTTGTTTCGCAATTTTCAAATCTAAGTAATCAAATCAAAAACATAGTGAACAGAAACTGGAAGATTTTAAACTACGAGGCTAACACAAAACTGGAGAAACCCTTATTCTCATTCAGACGGAATAAAACAATCAGAAATTCCCTAGTAACTACGTACAAACAAGCATATGACACACAGACCACACTGACAGGAGAGAGAGCTAAAGGGAACCACAAATGTGGTAACTGCTCGGTGTGTGCACAATGTATAGAGACCAAACATATAACACACAATAGCAAGAAAGTGTGGTCCAAGTCTTTGAATAATTGCCGCAGCAAAAGTGTAATTTATCTCCTTATCTGTCCCTGTGGATTGGGATATGTAGGGGAAACAGGTAGAGAACTTCGTATTCGCCTGTTGGAACACAAGTCTGCAATCAGGAATAAGAAAATAAATGCCCCACTCACTGACCACTATGAGCAATTGAAACATGACTGTGAACAATTTCAATGGTTCATACTTGAAAAGGTGACAATTAACAGGAGAGGTGGAAATCTCATTGCAAAAAGGAAACAACGGGAACAATGGTTTATGTGTCAATTAAATACAGTAGATAGGGGACTTAACTCCAAAGAAGATTGGATGAGCATAATCACAAAATAATGGGCCCAGAAGATTTGATGATGAGACAGGAATTGCATTAATTACAATAACACATGGGTTTTTGTGATAGCTGTTTATTTAGAGATAAGCTAAGGTCAATGTTTTAAACGATTATTGCATATGATGATTTGTAAATAACAAACACACAATGCTGAGTTTAATATGCACCAGCAGCGAACAAACCGCATAAGTCTATAAAACTGGATTAAAGTTTTGAAAAAAAGGAAAATGGTAGAAAAAGCAAGAAAGAACAAGAAAAAATAATTATGCCATAACAAAATTGCCCACAGTAAACAAATTGTTGAAATCTCAATAAAAAGTGCAATACAACAACCCTATAGAGTAGGTGCAATATTAATGTCCCCAATAATAAGATTTGGTCAAACAAGAGTTTACAGCGAGTAGAATAGTGGGAGGATTCCTAGGTAGAACAAAGTTATGTTGAAATTAATACAACTATATGATTTGAATGAGACTAAGCAGAAGGGGGATAATGAAACAAAATAAAATACAGGGATGAAGACCAAGCAATCTTATTGTAAGACGTACAATGCGTTTAATTATTCTACCTCAAAAGAGCCGACCTAACATTATGCTCGTAGAATAAATATCAAACAACAGGTCTCAAAACAAGTAAAGTGAAACATAACATTAAGGGATTGGCTATGAATACGACTAGCTACCTTTAAAGAGCCGATCGAACATCGTGTTCGCTGAATAAAGTTTAAAGTATAGGCTCGTAGAAAGAAGATTAACACAATATCAAGGGATCGGCCACTAATATGGCCAGGATTGGCCAAGTTAGGGTCATGTGAAACTCACGACCAATCAGGAATGAGGTGAGTGAGATCAAATAGGAGCACACGATAGAACGCGGTGTAAGAAAATACCGAGGAGACGTTTTTGCACGAGAACATCACCTGCACGCCACAGGTAAGAGGGAATGACGAGTAATATAGTTGAGCAACGTATTTAACCGTATACATTGCTTTGAATTAATTAGACAGCACGCTGCTGTTAGTAAGGCGTAGGTAATGAGAGATAGTAGCAATCTGTGATATTGATAGCACCGTAATGACCTTAGACTAAAAATATGGAGAGACAGGATGGCGCCTCCCGCGAGCATTTTGACGGCTTAATACGTAGCGCATAAAAATTGTGGTTGGCAGTAGTATATGAGTTTCGGCGTATGCAAGAAAAGAAAAGCGTGGCCCTACTCGAGTTGGGCGTTAGTCGAATAAAAAGGAGGACCACATATTGGGAACTGGTGCCTTTACCACTGACTTAGCGCTCCAATCGAACAGCAATAAATATGCCGTAGCAGATAAATACTTTTAGAATAGCAAAAGTTAGCAATCGCTCACTTAAAGCAACATACTGAAACAATGTTTTCCGATCCTTAACAATTAGGAGAAGGCGGTCCAGAAAACAGGGAGAGACATTATAGACGTAAATCCGTTTCCCCTGCGCCAAAAAAGAAAAATAAATCAGATCAGAAACAAAGAAAACTATGTGCAATAATGAGAGCAACTTGAAGGTAGGAACCATTTTGGGATAGATACAAAGTAATTGATATGGATACTTGATAGTCTCAATAGAAATTAGGTAACATAATAAAACACATGTTCTTTTCAGAATACAGCCAATTGAATAGAAAAGTGAGACGATCTATTACAAACCTGAAAGGAAGTATGATCATAGAATAGATCAACCCAAGATAAGAAGGAATTGAAAGTGCAAAAAGGTGAGGACCACGTGAAAGTCTATTTATGAGTCCCTAGACCATGCCAAATAAAAAGAGGCTTGGGAAGTAATAGGTGAGATACACACGAAAGTATACATATTATCGCAATATCAAAAATAAACGATGAATTGCTATATTTATCTCAATACAGGATTGAAATATTGAACATTGAGTTGAGAAAACCCTCATCAATGGTCTTGAAAAAGATAGTGGCAAACAAATGAGCCCATCGAAACGCGTCGACGCAAAAAAGGCACAATTCAAGGAATGAGTACCGACCTATAGAGATGAATATATAAGTATCTCATAAGTGGTATAATCTGATTTATGTTCAGGAGGATGTGCAATATATGACAAAGTGTACTGTCTTTTTATGTGGTTTTCTCGGTTATGCTGGTTCATAACGGAATATGTTATTGTTTGATTTTTGTGTAATAATCTAATTGGTATATTTGAATTTCTCATATGTATTTGTAATAGGTTCCTTCTTGTGCTACTAAGAAAAATTTACTGTTCATAGTAATTGCTAAGTAGGGACTTTTTTAGACTGTGTTTTTTAAAAAGTGATGTATAACATGTTTTTTAAATAATAAATTCAAATGATTTCTGTATAAGAGTGGTGGAAAATAATTGTTTAATAACGATAGTACACAAGGGACTGCTAGTTGACACTTTTATGGGTATAGTGGTGCTACTAGGAATAGGGGGTGTCTGTTTGATTTCGTACCTTTAACCAAGGGCGGGGGTGGGTGTGGGTGAGGTAGTTATGTTGCTGTTTGAAATACAGAATATAGTAACGTGGAGATGTGGAGCTAATAAAGGTGATGTAGTACCACTGGGAGCACTTATAAAGCGCCCTATGGCATGGTATATGTTTTACCCGCAAATGTGCATGTTTTAATACGGTTTGCTGATGAGCTTTTCAGGAGACATCTGTTGAAGTTAAGGCTGTCTATGGCTATAGAGGCGCTTCTACGTTTGCTTGGGCTCTTTCTTTTATTGCATAAAGTTAAGCAAGGGCGGGTGTTGAGGTGGTGTAGTGGTACTGTGACTATTTATAGACCGTCTTATGGTATCGTGTATGTTTGAGTTGCAAAACTGCAGGTTTTAATAGGTTTTGCTGATTAGCGTTCCGGCAAACACCTGTTGACATTAAGTCTATGTATGGCTATAGTGGCGGTAATGGGAGTGCTGAGGTTCGTTGCTTGATTTCGTAAGGTTAAGCAAGGGATTGGTGGGGGTGGGTGAGGTGCTTATGTTGTTGATTATAAGACGGATATTTGTAACTTGGGCATGTGTAGTTACTAAAGGTAATGTAGTTTCACTGGGCCCATTTATAAACAGTGCTATGGGATGGTTTATGTTTTACCCGCCAATTTGCATGTTTGAATAGTTTTTGCTGATAAGTGTTCCGGTAGACACATGTTAAAATTAAGCCTGTGTATGGGTATAGTGGTGCTACTAGGAATGGGTGGTGTCTGTTTGATTTTGTACTGTTAACCAAGGGCGGGGGTGGGTGTGGGGGAGGAAGTTATGTTGCTGTTTGAAATACAGAATATAGTAACGTGGAGATGTGGAGTTACTAAAGGTGATGTAGTACCACTGGGAGCACTTATAAAGCACCCTATGGCATGGTATATGTTTTACCCGCAAATGTGCATGTTTTAATACGGTTTGCTGATGAGCTTTTCAGGAGACATCTGTTGAAGTTAAGGCTGTGTATGGCTATAGAGGCGCTTCTACGTTTGCTTGGGCTCTTTCTTTTATTGCGTAAAGTTAAGCAAGGGCGGGTGTTGAGGTGGTGTAGAGGTACTGTGACTATTTATAAACCGTCTTATGGTATGGTGTGTGTTAGAGTTGCAAAATTGTAAGTTTTAATAGCTGGGGGGGCTCGGCGGTCCCGCGACGCGAGAGACCGCGTTTGTTGATTCCTGCACTTTGTTGTCCAGCCCTCAGCCCTCACGCATGGCAGCATTTTATCCTGAGCCCCTGGAGGGGCCTGAAAGGCAGCTCGGTGGTCACGCGACACGGGACGCGTGCGGGCTCGGCACGGGTGAAGACCGGGCCAAGACGGGCCCGTCTACGCCTGTCATAGACCGATAGAGGCTGGGCCGGGCCACAGCGCTGTCATCATCATTTTTGTAGTAAGGTACTGTGACGTGGTGACATATCTTTTAGTAATAAGGTACTCGGAAAAGACTATTGTAGTCATCTTTTATTGACTGTGAAGTAAGCAAGATCCATGCTCCGATGTTAATTATTTTTTAGGGGAGCTTTTGAAGGGCATTAAGTGACTTGAAAAAGAACTGGTTACAGCTTCTTCTATCTTCCATCTTCGCTTTTTGTAACTGTTTAATGGTATTATATTCTGTCATTGGTTTTAGTGATTTGTTTGTGATACATCTAGCATGGGGAAGAGAAAAATAATGAGCACTCAGAATAAGAAGTCAGCTAAATCAGGGGAGCACTCCCGCCAGTCTCTACTTAATTATCTCACTGGAGCAGTAGGTGCCATAGAACGCCAGATTACCACAGTTGAGGAGGCTTTAAAACCTGGAGCGAACGATAGCACCACAGTGATAGTTAGTTCTAATTCAAATGAGGCTCAGAGAAGCACTCTGGGTACAAATGGCTGTGTGGTGAACATTGCTGATCATTTGTCAGGTAGTGAGCAGGAGCACGATGTATCGCAGCAACCACCGAATAAGCGCGCTAGGAATCCGGATAATTGTCCTAGCATCATCGAGCTCTCGGGCCCTTCAATTGAAAGGCCCTCACCCAAGACCCGCAAAGAGCCCCTAAAAGGGTCAAATCCACTCCAGCCACTAAAGCAGAAAATTGGGAAAAAATCAGTAATTAGTTCAAATATGCGTACTCACAGTGAGGTAGGGAAGTTAAATGTAAAGTTGGATGCTCTGGATACATTGATTATCAAAACCTTCCTCTTTCCCATGGCTTAACCGTCTCTCGCTTGGAAACTGCTGTCAGCGCCGGGACGCCCCTTCGCCGGGGCAGCTGTGCGCTTTACAAATGGTTTTAACATAACATAACATTAGAGAAAGTTTATGTAATCTGACAACTAGAATAGACACTATGGAGGCAAAATTAGTCAAATGTTTGGATATTCTTCATCCATTAGTACCTGATAGAATGCGTTTGCCTGGCCATGTTGTTAATGACGAGAACCTTAATAACAGTACCAAGTTAAATTATGCTGGCACTGCTATAGCTACACATAATGCCTCTGGTTATGTGCCCCCTGCAACCATTCAACAAACCCCTTTTGCTAATACCGAGGTACACCTATCCGCTATTACACCAGCTGTGATCAAGTCTACATCTATTCCACCTTCAGCTAACATTAATTGTGTGATCATGCCTCAGGGGACACAACATATTACATACCTAGATTTACCGCCAGCTGCTACACCGTATGTAGTGATGTTAGTTAACGTACCCACATTAGCAGACAAGACGGTAGAATCTTGGGAGTATTTAAGGAATAAATCCCTACAGTGGCTTGGCACCAGGACAGGTCTAACTGAGAAGTTATTTGATGTGTTCAAGATGGTAAGGAGAGTGGGATGGTTAGGAAGAGGGTCAAAAAAACTTCAAGGGGACTGTGTTGTGTTATCATTTAAAACCCCAATGCTAGTGAGAATGATATTGAGTAGAATTGGAGCTAACTTTACGGGAAACTCACACATTAGTGTTGTTCCTTTAGGATATTTTTATCAATTGCCACTCAGGAATAATCCTAGGTTTAACTGGGGAAACCTTACCGTGGCTCTGTAGGAGACAGTTTAATATCCCTACCCAAAACCGTTTTGATAGACTCAACTACCTTGAGGAAGTTGATTGACTGAGTCTAGAGGACTCTATTCAAGGCACAATAACCAGAGGCTTGGAGGATTGTTGCATTAAGGGCTCTTTAATACCGAGTCCCAGTGTCACAAAAGTAGTACAACCACTCCAGGTGACATTGGTAAATATAGAAGCAGCTGATGCTATTAATATAGAGGAGGTGGATGCCTTGGAATATACCCCCATGCCCCATAACAAAATTACATCATCGTTCGTTGAGGGAACTGGGGGAAAGATTGGTAGCAAAGGGAGGAACGTTAACTGTCAGATTATGTTTTGGAAAGTGGCTGGTTTGAAATCAAAAGTGTCTAATAAAGTATGGGTGGATTATGTAAACAATTAAGAGATATTAAGTTTACAGGAAACATGGGTGGAAGAGCCAATCCATATGTGTGGCTTTAAAATGTTTCATACTCCAGCAATTGGGTCTATTCATGGTAGAGCAAAAGGGGGACTTTGCACTTACATTGCTAACCATCTAAACATAAGGAAAGTTGAATTAGTTGTTAGTAATAGACACTATCAAATTGTTAGTATCGATGTAGATCAGGCATCCTGCGTGATAATACTGAATTTTTATAACAACGCCTCCTCGGAGCCGCGGGAGGAAGTATTTAGAACTTTGAGTAGAGATGTGATTAACCTACAAACACAGACAACTAAAGATACTTTTGTTATTTGGAGAGGGGACTTTAATTGTCTCCTATGTCAAAATGGTGATAAAGGCACCTTTGGGATAACATATGGAAAAGACACTAGTCTTTCGCATTTCTCCCATACAGTACATGGAGACCTCTTGAATGACATTGCATTCTCCTGTGATATGGGGTTTGCTAATAACTTATGCCTACCTGAGGTCCCATGTAATCCAACTTTTAATGGACGAGGTGTCTTTTCAATAATAGATTATATTATGATATCTAGCAGACATTCCCCCTGTGTTAAGAATTTTACTACCCATGACATCGCTTTAAGTGACCATTTTCCGCTAAGTATTGACATTATGGTGTTCAATAAAGATTTTAATACAAAAGGCAGATCCACGCAGCTTTTGACGAATATCACTTTGAGCAGGCAAAATGGATATGCACTGAAGTGGATGAAAGTGAACCCGGAGGAATTAATCACCAAGTTATTGAAGAGGTGCAAAAATATGTTCCATGCCTGTCTTGATGAAAATTCCTCTTGCGCAGAAATTATAGAACATTTTTTGATTATATCAACTCAAATTAAACAAATTCTCTGGGTAAATGCTAAAAAGAAGGATAACCATTGCGAAGGGTGGTTTGACACCATTTGCACTAAGGCCTATACTAAACTTAAATATGCATTAAAGGCAAGTGTGAAGGATCAGGACCTTATTAGGGAAGCTAGAACGAATTACAAGAGGGCATTAACTGCAAGGAAGAATCAGCTAAGAGAGGAATCTTGGAATGCCTTGCATGAGGCTTCGATTGACCACGATTCTGCTGCATTTTGGAAGGCGGTTAATGCGCCTTTTTTGGCTGATAAATATAAAGCCACTATAGAGATTGCCATCCCTGAGTCAGAGTGGGTTTCTCATTACTCTAAGCTCTATACCAACCAAATAATGGATGCTCAGGGAACTTTGGTATATGAGGCTGCCCCGGAGTTTACACCCATTTTACAGGATTGTGGATTGGTTCTTACTTTGAGTGAGGTTAATGTGGCCATAACAGCCAGTTTGGGTGGTAAGGCGCCGGGCCCGGATGGTGTTCCGGTTGACCTTTTTAAAAATAATATGGAACTATGGGGACCAATTTTAACACAACTTTTTAATGCCTGTTGTTCCAGGGGGTTTTTATCGTCTTGGTATGAACCCATTATAGTTCCTATTTTTAAAAAGGGCGATAGGGCGAATCCAGCTTGTTACCGCCCAATCTCATTATTAGATTCTACAGTCAAGATTATAGGGCGTGTGGTTTTGGATAGACTACAATTGTGGGCGCATGATTTGCAATATGGCTTTCGTAAGGGTCTTGGGACAATTGATCAGGGTCTAAACTTACATATTCTTTTAGATAAATATACTAAAGCTAAAAGGGAAAGGCTGTTTTTAACTTTTGTTGATTTAACATCAGCATTTGATTGTGTAGTCCATGAAAAGCTTTGGGTAATTTTGGAGGGGTTGGGGGTGGACAACTTTATAATTTCCTTAGGCAGCTATATTTGGGGGCAAAGGCGAGGGTCCGTTTTGGACAGAGGGGAGACTGCACTAAGCACTTTGGAGTTTCGAGAGGAGTGCGGCAAGGCTGTGTCCTTGCCCCATTCCTATTTTCATTAAATATAAATGATCTTGAAGGTACTTTAATTAAGGAGTGCAGGGATCTGCCATTGGTAGCTACACGCCCCATCCCTGCACTCCTCTATGCAGATGATGTGGTCCTGATGGCCCGTACGCCCATTGGTCTCCAAAGGGTAGTAACTTCTTTTACAAAATTTATGACAAATTTGGGCCTTACAATTAACTGCTCAAAAAGGTTCTCCATGAAATGTGGGACTGGGGCAAACAAAAAGAAAAATACTATTTATACTAATACGAAGGCATTAGAGAATATTAATACTTTTTCATATCTAGGGATCCTATTTGATCATCATAAACACCTCCCCGTAGGTAGAAATAGGGTCTTAGGGAAAAGTTTAACGACCAACTTACAGTTCCAATCCCCAATACAATTTGAAAACACTACAATAGACACTGGTGGTCTAAGAAAAGAAAGAACGTAAGGAACAGACAACCTATCTCTTAGCACCCAAATAGACTATCCTTCCAATGACAGTCACTCTAGAGTAAAACTGCAAGTGAGAAAGGAAAAATGGAAAGGAAATAAATTCACAAAATATTGATAGGATTTCCATCAACTGCCAAGAGAGGCCAGTGTCATCATTTGGTTATCCTTCAATCTTGCTACTACTCCTCAAAGCCTTGAGGGAAAATATGTAGCAAAGATTGCAACTGGACGATACAGATAAAGTCAGAGAAGGAACCTTCAAAGACAGAGACTAACCAGCATGGTCATGATTTATACAACAAAAGTAAATCGTCTCTTGTGTGATGGAGGTGTTAGTGCAGTGCATATAAGTGAACATTAAAAAAGGAGTTGAGAGAGAGAGAAACAACCTTTAATCACCATCTCACTGCCAATCCTGTTAAAAACATGTACAAGCAACTTTTAACAAATAGGTTGCTTCACAATGGGTCAACTAGTTTCAGCCTGAATGGACCTTGTTCCCGGCTTTCTTCAGGACCTAAAAATTAACCAGCTACTGCAAACTATGGGAAAGTGACAAAAATGAACAAAAATAAATGTTGTGCAAATAAGAGTTGTCAAAAAGTACAACCTTAAGTGATGAGATCTCTGAATGAGCAGGGTACTCTTCACTCCTGTAACAAACAAATAAGTAAACAAATATAGTCCTTTTTGTGCTCTGAGCAATGGTTTGCCTTGTTCCTTAAAATTCTGTGCATCTAAAATTGGCGATTTCAATCAATTCTAATTATTACATATTGAGATTCCGCACTGTTATGCAGTTAATGGAAAACAGTGCACTCACCTGCATTATGTGAGATTCAGACCTCACCTCACCCGGTCACTAACTCAGGTATGGGAGACCCCGCTCTAAAGGAAATTGGATATATAAAGTGGATCAATGATAGCTTAAAGAATACAGTTGTATTTCTTAAGAATCTTCTAGAAAATGTTGGTGATATGGCAGGGCAATTTGGAATCAGTCGTACTTTTCCAAAAATGGCTTAATACACGCAACACTTTTTTGAGGTTTACCTTGGAGGCACACAAAACCAGGATAGCTTTTCTGGATCTATCTATTTTTGTAACAGCAAATGGTCTAGCGAGTGAACTCTATCGTAAACCTATGGCCCGTAATTCTTTGCTCAGATACGATAGCCAACATCCTAAAGCCCTACGCGACAATTTGCCGTTCGGCCAGTTTCTACGATTGAGACGCAATTGTTCAACTCTGGATCTATATAAACAACATGCGAATGACCTTTCTAATCAACTATCAGTGAAATTATATCCTAAGAAACTAATAAAGAATGCATACAAACGCGCCACTAATAACCATAGAGATGCGTTGCTAGAACCCAAAAGTGAAAAACCTACACTGGGGCGTCTTACATTTGTTAACTCCTTCAGTACACTTACGAATGCTATTCAGAAATCCCAATGCCTCTTTTTGCCTTCAAAAGAGGTCCCAATCTCCGTGACAAACTAGTACACACACGTACAAGAGAGCAAGAACCAAGAAAACAGGGTACCCGATGGGATTTACCAGCTGTCCAGGGCCATTATCCTTGTGGGACATGTGCTATTTGCCCGCAAACGAAACAATCCAAAACGATTGATATAGGCACAACTAGGCCATGGATACAAAAGTCTTTCTCCAATTGTAATAGTGACAATTTGATCTACCTACTACAATGCCCATGCCAAAGTCAGTATGTAGGTATGACGACTCGTAAAGTCAAATTAAGGATGCTAGAACATAAGAGCACCTTTAGATGTAAAAAGACTAATACCAGGCTGACACGACACTTTGTCAAAAAAAAACATCAAGCGGATGAGTTTACATGGACGGTCCTAGAGAAACCATATATACCGTCCTATATCACTGACAAGACTAAATTCCTTTTCAATAAAGAACAACGATGGGTGTTTAAATTGCAGAGTGATAAAAAGGGTCTTAATGACTCAATCCCTTGGACATCTCTACAATAGTCCGTATATGGGCACAGATCAGATAGTATTACAACTCCCCTTCTGCCTCTCAAGACGAGGGTTTTCACCAATACAAGGTGCATATACCTGAGAAGTCATTCTAACTATGAATAATCGATACATACTTATTTAGATTATTATTCCTTGAATATTGAATTCTTTCTCTAGATCCATAAACATTATTTATTTCACGTTCTGACGTGCTAACAACAATGCATGTTTGTTCCTTGTAGATATCGATAAAGCTTTCTTACTACACGTAAGCTATGTAAAAAAAACCTACCATTTCCTGTTGCCAATACGTCATTTGGTAGTTCTAATATTGTAACCTGATTGGCGCCGTAATTCACGCAGCACGCGTGTTATAAAACGTCACTAGCCGGAGCCTCGGTACCTCCCACAAACCCAGGAGAGCCCGAGGCACCGACAGATAGGTAAGCGACATAACTACGTCTCAGCGGGTGTTTGTGCTGTTCTATTTTAGAGTCAGTTTATCAGCAAGCTAACGCTGCACTCTTCCGTAGCGATATAGCTACGTGTCAGCTGGCAGGTGTTTTGAGTACTTTTAGAGCTAGCCCACTAACTTGCTATTGTTGCGTATAGAGAATATTGTACTTCGCCAAAAACTCCACTTTAAGACAAAACAGTAGCATATGAGCGTGAATCATGCTATCCCTTATGACATCCAATAAGCTTTGCTTCTTTTCTCACTGTCGAAATCTTGTATCTGATAAGGCATACTCTATCGGACTTGAGGCTCGTTTTGTTTTAAACAAAAGGAAACAAGTAGGAGCTGCCAGACTCACTAGACAAACTAACATCAGTCAAATCGTTAGGCAAAACATTAGAGACTTTAGAAACGTCTGATAGACACTATATGGTCTACAAAATAGAGCTAGAAAGCAAAATAATATTTTTTAGAAGATTCTTAAGAAATACAACTGTATTCTTTAAGCTATCATTGATCCGCTTTATATATCCAATTTCCTTTAGAGCGGGGTCTCCCATACCTGAGTTAGTGACCGGGTGAGGTGAGGTCTGAATCTCACATAATGCAGGTGAGGGCACTGTTTTCCATTAACTGCATGACAGTGCGGTATCTCAATATGTAATAATTAGAATTGATTGAAATCGCCAATTTGAGATGCACAGAATTTTAAGGAACAAGGCAAATCATTAGGAATATATTTGTTTATTTATTTGTTTGTTACAGGAGTGAAGAGTACCCTGCTCATTCAGAGATCTCATCACTTAAGGTTGTACTTTTTGACAACTCTTATTTGCACAACATTTATTTGTGTTCATTTTTGTCACTGACATATAGCTTGCAGTAGCTGGTTAATTTTTAGGTCCTGAAGAAAGCCAGGAACAAGGTCCATTCAGGCTGAAACTAGTTGACCCATTGTGAAGCAACCTATTTGTTAAAAGTTGCTTGTACATGTTTTTAACAGGATTGGCAGTGAGATGGTGATTAAAGGTTGTTTCTCTCTCTCCCAACTCCTTTTTTAATCTTCACTTATATGCACTGCACTAACACCTCCATCACACAAGAGACGATTTACTTTTGTTGTATAAATCATGACCATGCTGGTTAGTCTCTGTCTTTGAAGGTTCCTTCTCTGACTTTATCTGTATCGTCCAGTTGCAATCTTTGCTACATATTTTCCCTCAAGGCTTTGCGGAGTAGTAGCAAGATTGAAGGATAACCAAATGATGACACTGGCCTCTCTTGGCAGTTGATGGAAATCCTATCAACATTTTGTGAATTTATTTCCTTTCCATTTTTCCTTTCTCACTTGCAGTTTTACTCTAGAGTGACTGTCATTGGAAGGATAATCTATTTGGGTGCTAAGAGATAGGTTGTCTGTTCCTTACGTTCTTTCTTTTCTTAGACCACCAGTTTCTATTGTAGTGTTTTTTATCCTATTTGATCAGTCAGGCTCTTGGAGTAGGGCTATCAAAGCGAGAAGGCTGTTATTCAGTAAATCACTGATGGCTTTAACCAATTTTAGTAGGAAATTGGGTAGACGCTCTCCAGGGGAACTGTTACGTATATATAGAGCAACATGCGTAGCGATTGCCACTTATGGAACAGGTATCTGGGGATACGCTAATGTTAACTCACTCCAATTGGCAGAAAACATCTTCCTCAGGTATCTTTTGGCAGTACCTCAGAGTACGTCAACATTCATCTGTCATACTGAACTGGGCCTGCCATACATTGGGGATGTGATTAAGATACAGCCTGTTCTTCTGTGGCATAGGGCGTGGACTACTGAAGAATCTGCTTTTAATCGCCATGGTCTAAAGGACACACTGGGAATTGACGGGGCAAAACACATAAGATGGTTGAAATACGTTAAAACATTTTTGATTCAAATAGGCCGTGTTGAATATTATAATGACCCCTCTACTATGTGCAGGGTATCAAGAAAGGACCTTAAAAATATATGCATGTCATACATGAGCGAATCTAGAATATCGAGTGAAATGGCCAAGACATCAGTGGTAGCACACCATCTTACTTTGACCTCGGTAAATATACAACCATATATTTTGCTGACCACTAAGGATTATGATAGGTTTTTGCTAACGCGCCTCAGACTGCATAGATCTCTGAGTTTTCCTGAGGTAAACGACTGGTCAAGAACACTCTGTAACTGCCCATGTGATGATGTGTCAGTCCAGTCATCTATACATATATTGTTCTTTTGCACATTTTATTCCAAACCTAGGAAAAGATGGATTATTCCTGTGCTAAAAAGATTGGAACTGAGACAATGCCGCCCTGCATTCCTGGCGCTGCAGTATTTGGACAATGTATTCACTATTGCCTCTGTTACTGTGTTTTTAAAAAATGTTTTTACATTTCGTAAATCAATTGTAATATAATTATTAAGTTTTTATCTTTATTTATTGATTCTTTCTTTTTTTTTAAATTGTGGAACTTTAGTGTGATATATAAACTGTGCTTTTATGGTTATTTTTTTTATAACCGAATAAAGTTCTTTGAATTGAATTGAAGTATCATTGTGTGCTTTAGAAAATCCTCTCCAATTATCGTAGGTTCGGAATAAAACTTTGTTTAAAGGATTTCCCTTTCTTCTACAACGTGGGTAGCCTAGCGTGATGTCTCCAGTTCTCAGTAGTGAGCAAAATAAGCATGCGTACATCGATGTGCATGCTGTCACTGCAGTGTAATAAAAAAAAAAATGACTATCTTTGAGAGGGCCGAAAATAGAGCCTGGTAAAGTGTCCTTTGGAGGCTGCCTGAAAATAAGTGCCGGTCCCCAGACCCGGCCCAATTAAGGCGCAGTATCCATGCATCCTAAGCACTGCGCCATTCAACACTCTTTTAATTGATGGATATATTCCTACTTATATATATACATAAATCTGTTTGTCTGCTTATCTTAAGCATCTATGAGCGCACTCACCGATAGTAAGCACTGTGCCATTCATGCAGCGATACGCCTATATATGCATTGATATATCTGTCCCAGAATCAATCCTAAGCATTTATCAGCCCACCCGTCTATCGTAAGTACTGGTCTTTGCATTCATTCATCCTTCCATCCATCCATACATTGATACATTGATCTATGTATCTATCCATTGATGCATCTCGCCCTTTATTCAACTATACGTTCTTACTTCCGTGCATCGTCCGCCCCCAATCTTAAATACAACGTATTATACTCATCCAGCTACCCTCTTAAGGCGTTAAAAAGGCTTGCGAAAAGAATTGACAGGCAGAGTTTTTAATAAAGAGTAACAAAGCTTTGAGTTATTCTTTATGGAGCATACTTCAACACCCTTCTCTGGTGGTGTTTTAAACAAAGGTACATCTAGCGAAAGAAATGTAAAGGAGCTTTTAAGTGTAATACGTTAATTTAGAAACATAACGTTTTGTTGAGTTGTTTATAGGTACACTGTTTTAAAATGGCCGTGACTAACAGATACTGAATATCTCCACTTATATTTGAGAACTAATTTGGGGTGGTGAGAACCTTGAGTTCTATATTTCCATGTGAAGTACAGTATAGGAATATAAAAGTAATTGGAAAGCTTTTATGTTCATATTAAAGAGGGCGTGTGAGCACCTAGTGAGGCAGGCAAAGTGTGTGTTTTTGTAGCACTAAATCAAGACCGTGTGTAAGGTGAGAGCAGGTTTGTGCTGGAGTTGCCTTGTTGTGGTCGTTTGCAGAGGTGCAACCAGTTAGAAATTTCGGGGGAGCCTAATTCTTTCAGAAATAGGCAGAGTGAGCATGTAGGGGTTGTAAAAAGGGGAGAAAAAGAACAGTCTCCTTTACAAAAAAATGATGTTTTGAAGAACGGTGAAGTACTCCGGTGCGGTTCTGTGTGTGCACCCAGGTAGCTGTGTCAGAGAGTCCGGGGCAATGGGCGTTGCGCACCTGGTGGTCTGTCTGCTAATCAACCCACGATGATATTGCTGGTGCGTTGCAAAAAGAGAAGGGAAAATGTCTCTCTTTAAAGGATTTGCCTTCTCCTGCAATGCGCGTCACTTGGCATGATGTCTGCTCTTCTAAGTAGTGAGCAATGTGCATGCTCTCACAGTGCCACTGCAGTGCAATAAAGAAAAAAAAATGGATTATGTTTGTGAGGTCGGAAAATAGAGCCCTATAAAGACCCATTTTGAGGCTCCCAAAAATAAAGTGCTGGTGGTCACATCCCCACAGACACACCCTCCAGTTAAAGCCCTGGGTGAAGTGTTCTGTTTGCGAAGTTGTTGATAAAATTGTTAGGTAATAATGGACATTTTTATGTGTGCTGTTTGGTTGATAATATCATTCTAAGTACATAGATTAAAATTAAAAAAAATACTATTTATAAAGTTGTGTGCGGTGGGTTGCAGAGAAAGTGGTGTGGGGTGGTGGGGTGTGGCAGAGAGGTGAAAAGTATGAGGTAGTGCAGTTATATATAAATTGTAAAGGAGTATGTAAATAATTAAATAAATACTTGCTGTATGTTCTATGGCACTACTTGTCATCCTAGTGCTCATCTGTCGTGCTCCATCAGTTTGCAGCACTGGGTCTGGAAGTTGATAGTGGAAGTTTTGCAATTGTATGTTATTATTTTAACATAGTGAAGAAATGTGAAAAATAATTGAATCTATTTTTTGTTTTTCCGAAAATTATTCCGTTTGGATTGAAGTTTGGAAATGCCTAGAAGAAGTGAAAAAAAAGAAAAGAGAAGAAAAATATATATTTGACGAAAAGGAAAGATCTTGAAGTAGAAAAAAATGTGAGTAGTAGAGAAACTGTTTGAGTAAAAGCAAAAGACAATCTTTGAGAAAAATATTCTGAACATTTAATGAGAAAACATCACACAAAGCAAAAATAAGAATTTTTCAAGTAAGGTGAAGCAGAGTTCAATTTCAAATACAAGGAAAAGGAAAGATGATAAAGAAATAGTATCTGGTACTTGGAGACAAACCAGTTTCAAGAAATTTGTCAGAGACTTTTTCGATCTAGAGTGATTCACAATTTATTGAAAACATGCTGCAAATATAAAAGAAGAATGTTCCTATTCAATGAGAAGCAGCATATTGAAAGTATAGTGGATACAGCTTTCAATTTGAAACAGAAGTTGTTCATTTTGATTTTAAAGAGATTGAAAGTATTGGATAAAATAGTGAAAGTATTGAAAGACAAAAGTAGAAAAAAAAGACATGTGAACAGAACCAACTTTTGTAAAATCTTTAGTGAACATTGGAGACATGCTTCTAGTACTGAGCCATTTTTTAATGAGGAATGGTTGCCGCTCGAGCTTGGGACTTTGTTTCTGCCATTGATACCGGACTATTGCCAGTGCTTGTTTTTGGGTGTGAGGGACTGCGAGGCCTTTCAGCGGCATTACTAACATCACCTGAGGCCTCTTCCCGGACACTCCCCCTGCTTATTGGCTTGCTCATAAGACGACTCGCGGGCCCCGCTTCGCGGGAGCCGCTCGAG
The DNA here is from genome assembly GCF_964204655.1 of Triturus cristatus. NCBI lineage: Eukaryota > Metazoa > Chordata > Amphibia > Caudata > Salamandridae > Triturus > Triturus cristatus. The sequence goes on from NC_140584.1 coordinate 902,562,077, forward strand.
CTTGGGACTTTGTTTCTGCCATTGATACCGGACTATTGCCAGTGCTTGTTTTTGGGCGTGAGGGACTGCGAGGCCTTTCAGCGGCATTACTAACATCACCTGAGGCCTCTTCCCGGACACTCCCCCTGCTTATTGGCTTGCTCATAAGACGACTCGCGGCCCCCGCTTCGCGGGGGCCGCTCAACCTTGGGACTTTGTTTCTGCCATTGATACCGGACTATTGCCAGTGCTTGTTTTTGGGTGTGAGGGACTGCGAGGCCTTTCAGCGGCATTACTAACATCACCTCAGGCCTCTTCCCGGACACTCCCCCTGCTTATTGGCTTGCTCATAAGACGACTCGCGGGCCCCGCTTCGCGGGAGCCGCTCGAGCTTGGGACTTTGTTTCTGCCATTGATACCGGACTATTGCCAGTGCTTGTTTTTGGGCGTGAGGGACTGCGAGGCCTTTCAGCGGCATTACTAACATCACCTGAGGCCTCTTCCCGGACACTCCCCCTGCTTATTGGCTTGCTCATAAGACGACTCGCGGCCCCCGCTTCGCGGGGGCCGCTCAACCTTGGGACTTTGTTTCTGCCATTGATACCGGACTATTGCCAGTGCTTGTTTTTGGGCGTGAGGGACTGCGAGGCCTTTCAGCGGCATTACTAACATCACCTGAGGCCTCTTCCCGGACACTCCCCATGCTTATTGGCTTGCTCATAAGACGACTCGCGGCCCCCGCTTCGCGGGAGCCGCTCGAGCTTGGGACTTTGTTTCTGCCATTGATACCGGACTATTGCCAGTGCTTGTTTTTGGGCGTGAGGGACTGCGAGGCCTTTCAGCGGCATTACTAACATCACCTGAGGCCTCTTCCCGGACACTCCCCCCACTTCCCATTGGCGTGTCTAACTATAACTACCAATCATTATCACGCCCCGCGGGACGCGCGCTGGGCGAAGCCCGGGCCAAGGGCGGGCCAGTTTAAGCCTGTTAAAGACCGATTAAAACCGGACCGGGCTACCCCCTTAACATTTTTAAATTCAGTAATCGTAAATATTGCCCTTCCACCGTATGAGTCTGGTAATTGGCCGCTTTGCTACTCACCGTAACCATGACAACCACAAGAGGAACCAGGAGCAAAACAGCTACGGACTCAATCAGTATAACTGGCCCTTTGGACAATTTCATTGTCAGAGCTAACTCTGTTATTGACCAAGGGATCGCACTCATGGAACGTAGAGTTTCCCAGGAGTTGGCACTAACAAAACGTTCATTTATGGGCCATATTGCTTCAGTTAAAACGCCAGCCAAACAAATCAAAGACTTAGTTCCCAAACACGGTGGACTTGTCAGTATCAGCTTCTGAATTTATATCAGTCTTAGAATTAGATAGGTCTTCGATCTCTTCACATGATCTTTCGTTAGAAGCCTCAACTGATATACAGCGGAGGGGGACTAGAGAGGGCGCCATACCAAAATCTTTAAAAAATCCCAAGAAAAGAAAAGTTAAAAGCGTAAAGAAACTTAAGAAATGCCAGAAACTGATAGTGCCTGCGGAAAAGGTGATCCGCGAGCCATTTTTAAGTGTTCAAGAGGGGGGCCATAAACAAACAAAGGTTGTTTGTAGTAGTACTCGGCCAGATATGAATAATGCTATTTTGGACATAGAACGTATAGATGTCTCCCCCAGTATGCCTTTAACTATCACGGCCACCGAGCCCGAGGACAAACTCTTAGATTATATGAGTAAACTACTTAAATTGCATCTCTCTCCACTAGAGATTAGATTGAAATGCATTGAAAAGCAGTTAATTGAATTGACTGCTCTCACTAAATCTTTGAGTAAGTCCGGGGCACAAAGGGGTGGAGATAGGAAGCTAACCCTTAACAATAATCCACCTGGGGGTATGCTGTCAAATAAATGTCCAACCCCGAAAGAGTCTATAATAACAATTGATTCTACAGCATTGGAGACAAAGTCATCTACCAATGTCAATAAACCCACTCAAAATACTAGGCAGAAGGCTAGTACATCTAGAAACATTGCTTCGGACTCTAAGGGGAATTACACTGGGTGGTCATCGTCGCAGAAACTACCTATCGACTTGCCTCCGGAAGTAACCCCTTATCTGGTGATCCTGACCGGGGTACCAGAGTTGAAGGAGGATGTTGAGGAGCCCACTGGATCATTGAAGAACAAGGTACAGCATTGGCTTAATTTAAGACGGCCACTGCCCCCCAACAGGTCGAGCAAGATCCTAATGGTGCGTAGAGTACCTTGGGTAGGGCAAGGCAAAAAAACCGTTGTGGGGGACTGTATATTGGTTAATTTTGATGACCCGGGTACGGTTGATTACATCTGCTCATGGGATAATCAGCATAACTATGAAGGTATTGCAACCAAGCGTTTGTCCTTTTTTTACCCTCCTAGAAACCGCCACGAACCAGCCTTTGATCGAAGCTGGGGAATGGTAGGTTCTCAAGAAAAAGTAGTAGACAGGTGGGAAGGGGGTTGGCAAAAAATCAGAGAAGCACGCCCCATGGACATCTGGAGAGGAATACCGACTGATAATAGGTTTAGTTGTTTGGAAATGGTCGATTGACTCTCTTCGACTGCTGCTGTTAAGGGTGTTTCCACTGGGGATCCCAGTGAGTCAACTAAAAGAGAAAACCATCTACCAAATGTAAATTTAGGGATTATATCTGAGAGTCCGGAATCTGAGATAGAAGTGAGGTTAATTACTCCACGACCCATAGCAGAAGAGTCATTCAGTAGAGAATTTCCAGGTTTTACAAATACTGACCCTGAACATGTATTATCCAGCCAACAATCTCTAATTTGTCGAGGAAGGGATGTTGGAGCAAAATCCCTACAGTTAGAATTAGGCACTGGTACCGATAATCTTCCTGTTATGGAGCCGTTAGGAGAAGCCCAACGCAGCAAGTTGGCCCTGTTATCATGGAATATAGCGGGCCTTTCAAATAAGATAATGGATCCTATTTTCCGAGACTTTATTGATAAATATGATGTTATCTGTTTGCAAGAGTCTTGGGAACAAAAAGAGATCCATCTTGAAGGGTATCGCACATACTCTACGTCTGCAGTTCAGTCCAGGAGGGGCAGATGTTCGGATGGTCTTTGTACATACGTTTCCAATACCGTAAACGTGACTATAAAGTTCCTGACTAACGATGGTCATGTCTTTTATCAGATCCTCTCTCTCCTTCTTGGAGGGAAACGACAAATTATTTTAGTACATTTTTACAATAACATTCCAAAGGAAGACCACAAACGTGTTTTGGAGGATCTAAACAACTCGTTACACTTTGGGTCAGATGCGGAGCATAAAGACACGTGTATTATACTGACAGGCGATTTTAATTGTCATTTATGCCCATATAGTAGTACGGGTATGTGTGGATTATCGAATTTATCAGGAGACTGTTGCACTCATTTTGAGCACTCTACATTGGGCAATTTATTTAATGCCTTAATTCATGATTGGAATTTGGGATTTGTGAATGAGCTATGTAATCCACAGGTCAGTTTCCAACCTACTTTTAATGGGCATGGATCGCGTTCTACAATAGATTTTATATTAACTACTACCAGCCATTGCTACAATATCCTCATGTTTAATACAGAGGATATTGTTATGAGTGATCACTTTCCCCTTAGCACAACTTTTGACGTTGGAATGAGCAACGGAACAATACCAAACATAGTAGAAAATCTGTATTGCTATTCCATTCATTTATCGAAAAAAAATGGATATGCAATAAAATGGAATATGGTCGACCCTACTAACTTTTTGCATAGTCTAATTACTGACCAATATAGTAATATTATGACTTGTTTGGAAGATTCCCCAGACCCAAGTGCGGTCATTAATGCATTCCATAAAATCGCTATACAAATATGCAATAATCTGACTGGAATGCATAGAGAAGGGGGGGATCCAAATCAGAGGGCTGGTTTAACTCAGAATGCAGTAAAGCACATGCAAATTTGAAACAATCTCTAAAAAAAACGCCTGAAATCAATTAGATATTAAAGCAGCCAGATTAGCGTATAAACTCACATTACGCAAACGAAAATTAGAGATTAAGGAAAATTCCTGGGCTGCTTTAGTAAAGGCGTCTACTTTGAGAGATAATACTGCGTTCTGGAAAGCTGTTAATGCTCCGTTTTTTATGGATAGAAAATCTGATGTGGTAGAATTGGCAATTGAACAATCTGTCTGGGTAGATCATTTTACTGAACTTTATAAGAAGGATGACTTGCCTAGTCCACAAAACACCTGTCAAAATTTGGTGATCAATAGCGTGCCCATTTCATCTGCTGGCTTTCCTCGGGAGATTTCTTTTTCTGTCTCTGAGGTGGAGTTAGCTTTATCTGAAAGCTCAAAAAACAAAGCCCCGGGACCAGATGGGATCCCTATAGATCTATTTAAGAAAAATATCTCCCTATGGGCCCTGCTCCTGACCAATCTATTAAATTGTTACAATAAAAAGGGATTTCCTTTGACTTGGCAGGAAGCGATAATTGTCCCTATTTTTAAAAAGGGAGACCGCAACGACCCTAAATGTTATAGGCCTATTTCGCTGCTTGATTCTTTGATGAAAGTAGCAGGCAGACTTATCCTAAATAGATTACACATATGGGCCAAAGACAGTAATATTCTTTCTAAATTCCAGTATAGCTTTAAGGAAGGATTAGGCACAGTCGAACAAGGACTCAATTTAGCTATAATAACTGCAAAATATATGGTAGCTAAAAAGGGTAACCTTTTCATGACTTTTGTCGATTTAAGTTCAGCCTTCGACTGTTTAAGCCATGAGGTTTTGTGGGCTACTTTAATTGCACTTGATATTGATTTTAACATTCTTAATTTTATTAAAGAGTTGTATCGAGGAGCAGGAGCAAAGGTCCGTTTTGGCAAAAAAGGGGAATGTACAAATAAATTTCCAATTATGAAAGGCGTCCGACAGGGATGTATTCTGGCTCCTTTTCTCTTCAATTTATACATAAACGGAGTGGCGGATTTTTTTATTAAAACAGGAAGTAGATTATCCCCAAATAAATGGTGAGGCCGTTCCCATTATATTATACGCAGATGATGTGGTTATCATGGCTAGAACCCAAATAGGCCTCCAAAAGGCGATAACTAGTTTTTCAGCTTTTATGACATCTAGGGGCCTAAAAATTAATATTGGGAAAACTTTTACCATGAGCTGCACATCAATGAATAAAGTTTCTTGTAATACTTTTTTGAATCAGTCTAAGATAGAACTAACACATACCTTTTCTTATTTACGGATTCTTTTTAACAAAAGGGGCACATGGACAACAGCAGTTAATACTAGGAATTTGGCTTTCGCTCGCTCAATTGGTGCATTGAAACAGTTCGCAAATAAATTGGGAGGTAGACCCGTCCGTATCTTATTGGATATTTATAAGTCCAAATGCGTTTCAACAGCTACATATGGGGCTGGAATTTGGGGCATTGCAGACTGCCGGGAAATCCAAGTAAAGGAAAATATTTTCCTTCGGTATTTGTTAGCTGTTCCCAAGTCCACTTCTACATATGTCTGCCATAAGGAATTAGATATAGTATACATATCTGACTTGATTAAAATTAGTCCTTTATTATTATGGCATAAGATATGGACCTCAACAGCTACCACCTTAAATAGAGCTGTTTTATCTGACTGCATAAAACTTGAGAGAGCAAAAAATATCCAGTGGCTTGCATACATAAAGGTCTTTTTGACCAATATGGGAATTCTAGGATATTTTAGCAATCCTACCATATTATCCACGATTTCGAGAAAGGAACTTAAGGATTGTTGCCTTGTCTTCCTGGAGAATCAACGGTGGTCTAAGGAAAGGAGTAAAAAATCTGTATTACAACATCAATTACTCCTACAGGGCCCCGGTCTACAGTTTTATCTATCGCCTGATCAAACTTGCTATGATAGAATGTTATTGGCTCGTTTGAGAACCGATTGTTATCATAGGTTAATAACACTCCCCGATATAAACAACTGGTCGACATATTTAATTAAATGTCCATGCGATGACCTCTCTGCGCAATCAACAATACATAGTCTCTTGTTTTGTAAATTTTATGCATGGGGGAGGAAGAGACATTAAATTCCATTATTAAAAATTTGGGGTCTAAGGCAGTGTAGACCAGCTTACGTAAAACTGCTTATGCTGGAAGATGAAATGACTATTTATGCTGTATCTAAGTTTTTAAAATATACAATCAGATGCAGATCTTCTATGGTCTAGTTTTTTCCAACTCTGTGTTTAATAAGACTGCTCTACTATGATGTATTTAACTGGACACATCTGTCTATTTTTATTAATGTGTGATTGTTTTTATGTATTGTGCTTTTATGGTTTTTCCTATGAAATCGAATAAAGCTATCTTTGACTTGACTTAATGAGGAAAGTTACTTCCAGAAAATAGTTTATCATTTGCAGTTGATATTGGAGGTCGTTGCTACGAAGTTCAGGATGGTGTTCCTCTTCCAAAGGAAGGAATGGTTGGTAAAAGTGCAGAAGAGTTAATAGCTGAAGAAGTGCAAGGGAAACATCCACGAGCTCCTGTGTATTAGTGAAGTTGTAGTAGCATTTGTAGTATTCGACAGGAATCCATTGATATAATGAGAAATTTGGTACGAGAATATACTCAGAAAAGTATCAAACAGAAGATTACGTTGTTACAAGGACTAGATCCATGTAATGTAAGAAAATATAGAAGTATGGGCATTCTCTGGCTTGCCTTTCAAGAAAAGTTTGTAAAAGTGTTTTTTATCCTTTGAGGATGTTAGCAGTACCCCATTCAGAAATGCTGAACTTTGTAAAGAAACTGTACTATGTAAAAAGTCCTGCATTAAGTTTAAGTGAACTGAATGGAAGTCTTTTATATGGGTCTTTATCAGATGTTCAAAAACAAGTGTGATGATATTGAAATGCGATATTTTGGTTCAGAAGAGCAGTTCATAGAAAGTGAAAGTTTGACAATTACAGATGTTGGAGGAGATGAGAAAGTGATTAGCACTGATCAGTTTGAAGAAGAAATTGGGAAGTTTATTGTAGTGTGCTCTGAAATACCAAACTATGTTTGTGTTTGTTGTCGACGTACTCATTATAAAAGTCAAAGTAGGAATGTTGATTTGTATTTGAAAAGTGAAAAGGAGAACAATGGTAAGTGGGAAGAATTTGCAACTTACTTGTTTGTTGGAGGTCGATTTGAGTTAGGTAGTCATCAACGTATATGTAAATATTGTTACAACAAATTAGAAGAGAACAAAATGCCTGCTAGAGCAGTGCATAATAAGTTGGAGTTAGTAGCTATTCCGCAGGAGCTGGCCAAATTGAATACATATGAGTCGGTTCTAATTTAATCTGTTCATCCTTTTCAAACTATAATTCAGATGGAGCCTAAAACAGGTAAACTGCCACCAACAGACTTGCAAAGAGGGCTGAAAGGAAGAGTGGTGTACTTACCTTTGGATTTTAAGAAAAACATTGAAACTACTGCTGGAGAGAAAGAGGAAGATGAGGCAGTAGTTATTTTAGTAAATGGTGTACCCACAAAGAGTCGGAAAATATGGCAAAAATGTGTGGATGTTAATTAAGTTGAAAAGGCTACCTTATATCTTATAGAGAACAATATTTATTATAAAAATGTAAATGTGGATGAACAGGTAACACGTTTAGAAGATGATTTTGAAATTTCAAGTGGTCAAATAGAGAAAGTGGACAAGTCAAGGACTGAAGAGATTTATGAACATTATGCAATATGTCCTTTGCATTCAAAAGAAGCGATAGGAATTAGAATTGAGTTATTTCAAATGAAAAAAGCACAGGGAACTCCAATGAGTTTATGGGAGAAAAGCTTGGAAGCTCGTTGTTTTCCACAGTTGTTTCCTAAGGTGGACGATATGTTGACCGACCTGTACGGATTCCAGCAGCAGAATATCGGTCAACAAGATTATATTCTGAAGATCCTAGATTTCGACAATGCATTCCATACATATTTCACCTTTTGTTTGAAAGTGATCTGTCTTCTCTCTCCTATGCAGTGAATTATATACTTAAAACTGGAGTTCATGAATCACTTCTTTCTGCGAAAGAATTTGTGGAGAAAGTTCAAGAAACAGATGAAAATTTAGAAGCACAGTTAATCAATTTGATAGCATGTCAACGTGGAACAAATGAGTATTGGTATCGTCGTCATGGAGAACTCAAGTGTATGTTATGGAACTTAGGTACACCAACATGGTTTGTCACAGTTAGCTGTGCAGAGTATGCATGGGAAGATTTGCTTGAGTTTTTAAGAGAAGCGAATTTTAATATAAAAAATGTTGAAATAAAGACTCCTGGTGAACTGTGTTCATTCGATCCTGTAAATGTGTGCAGATATTTTAATCATAAGTTTCAAGGTATGATGTCTTTTATCTGTAATAAAAAGAATCCACCTCTTGGAGAAGTTACCGATTTCTTTTGGAGAAAGGAGTACCAAGCAAGAGGTGCACCTCATATACATATGCTACTATGGGTCAAATATGCACCTAAATTTGGAACTGATTCTGATGAAACAGTATTGTCTTTCATCGAACAGTATGTGACATGTGAGATTCCAAGAGAAGGAGGAGATAGAAGCTTCAGACAGCAAGTTTTACATTTCCAAAGTCACCATTGTGGAAAGTACTGCAGAAGAAAATACAAGTCTAAAGGAAAATTTTACACCAAATGTCGGTTTGGTTTTCCCCGTCCAGTCATTTGTAAAGGAAGAGTAAATTATTTTGTTTCTTCTGTGAGGCACACAATAACTCGGAAATCTCCAAAGAATACCTACAACTTAAAAAGAACAGAAGTGTCAAAGTATATCAATAACTACAATACAGTCATTTTAAAAATGTGCAATGCGAACATGGACATCCAGTATGTTGCGTATAACTCAATTGCTGTTGCACGTTATGTTACATCGTACATAACAAAATCTGAAAAAACAGAGATGAAACAAATGTGGGAAGAAATTGCACAAGAGAATAGTCTTAGCAAAAAATTGTACAGCTTTAGTTTGAAAATGCTTTCCCACCGAGAAATTGGACCGTATGAATGTTCAGAACGCTTGTGTTCTTCAAGTTTATATTCAAAGTCACGAGAAATCATTTGGGTAAGTTTAGGTCTTACCTGCAAACGAAATAGAGTGTTGAAATCATTGGAAGCAATTGAACAATTAGCAGCAAATGAGCCAGATAGTTACAGACATTCTTAAAACTAATATGTTGGACACATACTATCCGAAAACAGCTATGTCTGTATGAAGTACTTCAACATTACAGCTTCAAAAGAAATGTTAAAGAGAATATAAAAGAAGTAAAGTTTGCAGTAGTTGGATGTCATGGTTGTTTAGTAAAACATGCAAAGGGTAATCTTTTAAACCACAAGAAACTTAGTTGTGAAACTCCAGATAAGCAAGAATTTTACTATTTAGCACATCTGCAGCTGTTTAAACCATGGCATAGCGAAAGTGAATTACTTAGAGAGTTTGACTGCTACGAAGATTCTTTTAATGCTTGTAAAGATAGCATTCAATGTCCAATTTTCCCTACATATTTAAAAATGTTGCATGATGAAGTTGAACAGGAAAAGACTATTACATCTGAAATAGCTCATGAAAGTTCTCTAGATAGTCAAAGTAGTGGTCCATGTAGTCAATATCATCTTGGACAACCAATGCTGGAAAATAAAGCAGCGATTGCTATGCATGAAGTCGGAATTGCAATGCAACAAGCACACGAGGAGAATATAACATTGGAAAAGTTAGGAGAACAAGTAAATGTTGAACAGAAAGAAATATATTTGCAAGTGAGAGAACGGATAGAACATGGTTTGTTGCATGAAAAAAAAGAATGTCTGTGTTCAACTTTTAAACCTCTTCTGATGTACATCAGTGGTCAAGCTGGGACAGGTAAAAGTTTTTTAATTAAAGTTTTGACCAGTTATCTTCAAAAAACTACTGGTTCACATTTATGTTGTGTGGTAACAGCTCCAACTGGATTAGCTGCACACAATGTTAATGGAGTTACTTTGCATAGATTATTGATTTTACCAGTGGAGCATGATAATAAATTACAATATCAGAAGTTGTCTGGAGAAGCTTCTTATGAAGTGTCAAGAGTGCTGAAGAAAATGAAGCTTTTAATTATTGATGAGGTGAGCATGGTCTCAAACTTAATGCTTGCTTTTGTACACTTAAGAATGCAACAGGTATTAAAAACAGATTACGACGTTCTCTTTGGGGGAAAACATTTCATTGTATTTGGAGATCTGGTACAACTAACCCCTGTAAAAGGAGAACCAGTGTTTAAAACTCTTCTACATGAAGACACTAAGAAATCTTTGGGAAGTATTGGAAATGTGAATCTGTGGTTCCATTTTGAATATAAAGAACTTACTCAGAACATACGACAAGCAAGAGATGAAGATTATGGAGATATTCTAAAAGATGTAAGAATTGGTGTTCGAAGCAAATTTGGTAAACAAACTTTTCAAAGTCGTCTACTAAAGAACTTGTTTACAAATGAAAACACACCAGCAGATGTAATGTACAAGAAAATGAAAGAAAAAAAGTCTATAGTTTGCTTAATGCCTGCAGTGGAAGAGTGTTATACATTTAGGTGCCGATTCCGATCCGGTAAAAAGGCCCTACGAATCGTCGTACGGAGCGTTTTCTCCATAAGACTCGTACCCGGTAAACTGTCCCTACAACCCAGGAAGTACGATTCGTACAGAAAGCCGATTTCAGTACGAATCGTACAAAAGACCGTACGGGTAAAAAAACCGTACAAATCATCTCCGGAACAGCCTGTACGCACCGTCCGTACGGATGTAAGCAGCGTTTTACGGCCCAGCAAGTACGATCCGTCCCTACGGCACTCCGTACGGCTCTTTTTTTATGGGAGCCAAAAACAGCCGTAAAAGCTGATTCCCCAGGGGTACGAGTTGTACAGGCCCCCCCACCACGCCCGTATGTACGCACCATACTCCCACCCCCGTATGTACGCACCGTACTCTCACCCCCCATATGTATGCACCGTACTCCCACCCCACGTATGTACGCACCGTACTCCCACCCCCCGTATGTAGGCACTGTACCCTCACCCCCGTATGTACGCACTGTACCCCCACTCCCCTGTATGTATACACCGTACTCCCACCCCCGTATGTACGCACCGTACTCCCACCCCCGTATGTACGCACCATACCCCCACCCACCGTATGTATGCACCGTACCCCCACCCCCGTATGTACGCACCGTAGTCCCACCCCCGTATGTACGCACCGTACCCCCAGCGCTACGCAATGGGGAAAGTTGTTGATTTTGTGAAATATCAAAATAGAAATGGAGTTGAATTTTTGAAAGTTAAATTTGATCAGATTGCTGAGGTAAGACAGATTGCACGTTCTGCCGCATGTTTTTTGCTTGTAAAAGACTTGTATGTTTGTAGAAAACAGTTTCCCTTCTGTTTAGCATATGCAATAACTATTCACAAATCACAAGGTTTAAGTGTAGATAATGCTTTGGTAAATGTTGGAAAAACTGTGTTTAAAGAGGGTATGGTATATTTTGCATTATCTCAAGTTAGAACATTGTCTGGTTTGTATTTAATTGATTTTGATGAGAACAAGGTTAGTGCTGATGTTAATTGTGTAAGAGAATATAATCGTTTGAGAAGGCTTTATGCTCCCCATTTAGGTGAATATCCTATTTATGAGAAACGTGTTGTGTGTTCAAAACGCAAATATGTTGAAGAGTTAACTATGGTTGAAAAGCAGAAAGAAAATCAACAGAAAAGAAAAGATGTAAAGAAGCAGAAAATACAAACAAGTGTTGATGTTGTTGGATACGAATTAGAAAATGCTTCTTGTGTCAACTGCTATGGTAATGTCATTCTAAATGTTATATTTTATCTTGAAGATGTTTGTGGTGAAATTATGGAAAGTCAGGAAAAAACTTTATGTTCTGCACTCTATTTCAAGAATTGAGAACTGATAGAAGTAAGATTCATTCTGCTTCTGGTATTCGCCAACTGTTGGATACATGTATTGGATCTTTAACGTTCAGTACTAATATACAGCAAGATGCACAAGAATATCTAATGGTTATGCTTGGAGTACTAGAAGATGAAGGAATTCAGATTGAGAGTTTATTTGGACTCAGTTACAAATGGGAACATAAATGTGAAGAGTGTTCGTTAACTTCAAGCACTATAGTTGGCAGAGACGGATTTTTATATTTAACAATACCTGACTGCAAATATGTACTATTTTCCAAATAGAAGCTGATCATGAGATGATGTGTTCTCGTTGTAAATCAAGAATGCTATCTGCATTATGCATACAAAGATATGGAAAATATTTGATTATAATGCTGCAACGCTGTCGACCAAATAGAAGAAAAGTGGAAACCAAAATATTTTTTAATTGTTGCTAATCAAGTATCTATTTCTGGAAGAACTTTTGCAACAGTTGCTTTTGTTTTCCATGCTGGAAGTACTACCACGAGTGGACATTATACAGTTTATTTAAAGTGTAATAATGGTTGGAGTCACTGTAATGATACACACTTGGTAATGAAACCGAGATTGCCTTATGAATTACCCAACTCATACTTAATTTTTCTGAAACAAAGATTTTCTATACACTATTCGGCTTTAATGGGAAGGTGTATAGATCTTTAAGGAATTCATACTGGATGCTTTCAAAGCGAAACTTTTGATACATTATCTGGTGTCTTGGGAAGATTGTGCAGAGAAACTACGTAAGATCTTTAAGGAATTCATACTGGATGCTTTCAAAGCGAAATTTTTTATACATTATGTGGTGTATTGGAAAAATTGTGCAGAGAAACTACGTAAGATCTTTAAGGAATTCATACTGGATGCTTTCAAAGCGAAATTTTTTTAATATTATCTGGCGTATTGGAAAACTGTGCAGAGAAACTACGTAAGATCTTGAAGGAATTCATACTGGATGCTTTCAAAGCGAAATTTTTGATACATTATCTTGCATATTGCGTACATTTGCAGACAGTCTGCGAAGTAAAGGTAAGCTTTGAACATTTGAAGTACTATTGGATGTGTTATTTGTGTTGATTTTGTATTCATTTCATAAGGCTTTATTCGGAGCTTAAACACAAAGTCCATAAAAGCACATACATACAAACATCAAAAACAGAATCATAATAACCATAAGTTAAATATACAGTACAGAATACAAGATAAAAAAAACAGTTAAAATATCATGCTGATCCTTGCTTTAACAGCTTGTAGGAGAAAAGTTGCAGTAAAAAAACAGACATCAGGATTAGGATTAAAAAACAGCTTCATAGAATCATGGACATTTCGGATTCCATACTTCATAAAAATAGGTTTTAAGAAGACTGAACGAAAGTTACCATAGAATTTACAAAACAATTAAAAGTGCATAGTGCTTTGTGCGGATGAATGATCACATGGGCATGGGCCAATCGGATATTTTTTAATGCAGGGGAAGGCCACCAAATGGTGCACAATCCCCAACCTTAATCTGGTTAAAACAAACTGGTGGGAAACTCTAGTAACATAACTCAAATACGGTTGGTAGCCCACGGTCTCACTATATCTTCCATAGAGCATACATATGGAAGAATGGCCACCAATCCTCTCCCGCCTCTCTAATTTATGGCTCATAAAGATGGTCTTCATCTCATCCTTTGACAAACTAGAAGCAGCATACATATCCTTTCTGATATCTAATCCATAGATCTCTAAAAAACTATTGGCAACAAATTTAATCCAGGGAATCTTCAAGTGGTCATCGGTTAAAAAACAATCTCGGATGATAGCTCTATTTAGGGAAGTCTCTTCCTTAGACCAGATGGCGCGCCATAACATTAATGGTTTTAAGGTAATTTGGTCTGAAAGGTGTTGAATCCCAAGCTCTTTATGCGCCAGATCGTTAGAGGCAGATGTGGGCAGACACAAAAGTCTCTTAAGAAAGAGATTTTCCTCCACTTGGAGACTCCGGGCCGAGTAGTGGCCCCAAACTCCAGCACCATAAAGGGCAATCGAAAGACATCTCATTTGATAAATTGTTAACATGTCTTTGATCCGTTTATCCCCAATTTTACTAGCAAACTTGAACACCCCATGTGCACATTTAGCCATCTTGGCCCGTACATAGGTAATCTCACTGGACCAGCAACCATTCTTAGTAAAATTGATGCCAAGATAGTTAAAGGAGTTCACCGTTTGCACCTTGTGCCCATCAATGAAATGGGAATGGGGTTTATTACGCCCCAAACCACATTCCATGATGTGGGTTTTGGATTTGTTGATCAATAGCTTTCTGTCCTTGATGAACATAGAAACCCTGTCCATCAGACGTTGAAGGCCAATAGGAGTCCTGGATAGGATCACGGCATCGTCCGCATAAAGTAATACCGGGACGTTAAAATCATTGATTTTCGGGGCATCTGCCACCACAGTCTTTAGGGCAGAATCGACTTCATTGATAAAAAGGGTAAAGAGAAGGGGGGCAAGAACACACCCTTGTCTTATACCACGCCCAGTCTTAAACTTAGGGGTACACTCCCCACCCGGTCCATAGCGAACACTGGTACTAAGGTTGGAATAAAGTCGTGCCAGGAAAAAAATGATACCCTCGGGTGCCCCCAGATCAAGCAGTTTGGCCCATAGAATACTATGGTCCACCATATCGAAGGCACTGCTCAAATCTGCAAAGCAGAGATAGAGAGAGCCTTTCTTAGCCCTCGTATATTTCCCAATTAGGAGGTCAAGGTTGAGACATTGATCAATGGTCCCTCGACCCTTCCTAAAACCATATTGGCAATTGGCCAGAATGTTATTAGAATCGGCCCACTGTTCCAACCTGACCAGGAGCACCCTGCTCATGATTTTCACAGAGGAATCAAGAAGGGAGATTGGGCGATAATTCTTCACGTCACCCCTGTCTCCCTTCTTATAAATAGGAATAATAATAGATTCCTCCCAAGTAGATGGGACTCCATTGCATACAGCCGCATAAAAACATTTGTTAACAATGGGCCCCACAGCTCAGGGACTAATTTATACAGATCGATTGGCACCCCATCGGGGCCCTGGGCCTTCCCACCGTTGCTTAAGGTAATACTTCCCTGTACTTCGGCTGTAGAAATGTTCAGAGGGAGGATAGGCCAATCATCTTCATGCACACCCCTCTGTCTATCTGAATCAAAGATCACAGAGAAGTGTGAAACCCAGTTTCCCTCACTGACGTTAGCCGTCAGTTCGGGCATCTTATCATCCTTTAGGAACGGGCAATTAACCGTATCCTAAAATAAAGAGGAATCTGAAGTAGCCGCTGCCTGATCAAGTTTGTCCCAGGCCTCTTGCCTTAATTCGGACTTTCTGCGTTTGACTGCAGCCTGATAGGTGGCTCTAAGATCTCTAACCACACTATTAACTCTTGGCTTGGCTGCCAAAGCGGCTTTAAGCCCCTTAAGTGCAATGGTACTAGCATGGTCAAACCACCCCTTTTGTTTAGTTAACTTGGCCTTTCCGTGTTTGATAAATTTGTTATCTATAATATGATTAACCCCTTGAGTGCCCCGCCCTTTCCACGCCCTGTGCCGGGCGTTTCATTAGCGGGCGGGGCTCATGACGAGATAGTCTCGTCATGGGCACAGCGCAACCGCGGCCCATGACGAGACCATCTCGTCATGGGCACTCAAGGGGTTAATATTAGAAAAATTATGCACAACTTTATCGGTAACCTCCTCACATTCTAAAATGGTCGTTATTTCTACCAAACAACTTGAGACAATGGAATTTGACACGAGCTCCGCTTTATCCCCTTTCCATCTAATTCTAGTTCCATTTGGTCGATGCGGTTCAATATTGGCAATGGTACGAATGTTAGGACCATGCTTCTCCTTCCAGAGAAATGTCTCAATGGTGATACAATTGTGATCGCTGAGCGCATTATCCACGACCACAGGGGTCAGACACCATGAACTAAGACTAAAGGATATGCAAATAAAATCTATCACAGTATTTGCATTCCTACCCCTAAAAGTAGGGATTATATCTCCAGAGGCGTTTTTCGCTTTAACCAAAATTTCCAGATCGTAAGTGGTCAGGATTTTATTCAAAGCATCTCCATAGTTGTTATGTGGGAAATGGGGAACATCAACTTCTAAACTATCGTTAGATCCACAGACCCTTTGGGAGGAAAAGGGGGAAAACAGCAGTATTGAAATCTCCCACCCAAATATAATCAAAATCAATATCAAACTCCATTATGATGTCAGCCAAAGCGGTCTCAAGAGCTAATGCTACCTGGTGCCTAGTATTATCAAATACATTGTTATAAAAATGTATTAAAAGAATATTTTTCCTATGCTCCTGATAAAGCCATAGAATCTGGGAATGGACCCCAACCAATACATGTTTTTTAACAATAATGGGAACATCCACTGAAATCAAAACCAGGAGTCCACCATTTGCCCTACCCAAGGGGGATGCCACAGCTGGTAATTGATATGAAACGAACCCATTATAATTGATTAGGTCCGTACACCAGGTCTCTTGGAAACAAAGAATGTTAAAAGCATTAATAAACTCCAACCAACCGAGGCAGGCATCCTTAGATGAGAGACCTGCTACATTCCAACTAACAATTGAACATAACCGGGGGTTGGAGTTTTTAGTGGGCATAGAGCTCAAAGAAATTGGTCCGCTGTGACCGTGCGGAACACTAATAAGGGAAGAATAGCCACCCCGATCGTCAGAAACCAACCTTTCCGCCTTCACAGCGTCTGTTATCATTAATGGTATCAACAGTAGGGCTACAGTTGCCACTTAGTCCCACGGGGTCAGAAACCCCCAATGTTGCATCGCCTCCCCCACCTCCTGAAGAAACAGCTTCATCCCTTGAGTTCTTCTGGACAGGACCCAGTCAGTCGTTGGAATCCAGTCCACTCAGTGGCTGGAATCTATTGGATGTTGCGACACTAAAAGTAGTATGCAGGTTTAAATCTCTTACCCCCGCCCTAATATAGTCGGAATTAGGCTGGTTATATAAATGCCTATAAAAATAACCTAGGGGACGAAGGGAAATCCCTTGGCCTCGGTAGGGGAGAGAAGTACCTTTTCTCAGAACAGTGGAGGAGAGATGGGGATTTCTAAAATTAACAACTATACAATCGCCATCAAAGTTCTTGCGCGAGCTACCTATCCAATTAATTCTTCTGGTACTTAAAATTTCATCAGCTAGGGCTACTGGGAAACCACACTCCCGATGAAGCCAGTCTACAGTCTTATTTTTCAAAGAGGCATGGGATTCGCTATATATATTATTAAGTCCGGTCTCTCTATTTGGGGGGACATTGGTCAGGACTGCCACATATGGTGCACAGTCCGGTGGTAAATCAGGCTGTGAGTTGACATTAATTTTGGCTTTTCCAGTACTATGTGTCACCTGGTTCCCTGAGGCTAAATTAGACAGAGAATTTCGACCTGTTCTCAACGGGGGTTAGACACATTAGGTACCTTCTCACAAAAACCCCCAGAGGGAGGCATAGGGGTATTGGACATAACTGTAGGGGTAATCTCACTTGCATTCTTGGGAGTATGGCCCCCGACTTCCTTATCCTTAACTAGGTCACCTATACTGGGATTAATAAACGATTCCAGCATACCTCCCAGTCTTACTACTTCTGCATTAACCGTGTCAAGCTTAATCAATAGGGGTTTGACAATCAGGTCAAACTTGGCTTCTAAGGTATTGATTAGAAGATCGAATAACTCACCATCTAAAGTGGCCGAGGTAGAGGCCGATACCAAATTAGGGTCACCCACAGCACTGGTTGAAGGTGAATCCACTCTCTTAATTAAGCGATTCGACCCCCGCTTCAGTTGGACATTCTTGTTAATATTCCTACACGCCCGTGGAACTCTCTGCGATCTCGTTGCACAGGGTAACAGTGGATCCAGATGCCCAACCGGACTTGATTCTAGATCAGTAACAGCCCCAGGTTTTGAACCATCTGAACGGACTTGGTCTGGAAGCACCGCCAAGATGGAGCTATCCAAGTGGTTGGAATTATTGATAGCCATGGGAGAGTTAGACGGGGAAATAGATAAAATAGATGGAGGGGAAGAAATAATAAGGGGGTCCACACGCCCCAATGACTTTCTAAGCTCTTGGTTGATTTTGTCCACCATTTTAACCAGATAATTATCCATGGTGGCCGTCACAATGACGTTTTTCGCTTTAGACATAATAAACTCAACCAAACAGCCGTTTTGATCCAGTAAACTGGTGGCTACCCGCTACAGATCACAGTTGTTACACGACAATGGGAGGCACAACAGTCTTACCAAGGCAACAGAAGTGAATGGGAACCTTAGAGCTACACCCACACTACTGGATCCGGTCTAGCCTCCTCCAGCCCCCTCCTGTCCCGGACTGTCACAGACTGTCCCCCCTTTGTCCGGGCTTCGTCCTGGGCGTCCCGCGCGCGTCCCGCGCAGCCGTAATTGGGGATATATGAAGGGGGCAGGAACCAATAGGCGGGTGGGCGGACCTCGATGCAGCTGTGAGCACGCACGGACTCCTGGAAACTGGAGTCCCGTGCGGAGACCTTCCTTGTCCACAGCAGTGGCAGCAACAGCAATCTCAGCCCCTCCAGGGGTAGCGGCAGCACAGAACACACTTGCCCCCAAGGCACAATTATATTTGAGAGAATTAGGGCTTTGTTTTTTTTTAACAATCTAGTTGATTGTTTTTTTTCCCCTGCTGTTTATGATGAAACTACACTGGCATCACTGTGAATAGTGAAGTTAAGTAGTAGCTGATGACAGCAAGAAAAGGGAGAAAAATTGTTATCTGAATGTTAAATTGTTTTGTATTATTTAAAAACTCATTGTAATTTGTGAAATGTATTACGTTACATAGTACTTTTGCAGTTTATTTTATGTAGTTGAAAAGTTAGAACAAATAGTATTAATGACAAATACACAATAGTAGTTCGATATTTAAAAAACCTTTGAAACCATAGGTTTCAGAGACGTTATACTTAGAAATTAGCATTTACCAAACCTTTGAAATTCACAGAAAAAAATATAGGTTTCAAGCACGTTATAGTTAGAAATTAGCATTTAAAAAAACCTTAGAAATTCACTGAAAAAACATAGGTTTCAGGGACGTTATAGTTAGGAATTCGCATTTAAAAAAACCTTAGAAATTCACTGAAAAAAACATAGGTTTCAGGGACGTTACAGTTAGTTGGACATTTGACTTATATATAATCAGAGCAATTCGCCTATTATAGTTAGTTGAGCTAACTATAACTCGCGCCCCCGCAATGCACTGCTGATGACGTCACATATTACATCACTCATGACATGGTCAGTGACATTGCGGGGGCGTGAGTTATAGTAAGCTCAACTAACTACAACAGGCGAATTTCTCTGGTTTTATATAAGTCAAATGTCCAACTAACTATAACGTCCCTGAAACCTATGTTTTTTTCAGTGAATATTTATTTATATATATATATATATATATATATATATATATATATATATATATATATATATATATATATATATAAATATATATATATATTTATATATATATATATTTATATATGTATATGTATATATATATATATTATCTACTGGCGGTCACAAGTAGATAGTTATAGTTAGAACCTAGTTTCCATAGGAAAAGCATTTTTTTGATGTGCTTATAACTTTGGCATTGTTTGACAAATCTTTACGAAATTTCCATAAAGTTCCTCTTTTCAGATCAGCTCCTACATTAGGGTGCCGATTCTGATCCATTACAAATATTCCCCGTACGAATCGTATCTGGATTTTTTTACGTACGAATCGTACAAGTCCCGTACAAACTGGCAAGTACGATTCGTATGTAAAAAAATCCATACGAATCGCATTGGGAAAATTCCCCGACACGTCCTCGGGTCGGAACAAGTGTCCGACACGTCCCCGGACAGTTTTACGTACGAATCGGTAAACTGAAGTCCGAGCGCGCAAGTACGATCCGTCCCGTCCGTCCGAATGCACAACCGTATGGAAAAAACACCATATGGAGCGAACTCCCATGTCAACCATGGAGACGTCCAAACATGTGCCCGCATACGCGCCGAACACCCCCCCAGTCCACCCCCCCATGTCCGTGCAGTACCCCCAGCCCCCCCATGTCCACGCTGTACCCCCACCCCCACCCCCCGTAGGGTAGGTACGGAGCGTACCCCCCACCCCTGTAGGTACAGAGCGTACTCCCACCCCCGTAGGTACGGAGCGTACCCCCACCCCCGTAGGTATGGAGCGTACCCACACCCCCGTAGGTACAGAGCGTACCCCCACCCCTGCAGGTAGGGAGCATACCCACACCCCCGTAGGTATGGAGCGTACCCACACCCCTGTAGGTACGGAGCGTACCCCCACCCCCATAGGTACGGAGCGTACCAACACCCCCGTAGGTACGGTGCGGACCCCCAGTGCTACGCTACACATATTTGTCAAGCCTGTCCGTCATGACGCGTTTCGAACCCCACTCGGGCCTTGATCACATGACGCTTTGCTGTGGGAATAAGCAGCATTTAAAGGGCAACACAGCAGGAAATGACATCAGCTGCACAAATCAATAGACAGCGAAAAGTTCCGCTTTAAAATTTACTTCCCACCATTTAGAAGAGGTACTGTGCACAATAGAAACATATTATCACTTTCATTCATCAGTAACTATATAAATATATAAATAAATACTTATGTTAAATAAATATTAAGATCCTTTTAAATACATAAAAACATCAATATCAATTAAACATCACATCTGTGCTAAAATGAGCCAAATGTACATGTGTTTTTAAAAAATAATAATAATTTATAAAGGATTGTGCATCTTGTTGGCTCCATAAATTAGGTTACCTCAATACAGTACATTCTAAGTTGGTCTGGATTCAATTCGTACACCCATTTAATGTTGCCCCAGTGGGCTGATGTACGCTGCGCTAATCATATGACATCCTAAAAGTGTTTACCAAAATAGCCGCTAAAACTCATTAGGCGTAAATAGTGCAAAAGTTTGTTTATACATAAAAAAACCCTAATGACTATGGAGACAGAAACTCTGTCCTCCATCTTTCATTTGCATTCCCACACAGAGAGTATGGCTAAAAATATTCATCTGAAAAATTGTCCTCTTATTACTCTAATCTAGATTGGAGTGTATTTTGCTTATTTTCCCACCCCCATTTTTCTTTTTTCGTTTTTCATTTATTATTTATTATTGTTTTTATTTGTTTTTATACAATTTCTCAGGAAAAAGGAACTCCTAAACTAAATTAATAATGTAGTCAATAAAACAAAGTCACCATGTTCCTTAGAGGATTGCAATGTGAGCCCACATTGTAAAACCTCTAAAAATGACACAAATATAGAAAGCTATAAACAAGTGTAAAAATCCTCGCTAGAATTCAAACCCACTGGATTTTTTGAATCTAGTTCCAAGATGTACCTAGTTTCCAACAAACGAAGTTTGGCCTCTCGATTACTCCCCCCGTTTCATTGGCAACACCGTATCAATAACATAATACTGAAGGCAGCTAGGGTTGCCATTGTGCACCTGTTCAAAATGTCTGGCCACGGGGTAGGCCTGATCTTTATTGGAGATGGCCCTGATGTGCTGCAGTATCCTTTTGTGAGCCGGCAGTTTAGTACTGCCCACATATTTGAGCCCACAAGGACATTCCAGCACGTATATAGCAAATTCGGTTTTGCACGTTAATCTTTTGTTGATCTCAATAGGTTTGGATTTGAATGGAATTAAAAAATGAGTTTTGCTGCATCCAAATTTACATGCTTTGCAGCTGGGGCATTTTCTAAACCCTTTTGCTTGGGCCATCCAGGTGGTTGTGGAAACTGATTCAGGACTACTCCTCACTAAACCATCACTCATAGAGAATGCTTTTCTAAATGTTAAAGCCGGTTTGTTGGTTACAGCACCCCCAATTATTGGGTCACCCTGGATTAGATTCCAGTTCCGATTAAAAATCTTCCTTAGTTCTTGATGTTGTTTACTGAACGTAAGGATGATCCTGGATTGAAAAGCAGGGGCCACATCCAATATAGTATTGTGTTTCACTTTTGGGAGCAAGGTTTCTGTTCTAGAAAGAAGTCTCGTTTTTTTGATTGCCTGATCAACTGCACTGAGTGAATAGCCCCAGGCGAGAAATCGATTTTTGCTTGCCTCCTAGGCAATGTCACATTCAGAATCTGAACTGCAAATTCGCCTAATGCGGAGCATCTCCCCATATGGGATGCTGCGTATAAGGTGCTGAGGGTGATGGCTAGAAGCATGCAAAATGGTGTTACCTGCAGTCGACTTTCTATAAAGTTTTGTGGCCAAAGTATCGTTATGAACAAATACCTCAACATCTAAGAAGCAGACTGTTTGCTTCCTAATCGAGGACGTAAACTGAAGATTTAAACAATTAGTGTTCAACAAGTTTACGAAATCCTGTGCACTTTTCTCCGTGCCCCTCCAAATAAAAAACAAGTCAGCAATGTATCTCAGGTAAATCAATGCATGATCTTTCATAATTGCCAAATGATTGCCCATCAGGACCTGCTCCTCCCACAGCCTCATGTGTAAACATGCGTAGCTAGGGGAGAAGCAGGCCCCCATCGCAACACCTCTAATCTGATGGTAAATTAGATTATCAAACAAGAAAAAATTCTGTTCTAAACACGTAGATACCATTGACATTAGCATTCTGTTATGAGCTACGCAATTCATAGGTCTCAAATTTAAGTAATGTTCTATTTCCTTTAGGCCATCACAGTGTCTTATTGAAGTATAAAGAGATGTCACATCTAAAGTCATTAAAAACATATCTTCCCCCCACTTTACTTGATCGATTTTGCGTAGGAAATCAGAAGTGTCTTGTACATATGAGGATAAGCCCTGAACCCACTCTTGCAGAAAAAAGTCAATGTATTTGGAGGTGTTTTCCATTATGCTGTTTATGGCTGAAATTATGGGTCTGCCTGGTGGAGTTGTAGTGCTCTTATGTACTTTGGGAATAAGATAAAAGGAAGGGATAACTGGATACTCCTTCTTTAAAAATCGATATTCAGCTTCTGTTAATAATCCTCCACTTCTCCAACCAAGGAGTTTGAGATATTGTTCTTGCCATGCCGCTTTTACCACATTGATGTTACTCTTCCGATAACATGCTGTATCATCTAATTGTGATCTCGCTTCTTCCATATATAGATGTCGTGGCCATAAAACTACGTTGCCCCCCTTGTCCGCCTGTCTCACAATTATATTGGTATCGGATTCAAGTTTCTTCATAAGTCTGTGATAACCACGGTTTTGTCTATTTGTGCTATGATACTTCTTATCGGAGGAAATATACAATTTTTTCAAATCCTGAGTCACCAGTTCGTGGTAGATGTCCAAATTATCATGCAACATAATGGGCTGGAAGACTGATTTTGGTTTAAAAGGAGTTTTGAAAGTTCCTCTGTCTTCCAATTGCCCTTGTTCCTTCATTCTTATTCCTTCCTCTTGTTCTTTCACTAGAGACCAGGCATCTTGAAACAGATCTGCATCACCCGCCGTAAGTAGAGGGGGGCTAATAGGATTGGTCACCAAGTGGGCTATGGTCTTTTTAGGTTGGAGTGTATAAAATTTGTGGAGTTTAAGCTTTCTTACAAAACGGTAAGTATCCATTCTGGTATCCACATAGTTAAAGTTACAGGGTGGACAGTATGACAGTCCCAAACCCAAGATTTTTTCTTCAGCAGATGTTAACTGTATATTCGTTAAATTAATTACTGCATTGGAATTCCCACTTCCATTCAGTTCTTGTCCTGGAATCGATTCCATTTCCCCCTTGATGCTTTTCTGCCCACGTTTTTGTTTTCTTTTGGCACATTTACGTCTCTGGCTTCGTTTGTAATTGTGTCTTTGTTCCTTGCTGCTGGGGGTCCATGAGGTCTCAATGTTTCTCGTCTGTCCTGGCATAGGCAATCGACCTCCTGTGCTAGGCATAGCTTGGTACACCCCAACTTTTGTACTCTAGTGGCATCCCCTTCTGGGTCACTTTCCGCCGCCGAACTGAGCTCTGAAGCCGAGGTAGATAATACAGTTGCTTCGCTAGTTTTTCTCTGTGTGGATCTGTTCCCCCGCGCCTTGACAGCGTCATATTTACGCGCATAGGTAAATATTTGGCCATTCTGATTATCGGCTCGGTCTCTTTCAAACTTGAAAGCTTTCCTTCTTTTGATGACATCTTCATCTTTATTCAGGCGGACCAGCATATCATCTCTGAATTTCTTGGTTTGCTCGTTTTTCTCCACCTTATCAATCTCTATTTCCAAAAGATCTATTTGTGTTTGTAGCTTAGCACGGTCGCTTTCCGCATATTTGATCAATATCATCATTAGTTTGCTGGAGGATTCAAGGTTCGCCTCCGCCCACTCCGCAAGCATTGCCGTGTCAGGATTTTCGTAACTTGGCGCTAGAGTGATCCTCAAACCTCTTGCCACTCTTCCCACGTCCAAGTAACGGGATAATGATTTGTGTTCCCACCACTTGGACTGCTCTGCGCGCATTAACTTTTCCAATTTTTTGTATAGCTCTCTAACATTGGCACTTCCTGGTTGGCTGTTGAGGCTTTCAACCCGCACTGACCCCCTAGCCGGGGAGTCAAGGAACATGGAGCTTGCTGCCTCCTCTCGATGTCGCAAAGCGTCGGCGGACATACTGGCTGTGACTAGTTAGTAGTTCTCAAACTTGTTTGCTAACGGTCGTGGATTTTCAACACAGTGTCCCAATCACACGCCGTGCACTCTCCCCACTGGAATATCTGCCGTCCCCTACCTTCACCGATTACCAGGGACGCTCCTACGGTCAGCCGACACGGGATGCCCCAGCTTCCATGGCAGAAGTAGGTAAATAATGCAGTTTCCAGGGGCTTCTGCAGCTTCCTCCTCTCAAGAGTATCCAAAGAACGGTTCCGGGAGACCAGAATCTACTGCTTCCTGCCGCTGTGCCCAAAAAGGGGAGGGGTTCCACTCGTACCGCTGAAGCTCCTCGGTAAATGAATGAACGTAAATTCGCCTTTAGTTTCTGCCTCCCACGGGTAGGAAAAGACGGAGAGCGGACCCAGACATCAGTGCCAATCAAGTTTTATTTTATTGCATATTTGTCAAGCCTGTCCGTCATGACGCGTTTCGACCCCCACTCGGGCCTTGATCACATGACGCGTTGCTGTGGGAATAAGCAGCATTTAAAGGGCAACACAGCAGGAAATGACATCATTTGCACAAATCAATAGACAGCGAAAAGTTCCGCTTTAAAATTTACTTCCCACCATTTAGAAGAGGTACTGTGCACAATCCAAACATATTATCACTTTCATTCATCAGTAACTATATAAATATATAAATAAATACTCATGTTAAATAAATATTAAGATCCTTTTAAATACATAAAAACATCAATATCAATTAAACATCACATCTGTGCTGAAATGAGCCAAATGTACATGTGTTTTAAAAAAATAATAATAATTTATAAAGGATTGTGCATCTTGTTGGCTCCATAAATTAGGTTACCTCAATACAGTACATTCTAAGTTGGTCTAGATTCAATTCGTACACCCATGTATATAATTATATATATATATATATGTTATATCTATATCTATATATATATAGATATATTATCTACTGGCGGTCGCCAGTAGATAGTTATAGTAAGGACCGTGTTTCCATAGGAAATCTGAAAATTCTATTTTGAATAACTTTGGTGCCGGTTGACGAATCCTCGCGAATTTTTCAAAATAGGTGAGGCGCTCCGCTCCACTCCGCTCCTACCCTGAAAGTCTCGGGGTGATTAGTCAAGCGGGGGCCGAGAAAAAAGGGGGTCCCAAAACGCGTTTTCCCCATGCATTTTTCCATAGGGACCTTTAGTCCAAGGTACAGCCCGAACGGCTGAACAGAATTACTTGAAATTTGGCAGAGAGGTAGTCCTCAGGTCAGGGATGTGCCTTTTGAATATCTGGAGTCAATCTGTTCAGTAGTTCCAGAGAAAATTTCAGTTAAAAGTACATATATATCTATAAGCGCGCACCATGCGCGCACGGTGCACGCACGGTGACGTGCGCGAGCGCAATTCTGATTGGTTGTTAGATGTCAGTAAACATTCGAATCGGTCGAAATCAGGAAGTGTCGGCCGCCATTTTGTCTCTCGCAGTCTGAGGCAGTGAAAAACAAAGGTGGAGAACGTGAAAAGGGGGTAGGGTGGACAGTTCCTGACCCCCTAGCCTTTGTCAGGGGGTCACTGAAGGACCCCCAAGGGTGAAAAAAACATTTATTTTTTTGACGAAAAAGCGCGGGGTGCGCGCACCGTGCGTGCTCGGCACGCACAACGCATCATGGGCGCTGTGTGCGCGAGGCGCACCGAGTGCCCACAGTGCGCGCACGGTGTGCGAAGGGCAACTTGCGCGCACTGTGCGTGCACGGTGAAAAACCTGAAAAAAAAAAATATTAATAAATACATAACTTAGCATTTAAAAAACCGTACAAATTCACTTAAAAAACCATAGGTTTCACACACGTTATAGTTAGGAATTAGCATTTAAAAAACCTTGCAAATTCACTTAAAAAACCATAGGTTTCACACATGTTATAGTTAGCTGGACATTTCCCTCGTAAAAAACCAATGAAATTCCCCCGTTATAGTTAGTGCAGGCAACTATAACTCACGCGACCGCAATCCTCTGCTGATGACGTCAGATATTACATCACTGTATTTAGACACCTATTTACCCATGTCTTCTTCCATTAATCTTTAGCTATACATATATTACAAATATTTATTTTTCAGAAAGACACATATGTAATCAGTGATGTAATATCTGACGTCATCAGCAGAGGATTGCGGTCGCGTGAGTTATAGTTGCCTGGGTGTTTCTACCCTGCCCCCTTTTCTTAATTTTTATTCTATTTTTCTTTTTCTTGTGACTCGGCAGCCAATCAGAAGTCAGCTCGTGCTCAGGAGGGTTCGCAGATCCACTGCCGCACCAGATATTGATATTTTTTATTTTTTGAATTTCTCAGGAACTACTGAATGGATTTACACAAAAAGAATGCTTTCTGAACCAAGAGCTACCTTTTTGTTAAATTTGGTGTAATTCTGTTAAGCAGTTCGGGCTGTAGCTTTGTCTAAAGTTTCCTATCGAAAATATCATGGAGTAAACAGGTTTTGGGACCCCCTTTTTTCTCGGCCTCTGCTTGACCATTCACCACGAAACTTTTAAGACCGGAGCTGACCGGAGCGGGCCATACGTTTTAAAAATTTCGCGAAGATTCGTCAAACTGTTCCAAAGATATTGGCAAATCAAAAAACGCTTTTCCAATGGAAACTAGGTCTTAACTATAACTACCTACTGGCGACTGCCAGTAGGTAATACAAATATATATAAATGTTTGTGTGTTTGTTTGTGTGTGGGTGTGTGTTAGTGAGTTTGGCTGGCCACTCGCAGAGTCAAATTTGATGCTGCAGAGAAGAACATTGCAGGACCTACAGAGATAATTGGCAGAGCAGCAAGGCACATTCATCAGACCAGCTTGGAAGTTTGCTCATATGCCTCCATTGGTTCTCAGAGCAAAAAGTTGGCTAAAGGTTCCTAAGACCCTAGTTTCAGGATTTGTTAGGAGGAGTAGATTTTGATAAAAGCCAAGGATCCAGGACCTTGAGGACAGCATGTGGGGGTCAAGACTTACTTGAGCAGGGTCCAGCATCAGGGTCTAGAGTAGGTCCAGTTTGAACTGGTCAGCTGGGAATGCAGGAAAAAGGCCTTTTGAAGCAAAGCTTGGTATATGCCTGTAGCCCAAACAGAAGGTTAGCCTTATGACCCATGAAGTCGAATTCTTTGTACTGTTACAAGAGGGAGGGCAGATCCAGTGTTCTTGGCTCTTTTCAGGTTGCAACAGCAGATCCTGCCCTCTTATGTTCTTCCATTGGTCCAGAAAGTATTCTGAGGAGGATACCGTGGGTGCTACATTTATGCCTGGCACCAGCCTGTGGGTGGGGGTGGCTAATGGTCCTTGCCTAATGAATGGGCTAAAAGTTCCCTGGGGCAACCCTACCCACTTTTGCACTCCCTGGTCAGCGTTCTGGTGCCCACCCTAGAGTTATGGGCAGGAAAAATGAGCAAGCCCTCCTCTATGGTCACTCAAAACCATTTCTGAGGGCAACTCTATTACCACTGGACCTAGTGCTTGACCAGTTAGGGAGGAAAGGGAAGGGGCAGGCCCAGGTCTTAGTTACATCTTCTTGAGACAGGAGAGGCGCCTTTGAAGTTAATTAAGCTCTTGAACACAGCCCAGATGGTCAGCTTGCCAGAGGAACAACATACCTCCGCACACCCAAGGCTTTTGTCCTTGTCGGGGACCAATTCCCACCTCACCACACGGAAGCCATAAGATGCCAGATGACAGTTGGAAAGCACAGAAAGGCCTCAGAGGCTTTAGGCAGGTTAACAGGCAACTTTCTAAAAGTGCCTGTTGTAAAATGTTTATTATAACTCCAACTGTACCAATGAATTGGTCTTGTAATAAATATTTGAAAAAATGCTGGAATGACCTCTGAAGCAGCGTCCTAAATGAGATAGCAATATTAAATGTAATCCCAATGCTTTCCAATGCAACGGTTAGCCCCTGCTACAGTGTCCTTTTGGGCCTTTTCACTGTAAGAACATGTGTAACATTAAACATTTAAATGTCCTTCTCTTAAATACCATGCCCTCTGCCTTAATGGGCAATAAGTCTATGTAGGGGTGACTTATTAATATTTAAAAGGAAGGCCTACCAAAATGTATTCTTGTAACAGGTTAATTCTTCCGTTAAAACAAGCACCACTGTTCTACATGTGGCAATATCTACAGTCATGTTAGTACTGTTATAGCATTGTGTGGCACAATACGTGCTGCAGGCTTCTTGGGACATTTAATTTACAGGCCCGGGGAACTTTAGGTACCACAGAAGAGAAACATAGAGGCAAGGCAGATATTCCAGTTAATGGTATTTTAATTTCATTATGTTTAAAGAGAGAGCAGAAACACTTTATTGCTGGTTAGCAGGGGTAAAATGTACAGAGTTCTACACCCAGCAAAAACAGTCAAGGCAAAAATCTGGGGGGAATACCACACAGAGGAAGGCATTTCCAACACACACCTTTTCAAGGAACATTACTTCTAACCCAGCAGTCTGCCCTTGACCTTCCCTTCAAGATTGTATCGTCATGGGCGGATAGGCCACTCCATTGCTTTCGAGCCAGGTTCAAACTCAACAAATACCAACACATACATAAATCCAATATGTATCTGGGTTCGCTGTAACATCCCTTTCTCTTGTTTAATGGTCATGGGTGTTCACGTTGCTGCATTTTACTTAATATGAATCTGTAAAGAATTTTAAATAGAGACATCTTACCATGTAAAAGAAGACTGCAACCTGGAACATTACAGACTGTGCTCCCTGCTGGGTCACGTTTAACAGACCTGAATGAAAGAAGGCAGTTTTAGAGGGACAGTGTATTTACAGAACTGCAGCTTGTTTGACTGAAAGTGCAGCCTTTTTCTGATTCACTAGAAAGCATGTCCAACCATTTCTCCAAGGAATTAATGGCATTAATACTCAAATCTCCCTACATTGGATTACATTGACCCTCTTTCCTGTCTGAACTGAATTCTAGAGCTGAGGGTGACATATTTATTGTAATTTCTACTGTGAATTTATCATCTTGTGAAGTAGGCAGTGTCCATCACTCATGCATGGCCCCCGAAACAATTTTACGAATCAGACTGTCAACAAATGAAAATATGTTACTTTGCCCTGTAGTCCGTGGCAGTGTTAGAAGAGAAGAATATATGCAAAGCAGTGGATGTTAGAGCACAGTGTATTATAAGTGTTATGCATGTATACACTTTTAGAAGACAGTAGTAGATATCTAGTTTAGCACAGTCTATGTTATAATACAGGTAATTTATTTAGGGTTGTTAAAACCATGTTAAAGATTTAGAAACATATGTCTAGGTTGGCAGATTAAGTGTTGCAGTGCTGATTTTTACAACTACGCTGGTAAAGGCCATAATACAACAACTTACACCTGGCTTAGCATTGTACATGTTACCCCAAATGTGCTTAAACTTGTGTTTAAACTTTACCTTGCAATGGCCATGTCAGAGGTTAGTAAAAATGTGTGGTTCCTGATGCCTACCAGGCTGCACTCTTGATGTTCCAGAGCTGTCCTGTCCTTAGCCCTGTTTGCTATAGAACATTCTTAGGCAAATTACAAATGATGGTTCACTTTTTACCCTAGTCCTAGCTTTCACACTACCACACTTGTGTATTCTAGCTGTTGCAGTATATTCCTCCCACGAATCTTGAAGGAATCACGTCCTTGAGGTGGAGCCTTGTTTGTCTCATTACTTCATAACCCTTACAGATTTACTGATGCAAATTTACACACTGGTCTCACTGACGCCTTTAGCATAATGCTGTTAAGGCTGCCATTATCCCCTCATCTATTTTCTCCTTGTCCTAGTCATGACTAAATGATGAGAGGTTTGCCATGCTACAGGATTATTAATCCCACTATCTTCATTATCCATCTACTGGGAGCAGATGAATGATCTTCCATTGCCCCACCCTCTGTATCTTGTTTTCTGTCCTCGAAAGAATAACCACGGATTTGGTAAACATATTTACTCATTCATTAATATTATTAGTAATGTTTCTATGCAAAAACCATCCAAATGCCCTTTCCTACCAATGTACTGGGCTGGGGTAGAAAGCGGTGTCAATACTGGGTGCCAAGTTGGTCTAAGCGCTGTTTTGTGCTATTAAAATCTTTTATGTCCTTAACTCGCTCGTGTGGCAGTTCTCAACCCGCCCGCCTTCACCGGCTATTGATACACTTCCCACTCATAATCCAGTCCCCTGATAATATCTCAGTAAAAAAATGTTGTCCAGAGATTTTCATTTTTGATTTGTGTTTTTGGATCATTTTAGAAGTAACGTTGCTTGTGTGGACATTGCTGTTCCGGGCCGAATTCTTCAGGAGAATTTTTTCAAAAATAGCGTGTGTGTTGCAGTGATGATGTAATATTTCAGTAATTATGGGGCCTATATACTTCAGTTTGGTGTCAAAACATAGGTTTGGGGGTCAAGTAGTCTAATAGAGACAAAAAAAATCTTCTCAGAGCAACCCTTCTGCCATTTTTGAAAATGACATATATAATAGAGGAAGAAGAGGCATATATAGAAATGGGACAAATATTAATGGTTTTTAATCCTTTTATGTATGCAAAGAACAATGTTTATGAACTGAATTTGTGAAAAAAATGTTTATCACTCCTGTTTTAGACACATTTTCAAAGTTCACTACATTTATTTGTTTCGGCAATTGCTCGTGGTACATTTTCAGAATGTTGAACATTTGAGAAGAGAATATTGACAGGGACATCTTTTTGTAGCACAGGTTTTGGAAGTACATGTACATGTATGTTCGGTAGGTGCCGGCTTTAGAAATTTCTTGGGTTTTACCACCCCATCAATATCTTCTCAACCAAATTCACAAGGAACTTTCTCTACATATGCATGAATCAAAACAATTACACATCTTCTGATCAAGTAGAACGCTATTTTAATGTGTCCATGCACAGAAAATGACATTGGTGGAAGGTCACTTAGCAGGACTGATCTCTAGAACTCACTGTACCGAAGATGGTCAAATGTGTGACAGTCAGAACTCATTTTCAACACAATCACAAGGTATTTTTGTATGACTTAACATCAGATTCCTACTTTGTCTCAGCAAATCCTTTTAGAAACTTCATAGGTCCAGCAGTTAAAGCTCCAAGCTTTGTTCTACCTATGCTCATTGTGTTATCATCCGTAAGAATGTGTGTCATGATAAGAACACTGGGCATCTCTGGGTCAAGGTTCTTGTTCAGAATATGAAGTATCTTTTCTTGCCTGTTTCATAACATTTCCATAACTCTGACAATCCTTGAACATTGCAACAAATCTAAGTAGCACAATAATAACATCTGTGTCATTTGCCTGTACAAGGACTCAATAGGAACTATTTCCAACAGCCCACACAACATGTGGCTTGACATAAAGGTTGGATTCTTCCAAATAGCTGTTCAGTTGTTTTAACAATATGGCCCATAACTTTTGACTATATCTTCGCATTGACAATCGTTCCACTTGCAATAATTGGAAAATTCAGTGACTCATTTATGAGGCCCTACCGGCACTATTGCGCTGCAAGAAAGACACTTTTTTATGTTCTGGTTGCGCCATATGCCACTACCATATTTATAAGGCCATGTATAGCCACGTTATGTGGCTTTTCATGGCCTTATAAATAAGAGCCCCTTTCACGCAGAAAACTGTGTGAAAGGGGCGTTCCATGGGTGTTGCTAGGAGCGTTCCCAGCAACATCCATGGCTTTTTGACACTACCCCAGATTTATGAGAAATTGTAAGTCTGAGGCTGCGCCAAAAACTTACGCCTCCCCAGGGGAGACTCAAGGGAGGCACAACAAGAAGAAATAACTTTATTTCTCCTCGTTTTTTTGCAGCACACATAGAAAGAGAAAAAAGCCTCTTGTGATTGTTTTTGTGCAGGAAGGTTTCCCTCCTGCACAAAAATAATCATCCCCATAATGCAGGCACCCTTGCACCATGATGCAAAGATGGCTGTCAATTGTGTGCCGGCGCAGGGGAAAAGGACAGGAATGCACGATATCTGATGGATACGGTGCATTCCTTCGCTTATCTTTTGCCGTAGAGGCAGCGCAGCAGCAAGGCCTGCTGCACTATGGCAAACAAAAACATAAATGAGGCCCTCAGTGTTCACTGGAGCATCATCAATGTTTTGGTGATTTAACATCTCTAAGTTCATCTTGTTCAATATTGATGACCAGAATTTATCAAGTTGCACAGGTAAAGGTGTAGAATTTTTGATGCAGGCAAGGTCAATTGTTCCACTTGTAGACATTCATCTGATTCTCTCATATTCTGTGACAGATAGTTCAAGATAACTGTCAAAGAAAATGTACAGTTCTTGCAAGGTGTACTTTGACTTTGATAGCTGTAGAACAGTAGAACATCAGCAGTATTCAATGTGGAGACCTTTTCGAATAAAAATTATTCAGGTGAAAGTTTTTTTTAGCTCTTGTATGAGTTGGTGCTTCACTGGTTTGGTTGCAGCATCTCCATCAAACAATGGAAGAATATCATGCAACAGAATGTCCTTGATAAATGTACCCCTTTCTTTTGCTACATCCATCGCTCTATGTGCTTGCAAAAGTTGTTTTTTGTAACCTGTTTTGTAGTGGCTGGTTGGACAAAACTCTTGCTATGGCAATTAAAAAAGCATGGAAGTTTAGCTTTATTAATTATGTCAAGCAGCTTTTTCACTTTCAATACACATATCTCCTGCTTCAGTTCTGCATATAGTTTCGACCCATGTTCCAGGACATCTAGTTAACGTGACTTTATATCATTATCCACATATTGTTTGGTCACAATGTTGAGTAGTTGCACAAGCTGAGTCATTTCAAAGGGCTTTTCTTGATGCTGCATGAAATGAAGCTGACTGTCAACATGTTTATTAAAACGTTCTCCTCTTTTTCCCACAAGTTCGTGATGAGGAATAGTTTCACGACGGTCCATTAATTTTTTAATTTGTCATCTCTCTGAAAACATTGCAAATAGAAAGGACTTCATGGTAAACTAGCTGCCATTGAGCATCATATTCACTTGTACGTGTCTGACCAAGAATTCCCTTGTAACTTTTCTGCAATCTCTGGATTGTCTGTTCCAGTTTCATATCTGGATCCACACCGTTGAACCTTCCTTGTCTGTCTTTCACCACAAAATGTCTTTGGATTAATTTTCTGTAGAGGTATGGTTTATCCATCTCTAGCTTCTTCACTCTTTCCAAATATCAGGGCCCATATCTCAGGTAGTTAATACAATCTAATTCACGAAACACAGTAATCAGTGACTCAACAACTTCATGTGCAGCTGCCTATCACCTTCCCGATTAGCATGTACCAAGTTTTTTACCAAAGCTATCAAGTGTAAAACATTTCCCCAGTACTTGTAAAGTTCAGATTTTTCTTCACACTCTTTGACAAACTCTACAAACTTGATTTTCAGGTGTTCTGATCTTGAACTAAATGTACTGAACATTGCTTGGCTTTCCATTATGTCTTTTGAATGAGGTGCACTTTGTGCCTTGTTCACTTCTGAGATAAGGAATGCAGATATGATGAGCTTACCTTGTAATGAACAAACATAATGGGTTCTGCTCCAGCTCTCAGGCGCATAGCTACTATTGTTCATTGACCGCGGCATAGTGCACCCTCTCCCCTAGTTTATCTATCCCCAGTTACTTGACGGTTAGTTTAATGGCTGCAGCCCTATAACCTCTATGATACACCTCACAGGGGACTAATCACACTGCACAGCCCCCATACAGTGCGGCGACCACCGTGCGCTCCAATAGGGCACACCCAGATGCAGACCCCGGTCACTTACTTGAGGCTAAATTCAGAATAGAGACGCGCAGCCCGTGGGCCCAGGAGATTGAGAGCCCGAAAAGGACGTGAATGGGCGCTCCTGCTATGTACGCCTATATAACAATTGCATTATCATTCGTGCTTATGTGTGTAATTGTTTATAAATGGCAATAAAAATGTTTTATAAAAAAAAATGGGTTCTGCTCAATACTGGCTGGATGGTTTTCCTTCCAAAGATTTCAGCTTCAATAAGTACATCGTCTCTGCCACATTCACTGAGATAACTTCCTGCACACTGCAACCCACACTTTGTCATGTGGAAATGCCAATCATTTGATAAAGATCATCAAATTCTACTGGATGGCTCATAAAATTATTAGCTACAATCCAGAAAACACCTTTATCACAGAATATTGGCAGGATAGGCAGGTGTTCTAGCTGAGCACGCACATTTTGGAAATTGTTTAGGGCTGTGTAGACTGTTGCGTAGTTTGTGACTGGAGAAGGCATTACTGATAAAACCTAAGCCAGCCTTCTTCAGTAGGACGTTATTCTGGGAGATCGGAGCATGAATTCCAGCCCACAGAGGAACTGACTTTTCTTTATCCTAAAGTCTGCACCGAATAAGCAATATGATAAATCTTGTTAAATCAGCTTTGCGAACTGCAGCATCAGGTAGAAGATCCAGGTCCTCAGCCACTTTTAAACTTTCTGGTAGTCTGGGAGACTAGGATCTGTTGATAGCTTGCAGTGATTTTGCACACATTGGCAAGACAATTGGGTTATAAGTTTGCAACTTTGTTTGTTTATGTCTACAACTGACACAGCTTGTTTTCCAGCAGACCCTTCATTGATGCAGTGTTGAAAAAGCACCATGGAAGTATCATGGTGAAGAAGAGATTTCTTCAAAATCAAAATTACCAAGAGCAGCAACTGTGCATTCTTTCCTAGTAAAGTGACTTGGAAGTGGTGTGCTGTCAGATTCACAATGTTTTGCAGCATGCACTGTTAACAAATTCCTTCTCCATACTACGTCATTATAACTTTTTGATACACCAATCTTATTCATTGAAGTGATTATCTCTCACAGAGATTTCCTTTTGCTGTGATGTAATTCATAAACAATGATTTCGAAAAGAGAGTACATTTGCAAAGCGAAAGCCTGTCGGTTTATGGGATTGTGTTCCACTTCTTCGCTTATTTCTTCAAAGCCATCATCAATGTTGTCAGCTTCTATTCCGAACTCAGGAACTTTAGTTTGTAACAGTTTTGCTTTGATGATAATAAAAAATGATTTAAAGAATGTTGAGACAACACTGGGCATTCTAGTTGACCCCCATGATTTGCAGAGTTCTGGAGCATCACAAAACTTGTCATTAATTATAAAATTGAAATCTTTCAGGACATTTCCTAAAATAGTTCCTGCTGATTGTACTGCATCCTGTGATCTTATTTTGTCAGCGAGAACTTCAGGAGTCAAATCACCTGAGAACACCATAAGTGGCTCATTCTTTTTGTTAGATTGACAAAAACGAATTCTGTCATTGTACATTCTCCCTAGAAAAATCTTAAATTCATTATTATGGATCAATACAGTTTCATCAATTTTGACCCTTATTTCTCTGATCTCACTGAGTGTGAACCCATAGCCAGCATTTGAGTGGCTTTAAAACTTAATTTGCTTTTTCAAAGAGTGCAAATTTGCCTGAAGGCTAGCAGTTACTTTGCTGCTGGGAGCTCACAGTAGATTCATATTTTCGAATGTGTGCCCACATGTAGTACGGGAGGGCATATAAATCATCTGCAAATACATTCACCTTGCTGTTTAGATCGGCTACTC
Source organism: Triturus cristatus (assembly GCF_964204655.1). Taxonomy (NCBI): domain Eukaryota; kingdom Metazoa; phylum Chordata; class Amphibia; order Caudata; family Salamandridae; genus Triturus; species Triturus cristatus. The sequence goes on from NC_140584.1 coordinate 902,598,613, forward strand.
GGCTGAAAACTTAATCTTGGAAGAAACTGGCTGCAGAAAAAAACATGTTTGCCCTTTGAGACTCACATATTTTGTACTTTGTTCTTTCGTCAATCCCTTTAGCCCTCATTCTGGCTAAACCACAGATAACACTGTGATGATTCTCTGCTTTCCTGCCAGTTGCTGGAGGTGTACGAGTGATAGCCGATCTTCTAAGTGGATGGTCATTTTGTATTCTTGTTGTGATTGACTGGTTTCTGCTACTTTTTGATACAATGATAAAATAATTGATCCTCTTCACCCATCAGTTTCTTTTGTGAACTTCCTCTTGCCGTATTTATGCAGCATCTCAAATTCTCTTCAGTACAGCGACAGTTGATGTAAGCTTTTCTTTCGGATTAGTTTGGCATGTTACACGTTTTTCTTTGTAGGAGTCCTCAGATTTTGTAATCAGCAATACTCTTTCAGGAGGCAAAGACCCTCTGCTACCTACTGCTTTGCTCATGTTTATGGATTTGAATCAAGGGAAAACCTGAAACAAAAACAATATTAAAATAAATTACCAATTTGTGACTAATTCAAATCATTATAGAGCTGCCATTTTGAAAAATGGCAGAAGTGTAGCTCTAAAGAGTTATTTTCTCTCTCTATAAGACTACTTAACCCTCAAAACCTATGTTTTGACACCAAAATGAAGTATATAGGTCTCATGGTTCCTGAAATATTACATCATCACTGCAACACATCCGCCATTTTTTAAAATGTCGTCCAGAAAAATTCGGCCTGAAATAGCAATGTCTAACCAAGCTAAATTGCTTCTCTATTGATACAAAAACACAAATCAAAAATGAAAATCTCTGGACAACACTTCTTTACAGAAGAATATCCAGGGGCCAGAAATATAATATGCTGGGCTGAGGCCGGGAGTTCCTTTCTGCAGTGCAACTGGACCGTTTGAGAAGTGGTCTGGTCTGCGGAAACCCAGCCCATGGTGGTGCTGCTTTGTTGCACAGTAGGCATGGGAAGGCACCATTGTCAGTTTATTTTCTGTATTTTTGCATGTTGAGAATTAATGTAAGAGCTTAAACAGTATAAAAGACAAATCTTTAGCACGCTTGTCTGCTTTGTGGGAGTCTAAAAAAGCTACTGCAAAAGACAATCACATGGAGTCAGTGCAAGACGTGGACGAAGAAATCCTTTATATTTCCAGGAACAAATTGCAAGTGCTCATTAAAGAAGCAGTGGGGCTGGATTGTACCCATTGGAGCAGGGACAATACTGATTTGCATATGACTGGGTTCAAACTGAGGTGACATGGTGCACAAAATAATGACGGAATGGGATAAAGTCTGAGTTATTATCAGTGGCTGGGATTATTAAAAGCATTCCATTCATCACATTTTTTCTACTTTAGTGTTGGCCTAATGGGTATGCCCAGACATGTGTCCCCTGCATACTGTGTCACTGGAACCAAGCTATACCTTGCTGATGAGCCCAGACTATGGTGAAACCAGTTCTGGGTTGCATGTATAATGGTACAGACAGGCCCTGGCCTGGCAGTTTGGGCTGGATTGCTCCTTTGGAGCAGGGTTATGACTGATTTGCATATGACTAGGTCCAAACTGTGGCAGCATGGTGTGCAAAATAACAATGGACTGTGGTCTTGACTAGGTCCAAACTGTGGCAGCATGGTGTGCAAAATAACAATGGACTGTGGTCTTGAGTAATTACCAGTGACTGAGATTAATTCAAACACTCCATCCATCACAGTTTTGTATACTGTAGTGTTTTGCTCTAAATGGGACGAGTTTCACTAGATCTGGGTCCAGTGTACACTGTGTCACTGGAACCAGGCTTTTCCTGGCTCCTTAACCTTAACTAGGGTAAAAGTAAAACCAGTCCTGGGTTGCTTTTTTCAGGTGCAGGGAGGACCTATCCTGGAAGTTCAGGCTTGACTATCTTAACTAGAGCAAAGTGAAGAGTGGTTTGTAGATGGTTGGGTCCCAACTGAGCTGGTATGATATGCAAAATCATGATGGACTGGGATGCGACCCCAGTAATTACCAGCTGCAGGGATTCATTTAAGGATTCTAGCCATCACTTTTATGTGTACTTTAGTTAGTCAAGCTAAGTAGGATGGGTTTCTCCAGACATGGACAAGATGCACACTGTGACACTGCAACCATGCTATGCCTGGCTAATGAGTCCTAACAAGGGCAAAACCAGGTCTTGGTTGCTTGCCAGTTCAGGGATGACCTAGCCTGGCCTAGCAAATTGGGCTGAACTCATCCTATTCCAAACTGAGATGGCATTTTGTACAAAATAATGATAGAGTGGAATGCAGCCTGAATAATTACCAATAGGTGAGATTAATTCAAGCATTCCATTTATCTTTTTTTGTATGACGCAACATGGACTTTTGGCAAAATTCTTATCGGATATATTTTTTGATAACTGTTGGGAAGCTTCATCTTCCACAGGAGCGCAATTGCAGGGTGTTGTTTCCTCTGGATTAAATGTTGGAAGGTGGGTGCACCACAAAGAGTTCTGATTCAGAACCTGCCATTTGTGAGTCAAAAGCTTTTTAGGGTGGAATTGGAGGACAAAAAAAAGATTCTTAAGCTTTTTAAGTTCAATTTTGGAATGAAATCATTCTTTTCAAAGCAGCTCCTGAAACAATAGGATAAACCTCTGATTTGTGGCGAGGCCCAAAGTTGGACGGCTGCATTTGCCAACAAACCTAACCAACTGCACCACAAAATCAAGGACCAGCCCAGAAATTACTATGCCAAAGTTGGGGCGAGAATGAGGCTGTTTTACCATCAGTGTGAAGCATGTATTTTGGATGCTTGAGGCCTCAATATTGTAAAAAAATAGATATTCCATTCCATTCTCGAAAAAGACCCCTCTGCATTTTCTCAGTACTTGACTGCCAAAAGACGCTTTAAAAAGATACGCTATGCTCCAAGAGATTCAAGTGCTTCTGAAAAAGTAGTTCCAGTTTCAGCTCATCAAAGAGAAAGTGGCATTTTATTCTACCTGAATTTTGGTGCAAAAAGAAGACAGTAGGCATGTTTAGCTACACTAGAACTACATGATGCATGCTTCCATGCATCAGCCCATCAGGAGAGTCAAACATTTCACTGCTATACGATAAGAGATCAACATCTACAATTTCAGGCTCTCCCTTTCGGCGTAGCGACATCCAACATAATCCTCACAAAGGTATTTGCACCTTTTGTTGTATACCTACAATTATGTGGGGTCACTAATTTTCCATATTTGGATCACTGCTTATTGACTGCCTTGTCTTTCCTTAAGACTCAAGAGGGTATGTAGAAGGCGGCCGAAGTTATGCAGAGATTGTGATTTCTCATCAACTGCGTGAAGTCACACAAGGATCCCACTCAGTAAAGAGTTTTTTCAGAGCTGTGTTTGACACCAAGAATGGACTTATTTATTAACCCTAAGCGTCAAACTCCGCTCCGCTCATGGATTTTGCGGATATTTGGAAACTGTGCGTTCCGTGAAGAACACAGAGTTACCAAAAACTCTGCGCTCTGTACTGGAGCGTAATTTCTTTTTGAGTTTGCGCACGCAAAATGCATTTTCGCACATGTGGGAGCGACTTCCCGGGATTTCCCGCCGACAAGATTTCCCAACCATTCGCGAGCGCCACGAGATTTGGTAGCTGGCTGCATGTTCCTGCAAGAGTGTGCAAGGACTCCTTTTTTCTTTTTTTACTTTTTTTTGAAGAAGAAGGAAGTGCCCCAGAGTCTCCAACTTCCTGCTCCTGTCCTCGCAGTGCTTTGTCCACCTTCCTTGCACTTTCATTTGGATTTGGAGCTGTAAAGGATCCCACTTTGTGGCTGCTGCATCAAATATCATTGGATTTGGGGATCTTTGAATTTGAGATTTCACAAGTAAGTTGGAAAATTGGTGAAGTTTGTTTGATTTGGGCATTGCACCTACATTTTTTTCTACTTTTCATTGTTTTTTGAAAATGTATTGTGGTGGGTGGCCTGTAGTTTCAGTAGGGGCCTAGTTGTTTCTTTGTAAGTTATTTTTCATCTTTTATAAAGGAAACATGTTGCACAGTTCACTACATTTTCTCTAACTTTTGAAATTATTTTGCAATATTTATTTAATTCACTAGTCCAATAGTCAGCCAACATGCCTTTCAGCCAGTAGGCCTAGAGCTACTCATGGGTGCATGAAACAACTGTTTCTGTGGTGTCTGTTGAATGAATTTAAACACCATTTAGGGTATGGATGGCATTGGACTGAATTGCAAAATGTGTTTTTTTTTTGGAATTATACTTTTTTCGTGTGTGTTAAATAAATGCCTTTATTGGATGTGTGTGGTTGTTGTGTAACTTGAAAACCTTTTTTAGCCCTGTGGATTTTCGTTTTTGGCATTATTGCATTTAAGCTGTGTTTGGCCTCTTTTGTCTGGCAAGGGTGTGAGTGTGTTTTTAATAGTGGGCCAGCATTTGCCTTGGCTGAGCCTCCCCGTGTGGCCAGGGACCATTTTGTAAAGTCTGTGTCCATATAGGCCTGCTTGAGTTCATTGTTTTCCAGGCCTCCTGCTTGTTGTGAGTGACCATGTGGCTGCTTGCCAGTTTGTGGTGGTAGTTAGTGTGCTTTATCCTTTTGCCATAGGCCTGCATGTCTTTCCTTTGTTCCTCTTGGCTTATTGCTTCCATCAATTGTCAGCTGCAGCTCCCTGAATGCTGAATCCCACATGATGCACAATGCCAAACTGGTTCCATTACATTTGTATTTTTGTTGCTGTTCTTTATCTTTCCTATCCTTCCTGGGTGTACACAGTACACCATGAAAGCCCTTGTTGTCAAAGTCGCACAAATGGATACACTGTTGTTATGTTTTTTCAATAACTGAGGTAATAAAATGTATTGATAACACTAACAAGTGTGACCACACACACTAAGTTATATATTATATTTGTTTGTTCTAGTAGTAATTGTACCACAACAATGAATGCCACGTTTCACTGATGTTCTTCTTACTTCTTTGCATGTAGGTGTACAAAAGAGGAGGAGACAACATCACCATTGTACTGCCAGACGTGTGACCACAGACATCTCTTCAACTTGTGCCGCTGCGTGCTGCTGACATCTTCAAGATGTATTAAAGAAAACAAGGGTATCCCCACTCAGCGCGCCTCTTCATAGAACCGGAGACGGAGCTCCACTCTCTGCAGCCCGACTTACTAATGCGGTTGTTTGAATTTACTCAATTAAGAGGAACCAATGTACCCTCTGTAAGCAACACTGCTTTGTTGCATTACCTGCCCAAGCACCCTCATATTGGTCGGGTGATACTAGACTAAGCGCTTCGTCCTTGCTCCTTCCAAAGTACTTGATCATAAACACACATGCTGCTCCTATTAAGTGCCTTTCACTGATGGACGCCAGCCCTAACGGGAACCACTTACAGCTCTCCCTTCAACTACAGCTTACAAACGCATTTATTGCGGTCATCTTGATTAATTTATCCTCTCCGGCTATGCCCGGCCTAGAATTCAGCCCACTCACATATGCTATGTCCTGAAGATGGTCTCTAATAACTGAGATCAAAACGTCGTCAACCCCCTACAACAAGAACTCCATACATTCTGTACAATCTATCTTTTAGGGGTTCTCTTATGTTTTGTCAATGCGATGTACATATTTTAAAGTCACCCCCACTTCTCACTTCACGCTTATTGTCACTTTTTTATGTGAGCACCTGAATGATCCTTTGCACATTATCAAAAATTAAATAACAAAAGTTATTTTGAATGTTGTGTGTCCCTGGTCGCACTAATTATTGCTCCTTGTGGCATTATATGCCTCTCTAGACTTAGGCTTATCGCTTATAAATTTCTGGTGCAACTCTTGCATCGTTCTTGGTCAATCTTTTGGCCACATAAGAACGTTGTTTCCTTAAACACCACATCTTCAAGATGGCCCAAAGAAAGGTACCAGGTCCAGTACCAAGAAAGTTGCCAGTGAGAAGAAGGCACTGACACTTACCAAGACCAGTATGTCGCCCAAGATCTTTTTTGGGAAAACAAAAAATGCAACTGCAGCAGCAGTGTTCGAGGATCAAGCTGGGAGCAGCACCCCCGCATCAATGGACCCACCCCAACAACCTAGGTCCAAGCCCATGTCAGTTGCAGAGGCAGCCACTCTAATCACAAGTCCAACTTCGATGAGCAGTGATGTTGAAATCGACTTATCGCAAAGTAGTACCCAATCAACGCAGGAGACTCAGATAAGTGGCCAACAAAAGCCTCAACCACCGCCCCCAATAGTAGTTGTTCCTCCCAAAGTAGGGGCAGTTCAGGAAATTGAGCTTCCTGCAGAGGAAGAAGAGCAAGCCACTCTTTCAGAAGATCTGTTTTCTTCCTGATACCCAGCCAGGAAATGGAGGATTAGTCCATTGATGTCTTCTGCAAGCCCCCCTTCTGATGATCTAGATGCCACTTGGAAGCCACCAGCTCGGTCTGAAAGTGAGACATCTCATGAGACAAGGCTAGGGAAAAGTAAGGTTCCAGAAAGCCTTGGAGTTATGGCGATAGATGTAGAAGAGGAGGAGGATGGCGAGGCAGTCATCCTGGACATTAGTCCCGCCCCAGTGGCAACTGACATTACCCCATCCCAAATTGCTGTGAGGGATATGGCACAGATACCCCCAACACAAATAATACCACCAACACCACCTCCAGCTTCCATATCTCACTACCAATGTTTTACATCCACCACAACCACCTCAGTAGAAGTAGGTACTGCAGAGAGTCAAACTTCACACCCACCTACGAGTTCATCCAGCATTAATAGTGGCATCAGCAGCACCAGAAAGTTGGCCTCCCCAGTTTGGGACTTCTTTTCGGTTAGCAGAAAGGAAGTGAATATTGCTATGTGCTTCATTTGTGGACAAGGTGTTAGTCAGGGTAAGCCTTGTACAAACTAAGGTAGCCGGAGGCCAAACAATCCATTTGAAAAAACACCACTTGATCCAGTGGGAGGCACGCTTTAGCGGAAATAATCTGCACCCATTGTTGTTGGTGGAGTTGAAGAAGTAGAAGATCCAATCACAGTGGAAGGTGAACAAGAGGGAGACATTTTCTCTGGTACACAAAGTAGCCCTGTCCCCAGTATTGCAGTGGTACTGCCCACATCCTCATCAGCAACATCGCAGTGGCACAAGAGTCAGGCTGAGACACCAGGGGGTCCCAATCAAGAGTGTACCGCAATGAAGAAACGTGCATTGAGCCGAACAACATCTGGCGTCAAGAAGTCACCTGCATCAGTGGCACCAGAAACGAAAAAAATCCAGGCTACCATTCTCAGCATGTTTAGGTCGGAGGGGCAGTACGAACTCAACCACTCAACGGCATGTTTGTACAACGTTAAGCTGGCTAAAAAGTTAGTGCTGGACCTCCTCTCGGAAACATGCAACTGTAGCCATGTTGGCCATGGAGAAATATCATACTGCTGCAAACATTTTGGAGGACTTTGACAGCATGGTCTTTGAATGGCTGCGACCAAGAGGGCTTAACATTGGTTTTGTTGCCACGGACAATGGCAGTAGAATAGTTAAGGTCATGGCCGATGGTGGCTATTTCAGGGTCCTGTGGTTGGCGCACTGCATTAACATCAATGTTCAAGACTTTCTGAAAAAGAAGACGGAGCCAGCAACTTACTAACCACCTGCAGAAGAATCTGCACACATTTCAGCCATTCTTTTAAAGCTCCGAAGCAGCTGAGGATCATTCAATGTGAGCATAGAATGCCAGTTAAAGCACTCATCCAACTTACTACATGATTGAATGTCTGTTTGAGCAGTGCAGACCAATCAATGAATATGTCATGCAAGGAGGGGATGCTACTGTGAAAGGCATGATCATTGAGATGGACCAATGGGGCCTAGTTAAATGCCTGACAGAGATGCTACTTCCTTTCAAGTTCATCACACGTGAAGTCAGCAAGGAGGGCTGTATCATGGGCCAAGCCATCCCATTGTTGCACATGCTACAGGAACAGCTAAAGGTGTTGTCTGTAATATACGCAGGTGTGGAGGAAAAAAGAAGCATATGAGTTGGTGGAGAGCTTACCCCTTCGCTTATCTGAAAATACAAGGGTGCAAAGCGGCATTGTGTCATGCAAAATTACATTTGTGCCACAATTTTGGATCCACGGTACAAAGCAGTACTGAACACATTGATTCCTTTTCAGAATGGTATGTTGCGAACTACAAAACCTGGATAGCCGTGGAAGCCAGTTCCTTAGAAAAAGAACGGCTGAGAATTAGCGGCCTGTTACTCCAGGCCACAACAAGTACTGCAGGGCAGCCTGCGTCAAGTTCAACTTCAGAGACTGAGGGCAGTGCAGTTGGCTCACAGCAGCCAAAACCATCGACAACACCAAGAACAACATCCACAACAACAAGAACAGGAGCTTTAGCCCCACCAAAAACCGGCACAGGAATAGTTTCAACAGCAAGGGTTTGTTAGGTCTAGTGCTGAGGCTAAGGCAAAAGAGGCAGAGGAAAGCGGGTCACCCCTGAGCACTGAGCAGATGGTCCAGGCCTATCTGGATGATCCAACAGAGTTTAACATTGATCGAAACCCTTTGATGTATTGGTATGGGAAAAGGCGCCAATGGTCAGCGCTCAGCGGGCTGGAGATTAACTATATGGCTTGCCCTGTTGCAAGTGTCTCTTCTGAGCATGTTTTCAGTGCTGTTGGTGCCATTCTGTCAGTGAGAAGGACCAGTCTCTCACCCCAAAACATGGAGGAGTTAACTATGATCAAAATTAATCAGCACTTTATACCACTGGATTACACCATACCTGAAGTAGCACAGCAGGAAGATGATGATCACAGCGACTTAGGTCATGGAAGTAGTATGTTAGTAGACCTACTTCTGGGTGAACCACCAAAGTTTGAGGATGAGCTCTACTTCCCTGTCAACAACTACACTGTTGACTTGTTACTTTCTTTCTTGCTTTGATGCCCCCCAAAAAGGTACAGATTCGCAATATTATTTACTTTTATTATTTGTGTGTGTCACTGTCTTTTTGGTTCGAATCAAAACAAATCCATCACCACCGTCTTACTCTTTTATTGCCGGATTGGATTGGAGCAACTGTGTGCAGTCAGTGAAGAAGTAAGTCCACTTCAACCTCCCGAGTCCTGCTCCAGACCTGACTTGTCCTAAATCCATTTCCCTCCAGCCAGACATTGGATGGAGAATATCACAAGAAATGTGAAATGTGTACCTGCCTCGTCGAGTCCCTCCAAAGAACCTGACTTTAGATATACTCTTTCCCGAGCCTAGAGGGACTGCCCTGTAAGAACAAGTAAATGATGGCATGCATTGGACGCTGACTCTGAGTGATTGGTGTTTGTGTTTTTGTTGTGCATGATGTCTTCTAGTATTTAATCCACATATAAAAAAGTGACTCAAGTCAATGTTTACCCTCTTGGTACACAACAGAGTTGGACACCATGATGACCATACCACACTCACAGTAAGTCGGTAGGATCAGAGATGATTGTTGGAATGAATAACTCTGGGTGTTTCATGAAGTTGCCTAAAATGTAAACAACCACACCACCAGACTTACATGTCAGGATGGAGGCGAGTGTAGTGGTATGACTGACAGCAGTGCATTGATTTAGTTACTTAATTTAGAAAATGCTATGTTGCTGTGTATGTGTGCTCAGTGATGTCTGGCTCAAAAAAGAATCTAAGCTAAGGGGAGGTTAGGTGGGCACCACAGGCCTTCTCTTGTTGTGTTGTTGTAGGTTAATACTGGAAATGGAGTAGGCATGATTTAGCCATGCCACCTCTGAAAGTTGTCTTGTTGCACTCCTACTTAATTTATGCAGTTTAACTTTACTTTTGTCCTTGATTTTTCAATATCCCTTTTGTTTTTTCATCTACACTTACAGGCCAGCCTTTACTTTGTGCTATACTAGGAAAAACACCTCACACTTACCTTACCAATCTGCATTTGACAGACAGGCACCCAAGAGTATCCATGGAAGGAAGGACCAAGAGGAATGTTGAGATGGAACTACCAATTTGACCCAAGCATAGATATAGTATCATCAATTCACTTGATTCATTTTTTTTCTTCAGTCATTACGACTGTGTGGGTTATTGTTTATTATGTTTGCTTATATTTGACTCCTACAGCTATTTTTTTATTTTCCTTGCTAGCTTTAAAAGGAATTCCGGTACAACAGCAGAACATAAAGTGTATGTAACTTGGCGCTCTCTGGGGGCAGACAGGCAAGGCAATTGCTTGATAATAATACTTATAATATACTGCTGCCATGTACTATTAATCTAGTACTACTCATCAAGTAATCATCATGCATGCATCTCCTTTTTATCCCTTAACAGATTTATGATGGTCATCTGCCAAGATAAATGTGCTGTCCATGTGTAGTGTTTGTCTTTGTCAAACCTTTCCCTCAAATCCCTCTTCCCAACCATTGATCAAACCCTAACCCTCTTCCACCGGGCTGTGTGATTTATATTGAGGTATGACTAAATAAGATTTACTGCAATAATTGAGCACACACTTGCTGGGGTGGATGTGGTAAAAGCAACACTGACTCAAGGCAGGGCGAGGATCTTCTTCTGCTTGCCCAGCCAAGCTCAGTATTTGCAAGTAAAAAAATGTTTCCGAGGAACATAATCTATCATAATTAATTGCCGGCATTGATTCATCATCTTTCCAGCACTTAAGGTTACGCTTGTCCACTTCATAGGTCGAGTCAACTTCAGTTTGTAACCTGTACTAGGCTATCCCTGCCACCATTTATTTTACTTTAGCATAGCTTATCATCATCATGGTTCTTGTTTACCAGTCTTCTTGTGTACTGTACTTCTACTACTCGTTCCCGAGTCTCCCTCAGGTAACTAGCTGTCTCATTTTCTTTTTTGCAAATGCTACTGTCAGTGTCAACTACTACAACCACCACCACATTGGCATCTTGGGAAACCAAACCATCATCACCATGCAGCCATCGCTTTGCCTAAGTGTAAATAAATATCAATCACAGGTAAGAGAAGAAGTTTGGGGGAGGCATAATTAATAATATGGAAATTAATTAATTAATTCACGCACCCACACCCTTCCAAGTCCAGTTGCAGACTGAATAGACTAAGAGCAGAGACTGACAGTACTAGTAGGACAAGTAACATGTGAGGCTACCGCATCTATTTGTTGGTGCATTACACTATTGGCAGATTATCATTTCAATCAAAAAAGGAAACCGTGTAAAGTAAAAGAGTAAGCCCCCACAAAACATTTACATCGTATGTAAAGTAAGTATAAATAATGTATTCCCCTAACAAAATAAACTAATGGAAAAACCCACAACACCTCACCCACCCCTCTCCCTAACCCCAACAAATGTCCAAAGATAAGAGTCCAATCCATCTGTTCACTCCAAAGTCCATTGTCCACAAATATAAATCCCAACTTTTCCCCAACGCTCAATTACCACCCAACCAAAAACTATTAAAAAAGGGGCAAGGTGACGGAGTTGTAGTGCAGGCTCGCAGTCGCCAGTTAATCTCCAGGACCTCCTTTATCCACTCCTCTTGGTGCACCATTCGGAGGAGCATGTGGTGGTTGAATGCTCTACAGTTGCATCCACAGGGGGCAGCAACATTCAATGAAGTGTGGCAGGAGGCTGCCAGACCACAGCGCCGTACAACTGGGGGGGCCTGGCTGAAGCCACCGATATTCTGCGCAGATGGCCTCCAGCTTCCAGCGCCGGGCCATGGCTGCTAACTCCTCCCTGTTTGGTTGGGAAGGAGTTGCTATTTTAAGAAAGGAAAAAGACAATTGTAACCAATACTCTTAGCAAAACAGTAACACAATTTTAATTATACACAGAGTGGCACAGTAGCACTAGCACGCACAGGACATAACATTTATGGTATCCTCCCACTTCCTCGGCCTCTAACATTTGTGGGAGTTTCAGGCATTACTACTACTAGGCACTAAGGAGTATACAAGTCTTTTCTTTCTCTCTCTCTTGTTTAGCATAATTAACCTTGTAGGTATGCCAGCTCAGTCAGCTTGTGCCCTAGACAGACATACTGGTGTTGCAGACTCATGTTATTTTTATTTATTACTGTCTGCAGGTGGAGCAGCTGTAGTCTACAACTACACAATTATCTTATTTTTCTATTATGGCCATACTCTGTGACATCAATGGCAACTGCTCAATTTCACTTTCACCCTAACTACTACAACAAGGCAGATGATATCTGATCCAAATGATCATTGATTATATATGGGACGACTTGAATTGTGTAACAATGCGATCGATAGGTCACACATGGCTGACACAATCGAAAATCACATACGTAGGGAGTGGGCCTAGGAGTTGGAGAGAGGAGCATGATAATGGGTTGGTATGGGAACATACATACACAATATATATGCTGTGGTTGCAAACTACTGTGAGTCTAGGGAGTATTCTGAATTACAACCTTTAATCAAAAACCTTGAAAAAAAACAGTTGTGTTTCTCTTCCCAGCTCTGTTTCCATTTATCATTGCATTGCTCTTGTAGCATTATATTTTTTTAATTCTAATCTTATTCTATTCACCTTGGCTTTGTTACTCTGGCACGGTTTATTTTTCTTTTACATTGTCTTCATCCAGTGACAGTCTCCACGTAGGCTATGATGATTGTACATCCAGGCATCCATACATTTAAAGTAAACATGGCTATCATTCTTCTTAAATAATCTCTCAACAAACCTTGCACCAACACCATACATTTGTATATATTTTAACCACCACCCGTGCGTCCCTCCTTGCTTGCCTTTGAGTTTGACCCATGAAACCCCCCGGAGGATTCTTCCTATCACCCATATAGTTTCACCCACCCAGGCAGGCATCTTTTCTTTCACCTTCCACCCATCCTTCAACTACCCAGGCATCTGATTCTTATCAGCTACCTATGCATCTCACGCATCCTTCTCTATCATTCATATATTACATGTCGCCTGTCCTTCTTACTTCCATCCTTCTTTCCCTTTTTGTTCAACCCATCCATCAAGGTTGTCTGACTCTTAGTTTTCGTCATAAAACTTTTCCAGCTAAGTTGAAGTCACATAGAAGAGGCCATTAGTTACTCAACTCTTGTCACTAATGCTATTGCTAATGCTAAGTAAAGAGTGTCTTCTTCAACCGTTGTTCACACCTACTTAGTCTCTCTCAACAGTACAGTGTGTACACCCTTGCAGCGACTGTGTAACTATTGTCAATAAGCAAGGAATATAAGTAGAACTTACCACCGCCCACCACTGCTGCTGGCTCAACCAGCCCAGAAGCAGCTGCCGCATCTGTTCCTTCATGGCTTGCATCCCTTGCCCCACCGCTGGCCCGGGCACTGGTGGTCGATACTCCTAGAAAAAACATTACACATCTTTTAGATGCCATATTCGCCTCTCCCTATTTGTTTCTTTCACTAACAAGATTGAGAAAATACAATACATACATACCCAACATACATCACTAGTACATTTCGGGTACTAGAGTAGAGTAGACAGTAATAATATCTGGTTGGGCATTTTGTTGGTGGCAATTGTAGAAAAGCCTCTCAAGATTAAGAAGGGGACAAGCCAAAGGTCTGCACTCCTCAGTGGCTAGAGCTATTGGTGAATCTGAGTTTCGAAACTTTTTAAAAACAAAAAGAATGGTCAACTGGGCAAGCTAAAGACAGACTAATAGTAGTACAGAGTCAGAGGCAGTTAGATGTAAACAAAAAACAGACAATAGAAAAAAATATAACTAAGTAGATAGGTAATGCAGGGATAACAAGAATTTAGAAACAGATAGATCGAAGAAGATTTGGTAATTTGGAAATTATTATTATTATTATTATTTAAGAAGCTTATAAAGCGCGCAGCTACCCCCGTCGGGGGTGTCCCGGCGCTGAGAGAGCAAGAATATCACCAGAGGAGGCATCCCGGGTCCTGCCCTCCAGCCCAGTGTAGCAGAAGCCCTCCTACTCAAGGTTGGGTAAACAGCCAAGTTTTTAATTTGCGTCTGAAGATCTGCTCAGACTCGATAAACCTAAGGTCCAGAGGGAGGTCGTTCCAGAATTTAGCCGCCGTCACACCGAACGTTCTGCCACCGCTCCGGGCTAGCCTGAATCTGGGAACAACCAGTAGACGTAGATTATTGGACCTTAGGTTTCTATCAGACTTTGATAGTTTGAGTCTTTGGCTCAGGTAGGATGGACCAGTTCCGTGAATGGCTCGAAAGGCAAGGGTAAGGATTTTAAACTGAACTCTACGAGCGATAGGGAGCCAGTGTAAATCTTTCCGATATGCTTTGACTGAGTTGCGGGCAGGGATGTTTCCAATAAGCCTGGCAGCCGCATTTTGAACGATTTGTAATCGGTCAATGAGATAGAGGGGGGCTCCAGCATATAGGCTGTTGGCGTAGTCCAAATGTGCCGTAATGAGAGCATGGACAATAGTTTTACGGGAAGTCTGGGGAAGGTAAGGGAAGATCTTCCTAATCATGCGCAGTTTGCCAAAGCAAGCTGCGGTGACTTTGTTAACCTGGGCTTTGCAAGACAAGGTGTTATCGAAAAGGAAGCCGAGATTACGGGCTGATTCTACTGGATTGGGGGGGGGGGTTCAGCACCGTAGGCCACCACAGGTTGGCTGGGGGGGCTGGTTTCTGACTAAAGAAAAGCACCTCGGTTTTGTCTGTATTAAGGGCCAGATGATTGGAAGCCATCCAGGAGCAGATGTTGTCAAGGCAGTTTCGAAAGTTGGAAAAATGCGAGTCAGAATGGTCTCTGAAAGAAAAAATAAGCTGGGTATCATCAGCATAAGAGACCACCCTGACTCCCCACGATTCGACTACCCTGGCAAGAGGGCCCACATACGTGTACGCAGAGCCCTGAGGCCCCCCGCAAAGAAGGGGTTTGTCTTCTGACTCAAAAGGACGGAGAAGTACCCTTTGAGATCTCCCTGTGAGAAATGATTTGATCCAGGCCAGGGCTGTGCCTCCGATCCCCAACTGCTGCAACCTAGTCACCAGGATATCATGAGACACAGTATCGAATGCGGCGGACAGGTCCAGGAGGACCAGCATGGCCTCCTCGCCTCTGTCCACCGATTCCCTAATCGTCTCCGATACCTCTAACAAAGCAGTCTCAGTACTGTATCCCGTTCTAAAACCGGACTGTGAATCATGCAGCAGTTGGTTAGTTTCTAGATAAAGGGCCAGTTGTTTCTGGACCACTTTCTCCAGAATTTTAGCAGGTTTAGGTAGAAGGGAGATAGGACGGTAATTGCTAAATTGGGAAGGATCTGCATCTGGTTTCTTTAGAATAGGAAGCAGCCTGGCTTGTTTCCAAACTGAAGGGAAATGGCCATGATTCAAAGAAGAGTTCCATATAGCGAGGAGAGGGTTGATTAAAACAGGGGCTAGATTGACCATCACTTTTGCCGGAACTGGGTCTAAAGGAGATCCAGTCTTCACCTGGTTTAAAAGTGACAGGGTTAAATCTGAGGTCAGCTCAGCAAAGGAATTAAAAGAACAGAGCTGGGTGTCTGATGGACCCAGCTGGGGGCTGGAAGGTACGGGCTCAAAGGAAGCTGATAGTTTGATGATTTTTTCCTGGAAAAAATCGGATAGTCCGTTGCAGAGACCCTGTGTGGGAGAGGATTGGGCTTTCAGGGCAGGCGGATTCACAAAATCCTTAACGATAGTGAAGAGGGTTTTTGAGGAATTCTCCGCCTGTTGGATAAGTTTAGAAAAGTAAGCTCTCATTGTGGACCTCTTAAGTTTTTGAAATTTATTTAATGCCGTTTTATAGGCTGATTTGCTGATAGGGTCGTAGGACTTGCGCCATTTTCGTTCCAACTGTTTGCATCTGCTCTTTTCCTCTCTCAGTGTGGAGGAGAACCAGGGAGCAGATGGGCGAGATCTAAAAGAAGTCAAAGGGACCAGGGGGGAAATACTATCTAATGCAGAAGAGAGGGCAGAGTTAAATCTCTCTGTTTCCTTGTCCAGGTCTTCCAATGGATTAAAATGATAGTCCAAACAGGTCTTAATGGCCTCACTGGTAACTTTGGAAATGGAAATAATAGTTCAGAAAAATAAGGTGCAGTAAAAGTTAAGGAAATATAATTATTAATATTAACAACAGGATGACTTACTGGGGCCAGTAGCAGAGCCCTCAGTAGAGGCGAGGTCCTGGCCCTGGGAGGAATCTCCAGCTCCCACCACAGACGGCCCGGTCATCTTTTAGCCCCTGGATTCTAATCATGTAAGATATAATAAAGAGACAAAAACTGATTGGTGTGAAACAAACAAAATATATTTAAAAAAACTCTTTAAAAACATTTTTGGACTGGAAACAAAATTGACCTATCTAATCTGATCAACTAGTAGTAGTATCACAGACCGTCTAGTTATTATTTATTAATCCAGTGTTCCATTCCGATTCCAGAATCCTATACCTGTAAGTACCACCTAGTCTAGCCCACCTATTCCAAAAACATTGGAAATGAATTGCCCAAAAATAAATTTTCTTCTTCTAAGTTTCAATCTCTTTCGAAATCATCAATGAATCAACCCCCTTTGACAGGCCAATTGTTCACAAAGTATACATTTCCATTCATTTTAGTCCTCAAAAATGCATTAATGGAAGCATGCATACTGCATACACCAAATTGTTGGTTGGTTGCTGCTGATGTGCTGATGAGTTGCTCTATTACTCACTCACTAACAAACTACAAAAGGTTCTACTAAGGACTGGAGTCAGCAGCACGTGACAGAGTACTGGTCACGTTACTGACCGCTAAAAACTTACCAACTATTACTAAGTAACTAAACTACCTACCTACCAGCTCTATCTTAGTGACAGTACAAAGGAAAGGAGTCTCTCAAGCAATACCTAACTTAAGTTCTCAAAACTCTCTGAGGGGCATATCAGCAAGGGCTTTAGCTCCACTTTTTTGGCTTTAAAAGCCAGAAGAGTGGAGATAAAACCATCGCCCTATCAGCAAGAGGGTGCTAACATGCATGTTAGCACCCTTTTCCACTACGCCTACCTTTGCATCTCTAATGAGATGCAAAGTGGGCGTTCCTGACATTCACTACATGTCAGAACATCCAAAACGCGGCTTCACGCTATCAGCAAGGATGCCCTAACATTTTAGCAGACGTTAGTTTTTGGATAAAACTGCTGTTTTCTCCAAAAACTAACATCTGCTAAAATTCTGACCTAACCACCCCTAACATAGGGGGTGTATTCTGCTGATACGACGAAGCGAGCGCAAAGTTACAAACAAGTAAGATTAGTAGCGCCGAGCACCTGTCTAGTGTCTAGAAGAATAACAATCACATAATATAGGATTTTTAAATGAAACTTACCTGCATGAAAGCAGCAGCATTTTTGTTATTTGGGAAAAAATAATATTCAAAATAACACAGAACAGAACACACAATACTACTATAATTAGCTACTGACCAAGCCGCACAACCTCAACACCTAGCAGGTCCAGCAGGTCCGGCTTCCGGTCCAAGAAACACTGCTTGGTGCAACCTCACCCACCAGCGGTGGCGCTCCTGGGTAGCGTAGCCGGAGCCAGGCCTGCCACCTGCTGCCAAGGATAAGTGGAGGTGGCGCTGTACAAAAAAAAAAAAAAAAGGGCGGCCACCCCCACCTCTAAGAAAAAGGCCCGATGCTGCACCCCTTCCAGGTGCCGTCTTCCGCAAGGAAGGCGGCACTTGGCCGCACTAGCCTTGGCCTTCCCCTTCTTGCTAGCCTTAGCCATGGTTCTGTGGGGGACATGAGGGGTAAAGTAAATGTAGAAGTAAAAAATAAAGTCAGGAGAAGAAGTTGGAAAGTAAAAAAAATTAAAAGCAAATAATAGAAAAACAGTATAAAAATGCAGTAAAAGTAGAAATAAAACGCAAAATATACACTCGAGGAGGGAGAGGGATAGGTAATAAATAAGAAAGATCAGAAAAACAGTGCAAGAAACAGAGGATTAAAAAGATTGGAGAAGGATGAAAAACAGCCTCCAGAACCATGCAAAGAGTAGAAAAACAAGATGGCCGTGCCCATTGGCGACCGCGTTGTGAAGTTCGCCCGATATTTCCCCCCAAACACGCAATCCGCGTTGCTGAACGTCAGAAACGTCTCAGAGAAATGCATGCACCAGCATGCGGAACAAGCAACTCTGCATGCTCCTGACACTCTGCGTAGCGTTGCAGAGTTTTTTTACCGCTTAGCGTAGGTTCGTGTAGCGCGGCTTTGCAAACTCTGCCCGGGCTTTGTGTTTATCTCCCGAAAGAAAGACTAATAACTATTCAAAAAAAGTCTCTCATTTGCTCAGCCAATCATGTCTATTTACCAGGGGTTGGCTCACGGTACAAGGTCCAATGGCTGCAATACGGGCATCAGTTCTGGAGGCTCTTTTCTATATGAAACCTCTGGTGAATCATGTACTTCAGTTTTGTTCCTTGAGTTCCCAGGATTACAAACACCTGATTCCAGGTACCTTTCACATTCATCCACATTTCCAGTGGTAGTTAATAGAAGTAATCAGTCCAATGGAGTTCCTCTTCGCCTGCAGCTCCCATGGCAGTTGACCACCAATGCCAGTCTATGGGGTTGGGGATAACTCTTGGAACTCTTGAGAAGAACCATTCTTGGTAGTGGAAGTGGAGGGCGTTTTCCTCCCAGCTGGTAATTTCACAAGAACATATCTAAGTCATCAGGGGGGACAAGAACCAGCAATCACAATCATTTGGCCACGCAGATGTTTACTGGGCAAGGAATCACTGGTTGAGCTTGATGGCAAAATATATTCAGGGACATCTAAATTATCACGCAGACTCCTTCAGCAGAAACCTTCCTTCCTCAGTAACACATCTCCTGTCTGTCCAGCAGTATAGTTGGATCTGTGCACAGTTTGCGGTCTGGAACTTGAGAGGCTAAATTCACAACAGCTATGGTGTTCATAGCAGGTTGCCAAAGAGATTCCATTGTCGGGGAAGCCTTCAACCTTGCTGTCTTTTAAGAACATTAGCACACCTTTCAAAATTGGTGTGGTTCTAGGATTTTTGATCCTCTATCAGTTTTTAGATCTTGGAATTCCTGTAAGAGGGCTTTGCAAAGAGTTAGGCACCCTCTATATTGGAATCTCAGTGGAAAGCCATAAAAAGCCTTAGGATGGATCAAGATTGGTCAAATGTTTCATCACTGGTGGTAAGGCTTTAGAAAAGTTTAAGGTTAAGTGAGCCTTCAGTGCCTTCTCCAGTTTCAATCTGGGTTCTTTCAATTGTTACAACATTCTCCCTTCTAACCTTTGGAAGAAGGTAATCTTGGATGGTTGTTTTCCAAGCCAGATCTTTTAATTGCTAGAACCTTAGTTAAGAGATTGGGCGAGATGAACGATTTAGTAACCTCTTATCCCTATTTGAAACTCTTCCCTGATAAAGTAGCCATGCAGTTCTTACCTAAGTTTGAGCCAAAGAATAATTTTTCAGGAAATTATTCTTCCGATCTTAGCATCCCCTTATGAGTCTCAAATTCCTTCTCTGTTAGATGTTAAATGTACATTATATAGCCATCTAGACCTATTCAGTTCCTATGGTTCAGCCAGCAAACAGAAAAAGCCATCATCCCAGACAGTAAACTCGATGGGTTAGGCAACCATTATCCAATCATATAAATCTATGGAGTACCCCCATATCTATAGTTCAAGAAAAATCTACTATGTCAATATTGACATCATGGGCAGGACAGGGCTGCCACATGGTCCACACATCAGACATTTGTGTGTCATTACCAACTACCACTACCTCAGATGATAGTCATCTTTGCTTCATCAATATTTAAGTTGACAATCAAGTAATTGTCAATTAAATGAACTTTTGTCTGCATCAAGGATTATCGGTGCAAGTTATTGTTACTAGTTATATCCTTATTTAGGGTGTGATTTATATGTAGACATATGGCCTGTTGTTCCGGCGGGGGGGCAGAGTATATTACTCCATCCTCTTGGTGGAGGGATCACCTCTCGAATTTATAAAGAGCCACAAAGCTGGCAGCCACTTAAAAATGCATTGGTAGGAATCACCATCATCGCAGTTCCTGTTAATGCTTTTCGCTGTTTGGTTCAGGGCCCTGTCAACATGACGGAGCCCTGACTCGAAAGGTATTCTCTTTTTCAAGGTAAAAAGGAAAAGCCCCCTTACTATAGGAGCCATCTCCCATGGCGAATGGGTAATTCTTTTTTTTATACTGTCTATCACGGACAGGGTCTGCCTGGCAGTGATGGGCAGTAAAACAAATGTTATATGTCCACCCATCCTAGTTGTGTGGGCAGACCTATAGCCATTTTACCAATGGCCTTTACTCTATCAGTCCATCTGGGAGGCTTGGCTATGGGGGTGACAGAGTAGTCACCACCATATCCAAACCTATGGATGGTCTGCCTGCATCTAAATTGGACAGGCAAAACATTAACTTGCTGGTTAGCATACTCTGCAACACCTCTCTGTGGAAGACAAGTCCTGGCAAGATCTTTCCTAATTGAAACCTTAGCCTATTCTGAACAATCGTCAATACTCCGGAGAAGATGACTCTGTTCACAATTCAAAGCTGGTTACAAAAAGACCGAGGACACCTTGAGGGCTGAATTATAGGATAAACCCTACAAGCCCAGATATTTACTGGGCATTAAGAAACCTGATGTAAAGTGTATGTACCAATGTTTTAAAAAAGAAATCACAGACTGTACGTAGAGATGTTATTCTCCAAGGTGATTTAATGTTTGAGAACTGAGTAGCATAAAGACAACACAGAACCTAGAACCTTTAGAATCAAAGTAGATTAAAGTAAAAGCATAACTTTTGATTGTAATTGTTGTTTCAAAGAAAATAGAGAAGAGATCACAAGCTGAAGACCAAGAAAGTGCAAATAATTCAGTGACAGTGAATTGTATTAGTTATATGTTGTGGTCACAACCAAAACACTCATACCATTTCATTCCAGAGCTTCCTCCCCGCAGTGCAATCCCCAAACCCTAATCCTCACCTATTGGTGCTGCCTGAAGGTTGTCTTTTGAGGGCACGGCTTCAGAGAACCTGGCAAGTCCTAGCAAGACATGGGTTTTCAAATAAACCCACCTTAGGCAAGGCTAGGCACTCACACCTACTCAGCATAAGCATACCCTCTGGGTGATAGTGTGCTTTACAAAGGCAAGTAACATTACATAACAGCAGGCTGTATACTTGATAGTTATACCAAAGTCAAAAAGGTTTGTTGCAAGGATCTGTTGAACTGGAATTTCAGTGGGAAAAAGCTCTGAGATGTACAAATCAGATTTTCTTGCCCAGCATTGTCACGCTGCAGGTGGGTTGACATGGATAAATGGTTTCAGTCCGTCGAAGTGCTAGAAGTCTATAATGTTTCTAAGTACACATTTTTTTTTTTAACATTTTTTTATTTTTAAATTTGAAACAAAGACAGCAAGAGACAATTACATAGTCGATGTCGCTACGTTAGTTCCTACCATTTCTACCCTCCCTCAATGCTCCTCTAACACAGCAATTATGAATACATAAGTTTATCTGCCACCAGCCACTCCCGCCTACACCCCCCTATGTGTCACTAAGTACACATTTTGATAGATTGCAGAACAAGTCCATCAGGACACCTCTAAGGCTCCCAGAAACTCAGGGATAGCACTTAGGGATCAGGACTCACTCCAGCAGAGTTCATTCCCCTTCCATTTGCAATTCGTCAGTCACTGGTCACTCCAAGAAAAAGGTCTCTTGCAGCTTTTGATGTCCCAGTAGCCAAACACAAGGTCAGCCAACTGGCCTTTGGAATCCACATTTTTTGTGGGTACAAGCAGAAGCATGTTCAGCCCTTTAAGTCTCCTCACAGATCGCAAACAGGAGGTGAGGCCTTCTTCTATTGTTCCACAGGTTCAGGATGTGTTCTGGGCGATGGTGGTGAGGTCCACCTTTGCACAGTTCAGTAGCTAGTGGATGGGGATGACTTCTGCACATTCCGTAACTAGTTATGAAAAACTTCACTGGGGCAACCCTCTCTGATTTTGCAGCACATTATGTTTGTTTGATTGAACACTGGCCCAGAATACTCTATTCTAGAGGACCTTCTGCCCTGAAGGGAGCCTATAGGTCAGCCAGGAGTCCCCTCCTCCTTGGGTCTATCAAGGTCAATCTATCTACCTGCTCCCACTTCCACTGAGCTGGTGATTAACTGATTATAGGGGCAGGGCTAAAGAACAAAGTCACTCTCCCCTTGGACTTAATTGTGAATTGGCAGGCCTCACATTGCTCCTTTAAAGTTAATGAAGTTCCCATCACCTCCTCAGCTGCCCTTCCTGAGCTAATATGTACCGAATGCCCCATTCCTAGCCCACCCTATTACCAGGCCTGAACCATTATCCCTGCTCCAGGAGCAGTTTTCTCACCTCATTAAGGTGAAGCACTGGTGGGACAGCTGCTTGCAGGCTAATGCAAATTAGCCTCCAATTGATTCAGACAAGGAGAAGGTAACTTTCTTTAAGTTACATTCCTTCGTATCAAAAGTCCAACTTCACTGAATAAGGATTTTAATAAATATTAAAATAGCGATTGAACAATTTCTCTAGCTTGTCTCAACCCAGAGATAGCAAAATTATTTTGCCCTCTAATTTTCCTCATGGGACGGCCAGAGACTTGCACA
Organism: Triturus cristatus; assembly: GCF_964204655.1. NCBI lineage: Eukaryota > Metazoa > Chordata > Amphibia > Caudata > Salamandridae > Triturus > Triturus cristatus. The sequence continues at coordinate 902,621,377 of NC_140584.1, forward strand.
TTGAAATTAGCTTTTGGGAACTTGACACTGTAGGGGCACGGCAACATTACATTTCTACATGTTCCACTTTTAAATACCAGGCATCTTAACAAGTGGGTTACAAGCATCAGATATAGGTGACATTAATATATAAAACGATTTATTTTCTTTTGCCAAAAGGGTTATTTTGATGGGTCTGTCTGAAGGGGTTAACTGAAGCAGTTAGGCAACAATGGCTGGTCTGAAGCCATATTTTTCTTGTCACACTAGTGAATGGTATCATTATAATACGTGTATTTCTACACCTCATAATATGGGCTTATCGGAAAGTTAAATATGCCCATTGGGAGTTAGCCAATATTTCCATATTCTATTAGTCTACAGCACATGTGTGTGTGCCTCGTTAGCAGTGTCCCAATCCAGAAAGTAAAAAAAACAACAGCATCAGTCAATAAAAATGGGCGCAACCTCACAAAAAGGAGCACTTTATCATAGAAGTCCTTAAAGCAAACATACATTGAAAAGCTACCAGAAGCAATATGGGTTTAAATTAGGCTAAAATTGTATCAATTGTCACTCCATCATGTTCACCTCACTGATTGGTGACAACTGACTCTCGTTGCATCTTTGCCACGCCCATGAATTACCAATTGTGTAATCAGTCCAAACTCACCACACCCTGCTCTTATACCCCTTTTGCGAATTAAGATTCTGATTAAATCTGACGTTATTGGCAACTCTGCTATAGAGAAAAGTCCCTGTCCTGTTCACTTTTAAGTAATGCAATTCTTTTGAATCCTAGAGCCTGTGCTGATGCTGTAACAGTGTCTGTTGTTAAATCCCATTATGGGGATTTAGTGCCATCTGTTCCTCAGTGCTGTATTCGTACTACAGCTACATCAGTTCTGAATTCCTGTGCAGAATTTTGTATCATGGTTCTTAGCTCCTAGGTGTGTTTCCAAGCAGATTCTTGGTCCTTCATTTCATAGTTCTTTGTTCCTTCTGCATACTTATAATACTTGCTCTAATTGTTTATCTGCCTTTCCTAGTTTCCTAAGCAAGGGTGGCTGCTGCCAAAACAAAGTGGTCGGACACTGAGGGGGGGAGAATAATAATGATTAAAAAAAGACTTACCTCATGCTGCTGCTCTTACTGCTGCTTCCACTGCCAGCCACCTTGGTAAAGAAGTATGAGGAAGTCCATGGGCCACTTCCACCTAATCCAGATGCTGCTCTCAGCATGAGCAAAAGACACACAAATGATGGCTGGAATGCAGAACAAATCAAAACATTCACCCCCAAGTCAAGAGATCTGGGTTAAATCCATCATTCTTATGCTCACCATGCCACCCAAGTTTAGACCTGGCCATATGCAAATCAGCCTTGACCCTGTGCCTCATGGGAACAGTCCAGCCCAAACTGCCAAGCCAGGTCCTCCCTGGACCAGAAACAAGCATCCTAGGACCGGTTTCGTGGTTTCACCCCTCTTCAGCCAGGATAGCTTGATTCCAGTGGCACAGTGAGCCCAGGACCCACGACTGGGCATACCTGGCGCACTTAGGGCGAGAAAGCAAAAGGCACACAATTGATGGTTGGAATGCAGAACAAATCAAAACATTCACCCCCAGTCAAGAGATCTGGGTTAAATCCATCATTCTTTTGCTCACCAAGCCACCCCAGTTTGGACCTGGCAATATGCAAATCAGTCTTGACCCTGTGCCTCATGGGAACAGTCCTGCCTGAACTGCCAAGCCAGGTCATCCCTGGACCGGAAAGAAGCATCCTAGGACCGGTTTCAGGGTTTCACCCCTCTTCAGCCAGGATTGCTTGATTCCAGTGGTACAGTGAGCACAGGACCCATGTCTGGGCATACCTGGCGCACTTAGGGCAAGAAAGCAAAAGACACACAATTGATGAACGGAATGCAGAATAAATCAAAACATTCACCCCCAGTCAAGAGATCTGGGTTAAATTCATCATTCTTTTGCTCACCATGCCACCCCAGTTTAGACCTGCCCATATGCAAATCAGTCTTGACCCTGTGCCTCAGGGGAACAGTCCAGCCTGAACTGCCATGATAGGTCCTCCCTGGACCGGAAGCAAGCATCCTAGGACCGGTTTCGGGGTTTCACCCCTCTTCAGCCAGGATAGCTTGATTCCAGTGGCACAGTGAGCCCAGGACCCACGTCTGGGCATACCTGGCACACTTAGGGCGAGAAAGCAAAAGACACACAATTGATGGACAGAATGCAGAACAAATCAAAACATTCACCCCCAGTCAAGAGATCTGGGTTAAATGTATCATTCTTTTGCTCACCATGCCACCAGTGCTTAATTTGTGCCGGTGCTTAGCACCGGCACTTATTTTACAGGGCCAGGTCTACATGTGATATCAGCTCACTAAGATTACACTGTCTCACGGCGAAGAGCTGATATCGCATGTAAATCCATCCATTCCTGCCTGGGTTCAGTGCTGCCTGATTGGGATTGGTGCATAAAATAATTACATTTGGAAGCCGCCCGTTTTAGCAAGAGACACACAGACTGCACCCACACACTGACAGAAACTGCGTGGTAAAGTCTCTGACTCAGCATAACAGCAATCAAAGTAGCGCTAGTGCGCTACCAATGACTGCTTGAAAATGGATTTTAAGCCCGCCCCGTTCCTCCTTGACGGCGTTGAATCAAGTCTTGCCTCCCGAGTCGGACCAATGCAGAGCTGTGTCCCCACATTTCACTCCCCCACCGTATTGCGCAGCTGCAGCGCTTAGTCGACTGAACAAGTAAGCAGAGTGTTGCGCTGCAGCAGGCCTCTGTTTTTACTCCAAATTTCAGTAAGTAATGATTTCATTTTCGTAAAAGGCACTAACTGTAGAGCTAATTTTTTGGTATTTGAAAATAAAAGCATTTTCGGAAAGGGAGCTGGGCAGGGTTGGGGAGGAGATGGCCCTCTCTACTTCTCTGGGTTTAGGAATGCCCACAATCCCGTATCCCGTATTCAGTGAAGCCCACACTGAAGCGTTTCACAAAACGTGAAACAGCACTGTCTGACTGGGATCGATAAAGAATTGCCCACTGAGGAGCACAGAGCGGCTAATTGTACATGGGGTTTTCGAACACCAGTGCCTGCTTGCTGCTCGCCCCCTCTCTTGAGGTTAATTCAAAGAGTTGTGTACTCCTTTTGCTCCTAATGTAATCAGCGCTCCGTCCTCTCTGTCTGCTTTCCCCTCTGTCATCCAGAGGCCCCTGCGGAAATATGACGGCTTCACTACAGCTAGCACGTCCGAAAAACACGAAGAGCTGGTAAAGAGTCAGACAGGGTATTACACCTCCCGTCATACAACTCAGTACTGAAAAAGGCATAAAGTGGAATCAAGAATATGCAGAATTTAGGGTCAGACTGCGACAGACAAAATGCGCAGGCAGCAAAGTAAAAGTTGCCCTCATTAGTGAATTAGCCAGCTAGAAAATAAACCAATGTTTGCAAATTGAGGCACCTTTGAACTTGTAAAGAACGCTGTATAAGTACTTTTAAGATATGGAAGTCCTTGTGAATTTGAGCTTGCTGTAGATAATGTTTGGTTCAATACAAGGGAAATCAACAGTTAATACCGGGCCAGTAGAGCATAAAACATGCCCACAGACAGCCCAAAAAAATGGCCCAAACCTGTCAGAGCAGCCCATCACTACCTGATTGCCCTATAGGCCTGTCCGAGCCTTGGCATTCTGCACGCTGACATTCAGTAGCACCGACCATTCTCTTCTTAGCAAAACTTTGAGCCCCGGCACTTATTCTTTTACAAATTAAGCACTGCATGCCACCCCAGTTTAGACCTGACAATATGCAAATCAGTCTTGACCCTGTGCCTCATGGGAATAGTCCAGCCCGAACTGCCAAGCCAGATCCTCCCTGGACCTGAAACAAGCATCTTAGGATCGGTTTTGGGGTTTCACCCCTCTTCAGCCAGGATAGCTTGATTCCAGTGGCACAGTGAGCCCAGGACCCACGTCTGGGCATACCTTGCGCACTTAGGGCGAGAAAGCAAAAGACACACAATTGATGGACGGAATGCAGAACAAATCAAAACATTCACCCCCAGTCAAGAGATCTGGGTTAAATCCATCATTCTTTTGCTCAGCATGTGAGAGCAGTGCTAGGATTGATCTGAGTTGGCTGGTTAGGCGCACTATAAGTGACTGGTAGCCTTTACCAATTTCCAACCCTGCTGTACAATACAGCTGGGTTGGAGAAATCAAATTGCGCATTTCGGTGTGACCGGCATAAGAAGGCACTTCCGATGCCAAACAACTCCTCCTTCCCCTGCTGGCTGTCACTCAGGATGCCCTCCCCGTCCTTGCCTCGGCAGCATCGGCTGTCAGAGAAAAAACAAAAAAAAACGATAATAAAATTATTTCATTATCATTTTATTTTTCTTCCGTAGTGAGTGGGGCCTTGATCCTCCGCCATTGCAGAGTAGCAGACCCTGTTCCAAGGTCTGTTTTACTTTTCTAGTTAATTACATTGGGTCTATCTTCTCATCTGAATTCTTTTACTCTTTCACCATTTCTTGTTTCTTCAAATCCAATCCTGCTGTTGCCTAATTATTGTTTCTGTAGTTATGCTTTTTTACCATAGTTCCTTTCTCTGTTTCTTAGCATCCACTTCTGCTTTTCACCAGCTCTGTTTCTGTATTCTGTTACTCTTTATCAGATTCTTAGAATCTAAGATTACCTTTTCATAAGCTCTGTTCCTGCATTCTGTCATTCTGTTTCAATATGGATCTCTTAGAAGTAACTTCTATTTTTCCCAGAGTATGTTTTCTGGTGTCCATATTATGTTGCTCTTGTAGTTATGTTAACAACCTTATTATTATTAGAGGGTGCCAGTGAAATTTGCTTTAGCACTATTCTTTCCTGGGGGTTGCTGGATGTCTCCTAACATAACATATATTTGTAAAGCACACGTTCACCCAGAAGGGTATCTTGGCGCTGAATAACAGACGTTTATTGCTACCCAACTCAAAGTCATTTTATCGACCTAAGAAGGATGAAAGGCTGAGTGGACCCACCAGGATTTGAACCTGTGACCATGAGGTCAAACATAGGCCCCCTGCAGTGTATGCATTAGCCCACTAAGCCACTAGACCTGACGTCCTAAGAGACTGTGGGAATAATTGCCACATGCCTTAGCATGCTCTTGTTTATGGTAATTAGCCTGCCGCAACTCTTCATTGTGTTTCATTTACCCATGTGTTTGTCCAGTATGTGTTTCTTCTTCCTAGTTTTGTTACTTGCAGGAGTTACCAAGTTTATGTAAAGACCTCAGATCTCAGTCAACTCTGGCCTTCAAAACTGGTGCAGGTTACTCTGGTCGTCATCTCCGGTCCAGGATTTACTCTTAAAACAAGGCTGCACTACTTGCTTTTATATTCTGCACTCAGTCTTCTTGTATTTATTCGTCCCTGCAGAAAGCAAGTACTTCCTATTGGCTATTGGTATCCATGTATCACCTGGAGTGCTGGCATAAGCTCATATAAATAACAGTTATTCACACCTAAGCTTGCATTAGCCATTATACTTTTGAGTTCACACCTAATTTGGCAGAGTTCACATTTAAAAACGGATGTTTACACCTCCTAATGCAGTGTACATGTCAGAGTGCAAGAGTTTGCACCTGAGTAGGTAAGGCCATTTCTTGTTTTTCAATCATTTATCGAACAATTACACATATAGTAAGCACACTATAGCAGAATCCATCACCCTATAATCTTACAGAGTGCCTTCATTTTAGACTCCTTATCATTTCTCACTCCATAGATGTACAATCCTGAAACCTGTAGTCCATTAGAGGTAATACCAGCACTACTGATGCAGAAATACGAGAGTGAGTGGAAAAAGAGGGATTCCCCCTGCTCCTCGAAAATGAATTATCATATGTCCTGCAATCCGCATCCACCTTCCTTGTGATTCACGTGCAAGACTATCAAATGGCTTCACACTCGCCCCAAACAGGTTAGTCTCCATCTGAAACCTGAAGATTTTGGCACTACACACCAACCAAAGCTATTGAGAATCTAAATCTTATGGTCCCTTTTCACCACCTACATGAGTACTTTTCTTCTTGTAGGGACGACTACTGCTTCTATGTCCAAAACATATACCTCTATCTACTCCACACCTGTGGACTACTACTGTCTTGCCAGATACTGTACTGTCACTTAGAGCTTAAGTGAAATCAGTGCTTTTCTCACTGTCAAAATCTTGTGACAATGGTTCAGTCCATTGAGGGATCCATCCTTCTTCTTCTCTGCTGGTGCCAGTGCTACATTTTATTTATCAATGCTTCTCAAAGTTGATAGGACTCTTCGTGACACATCTAAGGGACTTTATGTTGGTACTATAACGGAATGCATAAGAGAAATGGCTTTATGTATGATGCCTTGGGCTCCAGTTTCTCATTCATCAGGTTCTCAATGAATCCTTTTAGTATTTCAGCTTCTGTTTCAGCAGTGTACCTTTATATGCCCTTTCACCGAGTCTCTGGACCGATTCATCTCGGATTCCAGGTGGTTCAATGTGGCATTTGGATGTATTGTCACAGCTGTGGATATCTGCAAACTTCCAAGGTAATTTTCAAGGCTCTCCATTTTTTTTCTAAAAACAAAACCACTGTTTCATCTTAAATCCTTTAGCCTTCATGTCGGTCTTCATCGGCACCAGTCTAGTTTATTGTGAATGACATTTTTTGAGTCTTTTATTCATTAATTTCAGGATCTGTTTTCTCTTTCCTATACTCTACTTATGCATTGCTGCTGCTCTTGTATCATTTGTAATGGGCTGTCAGCTAGATTCTTTTTGTTGCAAGAACTCAATCCTGTCCGTCTTTTACTCTTGATCTCCAATTTCTGTGGTTTTTTCTGATTGTTTATTCTACGATTCTTTTCAAAGGGACTTATTATGGTAATGTGTTTTGGGTGTGTTGATTTCAGGTGGGCGGAAAAGATTCTGGCCAGTATTCCTGATGCAAAATCCTGTCATTATGACATATTGAGCCTGGTACATAGGAAAACATTTGGGCCTAGTTTTACCAGGTCCTTCATCACAGAAATTCTAGATCATTGCAGGCCACTTTTTTTAATACATTTTTCCACCATCTTGGAGCAGGTAGTAAACTGCAGTGCAGGAGTGCAGAATGAAGGGGAATTGGGGCCTGTGTGGCGCCTTAGGGGACTGTCATGTGCCAGGGGAGCATGTATAGCTCCCCCGTTGTGCAGAAGAATTGCTACAGGTTCAACAGATGGTCACAGCCCCAATCAGCGCCGCATCCAGCCCCTGGTCTAATATTTTCCACCCCTAGAATTATTGGGACCAAAATTATCTTCCAGGCCCGGAAAAACTTGTCTGCTCAGACATTTCAAAATCCCTCATCTTTTTAGAATTCTTCACAGCCTTCATCATGGTAGATCATTAGCTGATGTTAAATCGTTTGCATAAGGCATAAGGGAGGCACAACGAGGAGAAATATCTTCATTTCTCCACATTTTTTTCCTTTTGCTTTCTGCAGCACGCATAGAAAGAGGTGAAAGACTCTTGTGACTTTTTTGTGCAGGAAGGCTTTTCTTCCTGTACAAAAATAATCATTCCCACAACACAGGCACCCTTGCACCATGGTGCAAAGGTGCCTGCGTTGGCACACAGCCCATTGTGCGATGGTGCAGGGGAAAAGGACAGGAATGCGCCATAGCTGATAGAAACTGCGTATTCCTGCCCTTTTCTTTTTTTTGTAAGCAGCGCTGCAGGAAGACCTGGGGCACTTCCATACGGAAAATGTATGTGCTGCATTGTGAAGCACACATAGATTTTGCAAATCATTATTTTTTTAATGACTGTTCATGACAGAACAATCATTAATGGCATTTTGCAAAAACGAGGAGAAATAAAAGTATTTCTCCTTGTTGCGGCATTGCAATGCCTGCTACTGCATGGCATTAGTTTTTGGGGCAGCCTCAGATTTACATCTCGTAAATCTAGGGCATCGTCAAAATGGGTGTTGTGGTGGAACGCCCACAGCAACAGCCATTGCACGCCCCTTTCATGCAGATGCCTCCATGAAAGGGTACAATATTTACAAAGCGGCATTAATCCACAAAACTCATTTTGTAAATATGGTGTAGGGCATTACCAGAACGTCAAAAAAAGTGACGTTCTGGTGGGGCAAACACCTTGTAAATATGCCCCCTAACTCTTCTTCGATTCAATTTTTTACTGCACTTTCTACGCCCCACTGCTTACCAGTAAAGCAATGAATTCTCTTGAAATCAATGTGTTTAGTCCTCAAGGATTTAGTTACCGATTGTTTTACTCAAAAATCCAGCTATATCAGCCCAGGCGGATACTACTGTCCTTGCAAAAACTTTCACAATATGGTCAATAATTTCAAATGCAGGAACATTAGTGGTCAAGTCTTTTCTGTAAAACCATGCAATGCACAACCAGCAAAGACCAGTGGTATAGCAAAGGTGGGGTGGGGGTGGGTGATCCGCCCCTGGCGGCAAAGGTTGTGGGGGCGCGGCCTAACCTGCTCTTACCTGCAGTCTCGGGGTGGCAATCCTCCACCTCGCTCCGCCAGGCAGCAAATGCAGGGACCGCCACGGGCGGTCAAAGGGCTAGCTACGCCACTGGCAAAGACAAAAAGTATCACTAAAATGTGTCGTTTTAGGAAATTCTTGAAAAGCTGAAAACGTATTCCATCGTCATTTGCAGCTGGAATACAGTCATGTTATCTTTCTAAGAAATCCCCAAACATGCAGGAGTATGTTGTCTGCTCTATTTTGATTGGGTGAACGATGAGGTTTCCACCAACAGAGCGTCCGCTTGCTCTCCCAATGTAAGTCATTAACCAACAGCCCATTGGATAGTGGGCTGCTGGTCAATGGGCGCCTCATTAAGGGGAGACATTCCAATGTATGTGTTTTTTCTGTTCCGGACTACCAGGAAAATTCTGGCAGCTCCAAATAGGAAGGCAAAAAGTGCCCCCTACAAGTAAAGAGAAAACTCACAGTGTGTCAAATACATCTATTCTATGGTTTCAATAACAAACTTCTGCTTTGGCAGTTCGTTTTTGAATAACAAAATGAACATATGCAAAAGAAACACTTGATTGACGGAATGCTGGACAATTTACACATTCACCCCCAGTCACAAGGATCTGGGTTTAATCCATCCTTCTTTTGCTCACCACACCACCCCAGTTTGGAACCAGCCATATTCAAACCAGTCTTGGCCCTGTTCCTTAAGGGAACAGTCCAGCCTGAACTGCCAAGCCAGATCCTCCTGGAACAGAAACAAGAATCCTGGGACCGGTTTCAGGGCTTCGCTCTTAATAAGCCAGGAAAGCTTGAATCCATTGGTGCAGTGAGCACGAGACCAATGTCTGGGCATACCCATCCCACTTAGGGCAACATATGCAAAAGAAACAATTGATGGACGGAATGCTGGGCAATGCAAACATTCAACCCCAGTCACAAGGATTTGGGTTTAATCTGTCATTCTTTTGCTCACCACACCACCCCAGTTTGTACCCAGACATATGCAAATAAGTCCTGACCCTGTTCCTTATGAGAACAGTCCAGCCCGAACTGCCAAGCCAGGTCCTCCCTGGAACAGAAACAAGCATGCTAAGACCAGTTTCAGGACATTACCCTTCATCAGCCAGGCTAGCTTAAATCCAGTGTTGTTGTGGGCATGGGACCCATGTCTGGGCATACCCTTCCCACTTAGGGCGACATATGCAAAAGAAACAATTGATGGACGGAATTCTGGACAATGCAAGCATTCAACTTTTAGGGTTTCAGCCTTCATCATCCAGGCTAGATTGAATCCAGTGGTGTAGTGTGCACGGGACCCACGTATGGGCATACCCTTCCCACTTAGGGTGACATATGTAAAAGAAACAATTGATGAACGGAATGCTGGACAATGCAAACATTCACCATAACAAAATGAACATGGCAAATGCTGAACAAAGTTGCAGTGCCTTCATAGGAGCTGCAGTGTTGTTTCACAAGTCTTGTGCTGCACTATTCTTCTGCAAACCAAACCCCATTCCAGCAATTGACACAGAGCTTCTCCATTTTTACTTTGTACTATCCAACTTTCACTTTACTTGGCAATAACAGACCTGCATCTGCTCTCACGCAGAGCAAGACAAGATCATATTTTGTCCTGCAGAGTGCGGGAGAAAAGACGCCTCTGTAGTGTTTCATGATCTTTGTGTACTCTTTTAATTGCAGAGACAGCAATCCTGATGCCCTTCTTTAACACATTTCATAGCAATCATTATATGAAGAACTACTGAGCCTGTGCATGTAGACGAACCTCAGACACTGCTCCAAAATACTACAGACATTTTGGGCTGTCTTAGCTCAGTTCCTGCCATTACACATGGCAGCAATTTTACACTCAAGTTAGAAGTGGTCATGTTAGATAAAATGATACAGCACTTCAGACAATCAAGATGGCATGAGTTTAGGCATAGGCTTAGGCTCGAAATGATCATGGTAAAGCATAAGAGTTTTCAAGTAAAGTGTAACCATGTAAAAAGACAGTGGTCATGAGGGGGACAAGAGTTTATCCTTCCAGGGATAGATTTACTAACTTTTCATGTGACACAGCACAGAGCACGGTTTCTGTGCTCCATTGCATGAAAAGGAGAAAGCAGTACAGCACCATATCTACTAAGATGTGACACTGTTCCCCTCTCTCCCTGTGCTGGGAGACTTTGGCTGCCATGCATTAACGCATATATGCTTGCACTACAGTGCAAAGGTGTGTTCATAAGTGCATGATGCTTAGCGCAGATTTTGTAATGGAATGGTAGCTTATACTTAGTTTCACATTTTTCCCACTTTGGATGAGTGCTGTGCAGTAGAGCACACATGCAATGTTGGAAAGGTTATGAGAAATGAAAAGATTCCTCCATTTAATGCCTGCCTTGAAGAGGCATTGTTTTTTTGTGCACAGCCCTGTCCACCATTTTTAGAAGATATGGCTTTATATCAAAACCTATCGGTGGTCATATGCAAATGCTCATGTACCACCCATGGGGTGTCCCATTGATGGAAAGCAATGCACAGAAGCACCAGTACCTGTTTGCCTCACTTCGGAGCTAGAATATCTCAAATCAACAGTTTGTCCCAGTTTACTTCACTTTGGTGACACAAACCTGTGCAAATTGCTAGTACAGATGCTCCCCACACTACGGGCCAGATTTATATATGGCTTGACAGACCACTGTTCCGCCATGGGGACAGAGAGAGTTACTACGTCTGCATAATTGAGATACCACCCACCAAATTTTCAATGACTGCCAAGCAGGCGGTCATTTATAACCATTAGTAGGTCACGCCATCACACCTGCTCCTGTCAATGCATCTCGCTGTTTAGTGCAGGGCTGCATCAGCAAGAAGTAACTCTGCACCAAACAGTTTTCTTTTTTATTTTTCAAAAATAAAATCCTGAAACTGGCTTTTTTTATTTTTTTTATAAAAAAGTAATGCTCCCATCGCCATGGGAATCCTCTCCCATGGTGCGGGAGCATTATTTGTTTTTTACTGTCCCTCACCGCCAAGGTTTGTCTGGCAGTGACTGAAAGTAAAAATAAAGGCTACATGTCTGCCCATCTGATTAGGTGGGTGGACATGTAGCCCTTTTTACTGTTGGCCCGTAATCTGTCAGGCTGTCAGAGGTTTGGCTATGGCGGTGATGGAGTAGTCATAGCAAAACCTATGGTCAGCCTGCAATTAAATCGGGCAGGCAAACCATTATGTTGGTGGTGTGTATACTCTGTTGCTATTGCAACAGAGTATACCCATCGCCAACATATAAATCGGACCATAAGAGATATGGTGTTGCACCTGCCATGTTAAAGGAGACATACATTTCCACCTAAACAAGCATTGCCTTTGCCAGACCACAAATGCCTACTCACAGACTTGAAGCTGTGTTAGACGACAGGGGTTATATCAAGACTGGCAGAGGCAATATGAAAAGATGGGACTTTAAAGCGTGGATGGCAGTGGCCTTGTGAAGGGTCAGAACTTGAAGCACACACTTGCCAAGAAAACAGTTGGCATGTCTCAAAACAATAGTTTACACATTGGCTGATAGTGTCCACATGTTTGATGACAGTTGTTTACACCTAGACTTTCAAAGATCATGCTTTGGAAACAGAACATCAAAGCTGACAATGGATACATTAAAGGACAGAGTCATTGTTAGAATACATGATGTACATTTAGACTAAAGAGTACATTTTAGATATATACACAAATCTGTTAATATAGGTGTTTGATCTGATTGTTTGATGCTGTTTAATTGTAGCTCCCAGACCATTTCACCCTATTTATCAGCAGAGTGCAGTAACTATTTACAGGCATGCACTGACATCATTTACAGATGGTTGTCCCATGTATTGCAAAGCTAGAGGCCTGTTCATGGAAATCCTGACCACTGATGCTTTGTTTCGCTGCTGAGAGGATAGATGTAAAAGATTACATCCTTGTCAAACAGTTGAGGGTGCAAATCACTGCTTATAGAAGGTAATATGGATATGTTTTCTTACCTGCAAGGATGGTTCCAATGTCAAAGAGCCACCACTCAAAAGATACCGATAAAATGCTAGGAACAGCCAGCTTTGTGACCTGTTGCCATTTCTGAAGGCACTCCCAGGACCAACCTGGGAAAGGAAACAAAGAGATAAAATCATTAATTTCCTTGAAATAGGCAGTTTAAGATGCTAGTGTAAAGTGGTTGGTCGAGTCTACAATGTAGACATTGTCCTAGAGCTCCTTCTCAATATGTACTGATGTCTTATAATGGAGTATGTTTCCGATGACACATATCCAACATATTTATCAACAAGAAAGGTATGCTGTTCCCCAAAGGGCAGACAACGAGGGAAGTCCTCCTTGTTGGAACTAGAGTCCTCACACACCCAGCAAGCTAGGTGTCATGCTTCATCATATGCACCCTTAAAGGGCTCTTTAGTGGAGATCTTTTGTTCCTGCCGTATGATGCGTGGGTGTGAGGCCCTAAAGAACAGTGTAGATGTGGTGCAAGTGGGTGATGTTAAAAAATGTTGGATAGTCCACATAAACTCTTTATTAGGCTGGTAATCCACCTTCTTAAAAACAAACTGAGTGGCTGCTCTCTGGCTCTATGGTCCAGTGGAGCTCAGCTCATCTCATGCAGTGTGGCCGACATGTTTCATGCGTAGTGGTCAATACTGATCCATTGCATTTCATCAGGACCTTGTTTTATAATACTAGCTACACGTGGTGGTGGTGGGCATTGTGGCTCCTACCTACCTCACTTCTTATCAATTTTGCTGTCTTGCAAAATGGCTTGAGAGACCACTATCCCTTAAGTCATCTCTTCGATACAGGCAAGGTTAATCATCACCTGATAGTTGCCCCTAGTGTTCCACTAACTTATAACGCAAACAAGCGGATCTTATGCAGATGGGCCACGTTACAGTCTCACCATATTTTAAAAACAAATGAGAGTCAGGTTCTAACCTATTTAGAGGATGAACTCAACCCGAGATTATGCCTAATGTTTTTGAGGAAATTTGCCAGACAACTGCTCACCTACTCACCATTTAAAGCAGGAAGAGAGATGCTAAGCCACACAGGTGGTTTGAAAGAAATTTCTCTAAGGCACATAAAAAACCTTATGCTTGCATTAAAACATGCTCCTTGTGATCAGCGGTTGGTGAGACTGTCTAGATTGAACCATAAGCAGGCTACTACATAGAGCAGAAAAGAGCTATTTAGCCAGTTTAAACAAGGGTTTCAATTTGTTTTGGAAGTCTGTAAATGACCCCTTTCTTAAAGATGATCATAATACACACATGAATGTCGTCATCCCTCCAAAGGAGAGAGTTGAGCATTTCACAAAGGTTTATAGCTGCAACGATGTAATTGATAGTCAATTTAAATGTGGTCTTTTCATAATGACAGGTGCGTGCATGAGGATAGATCACTCAAGGTTCGGGGAGGTGGTCCATTCTCTGAGCTACACACCAAGAAATGAAGCTGCTGGCCCTGAATGTGTTCCAGCTGACCTATTCTGTGATAATACTGACCTGTGGGCTTCGCTACTGACAAATATTTTGAGGTGCGTAGTTATACAGGATCCTTTGAAATCATGGCTGGAGTCAAGCATAATTTCCATCTTTAAAAAAAGTAATATATCTGCCCCCAATGCTATCGCCCAATTTCCTTAATTGACATTACTTTTAAACTCAGGGTCAGAATTCTACTTGGAAGCGTGGGTAAACAAAAAGAGGTGATTTTCTGTTAATCAATATGTGTTTAGACAGGGACTAGGGACCTCGTAGCAGTGTCTCACTCTCCTCTTGGTCATCACCAAGTATTCCAATGCTAAGAGTGGATCTATCCACCTTGGCTTTATGGATTTAACATCAGCATTTGAGTGGGTGGACACAGGAAAGTTGTGGGCTAAGCTTTCGATTCCGCTTTGGTACACTTCTTGGAGCACATGCATAATGGAGTGACAGGCCACATGTGGAATGGGGAACTATGTGACTCAATCAATATGAAACTGGGTGTAAGGCAAGGGTGTGTTTTGGCCGCATATTCATTCTGCCTTTACATCAATGGTCTAGAGGAGTTGCTGAATGTAGATCAGGTTGATGTACCAAAGGTTGGTGCTAGGAAAGTACCCGTCCTTTTGTATGGGGATGATTGTGTATTAATAGCAAGAACAGGAACTAGTCTGCAAAGGATTAATACTACTAAATCCCATGTTATGGTAATTGGGAAGACATGTACTGCTTTAAAGACACAGCTCATCAGCGGCCATTATCTCTAGTACATCCCCACCATCTCTCATTTTAGGTGTTCCTTTCGATCATAAATGTTTATAGTCCCATCTAACCAAATCAGGAAGCTAATGCTTGAACAATCCACTGAGGTCATTTTTAGATTTGCGGGGAAACTAAGCAACAAACTCCTAGATGCCATGATTAATATCTGCTGCTCGTAGTGTCTTTCCATGGCAACACATGGAGCAGCGGTCTACGGTTATTGTGATTTTGGCCTCTGGCAGGTTGCAAAAACAACTTTTTCAGAAGGCTTTTGGCAGTCCGAAGCAGTATTGCTAAACTATATCTCGCTGTCATGTTGATTTGGGACTTGTTATGTTAGCGGGCCATATTAAATTAGCACCATTGATGCTTTGAAGAGCAATATGGGCCAAATAAGAAACCTCGATTAATCGGGCTCTAATTGACAACTGTAAGTCTTTAGATAAAGTGTTAAATCTCACATGGTAATGTTTTGTAAAGGAGCATCTTTCCTTGACAATCTTTTTTTAATGGCTATCATTTATAAAAAACAACTAAAACATGGATTTGTTTCCCTATCTGCCTGGCAGCGGCATGAGAAAGAAGCGGGTACCTGAATTTCTACCTCTTGTTACAACCATAAATTTGGAGCCATATTTGCTGTTTTCCCTTTTACGCTCACAAAAATGTATTTTAATTAGATTTGAGTTTGGTATTGCCATTTATCTGGTATCATACCCCAGCACTGCATTATCATGACTCATCTTTGACACCCTGCCCGTGAGATTCTTCAACAGCTCAGTCTCTTTTGCAATTTAATAACATTTTTCAGTAAATTACATTCTGCTCTTCTGAAGTAACCCTGGGCGTAGTTCACGAAGTAGCGCTACGTGTAGCTACGCAAAGTGCACTTCGCACTACGCGAGCTGCGTAGTACCCTGTTCGCACTGTGCAAGATGCCGTTTTCAATAATTGCACAGTGCGGACAAGCATCCGGCACTGTGCAATCATTGAAAACGGCATCTTGCACCGTGTGAGCTGTAGTTTTCTGCCGCTCTAGTAGATTTTTACTCGAGCAGCAGCTTTCTCAACGCGGACTGGTAGTTTCTCATTGCGAGCGGTCGCGAGCATACGCGACCACTCGCAATGAGAAACCTGACCTCCCCGCGTTGAGAATCTCGCTGGGAGATTTATTTTCCACGCTCGCGATTGCCAACTTGATGTTGCTGATCGCGGGAAAGCAAAAAATGACCGCTTCACTATGCAACGCTACGCTACGCGTGTTTGCACTGTGCTACGTGCAATTCGCGTAGTGCGAAGTAGCGCAAACTTCGCAAACTACGCGAGCGTAGCGTAGTGCTTTGCCCAGGCTTATTCTGAAGCTGATTGTAATTCCCTTAGTGAAGCACTCGAACATCAGAAGTTGTAGACCTGATTTGTGTTACTTACAGCTATTGCAAACTTAGCATATATGTTTGCTGGTATATACATTTATATATAAACTTCTGCCCCCCCCCCCCCGCATCCCTCGTGGCAAGGGCTGTTTAAGTCGGACACCAGTTACCTGCTGTGTTGGGATCTGTTGCTGGGGACCTGCACCGGGGACAAGGACTCTAAGTCCCAGCAGCTCTTACAGTACCTGACCGCCGACGCCGCTACACTGTGCCAGGAGGTGCTTTAAAACATCAAAGGGCTCCTGCAGCGTGGGACACCCGTTACCTGCTGTGTTGGGCTTTGTTGCTGGGGTCCTGCACCGGGGACAAGGACTCCAAGACAAAGCAGCTCATGCCGCACCTGACCGCCGACGCCACTAGACCGCGCCAGGAGGTGCTTTAAAAACATCGAAGGGCTCCCACAGGGCTCCGAAGGGCAGCCCGGGCCCGTCCTTGCCTGTCATTGCCAGGAAGCAGGTGGAAGATCCTTCTCTCACATTGCAGCCAAGACCTGGAACGAGCTACCGGCAGACATCAGACACGCCCCCTCCCTGAACACCTTCAAGAAGACCCTCAAGACCTGGCTCTGCGGCTAAACAGATCTGCCGACCCCCCCTCCCCAGCGCATTGAGACCCTCACGGATGAGTAGCGCGCTTACAATTCTCTGATTGATTGATTGATTGAAGAGGCAGGGCTGGGCCACCCCTTTTTCTTCTGGTCCTTGAACTGTCATTTCTGGACACCACCTGCGGTAAAGAACCAGAGACTTAAGCAAGTAAGATATTTACTCACCTATTGGCAGCCTCCATTTATATGATCAAAGTTTTCTCCAAACACAGTATTTAGTATTTTGGGATTTATCACCTGTCATTTGAAGCATCATTTTCCTGAACAACTGGTTTGCAGGTTCGTTGGAAAACCATGGGCAAGAGGAACCAGCCTACACGAGGGCCCAGTGAGGGGGGAGGCGGTGACTATCCTTGACTCATTTTTGCCCGAGGCAGCAAAAGTTTTGTCAAATGAAATCGCCCTGACTGAACGAAGACTCTCTATGGAACTGAATATTTGCCCCTGAGGCCGGTACCATCGAATACCCCAGCCCAAATAGTGCAAAGCGAGTCTGTGCCCTCTCCAGTGGTTGTCACCGATTTAGTGGATGAGGTTGAGGGCAACCAAGGAGAGGGTGCTTCCTTGCTGGAACCACCAGTGGAGAAGTGTGGCTCAATGATTAGAGCGGCAGACCCTGATGCAGAGGTCTAGCCCGGGACCAGGGTTCAATTCCCCGCCTCGGCGGGTCTTGGGCTAAAAAATTCCACGGACCTGATAATTCTCGCCTCAGTGCCATTCCAATCATGGAGTCCCACTCTGCAACTCTGGGCAATAGCTTGCTTAATCTCCACAACGGCCCCCACAACGCTAAGGATGCCTGGCCTCCACCTTGGGGGTGCCCAGGAGTGGACGCCTCACAGGGAAAGCCAGGATGGGTTCCACAGTGGTATTCGTACAAGCGCCTTGAGACCCTTGCGGGTGAGTAGTGCGCTATACAAGTATCAATTTACATTTACATTTAATAAAGAAGAAAAGAGGCGGAGGTGGTGGCAAGAGATGGCACAGCAGCCAATAAAACAAGCAGAACCAGCCATCGCTGATCAAGCTAACGGGGATGTGAGACAAATTTTAAATAGCCTCTCATTAAAAATAGAAGAAATTATAAAGACGTATTTAACTCCTATTAACCCCTTCCATGCGCGGCAAATTCTGCCACGGTGCGAGTGTTGAACAGTGTCGGGCTGAGGGGAGAGTTGATAAAACTCCTTGAACAAAAGCGACAGCTATCAAGCAGTTCGCGTATGTGGTTCCCGTTCGTTATTCTCTGAAAACAGATTCTCACGCTAAGTACAATCAAAACTAGATCTCCAACTATTAGGCTACTGCCTCTTCGTGAGTCTCCTCTCACAGGGCACCCGGCTGGGCCCTTGTGAGTATTTTATTTCACATTGAGCACGGTGACACTGCATATAAACACGTTACATATCATCTATGACGACCAGGTGTCCCTATAGTAGACTGTCCTGACGAGACCCTCTATATGTCATAGGGTCGAAACGCCGTTGACGTGAAAGGCGAATCATTCTTTCGACACTTAGAATGACTGAGTGTTGATAATTGGATTTATCAATTTTTTATGATTGCCTTTGTAATGAAAAATTTAAACCTTTCTGTATGTTGCACTTTATGTCACTTTCTTTTGCTTAGGTTAATTTTTCACTGGGACACTCTTTGAAATTTGTATAAATATTGTTAATTTGCATTGTGAATTTGTGTCTACTTCTCCTAAACCTTTTTATTGCAAATATAAAAAGAGAAAAAAATTTCTACAAAAGATCTAATGTGTATGGCTGTGCTTTTCTTTCTGACACCATATCTAACCCTTTTTCTTTTTTGGATTATTATCATGTATTATATATTATATTAGCAAGTATTAATCCACACGAGCCATTGTTTCCTTACAACAAATAATACCCAGGCTCCTTGTGGGTAGGGTTTCCTTGTTTCCTAATTAATTAAAACGGTGCGAGGGGGGGCAAGGCTGGGTGTGGCGCTCAGGTACTCAGGACGGCTCCCGGCCATCATAAATCACGGTGGGCGTGTGCTCATGACGGCCGGGAGCCGTCCGAACTCCGCCCACTCATTTTTCCGCCCACACAGGCGGTGAATTTGCCGCACATGCGCGGAGCGGCAACGGTCGGACGGCTCCCGGCCGTCATGTGCACACGACTACCGTGACTCATGACGGCCGGGAGCCGTCCTGAGCATGGATGTGGTTAACGCATGGTTGGTCAAGTTAGAATTATTATTGTGTCAATCAAATGCAATGAACTGGTGGGGCAGAAGCATCCTTTAGTGCCAGAGGGCCATGAAATTATAGGACACTCACAGAATAAGGGGGCGCTAACTAGCAAAAGTGCGTATATGACACACAGGATGAACCAGCAGTCAACCAGACTTAGTACACAAACTCCAGATGGGACAGGTGCACAGGAAAGGATGGGCAACCCATAAAATGGCAGGGCTGATGGATCTGCTCGAGATGCAGCCCTTAGTGAATCACTAGGGGTGGTGCCAACAGAAACCCAAGTGACCCACAGGATGGAGAACATTGGCCTGAAACCACTTAATGCAAATAGCCTGTTGAGACAGAGAACCAACGTCTTACACTTGCCCCCCGAATCAGCCCTGTTAGTGACTGTCCTAGTAGGAGTTCCTCTCTTACAGGAGAATTCCAAAGAGACAACAATGGATTTAATACATAAGGTAACTCACTAGCTGGACAAATCACTAATAGATGGCCGATTTTTTGCTCCCCATGTTATCATGGCCAGAAGAGTGGGCTGGGTGGGGAAAGCACAAGTAAAGATAGGAGTGAGGATTGTATTGTGGTTTATGTAACCCACCCTTTACACGCAAGAACCATAACACAAGGCCAGTTGAGAGCAGATTTGTATACAGGAACTCAGGCTCTTCCACTTTCCTTCTTTTACCCAGAAGGGCCATTACCTGCTAGTAGTGAGAGCACTCATTTCAGTCGGCCTCAAGGGATGTTGTTGCAAACACAACAAGTGGGTACTATTAGGAATACAACAATCCCTCTCACAAATAGATTTGCTCCATTAAGGGATCTCGATAGTATCGATTGACAGCAAACCCCTGTAGATATTACAGTTAGCACCAACCCACCTTTAACACTGCAACCAACCACTTTGCTTCCACTATTTTGTGACCATAAAGTGACAGATCACTCTGTGTGTACTTTTATGTCATGGAATATTGCAGGGTTGAAGGTGAAAAAAGATGTTGAGCAGTGGGCAGCGATAATAAAAGCAGGTGACATCATCGCAGTGCAAGAAATGTGGGACACGTCTGACTTTGTAATGGATGGTTTCACCTCATTCTTTAAATCTGCATCCCATCAGTAATGGGGCAATCAAAGGGCGGTTTGCTCACTTTAATATTGCTCAAACTGTCATGTACTATTAAGGGTTTGCCCAAATCCTAGCCACACCTGTTAGCACTAGAATTATTTTTTTCGAGTAGCATAACCCTGGTGATTGTAATTTTCTATAATTCATTTTGCAGGGATATTGACAGCGAGCATTTAATTGCTCTTGAAAGCTTTATAGAGAACTTTGCACAGGATAGACACACCCCGACGAAATAATTAAAATGGGAGAATTTAACGTACACCGTTGCCCTTTAAAATGTTTATTAGAGAGGGAGATTTTTGACAATTTGCCACCTGCGACCCATTTTGAACATTCACCTCAAGGTGCCCGGTTAGAAAGTAATTTAGCTAGTAACAACTTATATTACCTAGAGTCTAGGGATGAAACAGATATGATACCTTCCTTATTTGGGAGAGGGAACTGTTTCACTATAGATCATATTGTAATATCAGCCCCTCTATACCAAAATATGTGGGAAGTGAAATCGGCCTGGACTGGCTTCAGTGATCACAACCTGATTACTACAGAATCTTAGGGCCTAATGGTCTTTCAGGGTGTCGAGCCAAGGACCTTTGTAAATCGGGATTTTGAGCCTACGGATCAGGATCGGAAAATAAGATGGGGGAAAATTGTAACTGAGCTGTTCTTAGCAGAGCTATATACTGAGGGCAAAGAAGATATTGAGCAGTGCCTCAATGTACATAATGAGCCCACGAAAGTCCTAGAGGCTTTTGACAAATTGGCGAAGCGAATTGCTAAAAAGCTAACAGGCAAAAAGAGCCCAGCAGGTATTAACAAGGCTAAATGATTCAATGCTGATTGCTCTAAAACTCACAAAGTCCTTATGGCTGCATTAAAAAGTACATCCAGGGATTCTGAATTGATTAAAACCCAATGTAGAGCATATGACTTGGCTCTAAGATTAAGGAAAGCTGCTTTAAGGGAACAGGCATGGGAGGATCTAACTCAAGCTAGTGCCCAAGCCTATAGCGCAAAATTCTGGAAAGTAGTAAAGAGCCCCTTTTTTAAGAACAATAACACGACAAGAACTGAGTACGTTATTCCTGCTGATCGGTGGAATGGTCACTTTGAGAAGATTTATGCAGAGGTGGCTACAAAACAAACCGACTCCTCCTGGGTACCCAGTACTGCAGCAGGTAGTTTGAGGTAAAGGAGGTAAAGAAGGTACAGAAATTGATTTAGGATATGTCCGCACAGAAAGCGCCTGGTCCCGATTGGCTACCTGTGGACCTTTACAAATCGGACTCGGGTACATGAGTGAAAATTTTAACAACGTGTTTAACGTTGCTACTAGGGTAGGCCTACCTCACTCATGGCCAACGGCAGTGATTTGCCAATTTATAAAAAAGGTGCCTGGGATGATCCTGCCTGTTATCGCCCGATTTCTTTATTGGATTCCGCAGCAAAAATAATGGGCTAGGTAATTTTAGATCGCTTAAGTGTTTGGCTGGAAGAAAAAAACGTGCTATCTGAACTGCAGTTTGGCTTTTGTAAGTGTAGGGGCACAGTGGAGCAATATATGAACCTACTCATGATAACCAACAAATATACCCTAGCCAAAAAAGGGCATATGTTTTTGAGTTACATGGACTTAACATCCGCTTTCGATAGGGTAAACAGGTCACAATCATGGCAATTGTTGCTTGAAATAGGGATGGACAAGAACTTAGTATGTTTTGTGCATTGGTCCCATCTTAATCTAAGTGCCTCGACAAGATATAATGAGAATGGCTCCCTAACTAAATCCTGGAAAGTAAATAGAGGAGTGAGGCAGGGGTGCATTCTTGCACCTGTTTTATTTACTCTTTATATAAACAAGTTAGGGGCAGTGCTATCAGATTCAAGTTTAGACATCCCGGGAGTAGGTTTTAAATCAATTCCAGCCCTTTTATATGCAGAAGATGCAGTTTTACTTGCCAGGACCTGATTGCTTTGAAATGCTTAGTTAATACTTTTATTGATTTTATGGTAGCTCTTGACCTTGCGGTTAATTTGACTAAATCCCATGTAATGTCAATCGGTAATCGAAAGCGGGAGAAGAAATCCCTCATATGTAAAGGTGGGGTATTGTCTAATGTACCAACCTACCCATATCTGGGTGTGTTATTCAACAAAAATGGTACATGGGTGGCACAGCGTGCACTTAAGAAAAATATTTTAGAAAGAGTCGCAGAGCCAAACTGGATTTCGCTAGAAGATTAGTGAGTAAACCCATACAACCACTGCTGAAGATCTATAATGAGAAATGTGTCTCCATGACAGCGTATGGAAGCGTGGTATGGGGCTACAAGGAATGTAATTAACTACAAGGAGTTGAAAATAAACATCTACGAATACTCCTAGCTGCTCCCTCAAGCATCCCGGCCTTTATGGTGCATGAGGAATTAAGGCAGGGCTACATTATAGATAATATTGCTGCAGCCCCCCTAATATGGTGGTTAAAACTGTGGTCTAGATCTGAGCTAAATCTAAATCAAATAATTCTAGATGACTGCATGAAGCTAGACAGAGCCTCTGATATTCCCTTGTTAAGCTTGTTTCTCGGAAGCTTTCAGCACTAGGGCAACCAGAGCTATTTAATTAACCAAGAAAGCTGCACCCCATGGAGGTGAAAGCTATAAAAACTCAATTCTTAACTAGGAGAAATCTGGATAGGGAAGCAAATGAACTTAAGAAACCTACATGCAGGCAATTTATAATTATACGTCCTGGGATTTTAGATGAACCTTTTTGGTCTTTTGTTAAGAATTTGCATCATCGTTTTCTTTTATCTAGGTTTAGATTTAATTGTATCCATTGGTTCCTTGCTGTACCTAAAGGTTTCTCAAAGCCAGGAACCTTACAGCCATGTGCATGTGACTATTTTTCTGACCAAGATATGTTGCACTTTATGTTCTTCTGTGGTTTTTATACTGAGCTACGAGCAAAATATAACCTACCACTTTTAAGAAATTGCTATTTTGCACAAGTAAGACTAGCACTGATTTACCTGCAAATGCTCTCTTCCCCATTTTTTTGTTATGGGGTTGCAAGTTTTTTTATCACGGGTTATACGCAAAAGAAAAAACATGGGTTGACAATAGCAATGACTTGGCCCTATTCGGAAACATTTTTATTATATGGATGAATTTTGTTTGTGTTCTTAACCATATTTGTACTGTAGTTTTAAACTGTATCTGTTTGTGTCCTTTCCTGTGAAATGTACTTTTATGGCCAGAACGTGACTGAATAAAGCTTTATTGACTGACTGACTGACTGTTTAAGTCGGGAAGGGCATTTATTTCTCTATCTTTAGCACACAATGCTTTTTTGCTTATTTTATTTTTATACTCATATTGTATTTTTAGGTCTCGCTGAGTCAGCGTACATGCGCTGCTCGGAGAGACATTTTGTATGTGAGTTTTCAAAGTGCTCCTGGCAGGCCTAGCGCTTGGGTGCATGTGAGCGTGCACGCGCACAGCCGCCATGCGCTAGGCCAGCCAGCAGCACTCAGGAACGCATTTAGCGCGTCATCACGATCACTTTCACTTTCACAGCGATCGTGATCGCGATGACTTTCGTGGCAAATGCTTGTTTCAAGCTCGCATCCTTGTTTTTTGGAAAGCATTGGCCGCGCGCGCACACAACTCCCGCTTCTCCCCTTCCCCACCACATATCGCGTCTTGCGGCCGCGAGCTTGTTTAGATCAGCTGCTTTGCGCCTGCCCCAGTGAGGCACCTTCATTGTCCCTCAGCGATCACAGGATCACCCACTATACCCCCTCCCCCAACACTGCCCTTTGCTTTCCTTCATAATCTGTCAGTCTACCATCAAGTCCCCAGCCTCCTGTAATACTAACTGTGCAGCCAGGTAGTTTATTGTGCATATCTCTACTCCAAACCTGCACTGCTAGCCACTTGCATTTCTGAGAGGATGTGAGTCTGGTGCAGAAAAACGGACACAAAAGCACCCCCTGTGATTGAAACTCTCCCATTTGACACGCAGCGCATGACTGCTCACCCACCACCATGTCAAGTAAAGTTAGTTCAGATACAATACTATAAAAGCTAAGGATCGTGTTGATTAAACTGTCCCGGCACAGTTTAATCAACACCATCCTTAGTTTTCATAGTATTGTTTCTAAATTAACTTTACATTGCATTCACTACCAGCTTCCGCATTACGCAGCTGAACGGAGGACTGAAGCAATAATAGTGCCACTTGCTGTAAGAGTAGTGCTGGCTATGGTCCTCCGCCGCGATGACTCCATCCTGCACGAAAGGCTCGGTTGCGGCCGTAGTCGAAGGAGCCCACCACAGCATTCTTAGTTTATGGTTGCTTCACAGCCTCACAGTGCTGCCAGACTGCACTGTGAGGCACCACCACTGCGGCAGTCTGTGTTGGGCTTCCACTGCGGGCTGATACTGTCACAAATACTGATCGCACAAACAGAGAAAATCGCCCGGACTGCGGTGTTAGCAGCGACGGGCACACGGACTAATTTAAACTAGTGTCTGCGCGGACCCGCCAATTTTTCAATCCCACATGAGTGTCTACGGGCTCTGACCTGGCTGTCTCAGAAGTAACAATTGGCCATTTTGCATATGGCCCACTCGTCATGTGACATGAACAGTCACAGAGAATCGGAATGCCCCGGCAAGGCGCTGGTGGATCAACTGAGGGCAGGCCCTGCCCCGGGTCTTGATATAATTGACAGCCGTGCACTTGTCTCCGCCCTATTTCTGTCTCTCTACTGCCACTCTGATCTTATAACGTTGTCTCGCCAGTGACAATCACCACAATCTGCTGTATCGGCCACCATCACTGTATCCACAATCTGGCTGTCTACACAACCTCTCTGTAAGTGCCATTCCCACATATACCTACCACAGCATCTGCCTTCCACCATTGTTTGCCTCCGCTTTATCTGTCGCCAAATGCCACTTTTCATACCCTCCCTCTGTGCCTGGCACCTCCTGTATATTTCAAGTTATTTTATCTGCAACTGTACCTGTCAACCCTCCATTGTATATATCATGCACCATAGTTCACAATCGCCTTTACGTCTTCCACAGTATTTACTGTACCTAATACCACTTTATCTTCCACATGTTTGTCAGAACCACTGTACTGTAAGCAGCCGCTCTGCCACTTTCTCACTTCATCTGTCCTCCCTATATATCTGCTACCCCGATGCACTTCCTTTGTCACCACTCCGTTCCTGTCACTGACACTGTCGGTCACTTATGTCTGTCAGGCTTCGCTGCATCTATCCGTTGTTTACTTCGTCAGCTCGCTTGGGGGAAGCACACAACAGTCCAGGGGAGCGCTGCATGCTCCCTCAGGTGTTATTTTCGTAGTACTAATATGTTTGTCTACCGTGCAGCCCCTGTTCTTTTAGGGAAACAAAATTGTATTGTCAGCTTCTTACAACAAGCATTGGCATAGCCAATAGGTCTCGCCTTTGGGACCTTATAAGTATTTAGTTATGCAGCACAATATCCTACTGCAACAACATTAACTGTTACATGGCTAAACATTTAGGGGCTCATTTATGAGCCCCTGCCTCACTTTTGCGCCGCCGGTGCGTCACTTTTTGTGACGCACCAGTGGCGTAAAACATGCGCCATGTTGCGCCATATTTACGAAGTGACGCATCTAGGTAGATGCGTCACTTCGTAAACCCCTGCGCTACATTATACCTGAGCCAGGTATAATGTATGCAGGGTGGGTGTACCCCCGCAAGAAAGGGTCGTAGGAGTGGCGCAGTGAAATCTGTGAGATTTCGCTGCGCCACTTCTAGGACGCCAATGCGTCAAAACCCTTACGCCTGCCTCATGGCAGGCGTAAGGGTGACGCAGGCCCTTTCACATGGGGCTTGCCCCATGTGAAAGGAATATTGCTGGAGTTGCATCAGGCTTCCGACACAACTCCAGCAATGCGTCACTTTTTGCGCTGACAGATACGTCAGTTATACTGACGTATCTGTCCTTCCTTGCGACATGATGCGTCATATTATAAATATGATGCATCATTGGCGTCGCATGGAGGGCGCACTGAGAAGTGACGCATCGCTGCTTTCACGAAGCGATGCGTCACTTCTCATAAATGAGGCCCTTTTAAGGTCCCAAAGGCGAGACCTATTGGCTGTGCCAATGCTTGTTTGGTATATGCCTCCTTGTATCGCTGTCAATTCTGGAGAATGATCTGGAGAGCACCATTTTAAACGTCTGTGTTTTTATCTGCACCAAACACTTTCTTGATATATGCTCACTTTTATTGTTGTTATTCTTGGTATATGCCTTTGCCTGCTGTGAGGACTGGGTATTGTCACATCCCTTTTTGCAGCATTTTTGTGTGTTTATATATGCAGTAATAATTTGTGCCATTAGAATTATCGCCTTGTTGTCTTTAATGTTTTTATGGATTTTACTTGCTTTTAAATCATGTTGTCTTTTATGGTGTATCTTTGGTATACTGAACAAAGATTATTTGACTTGACTTCCATTTCATAAACGAATAAAATTGCTGTAACGCAAGTAAAGCCTAACTCTGAAAGTTTTAAAACATACAGGGGCATATTCACAAGGACCGGCGATACCTATCGCAAACAGCAGTTAGCGGCAGTTTTTTATCGCCGCCTAACCCTAAAAACTATCGCCATGTTAGCAGCCTATTAACAAGCCGTCGCTACATGCAATAGTTTCAGGGAATGGCGATGAAAACTGCAGCTAACATCAGCGCAAAGGCGATAGGAAATCAGCCCAACGTGAGTTTTTTTGCATCTAATGCAAAAAATAGCCAATTGGTCAACATCCAATAGAAAAAAGGCATAAAAAACAAAAAACTGCTGAATGGAGCAGCCTGGGCCAAGAGCAGCACACATCAACCACCCCTGCAAGCCAGGATGCCTCACTGGACCTGCGTCTGGAACCTGGATGCCTCGCTGGACCTGCGTCTGGAGCCTGGATGCCTCACTGGACCTATATCTGGAGCCTGGAGTGGGATGCGTAGGAGCTGTGGAGTCGATGAGCCGTGGCAGTAGACATTGAGGTGTAATGATCACCGATACCTGGTACTGAAGTCTGGTGAACACCCTAAATATCGAATCAGAAATATCGACTGCCCAGAATATCGAATTTAAAATATAGAGTGGACAAAATATCGAATTATCAAAATATAGATAGGTCAGAATATCGAAATTGGGGTTTGAAATATCGATTTCCATAATATCAAATTTTAAAATATAGATTACCATAATATCGATTTTTTTTTAGTGTTATGTATTGTAATATATGTGTTAAAATTATGTATTATTTTTGTAATGTATGTTTAAATATTTTAAACTAATGAATGTTATGTCATTTAATTTTTGCGTAATTTAATTCTGCAGCGGGTTGTGGGTTTATAGGGGAATAGGGTGGGAAGAAATTTAATTATGGTTAATTAAATATTAATTATATTTATATGTTTTGATAATTAATTGGTTGATAATTAATTATTAATTGGTAATTATTTTTTATTAATTGGTACTTAATTTATATTAATAGATTAATTGATAATTATGTTAATTGTATTTTTTATTATTAGGAGCGGGTTGTGGGTTTATAGGGGAATTGGGTGGGAAGTAATTTAATTGTAATAAAGTAAATATTTTTTATTTTATTTATGTGTATTGATAATTAATTGATAATTAATTAATAATTGGTAATTAATTTGTATTAATGGGTAATTAATTTGTATGAATTGCTAATTAATTTTAATTAATTGCTAAATAATTTTTATTAATTTATTAATTGATAATGTTAATTGTATTTGGTATTATTGGGAGTGGGTTGTGGGTTTATAGGGGAATTGGGTGAGAATTGAATTAACCCCTTGTATGCCCATGACGAGCTGGACTCGTCATGGAGCACAGTCGGGCTGTGCCCATGACGAGTCCAGCTCGTCATGAGGCATACCCTAGGGAATCCCTCTGGTGCGGGCACCAGAGGGATTCCCTTTCTGCAAAAATAGCCTCGGGAGCTGGGGAAGAGCTTCCCCAGCACCCGAGCCCCCCCCCCCCCCACCCTCACTGTAATGACGATCATTACAGTGAAAGTGAAACTGAAATGAGCCAAGAGGCTCATTTCAGGTTTCACTTTGTACGTGCTCAGGGGGCTATCTCAGCCCCCTGAGCACGTAGAAAGACGGGAGAGGTATCGTTGGAAAGGGGAGAATCTCCCCTTTCCCCTGCTTGGGGATCGCCACAGGAGGGTGATCCCCAAGCAGGGAGCCACCCACTAGACACCAGGGAGGGGGGAGCGGCCCCTTGGGCAAGGGCCTTTGCTCCCCCCTGTTTATTTTTGGCAATTTTAGTCTTTTTGCCCCCCCTGGGGGGCGGATGGGGGCATTAGCCCCCAATCTGCCCCCCGGGGGGGTAAAAAGCCCACTAGACACCAGGGAAGTTTTGTAAAAAAAAAAATAGGGGTGGGGGCTGCCCAAAACGGGCAGGCACATGCCCCCACCCCCACCCCCAATTACTACAGTCTTTCTGC
Organism: Triturus cristatus; assembly: GCF_964204655.1. NCBI lineage: Eukaryota > Metazoa > Chordata > Amphibia > Caudata > Salamandridae > Triturus > Triturus cristatus. The sequence goes on from NC_140584.1 coordinate 902,650,199, forward strand.
CCCCCCCGGGGGGCAGATGGGGCATTGGCCCCTAATCTGCCCCTCCGGGGGGGGCAGAAAGCCCACTAAACACCAGGGATTAGTTTTTATTTTTATTTTTAGGGTGGGGGCTGCCCGCAACGGGCATGCCAATGCCCCCACCCACCCGCCACCATTACAGCCTTTCTGCCCCCCCCTGGGGGGCAGATGGGGCATCGGCCCCCAATCTGCCCCCCCGGGGGGGCAAAAAGGCCACTAGACACCAGGGAATTGTAAAAAAAAAAAAATAGGGGTGGGGGCTGCCCAAAACGGGCAGGCCCATGGCCCCCCTCCAATTACTACAGTCTTTCTTAGGCCTGGGCTAAAATTCCGTTCCGTTCGCGGAAATTGCGATATTTTGGCATTTTCGCGTTCCGCGGAAAGCGCGAAAATGTCAAAATTTCCGCATTCCGCAGCTTAGCGATAATTTTTTTCTTGCTCGCGCTGTAAAACAATACATTCTCGCGCGCGCGCGATCGCCTTACCTAAATCCCTGCGTTCTCCGACAAGTTTTCTTGACCCGGTCGCGTTCTCCACGAGATGTTGGATTTTGGTAGCCATTTTGCGCTGTCTCGCGAGAGTTCGCGGCCGCATTAAAGTCATTTTTCACGCGATCACGTCATTTGTCGCGCGATCACGTCTTTCTTCTCGCGATCATGCACCGCGCGAGTATGAGAAGATTGAGATCTCGAACATGTCATTCTACATCGCGAGCCAGAGGATGAGGACGCGGGCACGTGAAATCGAACGCGAACAGGAGAAAGAGACCGCGAACACGTCATATCCAACGCGACAGGGACAAAGAAGAGAACGCGATCATATCGTTTTCGACACGCCGGCGGAAGTAATGTGAAGCTCGAGAACTCAACAACGTAAAATTTACAATTTGGAGAGGAATATCGGCTCTAGCAGCATGAATCCATCTGCAAATACTGATTTTGGATGAAAAGAACTCCTTACATTCACATTTGGCTTTCCTTTTTTGTGCAAGGAGTCATTTTTTTACAAGGTGAAGAGAGGGAGGAAGTGACACAGAATCTCCAACTTCCTGTTCCTGTCCAGCAGGCTCCTCCCAGTGCTTTGTCCATCTCCTGCTCATTCTGCCTTTGGATTTGGAGCTGGAAAGATCACTCTTTTTGTCTGCTGCATCATTGCAATTGGATTTCAGGATTTTTGGAATAGGATATTTTACAAGTAAGTGGTTGTTGTGTTTGATTGTGGGCATTGCAGTTGTTGTGTAACTACAATTTATTTTTGATAATGAATTAATTATCATCATTCCTTTTTTTAATTTTTTTTTTTAATTTTGTGGGTTGTAGTAGTAGGCCCGAGCTAGCCATGGGCATGGCCTCATGGGTGTGTGTGTGCATGATGAAGCAACTGTTCCTTTTGTTTTTTGAATATATTTCATTTTCAAGCACATTTAGGGCATGGATGGCATTGGATTGAGTTGGGGAAGTGTGTTTTTTGGGGTGGCCTTGCTGATGTTGTTGGGCCTGGCCATGTGGCTGGTGGCCATTTTGAGGCCTAGGCCTGCAAGCTTCCCTGGCCTTGTCTGCCAACAGGCCTGCTTTCATCCACTGCTACCAGAGCCGGTAGCCACAGCTTTAGTAATCTACTGTTTTCTGTGTGCTCTGTTGAATTTAGACATCATTTAGGGCATGGATGGCATTGGATTGAGTTGGGGAAGTGTGTTTTTTGGGGTGGCCTTGCTGATGTTGTTGGGCCTGGCCATGTGGCTGGTGGCCATTTTGAGGCCTAGGCCTGCAAGCTTGCCTGGCCTTGTCTGCCAACAGGCCTGCTTTCATCCACTGCTACCAGAGCAGGTAGCCACAGCTTTAGTAATCTACTGTTTTCTGTTTGCTCTGTTGAATTTAGACATCATTTAGGGCATGGATGGCATTGGATTGAGTTGGGGAAGTGTGTTTTTTGGGGTGGCCTTGCTGATGTTGTTGGGCCTGGCCATGTGGCTGGTGGCCATTTTGAGGCCTAGGCCTACAAGCTTGCCTGGCCTTGTCTGCCAACAGGCCTGCTTTTTCATCCCCTAGGATCAGAGCAGGTAGCCACAGCTTTATTGATCAAGTGTTTTCTATGTGATCTGTTGAATTTTTAGACATCACCTTCCTGAGAGTGTAGTGTGTGGCTGTACACAGTACTAGTAGTATAACATAGCACTAGTTAAAAAAAAGTCATAAATGGCTAGACTATCTTTTGTTTGCACTAGTACAGTACTAAGTAACTGAACTACAAAAACAAATGCAACATTTCACTGATGTTCTTCTCCTGTCTTCTTTGCTTTTAGGTGCACAAAAGACAGAGTAGGAGGTGTCATCGGCATCACCTGGCTACCCGTTGTACTGCCAGCCAGACAGAAGTCCTGCTGCGCATCACGCCCACGTGTAACCAGAACTTGTTGTGCATCTGCCTCCTGCCTGACATCGGAAGAAGATGGCCCCAAAGAAAGGTACCAGGTCCAGTACCAAGAAAGTTGCTGGTGAGAAGAAGGAACAGAAAAAGGAAGTGCCATTAACCACGACTGGTGGTGTGCCGGCCAAGGTTTTTTTTGGCACCAAAGCGTTGTCCGGGAACCAAGCTGGGAGCAGCACAGCGGTCCAGCAACCCCACCAACCTAGGCCCAAGGGCTTTACTGTCGCAGAGGTAGCCAGTCTACTAACGGGCAGCGATGTTGAAGAAATGTCATTACCGCAAAGTAGTACACAATCAAGTTCAACGCAGGCGCAAACTCAGCAGATCAGTGTCAAGCCGCCGCAACCAGAACAGCAGCAGCCGCCGCAACCAGAACAGCAGCAGCCGCCGCAACCAGAACAGCAGCAGCCGCCGCAACCAGAACAGCAGCAGCCGCCGCAACCAGAACAGCAGCAGCCGCCGCAACCAGAACAGCAGCAGCCGCCGCAACAGCCCACCATAGTAGTTGTTGCTCCTGACGTAGGGGCATTTCAGGAAATCGAGCTTCCTGCAGACAAAGTGGAGCGAAGTCAAACCACTGTTTCAGAAGATCAATTGTCTTCCAGACCACCAGCAAGGAAAAGGAGGCTTAGTCCATCATCTTCTTCTTCAAGCCCCGCTTCTGATGATCGTGATGACACTTGGGTCCCACCAGCTCGGTCTGAGAGTGAAGTACGCCACAAGACATTGCTTCTGAAAAGGAAGGTCCCAGAAAAACTTAGAGTTATGGAGGTAGATGTAGAAGAGGGGGGTGATGATGTTGATGAAGACGAGCCAGTCATCACGCACATTACTCCCGCCCCAAAGGGATTGGAGACCGACATTCTCACCCTATCCAGAAAGGCTGCTACTGAGCGGGATGTAGCACGGATCTCACCAACACAGGTTACACCACCACTACCTCCAGCTGCCATATTTTGCAAGGCCCGGCAGGGACCTACATCCAGCTCAACCATCTCAGTAGGAAGTGGTAGTAAAAGTCACAGTGTAGGTGGACAGGGTCACATATTTTCAAGCACCCCCTCAAGTTCATCTGGTGTTGAAAGTGGCACATCCAGCAGTGCCAGAAAGTTCTCCTCCCCAGTTTGGGACTTCTTTTCTGTTAGCGCCAAGGAGGAGAACATTGCTATATGCGCAATTTGTCGGCAAGGTGTTCGGCGTGGTAAGCTTGGTACAAACTATGGTACCGGAGGACAAGCAAGTCATCTAAAAATACACCACAATATCGTGTGGGAGGATCACCTACGTAAGTTAAAAGAAAGTAGGAAAACTAAACCCTTTGAAGTTGGTCAGGAATCAGGGAGCGATATTATTGTGGTGGCAGGTGAAGAACAGGGAGGCATTTCTAGCCCTGTCTCCAGTAGTGCAGTCACTGCAGTGGTAACGCCCACATCCTCCTCAGTAACATCAGAGTGGCACTGCAGTAAGAGCCATACTCAGAGTGTGGGTGAGACACCAAGGCGACCGGCGAGTACCTCAATGAGACAATCTGTGTCGTTGAGCCTTAGTGGGTTAATGAAAACAGCACCACTAAGGAAAGTAAGCCAGCCTACCATTGACAGCATGTTTAGGTTGGAGGGGCAGTTCCAACGCAACCACCCAACGGCACGATTGTACAATGCGAAGCTGGCTAAAATGTTAGCGCTGGACCTTCTTCCTTTTTCATTTGTGGAAGGGGTGGGTTTCCTTGAATTTGTGTCTGCCATCTGCCCGAAATGGAAAGTTCCCAGCCGGTCCTATTTCGCAAGAATTGCTGTTCCGGCACTACATCATGATGTGCTGGAATTGGTTGGTCACGGTTTGCAGCAGAGTGCTGTGCACAATATCCACCTGACAACAGACATGTGGACCAGTTGCCAAGCCACAGATTACATGTGCATCACTGCACACTGGATCTCTTTTGTGGGGGTTAGAGATCAACTATCTGCACGAGGTGTTGTTGACACAGTTGCGATTTTTGAAGGTACTCGGAAACATGCAACTGTAGCCATGTTCGCCATGGAGAAATCTCATACGGCTGAAAACATTTTAGAAGAGTTTCGCACCAAGGTTTTGGAATGGCTGCGGCCCAGAGGGCTTGGTATTGGTTTTGTTGCCACAGACAATGGCAGTAATGTACTTAAGGCCATGGAACTTGGTTCCTATTTCAGGGTTCCGTGTTTGGCACACTGCATAAACATTATAGTGCAAGACTTTCTGAAAAAAGAACCCATAGTAAGCAATTTACTGGCCATCTGCCGAAGAATATGCACTCATTTCAGCCATTCTTTTAAAGCTCGGAAGCATCTGAGGATCATCCAACGTGACCATAGGATGCCAGTCAAGGCACTCATCCAGGAGGTGGCAACACGTTGGAACTCAACGTATTACATGCTTGATCGTCTGTACGAACAGCACAGGTCACTCAATGATTATGTCTGGTTCAGAAGCAGTGATGCTAGTGTTAAAGGCATGACCCTTCAGAGGGAGCAATGGACCCTAATTCAATGCCTGACTGAGATGCTGTCTCCTTTTGAGGTCTTCACACGTGAAGTCAGCAAGGAGGACTGTACAATGGGCCAAGCTATCCCATTGTTGCAAATGCTAGAGCATGAGCTGAATAATGTGTCTGAATCCTACAAAGGTGTAGAGGACAGAAGGCAAGCCCATGACTTGGTGGAGAGCTTATCCAGGCGCTTATCAGAAAATGTAAGGATACAAAATAAAATTTTGTCACAAGAACATTACATTTGTGCCACAATTCTGTATCCACGTGCAAAATTAGGACTATTCCTTTCTTTTTCCGACAATGATGTTGCCCGCTACAAAAGTTGTATAGCTGAAGTAGCCATCAAGTTTGAAAATGAAGGGCTGCTAATTAAAAGCCCGCCACATCAACCCACAACAAGTACTGATACTGAAGCAGGCCATGCAGAATCAAGTGCAACTTCGTCGGCTGAGGGCAGTGCGGTTGGCTCACAATCGCAACACTCACCATCACCATCGACTACAAAAACAATAACTGGATCATTCGGCCGAGTACAATCATTATCAGATTGGTATGTAAAGATGGGCCTTAAGCACAGTGCTGATGCACAGAAAAAACAGCACAAAAGCTTACCAGCAGCAACCCTGAACATTGAGCGGATGGTCCAGGCCTATCTGGACGACCCAACAGAGGTGTACGTTGATCAAAACCCAGTGCAGTATTGGTATAGGAAAAGGTCTGAATGGCCACAGCTCAGCAGGCTGGCGATAAGCTATCTGGCTTGCCCTGTCGCAAGTGTCTCTTCCGAACGTGTTTTCAGTGCTGCTGGTTCCATTGTAACCTTGAGAAGGACCAGTCTATCTCCCAAAAAGGGAGAGGTTAACAATGATCAAAATGAATCAGCACTTCATACCACCGAATTACACAATGCATGAATCAACAAAGGAAGATGAGGACAGCGGCTCAGGTGACGGAAGTATTGTGTCAGATGATTACCTACTACTGGAAGATCCCCCAGAGTTTGAGGACGAGCTATACTTCCCTGACAATTAGGCTCGCACTTACTGTCTTCCTCCCTTTTTTCCCCCTTTGTTTGTGTCTGTCGTTCCGGTTATAAACTTGTGAATCGCAACAAATGCATTATCACCGTCTTCTACTCTTCTAATTTAAGATACAAGTTTCAGGTGTCTGCCATTGGACACTACAGTCCTCAGAATCCAGCTCCTCCGCTCGATCATACTGCATCTCCTGCTCAATTCCATTTCCCTCATGAATGATGATTGGATGATGGTAACAACAAATTTAAACTTTCCTCGTCCTTCCAAAACAAGTGGACCATGAATCTGATGACTTCTATAGCTATCCTCCTTCAGAGCCGAGAGAGACTGGCCATTAACTGAAAATAAGATGCAACAGGTAATTATTGATGCCATGTATTGGCCGCAGAATAGCAGACTGAATGATGTAGATTTTGTTGTGTGTGTTGCGCATGAATGAATTGATGTAATTGTGCACTGCCACTAATCAACATTCTACAGAACACACTAATTTTCCCCTTCTTGCAAACAAGAAATGTGTACTTCTCCTGCATCTTGGTGATACATTGCTTTTAATTCAATACAGGAAGGGGACTCACTCAATCTGCGCAATGCAAATGACTGTGACTTAACAGCACCGTCCATCATGATGATGGCGAAAGAGACGGCCTGCAGCGTTAACGAGATGAGATGCAACAGGTAATGATTGATGCCATGCATTGGCCGCAGAATGGCAGACTGAATGATGTAGATTTTGTGGTGTGTGTTGCGCATGAATTGATGTAATTGTGCACTGCCACTAATCAACTTTCTACAGAACACACTAGTAATTACTAATTTTCCCCTTCTGGCAAACAAGAAATGTGTACTTCTCCTGCATCTTGGTGATACATTGCTTTTAATTCAATACAGGAAGGGGACTCACTCAATCTGCGCAATGCAAATGACTGTGACTTAACAGCACCGTCCATCATGATGATGGCGAAAGAGACGGCCTGCAGCGTTAACGAGATGAGATGCAACAGGTAATGATTGATGCCATGCATTGGCCGCAGAATGGCAGACTGAATGATGTAGATTTTGTGGTGTGTGTTGCGCATGAATTGATGTAATTGTGCACTGCCACTAATCAACTTTCTACAGAACACACTAGTAATTACTAATTTTCCCCTTCTGGCAAACAAGAAATGTGTACTTCTCCTGCATCTTGGTGATACATTGCTTTTAATTAAATACAGGAAGGGGACTCACTCAATCTGCGCAATGCAAATGACTGTGACTTAACAGCACCGTCCATCATGATGATGGCGAAAGAGATGGCCCGTTAACTTAAGATGAGAAGGAACAGGTAATGAATGATGACAATTAATGACATGCATTGGACACCTGACTCTGAGCTATTGGTCTTTGTGTTTGCGTTGTTTGTTGTGCACAAAGTGATGTCAAAGTGTACTAGTGGTAATCTATCTTTCTGTACACAATAAAGAATGACTCAAGTCAGTAATATTTATATCTCTACTCTTGTTGTGTTATAAAAATTACACTTGTACTGCAGGCCGATCTCCAGTCAGTCAGTAGAAGTATCAGAGCTGATGATGAAGTCAGGAGGATGTTTCATGAGTGGCATAAAACGGAAAAGCCTAAAGGTAAACACGTCAACAACAACCACAGCACACCCAAATGTCTGTGTAGAAGTTGAATAGAGTGTAGCGGTGGGATGACTGCAGTGCATTGATTTTACTAACTTTAACTGTAAAATGCTATGTTTGGAATGGATAATGTGCTTTGCGTTTGTCCAACTCTTTGAGAGAAAAAAAAAGGACTCTAAAGTGTTAACGTAGGATGTGCTAATGGTAAGCACTGTGGGCCTGATCTCTCCTGTTACTGTTGAAGGTCTATGCTGGAAACAGACTACAGTAGAGATGATGCATATGCATACATGCCACCTCGGAAAGTGTTCTTGTTGCACTACACCATCACTTGTGCATTTGTTTTCACTTTCTTTCTGAATATCCCCTTTGGTTTTCAATCTAAAATTACAGGCCGGGCCTTGTCCAAAACTTTGTAAAACATTACAATGCATATTAATTACCTTACCAATCAATCACCTTTTTATTCCAGCCGGGCAGTGGCGAGTGGCGAGGCGACACACCCAAGATTGATGGACGAGAGGAGCAAGAGGAACGCCGAGATGCAAAAAACCAGTCCACATTTTTGACCAGGATAAGACAGTAACAGTATCCACTTTTCACTTCTTTTAAATAATTTGATTAATATCTTGTATACATTCTTTACAACAGTGTGTTCTTGGAGTTGTTATTATCAATCATCATTACGTTTGCTCTGTGTTTACGATTCTTCACTACCAATATTTAAAATTTCTATTTGCTATCTGTTAAAGTATTAAGGCCAGAACAGAACAAGAAATAGAAGTGTATGTAATCCGGGTCTCATCATCATGCATGCATTGCCTTTTTCTCCCTTAACATATGGAATGGATATGGTATGGTAGTCTTCAATGATTGTCGTTTGTTTGTCTATGTATGCATACTGTTTTTCTATGTCAAACCTTTCCCAAAATCCCCCTTCCCATCCAATCAACGGACCCTAACCCTCTTCCCCCGGGCTGTGTGGCTTATTGTCGAGGTGTAACTAAATTAAATGTACACCAATACTTAATCACACACTTGCTGGGGCGGATGTGGTGAAAGCAACACTACTTCAATTTCAATGCAGAGCGATGATCTTCTTCTGCTTGCCCACCCATGAGTAGGATATTTCAGAGGTTATTTTATTTACCAAAGGAACATATACCTCAGCATGAATTGCCGGCATTGATTGGATTTGTTTGTTGTCATTCCTCATATACAGCACTAACTGTTAGACTGTAGGCATAGTCAAGTCGACAAAACTATAGTTTGTAACTCTGTCTAGTAGGCTATCCTCATAATAACCAGCATTCAGTTTTTTTGTCAAATATTTGAGCATATAATTGTTGCTCGGTAAATTCTGTGATGTACTTCATTCAACTACTCCTCTAACAGTCTCTCAAAGGCGATTGACTATCTCCTTTTCTTTTTTTGGAAATGCTGCCACCCTGCCAGTGTATACTACTACTACTATACTACCACCACCACCACCCCAATCATGGCATGTATGAAAAAGGAAACCATCTTCACCATGCAGCCAGTGCTGTGCCACACTTGGACATAAACATCAAGCACCGGTAAGAGAGAAGTTTGGGGGAGGCAGAATTAATAATGGACATGTTGTCAATGATTTCAGTTTCAAACACCACTCTAAAGAATGCATAGTAGGACCAGTCAATGAGTGAGGTGTGTCGCATCTATCTGTTTGTGTCTTATACAGTCAGCAAATTATTGAAATCAAACACACGCTGTGGGCGGCCATGCACCAGCAAGGAAACAGTGTGATGTAAAACAGTTACCCCACCTACAAACCATTAACAACATTGCATGTAACATAGAAAAATATATTTAATTGACCCTAACAAATAAACTAAACCCACAAAAGCTGACCCACCCACCTCCCTAACCCCAACGACTGTCTATAGAAGTAGAGAACGCCCAAACGAGTGAAGAACGAACAGGAATTAAAAAAGGGGCAGTGACAGGGACTAACTGGTGGGGCGGGACTGGAGGAGGACACGCATCTGGTCCTCTAAATGGGCGACGCGGCGTCTAAGGCCGCGGCAGTTGCAGCCACAGTGGGGGGGGGCACCGGAGATGACATGGTGGCGGCGGGCAGCCGCCAGGCGGTGGCGCCGTACCGCTGGAGGGCGGTGGCTGGGGCCCGGGGCACTGGAGGAGGGTTCAATAGCTGCAGCAGTCTCCTCCTCCTCCTCGGCTAGGACCACAAGCCGCCGGTATTCCTGCTGGATTGCCTCCAGCTTCCGGCGCCGTGCCTTGGCGGCCAACTCCTTACGGTTGAGTTTCGGAGTTGCTGTGTATCAAAAAGAAAAAAACAAGTCAATTGTAAAATATAGTCTTAATAAAACAGTAGGACAAGGTAATTATTTATACACATAGTGGCATGGTAGAGTAGCACTATAAAATAAAGCACAGTAGTACATAACATTTTAAATGTCGCCCGTCCTTCTTCCTTCCACCTGTCTTACACTTTTTAGTTGAACAGTGCACCAGGTGCTCTTCTCCACAAAACTTTCAAAGCGGAGTTGAAATCAGATAGATGAGGACATTGGTTACTCAATACTCCGGCTCCTAGTCCTATACCAATTAAAGGGAATTCTAGTCTTCTAGTGCACTCTTCAAACGTCCCCAAGAACTCATACTAACTTACGACAAAAGTCCGCCCGCCATCCGACTGCTAAAAAGGGTGGGGGTCCCGTGGGGACAATTAATTAGGATGATGCGCCCGGCACAGTGGCGGGCGCACCCTGTTTTTTTAAATTTAAATTCTGGTTGGCTTTGCTGAAAGCAATGCTAAAATGTTGTGCTGCTTTTCCAAGCACAACATGACGGGCCTCGCACGGAGCCTGTCACGTTTTGCTTTGAAAGTCGGGGGGGTACCATAGCATCGGTAGGTACCCTCCATGGGGGCTCCCAAGCATACTCTGCAATGTGTGCATGCCTTTCCGTGGCGGACGGCAATGCCGCCACGCAAAGGCATTCCAAAATGCAGATTATATGGCTGCCGGTGTGGTGAGAGAGACACCACCGCCATATTGAACCCTTTTCCGCCTGGACATATCTGAATATTTTCTACAGGGATGGCGGGAAGTTTGCCCCTGCGGTGACGGCAGTGAATTCCAGCCGGCCCGGCGGGGGCAATACGCCTACCATCCTAATGGGGCCCTAATTCACAACTGTACAGTATACATATACATACAGTACACCTTTGCAGTGAGTGTGCTGTCAAGTTCAACAATAGTTAAAGATTATGAATCTAACTTACCACCGCCTGCCACTGGTGCTACCACTCCCCCTCCGTTGCTATCTGCAACTGCCGCATCCTCGCCCTCGGCGTCACCTTCGCTGGCCCCAGCAATGGTGGTCGGTAGTGCGCCTAGAAAACATTACACATTTATTAGGCGACATATACACCTCCCCCCTATTGATCAGTAGCAAGGTTGAAAAATGAGTTAATACTAACATACATCACTAGTACAAATCAGGTAGTAGTAGAGTAGACACTAAGTTATATGATCATTGTAGCATTTGCTTGATTAGCCCTAGCCATGCACATGTGACGTTACCTTTACCTTGCAGCTTCTTAAGACACCTTTGAGCCCACATGACCTGCCTCACACTGCTACTGTCTAGTCTACGCGCTGCGTACAAGCGGTCAACAAACATTAACAAGCCACTTTTTTAGGAAGAACTGGTGTACTACTGTTACTGTTAGTCCATATTGCTTATCCATAGATGCTACACTTTTTGGCACGACTGAGAAATGCTTGCAAGTTGCAATATACTAACGCACACCATTTCTTTTTTCGCATTACAGACGCAAGATTCCCTTCTACGAACCAGAGCTTCTGAACGATGCACCAACTACCAGTACTAGGTTCTTCTGAGGTGAGGGGTCCCTTCACTCACATCTTCATTTATAAATGTATATAAACTAAATTGCTATGGGATGGTGGTGCTGCCTTCCACCACTGTTCAGTTATCATGATTTAATTCCCAACTGTATAAGTGTAACAATGTATATTGTTTTAATGTTATTGATTTGCCGGTTGGTGCTGCTAAGAAAACAGTGTACAGACCTTCTCAAATTGAAATAAACATTTTAAACTTACATAGACTTCGTGGTATTTGGTGTGGAGTGGACTAACTTATACGAGTGAGCAAATTAAAGTAAGGGTGTGCATGTGAATTGCTTCCACGACAGAGGTTGGGTGTGTTATGTTCTGGGTTGTCTACTTGTTGGTTATCTTGGGGGGAGGGTTCCGAGACCTAATAGGTATGACAAGACAGTACTATAGTCAAGCAGTGGAATTGTAGTGGGTGCGGAATTTCTGATTGAGGTGTGCAAGGAAGGTCCAACCTACCATCACCAACATCCTATTTTCTGGTGCAAATGTATGTGCAAGATACCTACAACAGTGGTATGTCCTATAGGGTATCATATCAAAATATTAAGAAATCTGGTAGGGCTGTTGTTGCTGTGAATTTTCAAAGCCTCAACATCAATAAGAGTAAAAGTAGTACAAGACAACGACCCAACGGATTGTACGAGCTACTGGTGAATATGAGTTTTATATTACAACCTTTCACAAAGAGTGGCACTGGCCAACTGGGCAAGACTAGCTACTACAGTACAGACAGACAGACTGATAGTATGTAGTAGTACTCAGTCATCATAGCGGAGGCAGGGATAAGCTTTTTGAAACCGTACAGATCGAAGGATAATTGGTGGTAAAAAAATAGCATTTGGAAACACACTATAGTTCGGGAGAAATGGGGCAGTAAAAGTTATGGAATAAGAAATATTAATAAAAACAAGAAGACTTACTGGGGCCAGCAGAGGAGCCCTCAGCGGTGTCCTCCTGGTGGTGTTCCTGTCCCGCCGACTGTCCAGTCCCTGTCGGTCTGCCCCTGGGTGCTGATGGACAGGAGAGATATAAGAATTAAGAAAGAGACAAACATTGATGGATGGTGTCAAACAAATACAATATTTTTCAACAACGGTCAAAAAACACTTATGTAAACAACAATTGCAATAACTACATTGACCGATCTCATCTGGTCAACATGTAATATCGTGGGATTCGCAGTTCGACTACTTAAGTTACTATTTTTCAACAGTAATCCATTCTTCCATTCTGATTCCAGAAAACTAAGTTACAAGTAAGCCTAAGTATTAGTACAACGTACCACCCAACCTAGCCCACCTATTCCAGGCATGCCAATTGTACATTAAGTATGCATTTCCACTGTATTCCTCAACAATGTGTATGATCCAATCATGGAGGACACATGAACATGACTACATTTTTTGTATACAGCAAATTTTGGTTTGATTGATGCTGATCTGCTACTGCTAAGTAACTGCAAAGCCTACCTCCACTCATTGAACAAACTAGAAAAGGTTCTAAAGACTGCCGTACTAGCAGCACGTCACGTAACTGAGTGAGGGGGGGCATCACGCATACCACTAACCAATTAGAAGCTCATACAAAGTACCTAAACCTAAGTATCAATCCGCCCCTATCTATTAGTGACAGGACAAAGTAAGGAGTGGACGTGAGTCACTGTAGCATTACGTAACTTAATTTCTCTAAAATAAACTCGTAAAGAATCACGCTAAGCAAGCGCAAACGCAAAGCTGCAAACAAGTAAGATTAGTAGTAGCGCAGAAGAGCACCTGTGTCATAATCACAGAAGACTTTTAAACGTTCTTAACCTGGAATGTATTGTAAGCAGCAACATTCTAGCTGGTTGGAAGGAAAGAAAGATATTCGCAATATATAACATAGAGCAGAAGAACAGACACAAAGTTGTAATAATTAAATAGGTACTCACCATGCCCCGGGACCTCCACTCCTAGCAGGTCCAGCAGGTCCTGCTCACGGTCCAGGATGTCGGACCACCGGTGCGTCAGCTGTGCCTGGGTGCGCCGGACCCCAGGGATGCGCGACACTGCCCGGCGCACCTTCCCCCACCGCTGCTGACGCTCCCGGAGGCCGTACCCGGACCCAGGCCTGCCACCTGCTGCCAGGGTTGAGGGGAGGTGGCGCTGCACAAAGAAAATTAGTGCAGCCAACTCCGCCTCCCCAAATAAGGCCCGTGCCTGCACCCCTTGTGGGCGCCGCCTTCCGCAAGGAAGGCGGTCGCGGCTCTGGCTGCGCCGGCGAACAGCCCTGCCCTTGGACATGGTTCTGGGGACGGGGCGGGAAAGAAAAGGTAAAATAAATAAAGGAGTGAAGGAAATAAATAGCGGGCAATCCAAAGAGAAAAAGTAGCTAAAAAAAAAAAAAAAAGTAGACAAAAACCAAAAATATAGAAGCAGGAAAATAGTTAGAGAAATAATAAGTAATAAAGATCCAAAAAAAGTGGCTATAAACAAAGGATTGAAAAGATTTAGGGAGGATTGAAAATCAGGCCCCAGAACCATGCAATAGAGTGGAAAACAAGATGGCCGCGCCCATTGCGACCACGTGCGCAAGTTCGCGCGATATTTTCTCCCCGAGCAAGCAAAAAGCAACGCGATCAAGTAAAAGCGGTTCGCGAACAGGAAATATCGACCGCGAACATGCATTGCGCGACCCGGAACAGGAAGTAAACATCGCAAGAGGGCGGGACAAGTGAAAACAAGATGGCCGCGCCCGTGAGCAACCGCATGGGTAAGTTGGCGACCCGCGATCACGCAAAAAATACCGCGAACAGGCGGCAAAAAACTTCCGCGTCTTCGCGATATTTCCGGCGTGTTTGCGGAGATTTTCTGCATTTTCGCGATAATTTGCGGAAGTTAATTCCGCAAATTCCGCCCACCCCTAGTCTTTCTGCCCCCCCGGGGGGCAGATGGGGCATTGGCCCCTAATCTGCCCCTTTGGGGGGCAGAAAGCCCACTAAACACCAGGCATTAGTTTTAAGTTTTCGTTTTCGGGTGGGGGCTGCCCGCAATGGGCACGCCAATGCCCCCACCCACCTGCCACCATTACAGCCTTTCTGCCTTTCGTAGTGAGGCGCACTACGTTGAGGGCCCTTGCCTGTTGAGGCGCACTATGGTTTGGACCCTTGCCTGTCGCGGGTACTTGGGCCTCCCACACAAGTGAGGCACCGTTTTTATCGGGAGACCCAGGGGAACGCTGGGTGGTAGGAAATTTGTGTCAGCCTGGTGATGCCCCAACTTTCCCACACAAAAATGTGTGAAAAAGGGGATTTTTTTCAGCTAAATTTGAGGTTTGCAGGGCATTCTGGGTAAGGAAACGTTGGGGGATCCACACAAGCCATACCTCCCTGGAATCCCCCGGGTGTCTAGTTTTCAGAAATGTGTGGGCTTGGTAGGTTCCCCTAGGTGGCCGGCGAGCACCGGCCAAAAACCAAGGTGACCCCCCTTGAAAAACCAGGTCGTTTTGAGGTTGGCAATTTTCATGTCGCCTCAATTCGTTTTGGACCCTTGCCTGTCGCGGGTACTTGGGCCTCCCACACGAGTGAGGCACCGTTTTCATCGGGAGACCCGGGGGAACGCTGGGTGGTAGGAAATTTGTGTCAGCCCGGTGATGCCTCAACTTTCCCACACAAAAATGTGTGAAAAAGGTGATTTTTTCAGCTACATTTGAGGTTTGCAGGGCATTCTGGGTAAGGAAACGTTGGGGGATCCACACAAGCCATACCTCCCTGGAATCCCCCGGATGTCTAGCTTTCAGAAATGTGTGGGTTTGGTAGGTTCCCCTAGGTGGCCGCCGAGCACCGGCCAAAAACCCAGGTGACCCCCCCTTGCAAAACCAGGTCGTTTTGAGGTAGGCAATTTTCATGTCGCCTCAATACATTTTGGGGCCTTGCCTGTCGCGGGTACTTGGGCCTCCCACACGAGTGAGGCACCGTTTTTATCGGGAGACGCGGGGGAACGCTGGGTGGTAGGAAATTTGTGTCAGCCCGGTGATGCCTCAACTTTCCCACACAAAAATGTGTGAAAAAGGTGATTTTTGCAGCTAAATTTGAGGTTTGCAGGGCATTCTGGGTAAGGAAACGTTTGGGGATCCACGCAAGCCATACCTCCCTGGAATCCCCCGGGTGTCTAGTTTCCAGAAATGTGTGGGTTTGGTAGGTTCCCCTAGGTGGCCGCCGAGCACGGGGCCAAAAACCCAGGTGACCCCCTTGCAAAACCAGGTCGTTTTGAGGTAGGCAATTTTCATGTCGCCTCAATACGTTTTGGGGCCTTGCTTGTCGCGGGTACTTGGGCCTCCCACACGAGTGAGGCACCGTTTTTATCGGGAGACCCGGGGGAACGCTGGGTGGTAGGAAATTTGTGTCAGCCCGGTGATGCCACAACTTTCCCACACAAAAATGTGTGAAAAAGGTGATTTTTTCAGCTAAATTTGAGGTTTGCAGGGCATTCTGGGTAAGGAAACGTCGGGGGATCCACGCAAGCCATACCTCCCTGGAATTCCCCGGCTGTCTAGTTTTCAGAAATGTGTGGGTTTGGTAGGTTCCTCTTGGTGGCCGCCGAGCACGGGGCCAAAAACCCAGGTGACCCCCCTTGCAAAACCAGGTCATTTTGAGGTAGGCAATTTTCATGTCGCCTCAATACGTTTTGGGGCCTTGCTTGTCGCGGGTACTTGGGCCTCCCACACGAGTGAGGCACCGTTTTTATCGGGAGACCCGGGGGAACGCTGGGTGGTAGGAAATTTGAGTCAGCCCGGTGATGCCACAACTTTCCCACACAAAAATGTGTGAAAAAGGTGATTTTTTTCAGCTAAATTTGAGGTTTGCAGGGCATTCTGGGTAAGGAAACGTTGGGGGATCCACGCAAGCCATACCTCCCTGGAATCCCCCGGCTGTCTAGTTTTCAGAAATGTGTGGGTTTGGTAGGTTCCTCTTAGTGGCCGCCGAGCACGGGGCCAAAAACCCAGGTGGCCCCCCTTGCAAAACCAGGTCGTTTTGAGGTAGGCAATTTTCATGTCACCTCAATACGTTTTGGGGCCTCGCCTGTCGCGGGTACTTGGGCCTCCCACACGAGTGAGGCACCGTTTTTATCGGGAGACCCGGGGGAATGCTGGGTGGTAGGAAATTTGTGTCAGCCCGGTGATGCCTCAACTTTCCCACACAAAAATGTGTGAAAAAGGTGATTTTTTCAACTAAATTTGAGGTTTGCATGGCATTCTGGGTAAGGAAACGTTGGGGGATCCACGCAAGCCGTACCTCCCTGGAATCCCCCGGGTGTCTAGTTTTCAGAAATGTGTGGGTTTGGTAGGTTCCCCTAGGTGGCCGCCGAGCACGGACCAAAAACCCTGGTGACCCCCTTGCAAAACCAGGTAGTTTTGAGGTAGGCAATTTTCATGTCGCCTCAATAAGTTTTGGGGCCTTGCCTGTCACGGGTACTTGGGCCTCCCACACGAGTGAGGCACCGTTTTTATCGGGAGACCCGGGGGAGCACTGGGTGGTAGGAAATTTGTGTCAGCCCGGTGATGCCACAACTTTCCCACACAAAAATGTGTGAAAAAGGTGATTTTTTCAGCTAAATTTGAGGTTTGCAGGGCATTCTGGGTAAGGAAACGTTGGAGGATCCACGCAAGCCATACCTCCCTGGAATCCCCCGGGTGTCTAGTTTTCAGAAATGTGTGGGTTTGGTAGGTTCCCCTAGGTGGCCGCCGAGCACCGGCCAAAAACCCAGGTGACCCCCCTTGCAAAACCAGGTCGTTTTGAGGTAGGCAATTTTCATGTCGCCTCAATACGTTTTGGGCCCTTGCCTGTCGCGGGTACTTGGGCTTCCCACACAAGTGAGGCACCGTTTTTATCGGGAGACCAGGGGAAACGCTGGGTGGTAGAAAATTTGTGTCAGCCCGGTGATGCCTCAACTTTCCCACACAAAAATGTGTGAAAAAGGTGATTTTTTCAGCTAAATTTGAGGTTTGCAGGGCATTCTGGGTAAGGAAACGTAGGGGGATCCACGCAAGCCATACCTCCCTGGAATCCCCCGGGTGTCTAGTTTTCAGAAATGTGTGGGTTTGGTAGGTTCCCCTAGGTGGCCGCCGAGCACCGGCCAAAAACCCAGGTGACCCCCCCTTGCAAAACCAGGTCGTTTTGAGGTAGGCAATTTTCATGTCGCCTCAATACGTTTTGGGGCCTTGCCTGTCGTGGGTACTTGGGCCTCCCACACGAGTGAGGCACCGTTTTTATTGGGAGACCCGGGGGAACGCTGGGTGGTAGGAAATTTGTGTCAGCCCGGTGATGCCTCAACTTTCCCACACAAAAATGTCTGAAAAATGTGATTTTTTCAGCTAAAATTGAGGTTTGCAGGGGATTCTGGGTAAGGAAACGTTGGGGTATCCACGCAAGCCATGCCTCCCTGGAAGCACACGGGTGTCTAGGTTTAAAAAATGTATAGGTTTGCTAGGTTTCCCAAGGTGCCCGTAGAGCTAGGGTTCAAAAACTACAGCTAGACATTTTGCCAAAAAAGGGTCCTTTTTCACTGCGAAATTGAGGTGTGACCACGTTGCGTTTTGCGCCATTTCCTGTCGTGGGCACTAGGCCGACCCACACAAGTGAGGTACCGTTTTTCTCGTAAGACTTTGGGGAACACGGGGTGGGTGGAAATTTGTGGATCCACGCAGATTCCGGAACTTTCCACCACAGAAATGTGGGGAAAATGTGTCTTTTTTGACAATTTTTTAGATTTGCAAGGGATTCTGGGTAACACACCCTGGTGGGAGGCAATCAAGTCACCCCATCCTGGATTCCCCTGGGTGTCTAGTTTTCAAAAATGTTTAGGTTTGCTAGGTTTCCCAAGGTGCCCGCAGAGCTAGGGTTCAAAAACTAGAGCTAGGCACTTTGCCAAAAAAGGGTAAATTTTCACTGCGATATTGAGTTGTGACCACGTTGCGTTTTGCGCCGTTTCCTGTCGCGGGCACTATGCCTACCCACACAAGTGAGGTACCATTTTTATCGGGAGACTTAGGGTAATTCAGTTTTGTAAAGAAACTGTTATTATCTATTGACTTTCGATGCATTTCTGCCTTCCAAATGAAAGATATTGTGTAAAAAAGAAGTCATTCTAAAAAATGACTGTTAATTCTCATGCTAGTATGAGTATTCCCAATTTCAGAAATGTGAAAATATCTACTGTTTCTAAACTCTATATGTTGTTCCCATTTCAGAAATACATAGGTGTCTTTCATACCGATTTTTCCATGTACACATTTTTACAGAATAATTACTATATACCCGGAACATAATAAAAAACCATTGCAAGTTGCTGCTCAGTTTTTGGCCCTGGGTTCGTCGGGTTCTTGGTGAACCTACAAGTCCTATATATCCCCACAACCAGTAATGTTCAGCGGATGTAATGGTATATTGCTTTCAAAGAGCTGTCATAATTAGAAGAAGTTACAGGTGAAAACGTTGACACAAAAGGCTTTTTTTTTCAACTAATTTTCAATTCATCCTATATTCAACTGTTAGTTTCTATAAAAAAACCTTGATGGATCTACACAAATGACCCCTTCCTGAATTCAGAATTCTGTCGTCTTTTCGAAAATGTATAGCTTTCCAGGATCCATTATTGCTTTTGTACCCATTTCTGCCATTAACTGGAAGGAGGTCAAAAGCACAAAAAATAGCAAAATTAGGCTATGTCCCAGAAAAATGCCAAAACTGTGTAAAAAATGTTGGGTTTCTGACAAAAGTCTGGTATCCCCAAAAAGCTGGGAAAATGGTGATTTCAACCCCACAAACCCTTTTTTGATAACATTTGCAGGGAAAAACCCAGATGCTTTCATTTGCAGCCCGTTTTTCCAATTTTTCCCAAAAAAATAAAAAAAAAATTTGATGTATTTTGGCTCATTTCTGTGACCCCTCTAGGAGAATCCACAAACCCTGAGTACCTTTAGAATCCCCATGATGTTGGAAGAAAAGGATGCAAATTTGGCGTGGATACCTTATGTAGTCAAAAAGTTACAGGGGCCTCAGCGCGCACTACCCCAAATAGCCAAAAAAGGGCGTGGCACAGGAGGGGAAAAGGCCTGGCAGCGAAGGGGTTGATTGTAATAAAGTAAATATTAATTTTTATTTATATCTATTGATATAAATTATTAATGGGTAATTAATTTATATTAATTAATAAATAATTTTTTCCAATGGTAATTAATTTTTATTAATTGGTAATTATTTTTAATTAACTTTTTATTGGTATTGATTATTAATGTAATCTTATTTTAAAATTAAATCATTACTTTCCCTACTTTTGCACTCTCAGGAGTGGGAATAGTATTTTTTACCCCTACACTATCCAGCGTTTTCCCTACTGTTGCATTCACTGGAGTGAGAATAATAATTTTTACCCCTACGCTATCCAACGCTTTCCCTACTGTTGCACTCACTGGAGTGGGAATAGTAATTTTTCCCTTCCTGCTATCCAACGCTTTCCCTACTGTTGCACTCTGTGAAGTGGGAATAGTAAATGTTATCCTCCCGCTATCCAACGCTTTCCCTACTGTTGCACTCTTTGGAGTGGGAATACTAATTTTTACCCCTACGCTATCCAACGTTTTCCCTACTGTTGCACTCACTGGAGTGGGAATAGTCATTTTTACCCCTACGCTATCCAACGCTTTCCCTACTGTTGCACTCATTGGAGTGGGAATAGTAATTTTTCTCTTCCTGCTATCCAATGCTTTCTGTACTGTTGCACTCTTTGGAGTGGGAATAGTAATTTTTACCCCTACGCTATCCAACGTTTTCCCTACTGTTGCACTCACTGGAGTGGGAATAGTCATTTTTACGCTCTCACTATCCAACAAAATCTCTACTTTTTTACATTACTTTTATTATGTTTACATTTTAAGCTTTTTTATATTATATTATGTATGTTTTATTTAATTGTTTTTAATATTTAATTACTTTTATATTATTTTTAATACATTTAAAAAATTTGATATTTTAGCTAACTATATTTTAACATTCTATATTTTGGAATCAATATTTTAGTACTTACCTGTTTGTAGATAGGGAGTCGATATTCTGTCCTTCTATATTTTGGTGTCGATATTTTGGGCATTCTATATTATGTCCCTCAATATTTAGTCACTGAACCCTGAAGTCTGGCAGGTCGCATGGAGACAAGTGGCTGACCTGTGTGAGAAGACTGCCTTGCGCACCTTGGAGTTGTTAATAGTAGAGGCACTCCTGCGCCCTAGCATAGGGAGGTCTGCATCGCATTATACGATCCACCACTACACCGGGGTGCATGGAGGGGATTACCAACGGTGGGTGCCGCCTCTCTGTATAACAGGCCGGATGATGTTGGGCTGGCCGGACTCTGTGGAGGGTGAGGCCCCTGAGCTGCACCGAACTTGTGTGGCAGAGCGCTGCAGCTTCACGCCTAAGGGGGCCCTAATGCATCAACTGAATCGGGAGGTTCACCAGCAGACTTCGCGGCGACTGCTGTACCCAGGCTTGTGAAATTCCACTTGGCTGAGGCTCCTGCTGGCTGAGTCACAGATT
This sequence comes from Triturus cristatus, assembly GCF_964204655.1. Classification (NCBI taxonomy): domain Eukaryota; kingdom Metazoa; phylum Chordata; class Amphibia; order Caudata; family Salamandridae; genus Triturus; species Triturus cristatus. The sequence goes on from NC_140584.1 coordinate 902,671,336, forward strand.
TGGAGAGAGTGCAGCGGTTTGCGCCACGGTGTCAATGTCCAGGTAAGGAGAAGGTGGGATGCGTAGAGCAGGACGCCGATTCGCCCATGCTTAGCACGCGTAAATGATGCACTCCCAGTGGCGACTCATCCACTATGGTGGAAGAGCGTCGCCTCACTGCTTTTATGGTTTAAATCTTTTATTGGCATTTCAGAAATACACAAAAAAACTTTCAACAAAGAGAAAGAACAGCACCTTGTTCAGTTCCAAGTTGATGCATGAGTCTCTCAGTTCTGTACTGTACACTAGGTCAGGCTACAACCAACTTGGGAACGCCATAGTGATCTCTAATAGGGTGCTATGAAGCAAAAATAAGGAACCTAAAACCCCCCCCCACCCACACACCCCCTCCCTCCCTCTGTTCCGCGTCCATCAAACCCATTCCTTCTCGTTCTCATCACCGCCCAATCCCTACCCCTTTTTCTGTTCCTCAGATAGTCTCAGTAAGCGTAGATAGCGGGGACAAGTAACTTCCCTAAACTCGGTGGCCAACAATGACAGGAAGGGCTTCCACAATTCTCCGTACTTGTATCCCTCCCCTGACAGTGTCAATGTGAGTTTTTCCATGCCCAGGACATGCCACAATCGGTACAACCAGCCCGTGAAAGTCGGTGAGGTGTGGGAGCGCCAATGAGTAAGTACGTTCTGCGTCGCTGAACCCAGCGCTCTGGCCATTTGTCTACTTCTGCGTGACTTAAGTGGGTATGTCAAAGGATTTGGGAGACCCAGCAGTACATACGCCGGAAAGCACAGGATCGCGGTGTCGAAATGCTTGTCTATTTCATCGAGCACTTGAGTCCAGTACGCCCGAACACCCTCACATTCCCAAAGTAAATGAGTCAAGGTGCCTATCTGCCCACAGCCCCTCCAACAATACGCCTCCCTCTTCTTGTCTATCGCGTGTAGGCGTTCCGGAGCATAATACCAATAGGTCGCCACTTTTGTAAGTGTGTCTGTGAGTCCCATATGGTACACTGAGTGCCGGGCCCTGTAAGTAAGCTCGTGAGCAACATTAGTGCAATCCCAGATCTCCAGAGGAACGCTGGTAATGTGGGAGGCATAGAGGTTGGGGGGCCTGTGCTGTCTCCGCAGGAAGGGGATATCCTGCAGAGGTCTGGCTGCTACCGCCTGGTCTTGAAACAGCCAGTGCTTTTCCGACTCCCAGCGACTCCACTCCACCAGGTAGTGTAGTTGCATAGCTTGGAAATAAAGTTGTAGATCAGGGATCCCAAGTCCCCCGCCCTCAGGCGCCAGAGTGGACAGTGATCTCATCATGCGTGGCTTCCGTCCATTCCAAATGAACTCGGCCAAATCCGACTGTGTCTGCTGGATCCAGCCAGCAGGCGGGTACAGGGGTATGGTGCGGAAAAGATAAAGGATCTGCGGTAGGATGCTCATTTTAACCGCCGCGATCCTGCCCAGCCACGAGAGGGGATTGTATTTCCACTGCCCAAGCTCTCTGCGGATCTTCTGGCATAAAGCAGCATAATTGAGAGCCACCACATGGGAAAGCGTGGGGGCCAACTGGATCCCCAGATAGGGAATCGATTCCTTCGCCCACTGAAAGGGGAGTGAACCCTCTAGGTACTCCCGCGTGGAGGGGGTCAAAGAAAGGTCTAGAGCCATTGATTTGTCCGCCTTAACCTTGAACCCGGCCACCCGTGCAAAGATGTCCAAATCCGCCATGCACGCCGGCAACGCCTCCCGCGGGTTTGATAGAGAGAGTAGCACATCATCTGCATACAGGCTGATGGTATGGGTATATCCCCCGAACTTAATCCCCGAGATTCCCGGGTTTTGCCTAATCTTCTGAGCAAGGGGTTCCATATACGCAGCGAAAAGCAGCGGCGACAGTGGACACCCCTGCCTCATGCCCCACGTGATGGGGAAGCTAGCGGACGTGTGTCCATTGACCCGGACCATTGCTGATGGGAATTTATAGCAGTTGAAGATGTGGGTGCGGAATCTCTCCCCAGCCCCATCCGTAGCAACACCTGCTCCAGGTAGGGCCAGTGAACATGGTCAAATGCTTTTTCGGCGTCGATCGCGAGGAACATGTACTCTCCCGACGTGCGAGAGGCCTTCTTGACCAGGTGCATGACGCGTTTCGTGTTGTCGGGGGCTTGACGTTCTGGGATGAACCCCGCCTGATCCGGGTCGATCAGGATTGGCATGCAAGGTGCCAGTCGGCTGGCCAGGATCCCCGAGTAGAGCTTAAGATCGACGTTCAAAAGGGAAATGGGGCGGAACGCTCCACAACGAGTCCGGTCCTTCCCCGGCTTGGGAATCACAACTATGTGAGCCCCCAAAAGATCTGGGGGAATCGCCCCCGCGACTGAGAAGGAGTTGAAGAGCCGGGTAAGAAGGGGCGTCAACGAAGTACAAAATTTCTTATAGAAAATGGCGGTAAAGCCATCAGGCCCTGGGGCCTTCGCCGGTCTCAACCGGGAGATAGCCGCAATCACCTCCTCAGGGCGTATGTCTCTGTCCAGCTGGTCTGCCTGGGCCCCGGCCAGAGTGGGGAGCTCGACCGTATCCAGAAAGGCCGCTCCGCTGTCTGCAGACAACCCCGAACCATCGTATAGAGCTGCATAGTAAGCTCGGAGCTTTTCCGCTATGTCCCTGTCGCCCGTGACCCTCGTGCCATCCTCCCGACAGATCTCGTGAACCCCCTGGCGCCTACGGACCTCCCGAAGTTTGTGTGCGAGTAAGCGTCCGCACCTATCAGCTCCCGTATAGTAAGCGTGCTTTAAGCGGAGAGCAGCGTATTCCGCTCTATCTTGATCAAGAGCCATCAGCTGCTGCCGAATGGCCCTCAGTTGCCGCCATATCCTGGGAGCACACGTCCTCTGATGCATTTGCTCCAGCTCCTTAGTTTTTTGTGTAAGCTCATCTCGCTTGCGCCGCCGCTCTGAGTTGTCGGCTGCAGATATAGCAATAAACTCCCCCCTGAGGACCGCCTTCATTGCCGCCCATTGTGTCGCTAGTGTCGTGGCAGTGTTGTCGTTATGCATAAGAAAATCCTTGATCGACCTGCTGATCTGTCGCAGCACGTCCTCTCGGTGCAGCAGGGTGTCTCGAAGACGCCATACCCTATCCTATCCGGCCGCACCGCCGGCGGCAGAGTCAACGTGGCAAACACCGGAGCATGGTCAGAGAGCGAGACCGCCCCCATCTCAACTGCCACTGCCATCTCTCTAACTGCGGACGATGCTAGAAGATAATCCAGCCGCGCGTATGTTTTATGCACATGCGAGTAGTAGGAAAACTCCCGATCCTGCGGATGAAAGCTACGCCACAAATCTTCGAGCCTCAACTCCCGTAATCGGTCCAGCCCTGCCGCAGAGATTGCCCCCGCTTGATGTGTTCGTTGACAAGATCTATCGCGTATCTTATCAAAAACAAGATTTAGATCTCCCCCCCAAGAGAATTAGCCGATCGCTCGCCGCCGTGACTTCCGTGAGAGCGGACTGCAAAAAGCGCTCTTGCCCCTCGTTGGGAGGATAAAGTGAGCCAATGGTAAAGGTCAAGGCCCCCAAGGCAAACCTATAAATCAAAAGCCGTCCTCTAACTTCGGCTTCCTTCTGCAGGACCTCCCCTCTAAAACGCTGGGCCACTAGGATGGCAACTCCCGCTGTCTTGGTAAGACTAGAGGAAAAAAGTTGAACCGGGAACTTGCGGGATCGAAACCTATGACAGTCCTGAGCTAGTAAATGGGTCTCCTGAAGGATGCATATATCGGCCCGCGAGTTCTCAAGGCATGACAGCACAGCTCTGCGCTTAACCGGGTTGTTGAGGCCCCTAACATTGAGTGTTAATACTTTAAGTGTAGGAGGCGCCATGTGATTCCCCTTGGAATGTCAAAATGTGCCATGTAAAAGGTGCCGCTCGCGCTCGGAAACTAAACCAAGGATTTGCGCTCCCTTCTCCCTGCATGTTGGCAGCCCACGCTACCCTACCCCATGACAGACGCGGAACCCCCTTCCCTCTTCCAACCACCCTCCCCGAACATCCCAACAAATTAACAGCAAAAGTCCAGAACCAGTGTCCTCCACTTTCCAGTGGATGGTGATGGAAGGGTGCAAGAAACGGCAACACAATGAAAAGGTCCCTCTCCCGCAAGCGGCCCTTTCAAAGATCCAGCAAAGTGGCCCGCCACAGCCATTACTCAGCCGCACCGGGCGAGGTGTCTCGCAAACCTACGGAGACTGTCTCTAGTGCATCCTACCGCCCTCTGAGGATCTCCGCCACTGGGGGTTTCTTCGCACGTTTACGACGGCCCTGTCGACGCCAACCGGGTCCCGACATTGCTGCATCCGCCGGGCCCTCCTCTGCCCCACTGTCTTCCTTTGGTAAGTTCACCCCCAACAGCTTAGCCGCTTCCGACAGGGACCTCAGCTGGTATAATGTATTGTGAATGCGGAACACCAAACGGAACGGATGTCCCCAACTATATTGGATGTTGCGTTGTTGGAGGTGTGTCGTGATCGGCTTGAACAGCCTGTGTTTATGAAGCGTGAGCGCCGACAAATCTTGATATAGCATCGGTGCATGATCCCGAAACCTCACTTGGTGCTGCCGACGGGCGTTACGTAGTATGTCTCCTTTGGTGCGGTAGTCTTGAACACACACCAGGATATCAGATGGACCGGCCGACATGGGCCGTGGGGGACCCACTCTATGTGCCCGGTCGATTCGCAGTTCCGTCTCCAGCGGACGCTCCAGGATATGATTAAAGAGTTCCCAAGTGAAGGCAAAGAGATCCTTCGAGTCCTCAGTAGTTCGCACCCCTCGAATTCGTATATTTTGGCGCCGGGACCGGTTTTCCAGGTCCTCTACATGCGACTGAAGATCCACCTGTTGGTCATGAATCCGGAGGATTTCTTGTTGAAGTGCCGCCAGCTCCGAGTCACGGCCGTCCCCCTTATCCTCCAGGGCGGCAACCTGTTCCCTAATACTGTCCACATCTCTGCGTACTTCCTTAAGCTCCGCAGTGAATTCTTTTTGGAGGTTTTGGATATCAGTTCGTAGGCCGGTGAACATGGATTCTAGAAATTACTTGGTGATTAGTTCCGATCCCTCCGGCTGCCCGGGCGGGCAACCCATCGTGCCCGACGCCATGACGCCTGCTGAGGGCCCAACCCGAGGTTTCTCAAACAGCTCCTTCAGAGTCTTGTCTCTGCGGCCTTTCGGGGGGACCATAACGTGCTTCAGGTTCCACCTCTATCCCATCCAGGGGGGGCTCAGCACCACCCGACCACCAGCCAGTGCTGGCCTCAGGCCCACCTCCACCTGCTCCGCCACCTCCGCTACTGAGTCAAAGCCGGCGAGCCTCACTTGTCCGGGATGTGTCCCCCGCTAGTGCCCTGGATCCGCGACCTCCTCAATCCTCCTCTCGGCCCCTTCGCTGTAGTTAGGCGCCTATCGGACTCCGAGAGCCACCCAGTCGCGTTGCCCCCGCTGTGGCCACACAAGGCGTTCAGTTGCTGGTGTCCGAGGGGGAGTGAGGGCCCAGAACGCTTAACCGTCCCGTACCCGGGCTCCCTCCACACGTCTCCTCTCCGCCTGCATCCTCCTCAGAGGCCTTCCGGAGTGCTCCCGCGAGGAGGGTCCGTCGCTCGACCACTATAATGCTACTTGTCTCTTCAGGCAGACCCAATAGATCTCTTCCACCGCAGCGAATGCGCTAGGGCCTGTGATCCACCGTGCACCCCTCTAGGCTCACCTCCAGCGTCGGTGCGGGCACCGCTCCACCCCGGCCGTGCTGAGCCCCCGTCCTCCACTCAGACTCCACGGGGTTTAAAGCTCACAATGAGAGGGGCAGCCTCCCCACGAACCCAGGGCGATCAAACGGCAGCGCCGCCCGCAGCAAAGGGCCCTGCACCTCCGGGGCTTTAAGCTCGGGCCTCCGCTCCGTAAGTCCGCTGATTCCGGCCTGCGCATGCCCCCGAGTCCCACTGGTGTGCGGACGGGCTTCACTCCTGGTGTTTCCGCCGCCCCACGAGGCCGCTCACTGCTCCGCTGCGTGGCCCCCACACTTGCACGGCCTCTCGAGTGTACCGCCGACTCCTAAGCCCCCCGGGCGCTCCACTGATCCCTGCGCCCGGAGGCAGGCCGCTAGTCCCCCGCTAATGGCTGCCACTCGCCTGCCCTGGGCCCCCACCGGCGGCGCCAGCAGCGCGATCACTTGCCTGCCTGGCGCTGGACCCCAGCGGGGGTCCCGGGGCTCCGGTCCGGTCCAGGGTCTGCCGCACCTCCGAGGCGGCCGATCCTCGTCCCTCCACTTCCGGGACCGCCGCGCTAGCTCCACCCTGGCCGGCAGCTCCGCTCCACAGGGCCCCCACGCTACCTCCAGGCCGGTCCTGGTCTCTGGGTGAAAGGCACAGAGCCCCCCCACGCCAGGCCCGCCGCCTCTCGGGGTCTATGTGGCCGCAGTCCGCCTCCGAGTGCCTCCGCCTGAATGCCGTCTCAACCAGGCCGCTTCTCCTCATGGCGGGCCTCCCTCCGTCCCAGTGGTACGGGCCTTGGGGTCACTCTTTTGGCCGCCCTCCGCCCTCTCACCTCCGCTGTCTCGGCAGGCACCCCCTGGGCTGCTATCTTAGGTGTCGGCCTGCTGGAAACGGCCGGACACCAAGCTTTCTTGAGTCGCCCGCGGGAGAGGCGAAACCGCACGTCCGCCTAAGCCGCCATCTCGACCACCCTTCCTCACTGCTTTTAAGCAGTGCATAAGAGGAACAATCATCCCATGATGATAACTTGCTGATGTAACTGTGCTATGCTTCCTTTGTGGGTGTGAGGGTGGGTAGGACTGCTCCAAGCACGGGGCAAGGCACGGGTGGATTGGCATGCCCACTCAAGTGTGCAATGACCATTTGGTCGGCCTACTCAGGCCGCTTAAAGCAGTCATGGGCACTTCCCTGTTTTTAATGCAGGCTGCATTACAGCCTGCATGGAGAACATGCCCACCCCTCCAGCCCCTGGTTGCATGCCTTATCCCATTGCCAATTACCAATCTCACTGCCGCATCGCAGTGTTGTGCCTACTTCCTGTTCCTGGAAGCAGACACAGGAGAGCAGGAGCCACGAAGGCTTCGAGGTAAGACTTCCCTTATTATAATATTTACAACACCCACTCACACACACATCCCCGCTTCCACACCCATCCAGTGTTCTTTCCAGCGCATACTCACCCGAAAAACTTTAAATTACCCCATTACTGACCTCAGAATGCATTATAATCAAATGCGATGTAAAGGCACCTGCGTTGTCGGAGCCTGCATCGTAATGGTCATCTCCCATGCCAAAGACAACCCATAGGCTACGCCGTTTGCGTCCGTCTGCCCCTGGACCACGCTCAGCACCAAGGAGCCTTTCTCTTGGACACTCCACTGCTAGGACGCCAGCACCCTCCTCGCCATCAACCCTGGATGCCACCTCGTCTGCCAAGACCAACCTCTGCTCTGGACTGGACATCGCCATCGCCATCACTGATGGCTGCAGTATCACCTGCAAAGAGCACCTTGACCATCACGGCGGAGGCATCCTACTGACCACACACTCTAATAACCCAAGGGTGACCATGGACCCCCTCAACTCCCAGATCCAGACCAAACCCAAGCACATCCTCTGCGGCACCCTCATTTGCAGGCCCCCCTGGCCTTTGCCCCCCATTCTCCAATACCATTGTAGACCTCATTGTACCTCAGGGTCTCCCATACATCAACGACGTCCTACTCTGTGAACTCAAGTTCCACCTGGACAACCTTAGTGACCAGGACACCACCCCCTCCTGGAGAAGGTCCCCTACATCAGACGCAAGCAGCAAGTCACCTCAACAAGCCACATAGCAGTACACACGGTTGAGCACGTCACCTCTGCCAGCGGGAACTTCATCTACAGCCACAACACCGGACTCTCCTGGACCGACCATCATTGGTAACATCACATCTTCACCTTGCCCACCGGATGCCACTGCCATCATCACACCCCCTCGCAGCTGGATCAAGGCCATCGAAGAATGTCTTCTCAACTCCCTCCGCACCAACACTCCACCAATGCTTCCAAACGATGACACCGCAGCGCGCAACCACCACCGATGGATCTACAACAGCGCCGACATTCGGGCACCCCTCATGAACGGCACTGCATCAGTACCTTCCGCCTGCCTGCAGGCAGGTGTGAGGGTGACGCAGTGCCACAGGAATAGGCTGGCCCCATGCATTGCTGGAGTTACATCATGGTTGTGACACAACTGCAGCAATGTGTTACTTTAGCGCAGACAGATACATCAGGATTCCAGACATATCTATCATTACTTGCGTCATGGAGTGCTGTCCAGTGCACACAGCGCAACCATGCTGTCGCAAGAAGAGCATAGTGGGAAGTGTTGCAATGCTGTCTTGTTGATGGTGCGCATTCCTGTACTGTAGTTTTGTCGCAGGGCAGCGCTGCAACATTGCTTGCAGCGCTGTCCAGCACCAAAACCTGCTGATATGTGGCCCCAAGTGTTATCCACATTTTTAAGACCAGATATTTTCTAGTCTTAAATAACTGGCTCTAACTGCAGTTAGAGCCAGTTTTTTAGGTCTTCAGAAGTTCAAGGATTCCCTTGTGAATATGGAGTAGTGGTGTTGGCGGCCGTTTTTGCACGGGAACGCCTCTCCTGCATACAATTATCGCTAACAGAAGGCGTGATCTTTACAACGGACGTTTCCACCTAAAAACTGTCACAACAGCTTGGTAATAGGGCGATCTCTAACCTTCAAGCTTTCTTCCTCCAATGAAAACGTGATGTACTGTACAAATTAATTTTGATGAAACTTGTATGTTTGAAGACTGTGCTGAGTAGACAATATTAACCTCAAAAATACTTTTTTATAAATATGGGCCCATGTTTAGAGTTTGGCGGACGAGATACTGTGTCAAAACATGGATGATATCCAGTCCTTCCTACTGCCATAGGCTCTAGTGCACTTTCAATACGACGGACAGGACATCTGTCACGTTTGTGGTGGATTCTCCTGTCTGGCAAACTATGGTATACAGAGACATTGTACATTTGGTGGGAGTGGCAGAGTTTGGTGCCTCCTTTCTCGGTTTGTTTGACCCCTTTACTTTACTTTCACTTTTTGCGCCAACCAATGACACCACCCTCTTTCTCTGTACTATATTAATCAGAAAGGAATTAAAATGATGTGGGGAGAAGTACCTCCTATGGGACCTACAAAATTATTACAAATAGTCACAGTGTATAAACACCCATGGTTATTGACTCAAACATCATTATGTCAATGTAATAAAGCACAGCTTCACTGCCTCCAACATTCAATTTGCCACCAGCCAGTAGAACATTTTCCTACTTAAAAATTCAAGGGCATCGTACAGTACCTCCCCAGATTTCAACGTGCAAATTCTTTATCCAGATGTAGATGAAAGTCATGATGATCTGGGAAATATAAGCAACATTGATTGCCAAGGCTGCTGCCCTGAGAAAAGAGAAAGGGATCTGATGAGCATGGTTAAGGTGCAGAGATGAGTTCATTGATTTAATTCAACCAACCTTATTTCGGTTTGAAGAACCATAAAAGTACATATTAACAACATCAAGATCAAATCACAGTACAACTACATAATATATTAATTATACTAAAAGCAGGAAGAAGTTTGTGCAGATATGCGGTTTTAAAGTGCTGAATATATTTCCCTAATAAAATAGGTAAATACAAACAATAGGTAGTTAGCTTCTGTGTGCATCTTGTGGCAGACTACAATCGTCCTTCTATATTTGGCACTGTATCCAGGATTGAATTCTCAGACCATTTCACCCAAGATTATGTACATAAAGTGCATGTTGCTTATAAGTATAAAACCATCAAGATTATTTGATTAATTGACATTGCCCTAAAAAGACATCATCTTATCATATAAGTGAGTTTTGTCATAACAGCTAATGATCGGATCATGATATAATATTTATACAATTCATAGTCAGTATAAAACAGGTGTGATCTAAAAACGTTAAAAGTTTAGACCTCTCTTCTTCCATACATAGCTCACGGCAAGTAAAAATCTAATAATGCCAAATAATAATAACCGTGAGCTGTCAGTTTTCAGAATTCTTAAGGCCTCTGAATATTTCCTAGTCTTCAACCTCAAGCACAGCCGTTTTATCCATTTCCTTCTGGAACTAGCATATTCTGAGCAAAAAAATTAAATATATGTAATATTTTCTTCAGCGTGTAACCCACATAGAGTGCATTTGAGTTACTTCCCTACTACTGGTTCAGGTCACCACTTGACTATAAAAGAATTAATCTGAAGAACATCATAACGGAATTTCGTGAACAGGGTTTTTGCTAATTGGAGTTAAATTTAATCCAAAAAAAGTTAAAAGCTTGTGGTCGACTTAAAAGATAAGAACTGTGTGGTACGTCTGTAGAATCCAATGTCACCTTATTCAAGACAAAATTCCAATAAATGCTCTTTAAAATATCTATTTAGTCCCAGCTTAACAAAACAGTTTCTCAAATGACTAAACAATGGTAATGTAAGTTGGCCATCAAGTACCAGTAATTCTCTCAGTCTTGTCTATAGGATTTTAACTCCTCTGTAACCCACATCCTAGTCCAATATAGTAGGGACCTCAGTATAGCTAGATGCTCAAGTCTCTTAGGGCCAATGTCGTAATGCAGGTGAATCAAAGGAGTATTTGGGGGAAGAGATATAAACATCTGCATTATTTTATTTTCCCGTAAAATTAATGGATTCAGATTTTGCCGGCCCATAACTCAGATCCATAGAGGGCTGCTGTTTGGGCTCTATATCTATAACCCTCCAATGCTGAGGAGACAGCCTTGGTTTCAGTGGCTTGTAATTTTTTGACGATTGGCATGATGTTTTGTATTAAGACTGTTTTGGCTTTGTTTATATGTGGTTACCATGATCATTTTGAATGGATTGTCATGCCAAGGTAAGTAAAATTAGTTATATGCTCTAATGGTATATGATTTAACACTAGTTCATTTTTAAAACCTTTCTGTGGTCTAATAGCCATGTATTTGGTCTTGTTAGGGTTTATTTCTAGTCCCTTCAATCTACCATACTGGCTAAAACAGTTTAATAGTCCTTGTAGGCTCCTTGAGGTCTGGGACAACAGGATTGAGTCATCTGCAAAGGTTAATGCACATATGTGGACCCTTCCCAACTTCGGTGAATCGTGGGTACACTTTTGTAAGTGCTGTACTAAATCATTCACATATAGTATAAACAAGGTAGGGGTGAGGACACAGCCCTGTCTCAATCCCCTCATGACAGGAATGGCCTCTGTAAGTTCTCCCTCAGACCCCAATGTACTTTGGCAAAATTGTCTTGGTGTAGTCTGACTATCTGAGTCAGGATCTCCCATGGCACCCCCTGTTGTTGCAGAGATTCCCACAAGAGATCCCTTGGTACCAGGTCAAATGCTGCTTTCAAGTCAATGAATGCAATATGCAAGTGTCCTGCCTTTAGTTTAATATATTTCCAGGCTATACAAGACAGTCTAAAGACCTGGTCAATCATACTAGTTTTTGTTCTAAAGCCAGCCTGGCATGGTTAAATTATGTCTTTCTCTGCTATCCACTCATTTAGTATGTTCAGAACCTGTTTTGCATAGACTTTTTTGAGAGTATCAATTAGGCTTATGGGCCTATAGTTAGCCGGATCATCCTTACTACCTTTCTTATGAATGGGGACAATTTCTGCCCCCTTCCATGATTCTTGGATTGGCACCCAAGAGCCATGGCATTACATAGGAGGTAATCATATAGTACCCATATTTCTGGGTCATGTTTCAAGAGAACCCCCGGTATTTTATCAGGTATTGGAGTTTTTCTTAATTTATTAGCATTTATAGCTATTCTGGTCTCTTCTCTACTAAATTGAAGAGTCGGTTTTGAGTGGTATAGTGAAGTTTGCACAGGTCACTGGTGTATTTGTATACATAATAGAAAAGTAGAATGGGGAGTGGGCGCACACTGCCTCACAGTCCAGCACAAAGTTTGCCCTGATGCATCATAATAAATGCACTGCATGATAACACTCTCCTCGGGGTCAGGCTTTAGTTTTTCACCCTTGTTGGTGCAGCCAGTGCTGTGTAACTCTAGACACGTGTTTCAGGATAATTCTCCTTCTTCAGTAGAGAGTAACACATTTTTTGGGGAAGGTGCTGGAAAAGATGCCCAAAGTCTTCTCAGGTCTCAGTACCACTCGCTGGGCGCAGGTGCATCAATCAGAGCTCATCAGCTCTTTAGCTCAAAGGAGCCTTTTCAAATAGAAGGGGGGTGGGCGTACACTGCCTCTCACTCCAGCACTCAGTTTGTCCCGATGCATCATAAAAAAATGCAGTGCATGATAACACTTTTTTCAATGTCAGGCTTTAGTTTTTCACCCTTGTTGGTGCAGCCAGTGCTGTGTATCTCTAGACACGTGTTTCAGGATAATTGTCCTTCTTCAGTACAGACCAACACATTTTTTGGGGGGGGTTCAGGAAATGCTGCACAAAGTCTTCTCAGGTCTAAGTACCACTCGCTGGGCGCAGGTGCATCAACCAGAGCTCGTCAGCTCATTAGCTCAAGGGAGATCAGAAAAGTGTCTACACCAAGTGCCTGGGTCCAAATAGTGTTATGTATAGGTGCTACCCCTTTTATGACCATGTGCGACTATCCTCCAAAAGGATCACTTATCTTTTGTTCTAGCTGCAGTGAAAAGGTCATCCCAGCTCTTTATAGCTTTCTTTTGTACCCTTTTATATTCCATCCTTAATTTCCTGATTTGTGCCGTGTTCTTGGCTTTTAAGAGCCGCTAGTAGTCTTCCTATACCTGAAGAGCACTCCATGTTGTACCAGGGAGTGATGTATTAGCTCTTAGTTACTGGTTTTAATCCTGTTGTTTGGGGTTTTGTTAAAGCAGCTCTTATTCTGTCTGCTAAATAATGATGAATTTGTGCTATGGGTATAGAATCCGGATTTGTTTCACTGTAGGGGGAGAGAACATCATGGAAAGCATTGTAGATGAAAGTAAGGGGCTCGATTTTATCAACGATTTGACTGATCTGCGGTTATTACTAACTGTCACTTGTAAAGAAGTTGTCCCTATAACAGTATTATGAGTACTGATCAATCACCCCGTTAAAGTTAAACATACTGGAAGATAATCACTTTCTTCTCTGTTGTTCACCTCAAAATAAGTTATACACTCACAGTGGGATATCCTTGCCCTAATGTAATCTATTCTAGACTTGGTTTTCCCCCTTCTAAAAGTGTGAGAACATTGGTTGTCTGAGGAAAATCTACCATTACATGCCCTCAACTCTTGCTCTATAGTGAAGTGTGCTAATTGCATGGCCGCTGTAGAGCACAGCACTGAGGAGTTTGTATTCAGAGAAACAATTCCTCTAGCCAGATCTTCATCCTCAAAAATTGTTTCTAGCCCAAATACGGGTTCAAACAACAGTTGAAATCTCCTCCTACAAGAACAACCCCATCTCCCTCAATAAGTTCAAAAGCCCTGTCTAACAGATGTACCACTGGTGACACTGTAGAGAGTGCACTCGGTCTAATATAGATATTGAAGACTATTTTAGAAAGATTTTAGTTTCAGACCTTAAATATCTGGGGAAATACTACTTTTGGTTCCTATGGTTACATTTAAATTGGTCTTTACCCATATTACTAGTCTATCTGACAGTCTGCCTTTTTTGTAAGTCTCGCACTTGTATTGATTGCCCTGTAGCCTAATTTGTGAGGGGGTACTATCAACCAAGTTTCCTCAAATAGGCAGAGATCGAAAGTCCATACAAATTCTTGCAATCCATTTCTAGAAGTTTGTGTTTTAGCCCAGCTACATTCCATGAAATCATCATGATATTTTGTGACGGTCCCTTGGAATTTGGGACAAGGATACGCTCAGGTTGCAAGATTGTTTTAGACATGATACCAAATTATATTTTTTTGTTTACCTGGTATCTCCAGTTAGCCAGCCAATACAGAGATACTGAAAACATTCAAATTGTTTGAAGTATGTTTACTCTTTCTATTGGAGTTATCAAGCCTTGCCAGTCAATCTACTGATTCTAGGTTATCAGTATCCGAACGAGAAAGTGAGGGGTGACATGACTCCTGCTTGGTATCTTGGTTATCCTTCTTCTCAAGTCTGGTTTTACCTAATTTGAATCTAATTACTGATTTCACTAAGGAATGGGTACGTTGGTCCAGGGATATGAAACCATCTACAAGGGATTTAGAATGAAGAATTAGTTGGATGTCATCTGAATTTCCACTTTCTGTTTGAAGGCGTTCAGCTTTAATTATGTCGGGTCTTATGATAGATAGGCATTGGCGCCTATGTCTAATCCATTGTATCACTTTATTCTTTAGCAAGTCCTCATTCTCCCTATCACCGTGTTTTAATTTGGGAACATATGTCATGAATACATTGTAAGCCCCTTCCTTGTGCCAGATATAATGCGAGCTTTGTTGTTGAAAAGATTGCGGTATAGTATCTCTACGAGGCTTGTATTTTACCATGCCCCCTTGATCTATCCTATACTTTGAATGTCTATCTTCAGCTGGAATATGGTGGGAATTAGCTGAGGTATAAGTATTTAGAAATCTCTTATGTGTTTCCTCATCCCTGATCATGGCTGGTCCTCCTAACCTCAGTTTGGTGTCAAACATATTTAACCCAGCATTTCTCTTATTTATCCCTAGCCCTATTGTTGATGTTTGATAGTTGGGAATGTCTGTGTTCTTGGTGCAAGATCTAGAAGAATCTAATTGGGATTATTTATATAACTGCTCATCTTGAGAATTGTGAGCTTGCCCTAATGGTGATTTCCCAGCAGCGAGTTCCTTAACATTCTACCATTGACGTTGTTGTGAATACTGTTCTGTAAAGATGAATCTCCAACTAGTTTTTTTAGAGCTAGTACCTCTTTCATAACTTGATTACATTTTTGCCGGATCTCTGTGGTATGTTCAGTATCTTATATTCTCTGGGTTTGCACCGCCTTGTCTTTGCTACTGCTTGTTTCTAAATTGCCTTTTTGAACCACACTTTCCCATCTGGGACCTACTGGGTCTTTCAGAGTAGTTAATGGTGCATATCAATTTTGAGCAGCTGATTGCTGTTATACCACCATAGAAGATTTCTATGACGTAGAGCGTATTTAAACCGAGGCAAGATGGCGCCCGTGGTGTGCGCCGCCGGGACCACGAGATTAGCAAGATGCAGTAATCGGGATAGGTAAGCTGGGGTGATTGCTCGTAGATTTAAGTGTTGGTCTGTTTACTTATGGCTCTGTGAGTAGGAGTTCAGTAGATTTGTGTGTATACTGTGATACCGAGTAACCATTTTTTATGGTTCAATGAACATGTATGTTTAACGGATGGTTACCAGTGAATGGTACTTTGTTGGGAGTTAATGTGAACCCTTAATAACTTAGTAACTTTGCTTTATTACTTGGCGGATTAAATTGGGTGATTTTAGAAATATTAGACTGTGTAATTATCGATCTATTTGATAAGTTTGGGGATGTATTATTGACCAGACGTACTTCTGGTTTGCCCCAGGTCACGTATTTGTGATTATCCAACCGCTTTTGACTTTGTGATGCTTACTTCATGATTTTTTTTACTTACCCATTGCTTAACAACAATATAGGTGAGACTTCCTAAGTGTGTTTATATGTATACACTGAAGCAATAGCCATATGTTCGTTTTTTCAATTTGTTTTATTGGGATTCCATGCTTTTATTATTATTTTTAGATACAAGTTCCATTTGGAACTACTACATTTTGTGACACTTTTCAGTTTTGATGCCTATGAACTTGCAGAGATAGTCAAGTTTAAAGGTGATATGATATATTTCGTTGTTTTTGGTTATACAGAATATCAGAATCAGATTGAAAGTGTTTACATTTGAGTTTGTTTATATATGCAGGATCGAGGAGCATTTTGTGTTCGAAGATCGGGGTATCCCTCATTATGAGGGTTATGGAATACTACCGGTAGATGGACTTTGGATTTAGGGTGATTATTATTTTTTCAGATATTGGGCTCTTTTATGGAGTACTTCTTTCTGCTCTCCTATTGACATCAACTCGGTGATATCCTTTCTCACTGAACTAAATCTCTTTACTAGGAATTACTTTGATTATAATTCTACCAATGGTGGTGGCCTTCTTTGTATCACTTCGAAAACTGACCTTTCTTTATATCTACACAGTTTGATCTTGTGTACATATTAGTAATTTTGAATTTCTTGGGATTGCAGCCCTGAAGAAGTCTACTGTGCATGATATAGCATGACGAAACACGTGTTGGCTGTATGATTTTTTGCAACAAAAATTTGAGATCAAGCTTTGTTTTGAAAATACTACTTGGCTGCTGCGAAGACGTGATATATACGAATAAATAATTGAACTTGGACCTGGAAGAAGAGTCTGTTGGATATTTGGAATATTTGGACAATTTATTGGATTGTTAAGGGTGATATTTTAATGTGTTTGTTTATCTCCTTAGATGAGGTGAGTGATGGGGTTGAAGTGGTAACCAACCTTTTTCTCCCTTAGAAGCACTGGATATTTGGATAATTGTTGCTATACTGGGCCCTAAAAGAGTGTTGAGCGGGAAGCGGCGTTTACTTAGCATGCGTTACTTTGCATGCCGTTACTACGCGGTCGTTAGTACGACCGCGTTGTTACTTAGCATACCTTTACTCGCAATTCGGAACTACGAATTGCAGTAAGGGGGGGAAGGTGTTGGATTTAAAATCCAACACCTTCCCTAGTGTCCGCATAGATTGGAGTTGGAATAGTAAATTATACTATTCCAACATCCAGCACCCCCTTACTGCAATTTGTAGTTCCGAATTGCGAAGTAAAGGTATGCTAAGTAACAACGCGGTCGTACTAACGACCGCGTAGTAACGGCATGCGAAGTAAACGCATGCGAAGAAAAGTTATATATTCGTGTTGAGCGCCCTAGAAACTGTTTTCCTGTTTACCAAAGAATTTATAATAGGATAATAATAATGCATTGTGGCATCCAAAATTAGAAAGTTTCACAAAGTACATAACAAAATCGTGTAAGCCACTTGCAATAAAAATATTGTCAATAATCTATCAACTACCCCTACCAACGAAGGTGGGATTACATATAGTGGAATAAGCAGTCATCCATTGGGCATTTAATAAGTTAGATTCTGAGAGGAAATGTCCCTGCTTGTTACAATTATCCATTAGGACTGGGAAACCCTTTGTAGGATACATATATAAATATAGATCACTAAAAATCAACTCCCTGCTGTTCTTAGCACCAAACCTATCAGCAATAATAACTGAATTGTTATAACTAGGAATATCTACTACATAATTGGTGTAGGATCTATCAGGTTTAAACAGAAAGATTAAATAGTCAAATTGTTCTTGTCAAAATTGTTGTTATAAAAAGTGAATACAGTAATATTAAAGAATTTGCCTATTTTTACGGTTACCCCGTACATGTTACAAGAATCAATTGGCAATCAAATACATTTACAATTCAGTGAGGTACTCAAATTATCAGACTCCCTTTTGTCCTGCCAGACACAATTTGATGAAATATGACCATAACAACTATGATAATTTAGATGTTAAACCAGAGATATTCCATGGCTGTAAATTCAAATTTCTTGTGGAGTAGTGTTAGTTAGTTAGTTAGTTAGTTAAGCACATTTATAAAGCGCCTGGTTACACTCAGCCAGTGTGTCCCCGCGCTGCGGTGCAAGCTGCCCTTGCAAGCTAACGTCCTAACCCAACCAGACCCAATTATCCTGAAGGGAATAAGTAGGTTTTCTAATTTTTCCTAAAGGTGCCCTTCATGGGTTCCAACCGCAGGCTCAGAGTGAATTTGTTCCAGTGCTGTGCAGCCAGAAGGCGAAAGGACCGCCCACCCATCCTAGCTCTCTTAACAACCAGAACGCATACCAGACCTCTCCCCCCAGATCTGAGGCGGCGAGTCGGGACATAGGGAGCGAGAAAATCGGACAGATAGGATGGAGCAGTCCCCTGGATAATGCGGTGGCAGACGCACAGCGATTTGAACCGAACTCGTTCTCGTATCGGTAACCAGTGGAGGGAAGCCAGTGCCGCCTTGGAGGGGGCTCTCCTTGAGCGCATGAGAACCTGACGAGCTGCTGCATTCTGCACACCCTGGAGTCTCTGCATACATTTCCCCGTTGCACCCAGATACAGGATGTTACCATAATCGAGGCGTGATGTCACCAGAGCATGGACCAAGGTCTTCCTGGCTGCCGTAGGCAGCATATCCAGAGTTTTACGAAGGCCCCTCAGAACTTCAAAACAGGCACCTGCCACCCGTCTAGTCTGGTACTCGAAGGAGAGTTTCGTGTCCATCCACACCCCCAGGTTTTTTGCCTGGGCACAGGGCACCAGGGTAGGACCCAAACTCTGCGGCCACCAAGTCGACGACCACACCGATGGCGCTCTAACCACCACAAGCACCTCGGTCTTATCGCCATTCAGTTTCAGGCACGATGCTAGCTCTTGAAAACATGCCACGGAGTTGGAGGCTGCCGAATCCTGTTCCTGTGTCAGGGAGACCACCAGCTGGGTGTCATCGGCATAGGACATAACCCTGATCCCCAAACCATCAGCAATCTCCGCCAATGGAGCCACATACAGATTGAACAGGGTCGGGCTCAGGGTCTAGCCCTGTGGTACCCCCTGCTTCAGTTTGATGACCTTGGAATAGTGGACACCCTGCCTCACCTGAAAACTGCGCTCCTCCAAGAATGATTCCATCCAACTTAATGCCCTGCCAGACACACCTCCTTTCCTCAAACAGTGCACCAGAGTGTGATGGGCAACCGTGTCAAAGGCAGCACTTAGATCCAACAGGATCAAGGCCGCCGTCGGGCCCGCATTCACATATTGCCTGATAGTTTCCGTGGCTAAAAGCAGGGCAGACTCTGTCGCGTGGCAAGCCCGAAATCTAAATTGAGTGGGATGTAAGAGGTTACATTTCCCAATATGCGCCATGAGTTGTCTGTTTACCACTTTCTCCGCTATCTTTGCGAAGTACAGCAATAAGAAAATAGGACGCAGGTTATCAAGTCGATCTGGGTTAGAGGAAGGACCACTGCTTCCTTCCATCTTCCTGGAACTGTGCATGTCCTGAATGAGACCTCCACAAGATGTCTAATGTACGGCTCCAATATTTCTATGCTCCCTCTAAGCACTTTTGGGGCGGCCGGGTCTCTAGGAGAGCCCGACTTTACACTCAGGCAAATTTTTATTAGCAGTTCTGGGGGGGAGGGCGGTAAAACTGTCCAGCCCCTCACTCTCCTGAGCGTGCCCTGCCTCCTCCAAAATATCATGGCCTACTTGGGCAGAGTACGGGAAGGTGGAGTACATTTTCTCCACCTTACCTGAAAAGAAATATGCCACGCGGTTACATAGCTCTACCGAGCCTGTTAAAGGTGCTGCCGCTGTAGCTAGGGATGATATCTCCTTATAAACTCTGAATAGTTCCCTTGTCGAATTACCCGTTGACCCAATTCTTTCCAGATAGTATGCTGCCTTAGTCCTACTAATGAGCCCGTGGTAGCACTTCAACATATCTTTATATTCTCTCCTCCCCTGGTCCGAAAAGTCCTTCCTCCATTGCCTTTCCATGCGTTTGCAGTCTGCTTTCGCACTTCTCAAAACGGCATTAAACCAAGGGGCAGATTTTTGTGCTCTGCCCGGTATTTTCTGTGACCAGGGGCCGTGCTATCTAGTGCCTCCGCAATCCTCCTGTAAAATTTACACAGGCACTATCGGCATCTGTTCCCCCAGGTAGCCCACCCCCTGCAAAAGGGCACTATTAAACTTACCCAGAAAAAATCCAGCCCACTTCCGGCATGTTATTCCCCCCTTAAATTCCTCCTGCACCTTAGGCCTTGGCAACCACATAACAAACGGGACCAAGAAATGATCTGTGTAACTTTGGCTCCACCTTTTTATGTTTGACCAGGCCACATATATATTTACACATGGTCTCATGTATTCGTGGACTTTTTAAACATTTTTTTATAATTCTTTATTCAATTTTTTCATTTCACAATGAGTTTCACATGGACATCCGCAACATTTTTGTAGTGATACAGTTTCCATCAACCTGCTAAACGTATGTGAAGACAATA
This sequence comes from Triturus cristatus, assembly GCF_964204655.1. Taxonomy (NCBI): domain Eukaryota; kingdom Metazoa; phylum Chordata; class Amphibia; order Caudata; family Salamandridae; genus Triturus; species Triturus cristatus. Next base: position 902,691,599 of record NC_140584.1, read on the forward strand.
ACATTTTTTGCCATAATATACAGCCTATGTCAGTGTTTATGCATCCACTAATTGTCAACTTTACATATAGGTGGGAGCTACCCAGCGTCCCAGTCTCACAGAATTATTTAAATGATTGCGGTTGTAGAGACTTAGAGACATTTCTAATTTAACGTTGCTACAATATCATTAAACATTAATGTGAGATCATAATGTGAGTGGAGTGTCTTCTACATCTTTACTTGTGCAAATGTTGGATATCTATGTCATGTTCATTTGTTGAATTGCCTTGGGGACTGTACATATCGTGTGTCAGTGCATCAGTTTGCAAAGTCTGATTTTGGGAAGGTAGGTGCGTGTAGGTTGTTGCAGAGGGAATCTTATACTGGTTGCAATCTCTTTAGGAGGATACCCTGTAGATCGTGTGGTGCTTAATAGTATCTAGTGTATTTTATGATTCTATATTTACCAGTTTGGTTTCTATAACTATGAGGTATGCCCTCCATTCGCGGGAGTTAGGAGCTGTCAGTGTCACTGGGCCCGATCCACAAAAGTAACTGAGACAAAATCCTAACTTTATGAATTTTGGTATTCATAAAGGGCATTTAGGAGTAGTAAAGTTAGGATTTTGTCTCAGTTAAACTTAAGTTTTGGTCTTAAGTCTAACTTAAGTAAAACTTAAGTTTAACTGAGACAAAATCCTAACTTTACTACTCCTAAATGCCCTTTGTGAATACCAAAAGTCGTAAAGTTTGGATTTTGTCTTATTTACACTTAAGTTCTGGTCTTAAGTTAAACTTAACAGGTTTAGGAATGTGCTCCTATTTGGCATAAAACTGTTTTGATCTTGGTGTATTAATAATTGAGTTAGGGTGATTAGTCTGTTTGCTAGCAATATCTTATAATCGGTGTTATGTAGAGACAATGATCAATTTGAGCCACTGAGGAATGGGTCCCCACCTGGTTTAGGGAGTATCACAAGTATTGCCTCACGCAGTGAGGCAGGTAGAATTATTTTGTCATATGCTTCCATGTACATCCGGAGCAAACGTGGGGCTAACTGAGTCTGATATGCATTATAAGATTTCGGGGTCCAACCATCTGCTACTGGTATTTTGCCTCTTGCCAGTTGATTTATGGCATCTACTATTTCTCTTAGTGTAATGGGGGATTCTAGATCTGTGTACCTTGCTATTGGTATCTACGGAGAGTTATATCTGCGAAAAACAAATGTATGTATGCAGCTATACAATGTTGCGTAGTAAGAGTGGAAAGCCACATTTATTTTGTGCTGTGTGTTGATTATATTACTTGTGTCATCTCTGATAGCTAGGATCGGGGTTCTTACTGCTTCAGAGCAGAGTAGCCACACCAGAACCCTGCCTGCTTTGTCACCTTCTGCATGTTTTGTAGCCTCATACTCCCTATAATCAATTGCTCCTAAGCATTATGGGTCAGATGCTCTTAAAATTGGTTTTACAAACATTCATACAGGGGGAGGGGTCCCATGGGGACCCCTTCCCATTTGGGAATGGGTTACCACCTACTTGAAGTAGGTGGCAAAAAGCAAATGTTTTGCTACCGCAAATGCAGTCCCAAAACATTTATATATACAGATGTGATTTGGTATTAGGAAAGGACGCCCTAAGACGCCCCTTCCTAATACCGAATCGTAAACCCATTTTGCGATTTGGCAATAGGTTACCAAATCGCAAACTTAGGTTTACTACATCAGAAAAGCAATGTTTGCGTTCGCAAACCGGCAGATTCTGTGACTCTGCCCGTTTGTGAATGCAAAAAGGCTTGATACATCTGGCCCTAGAATGTTTCTTTATGGTCTAATCGTGCCTTGGCCAACTGCCCTGACTGCGATGCCATATCCAGAGTCTACAACTCGAGTTGTCGTATTTTTGTTTCTAATCGGGTTAGTTTTTCCAGGAGGACCATTTTAGTCCCATAAATAGTTTTAATCGTATTTCCCCTTAGTACTACCTTGAATGCATCTCATTGTAATCCTAGTCTTGAGGCAGAGCCTTCATTTCCTTGAAAGTAGGAGGCTATATTCATTGATAGGTCGGCGCAGAGTGGGGCATCTCTGAGTGCCGCCACAGGCAATCACCGGTATAGTCGATCTGATTTTACCCCAAGTCAGCCATAACTGTAGTGGGTTGTAGTCTGACATTGTGTGGCCGAGATATTCTGTTTGGGAAACCTTTGTAAGGAGTTCGCCTGAACCATATATGAGGTCTATTCTGGTGTGTAGGTCATGCAGACCTGAATAGTAAAAATATTCTGTGTCCTCTGGGTGCAAACCACTCCAGACATCATATACCGGCAAATCTGTGGACCATGCCTGTAATCTTTTAGCCAATGCAATAGACTGCGAGCCAGGATCTGGGGGACAGGAACGATCCATTACCAGGTTCTGTATACAATTGAAGTGTCCTCCCCAGAAAACAGGTTTTAGCATATCTTTTAGTAATGTAGGTGATAAGGAGTGGCGAAAAGATGCCTGGTTAGTGTTAGGTGCATAAATCGACACTGGTGTTAGTGGTTGTCCATCCAGCTTTCCTTCCAGTATCACATATCGGCCCTCTGGGTCGGCATGAGTGTGTTGAATTTCCAGAGGTGTTCCTGCTGCCACCCATATAAATGGCCAACAGGCAAACCTAGATTAAGTAGTGCCAATCAGTATTCCTCTCCAGCGTTTATGTGTTGCCTCAAGTGTCTTCTGTGTGGTGAGGTGAGCCTCTTGCAGTAATGTTATATTGACTATCTGCCTTGTAAGGTATTGATATACTATATATTGTTTATTATAAGCCACCAAACCACGGACATTCCATGTCAACAGTATTATCATTGGGGTCTATCGTGTTTTTTGTGGGTGCACATTGTGTTAACTGATTGTGCTTTTATTGCGCATGACATATCCTCACTTGCTCTGGTCTTAAACCCTATCAAATATTTTCTAGGCAAAGTCTCCATTTTCATAGTTAGTAAGTATGTATCTGTCTCATATTGATCAAGTGAAAATAAAATAAATGACAATAAAGCCCAACTCCCCCATCTCGGCCAGTACGCCAATGGACGGCTGGCCATTCACACTAAAATGCATACTAACAACACAATTCTGTGTATCAAGAAACAGTGGTCTATACAGAATGTATTTTGTGGTGGGGGGGCTATCCTGCAGTCAGGGTAGGCCCTTCAGGTTATTCTTGCCTCCCTGTGCTCACCTGAAAACAAATGAAAAAGGAAGAGAAAGAGATGAAGGGGGGGGGCAAGATCCCAGTGTGTCCATGGTTTATGCATCTTAGCCCCACTCAACCATCTGTATTTATTCTAAACATTGTGATATATTGTCATATCACATCTTCTGCCATTTGTGGTGTGACTGTCGGGCCTTCTCCTATTGCTGTGGCTATTTGGGTGGCTGATAGATGCAGTGTTTTATCTGGTTGGGTCTCTGGTTCTGATCCAGAGGTTGTAGAGGGGGAGGATAGTACATGTTTCTCAACTTCCTGTTCTACTTTATCTCTTTACTTGATCGCTTGCTCTTTAGTGGGGCCTTTGGTCTGAAGTTTTGTAAGTTTTCTCCGTCTCTGCTGTGTTTGCCAATTTTGTTTTGTGGTTGACTCACCTCCTCGTGTTGGTGCTAAGCCTGCCTGTTCGAGCGAAACCCACACTTCCTCTGGTAGCACTCGGGAGATATGGGGAAGCAAGAAGCCCGACAGGCCAAATTGTCCTTCCACCAATGCCAGCCCCCCAAGGGCATTGGCCCACCAATGGACAACCCACCAGAACCCACTAGAAGCACGGCGACCCCAACTGAACCGGACTTCGGTGACATGTTACACAAACGCAAGCAATCCTTAACAACCATAGACCAGAAAATCGACTCTATGGCTGACTAAGAGACAAGGTCTCCTGCCATGAGGAGCGCATTGGCCAGGTGGAACAGCACACTTCCACGCTTGAAGATGTTAGAGGCTGGCTGGTAAAAGACTGTTAGATATGGAAAAAGTCCTAGAGGTAATCAAAAACAAGAATGAAGACCTTGCGGCTAGATCGAGGCGTTACAACCTGTGCATTATTGGCATCCCTGAAACCACTGCAATGTCCCGTGTTGAGGACTATGTGAAGGAGATGCTGAAAGCCATTTCTGGGAACTCTCTCTCGGCAGTCTGTATTGTTGAGAGAGCGCACATGGCGCTTGGCCCATGGCCCCCCAGAGCTCTGGCCATGTCTATCATCGCTCGCCTGCTCAATTACCATGACAGAGACTTTCAAGAAATCAGGTTTCAGGGTAAAGCTATCTCATTTTACCCGGATTTCACCATGGCAGACCAGAATTTGTGTCAATAAAACGTATGCTTCAGAAACAGGACATCAAGTACTCTCTGCTTTATCCTGCAAAACTGCGTATTTTCCATTCTCGGAAGACCTCATATTTCACAGATACTAAATCAGCTGGCAATTTTGTGCGCCGCCCTTGCCTGGCTCGGACACTGCCGCACCAGGATGTTGGGGCCGTGGTAGAAGACCACATTAGCGACAATGACTGACGTTCAATCACGGCCCCTTTGGTTCACTTCTACCAGTGACCTGCGTTAACCTGGTCTCTTCTGCCCATTTCAACAATCTCTTGGCCCCTCCTGTTTGACTTTTCTGCATTGCACTGTAATAGTTACCTTCAATATGTCTGCTATGAGGGAAGCCGGGTCTCCCGGCTTTGCATTCCTTGATCTGCCACCCGATTTTCATTGCTGGGAAGAGCCGGGCCTCTAGCATTTCCCCGCAGGGATGTTTTCCATACAATTGTTCTTTACTGGCCTCTGAAGGCCTGTTGGGGACGATGGGGTGCAAATCAGCCTGGTTGGGATGCTGGAGTGGGAGGAGGGTGGTTGTATTTGGGACATGTGGATTTTTTTCTGTGGCTGTTTCTCTTCCTTACCCCCTCCCTTTCTCTTCTCTCCCTGCTGGCCTCCCTGCATGATATGCCAACAAACGGTGTGCTTGTTGTGTGAATGAGGGAATTTTGTAGCTGTATGGGCACAACTGAGGTGAATGCAACCACATTGAAAGCTATCACTTGGAATGTCCGAGGCCTAAATGATAGTAGGAAAGCGAGGCTCGTGGCAGCTTATCTTAATCGTCAGGGAGCTGATATTTGCTTTTTGCAAGAATTGCATTCAACTGATAACATTTGCATGCGACTGAGGGCAGGGTGGATTGGGGAAAAACACATGGCAATTTATTCGAACTATGCCAGGGGAGTGGCGATCCTTGTGAGGAACGGACTGCCTTGCTGCATGTGTAAAGTCTTACATGAAACGCAGGGGAGCTATGTTATGCTGGCGGGTATCCTGGGTAGCCACCCGATCAGACTGCTTTCGGTTTATGGGTCCAGTGTAGATGACCTGGAATTCTTCGTGGAGGTCAGGCAGTTGGTGGACACATTGGGACCAGACGCGATCCTGTGGGGCGGGGACTTCAACATCATCCCAGACCTGGATAGAGAGAGATCGGGCAGTGTTCGGTGACCCATCCCAGGGTGGCAGCACAACTGCAAAGTATTATGGAGGACTATGAACTAGTGGAGGCGTGGCGCTATTGACATGCACACCTAATGGAGGGCACATGTGTTTCCTCTGAATCTGTTCACCTGGCAAGATCATTATCAGATCACTCCCCAGTATTGCTTAGGTTCTCGTTGCCCGGCATCCTTACTAGGGCCTCCAGCTGGCGACTCCCTGCGGGGGCTCTGCTGAACCAGGTGTTTCATGAGGGAATCCAAACCACGATAACAGAATACTTTGCACAGAATGTAGGTACAGTCCAGTCCCCTTCTGGGAGGCATTTAAACAGTTGTCAGAGGCGAGTGCATTGCGAATCAAGAAGGAATTCTATGGTCGCTGCGGGTCGACCTCTGCCGCCTTGAAGGAAAAATACGCGAGTTAGAAAAGAAATTCTTTGTCGACAATAAAAAGGAGACTCGACACAATTAGGGATAAAGTGGGCAAGTTTGAGGAGGCGGCCGCAAGGGAGACGTATTACCTGATAAAAGAAACTAGTGCACGGCGATATGGTGAAGGCGATCGGGCGGGTAAAACACTCACTGGCCTTCTTAAGAAACCATTGGCCAGCGACTATATCAGTGAGCTGCGCAAGGGGAGCGTGGCAAAATTTTAATTGCCGAGCTCCCGTCCCGGGATCTGACATCCCTGCCACATCGACCAAAAATCTGCAACATCCGGCAATGCTGGCCGGCACAGGCAAACACCACATTCCGGAGAGATCATATTCCCCCTGAGACTCCCAGATTCCCCGCTGTACTCCAAGAAATGATGAGGAACCGAGACAAAACCAAAATGGTGTACCCATTCTTCTGCTGCTACGGGTAGGCCCGAGGAGATACAGAGCAGCACAGGGCATGCAACCGGCTACAGCGAGGCCCATTCAGGACTGCTGCCACACATGTGGTGAACCCGTGGCAAGGCACCCTCCACCCAGAGGAGCCAAAAGCAAAGGGGGTGCGAAAATTGCGAGCTACGAATCACAACCGGCGTCTTGATCCCTGGGCCTGCCCGAGACTGCACCGGCACCCAGCAGTGAACTAAGGAGCTGGCCGTCGCCGGAGAAGAGGTGCCCACACTGGGGAGCCAGCCAGAGCTGTGCCAGTCAGCAGTGTTGCACTCAGATCGCACCAGCCGTGTCCACCCGTGCGTCTCCTCAAAGTACAAGGGGAGAGGCCCTGGCCCAGTGTGTGTGGAGCCGGGCACTCAGTCAGCAATCGTTCAGCGCCACACCGGAGGGACCTAACACAAGCACACTCAAACCACTTACCAGCTGTAGGAGGACAAGTCCACCGGCAGGACGGAAGTGAAATCTGGGCTGCACATACAGGCGCGGACCACTGCGGCAGTCTCCTCTCATTGCGCTAATGCCCATACTGCATCAACACGCTCGGCCAAGGTGCAGCCCTGTTGAGGAGGCTTGTTCCAGGCACCCTTGTGGAAGCTTTGCGCCTGGTTTGCTGGGAGAGGGCAGGTGATCGCTGAAGTGCAGTAGAGTGCTAGGGTGGAGAGCAATCAAGACAGGACCTTTCTCCTGCCTGGCCCAGGCGCTACATCCTTGAAGGGGCCATCACTGGTCTAATCCAGGCGAGTATCTCTGGGCACAGATCTCTGCTATTGGACTCCAATTGAGACCTGGGGCATTGAAATATATAACCACACAGAGGCCAGCTCTGGGGGCTCCACTTAGGAGCCATCAGGCCCAATCAAGCAACAAACACAGTGTACAGATTATTACATACCTGCCAGGTGCCCACCTAAAACCAAAGCCTCAGGATAACAGCTTGACAAGAGAACACCAGCGGATAGGACACAAGACCGGGAACAACAAAGCCATGATTATCTAAGGAGTGTGGCTGTTGGTGCGAACCCTATAATTTCAAAGCGAAATCCCAAACCACCACTAGGTGCAGAAACTGCATAGCAATGGGACAGACAAAAGGGAGATACCAGGAAGTGGAGGAATGAATCCTATTTCTGCCAAAGTGCCCACAGAGGTGGTGCCCCCCACTGCAGTAGACACGCAACTGGATAAATTAGACCTCATTTTACAGTAAATAAGACAATCCCGCACAGTAATGACACAACAACTGGGATCACTCACCACAAATCACACTAAAAGCGCTAAAAGCGGATGGTCAGAATGCAACGCTATTCATAGAAACGTGGCTGCGAACTTAAATGCCAGCAGGAAGATTAACTGACACATTTTGCGTGAAGAGGGCCCACAGAGTCCCCACCAGGAGAAGAGTGCCTGAAATGCTGCCTCGCCCTATAGTCGCTCGAGTGCTCAACTACAGAGATCGTGACCAGATTCTTCAGGTGGTGAGAGAAAAAGCACTGATCAAGCAAGACAATGTACTCATTTCACTATTCCCTGACTACAAGTTGCAAGTTCAGAAGAAACGTGCCTCACATCAAGGATCCAACAACACCTTTAATCTCTAAACCTAAAATACGCCCTCCTGTACCCAGCGAAACTTAAAACCTTGCAGGATCAGCAAAGTAACTTTTTTGACACCCCAACAGAAGCGTGGAATTGGCTAGAGCAGACCTTTCCTGACCTACCCATTAATCCGGCTCTCAGATGTAATTCTGAACCACGACCTGGAAGGTGGAAAACACAACGCAGGTGTCCGGATACAAGCAGGCAAGAAGAGTACCTAGCTCCTACACCGGAGCACATGTTGGCAGGGCAAAGATCAGCACTGATATCTGCAGCCACACTCAGAGAAACCAGAAAAATCACAGATGACAAATCTTCCACAGGGGACACGGCACAATCAGAACCGTATACTAGCCAACTGCTCTTCACAACCATGACTCCATAGACAGCAAATGAACTGCTCAACTATATACCAGCCAACATGGATCCTTACTACCCCAGCACTTTTGCTGCATAGATGTAAGAAATTAACCAAAAAGGTGCACAGGCCAATACCATACTACTTGGAGGCCACTCCTGATAAAGGTGAGAACACCCACAGCGCCACACCAGGTGAATGTGAGAGTATTCTTAATATTCACCTACACACAATCTACACACTAGAATTGACCACATATTCTGTGGTGCATCTCTCCTAACACAAGTCACCAGTATGGCATGCATAGGGAAAACAATATCAGATCACAGCGCGCTAGAATCCACAATCACTTGGGGACGCGTCCCCTCCCCAGTCCCCATATAGAGGCTAAATCCCCACCATTTAGAAGACGGGTGTTCAGGGACACACTGGCTTCCACTATAACAAACTAATTTAGTGAAAATACTGCTCAGCATCCTCAGTGAGTGTGGAATGTGAGGCATTTAAAGTAGTCCTGCACGGCACTGCGATCAGTACCACTACAGGAGCTCGCATCAGGTGAATAGGGAGCTAATACAGGTCAAAAACAAATGAAGTAAACTCGAGAATGAGGCAGCTCTTGATCCTTCAAAAAAACCTAAGCTCCAAGAGTATAATACGCAGAACTATTGGAACAACTACGCATCATAGACCACCGAGCTTACATGCATGGAGTACACACCGAAGAGGACAGACCATGTAGACTACTAGCGCGTATTCTGTAAAATGGCCCTCCTCCGACACCAATACCTGAAATTATGTCACCCCAACACACCCGGGCAACCACACAAGCAGATATCAATAAAGCCTTCTATGATCATTACAAACTATTATACACCACCCCACAAAGAGCAAACCTACAGGAGCTCCATTCCTTTCTGGATGTAACCAATCTACTCAAAATAACAGAAGAAGCCCGAAATGCACTAGCGAATCCTATTACATCAGCTGAAATAGGTGCAGCAATCAAGGGGCTTCCCAAAAACAAACCGGACTAGATGGTCTGCCAGCAGAACTATACACCACCTTTGCGCAACAATTGATCCCCAACCTTAAGAAATTATATAATGAAGCTTTTTTTTTTTTTACTTGGTCAAGCACAAAAAGAAGATCTCATGTTACAGTTATGCTTATGATCAATTACATTACATGTCCAGAAAACCACCGTGTCACAGCAGTGTACAACACTCTACAATATACAAAATATTACACATTCACCTTATACACAGAGGAAATGGGTCACCATAGGAGAGCAGGTATCAAGTATCTACATGAATTGTTCAGCAACATGTCTACCTTCCCCTCCCAGTTTCAATAGCTTGCTAGTGTATAAAGAGGGATCCCGTACTTTGCAATTACATATCCTTTTTCAGTCCATAATCAATCCTCAGTAAGCGTGGACTCCCGGAATTGTACTAGTGATTCACAGAAATTTCTTGGATGCCTTTTACAGTAAACCAGATCAACAATCCAATGTTTGCATTTTGGTGTAGCCCTGCTACCCCATTTCATTGCTATCCGTCTCTTTGCTAGCAGAAGTGCTATTGCAAGGAATTTACGTATACAAGCTAGCTTGATCTTGTACATGCCTAGCAGACATGTCTGGGGCGTATTAGGTATTAGTTCTGCCAACATGGTAGTAAGTGCAGTGGTTACCTCTTCCCAGTAGGGATGAAGCCGCGGGCACGACCATGCCATATGCAGGAAATCCGCTGCAGGAGCTCCACACCTGTGGCATTTGTCATCATCTCTCAGACCATATTTATAGGGTTGTGCAGGCGTGTAATACACTGATGGAGAAACTTAAAGTGTATAATTTTCAAATTGCAATTAGAAGTCAGTATTTGTAGCTGCATGCAGCTGTAGTCCCATTGCGCTGCGGTGATAGATTTTCAGCAGAGTATGATGTGTGCACATAGTGACATAATTTTGTGATATAAATGTCCCATGTGGAAAAACTTCCCCCATTTTACGAAATCCCATCTCGTTTAGTAAGTGCAGCATTTTGGTTTCTTGCGTCACTGTGAGTTGCGGAAGGTGAGTCAATGGGAGCGCTGGCGCAGATGTTGGGAGTTTGTGCGCTTGTTTTACTAATGTATGCCATGCTTTAGAAGTGCAATTCGCAGGATGGATCCCCGTCGACGGAATAGTTCGTTGGGGTGATGAGATAAGTTCGATGAGTGGCGTAGGAAGCATGTTTTCATGTTCCACTGCTATATGTGGTACATGTCCATGTGGTTGTAGCCAGTAGTGGGCATATTGTGCCTGTGCGCAGTAATAGTAGAGTTGAAGGTCTGGGGCCCCAAAACCCCCCTGTGTGTATGGCTTAGTAAGTTATTTCCAGCCCACTTGTGCGTGCTTTCCCGCCCACGTCAGTCTAAGTAAGGCTGTGCGAAGTTTGGCAAAGAGAACCTGCGGAGTCCATATAGGTATATTCATAAATAAATAAAGAAATCTTGGTAACACCGCCATTTTTTGTACGGCTATTCTATCTGCGAGTGACAGTGGGAGGTGAATCCATCTGTTAATCTGTTCTTCCAGTTTAGTTATCGCTTTGCCATAATTCTCTCTCAGAACCAAGTCTGGATCTCGATGTATCCAGACCCCTAAGTATTTCACTGGGTCTGTGGGCCATTATAACGGATATTCGATTACTGGTTGGGTAGTCCCCGGGATAAGCGGGATCACCACTGATTTATCCCAGTTTATACTAAGGCCAGAGGAGTACTCAAATCCTAAATATTCTCGGATGAGTTTGTTAAGATTTATGTCGGAGTGTCTTGTGTAGAGGATCATATCATCGGCAAATAATGATTTATTCTAAGAACCTGAAACATGTAAGGCCATTCCACAGAATCAAAGGCCTTAGCGGCATCTAATAGAGTTGCAGAGGCCGGTCGGTCCGGGTGTAGATGATGGAACATTGCAAATATAGTGCGTATATTTTGTGTAGTGGAGCGTGACGGAATAAATCCAGCTTGATCCGGGAGGACCAGGTTTTTCTTCAGCGGTTGGAGTCTGAGGGCAATGATTTTGGCCAGTATTTTTGCATCTGTGATGATTAACGATAGTGTGCAGTAGGAGTTGCATCGCCTCGGATCTTTGGTTTGGGAAGTGTGATCAAGAGTGCCTCACGGAGCGATGGGGGTAATATGCCCTCTTCATAAGCTTCCTCATACATAGACGCTAGGTGAGGAAGCAGCACATCTTTGTATTCTTTGTTGAACTCTCCAGGTAAACCATCCATACCTGGTGCTTTGTTATTTGGTAGTGAGTTGATCGCTTCCCTCATCTCATCTTCCATTATGTGGTGGCTAAAGTATTCCCGATGCACGTCAGAGAGCCACGCCAGGGCAATATTGTCCAAATATTTATCTATCTCAGCTGGGGCTACCGTCGACCCAGCGGTGTATAGGTGAGTATAATGGTCCGCGAAACAATGTATGATAGGGGGGGGCTCTGGCCGTATATTTGCGGGAAAGGTATTTCATTTCATCATCAGCAAACTTTTGATATCTATCTATTTGACTTAGAATTTCAGCTAATAGTTTAGGATCTAATGTGGACATATATGCGGTCTCCACACAGCACTTTAGCACTATCCAATGAATCAACGTTGTGTGTGAAGTATTCAGTAATAGCCTGCCGTAGTTCCACTCTAAATACTTGATCTTGTAGTGCACTGGGATTTAGGTGCCATGTAAATTGGCGTGGCGTGTGGGTGGGGATGGTCAGTTCTAATCTAACTGGTGCATGATCAGAAAGGCCCTCAGTTTCGTTAGGAAGATGTGTCTCCTGCAGACAGGCAACATCTACAGTGTGACGGTCTAAATAAGCAAAGAGCTTTCATGTTTTGCTGTGGATTTTGTAGGCCTCTAACATTCCAAGTCATAAATGTGAGCTTCCTCGTGGTTGACAGCCTGACATTCATTTCTGACTACGGTAATTATAGGAACAGGATACCTACATCTAGATCTGCATAACATAAGAACGGTTTTCTCCGTGCCGACCAGTGTTATTGTGTTTTCGCCCATCCCTCCCCCATCCCACTTAGCCATCTCAATTACGGCAAATTCAAGGCCCTTAAACTGAGGAGTATACCCTTCCCTGCAAACAATACTTACTAAACAGAAAATACAAAGTTGTTGGTGTACACGATGGTGGCGTGAGTAGCCAGCCTTAATCCCCGATGAACAAGACATATGGGGGGTCATGTTATCACTCAACAAGTGTCATATTGAACACAACTCAATGTGAATGACTAGAAAAACAGTCTAATGTGGTCCACAGAAGGTAATGACATACATAACCCAAGTAGTTACATGTTAGACAGACCAGCGTTATACAGGACTGTGAGTCGGAGAGTGCATCACCAATCAAATACACTGCTACTTATCTGATTCCACAGTACATCGGTTCGGAGTGCCATCTGCCGCCTTCACTGGTAGAAAAGCCCAAGGTGCACTCAGGTAGTGTAAACAACATTATTCAACATTAGATGTAGACCCTAGGAGACCTCCGGCATGGCTGCTGTGACGATTTACTTTTCAAGTATTTAAGTACTTCTGTAGGTGTGTTGTAGACTCTGCTTTTACCATCCTCCGTGATCGGCAGACGTGCCGGGTATATCATTGCGTAAGAAATGTTCATTTCTCACAATTTCTTTTTTACATCCAAGAATTTTTTCCGCGCTTCCTGGACCTGTGCAGTGAAATCTGGATAGATAGAGACATTCATACCTTCATGAGTTAGAGTGCCCAGTTCACAAGCCTTGCGGAGTGCCGCATCCCGATCCCTGTAGGATTTTGGCTATGATGCGGCGCGGTCTTGAACCCGACAGCGGAGGTGGTGCCAGCGATCTGTGTGCCCTCTCCACAATGAAGACGTCTGAGAAGGTTTCTCTGCCCATTAGTGAGGTTAGGAGAGATTCAACATACCGCTCCATGTTACCTGTGTTGGTTATCTCCGCAACACCCATGATGCGCAGGATGTTGCAGCGGGACCTCGCCTCCAAATCTTCGGTCTTTGCTAGTACCGCTTCTAGGGTCTTATCTGTTGTTGTCTGTTTCGTTTCCAGTTGATGTTGAACATCCTCCACGCCCGAGATGCGGTGCTCCGCCATGTCGATTATTTCTGTACGTCTATCCAACCGCTCCGACATGCGATCAACACGTTATGTTAAGGAGTCTATTTTTCCATCAATGTTTGTCAGTGTCGATTGGATCGTCGTGAACATAGCTTGAAAATCCACCGCCGTGTCCGCAGTCGCCAGCAGCGTCGGTGTCTGGCCCCCAGGTGCGTCATCAGCTGAACTCTCAGTAGTTTTTTGGGACTGTTCAAAGTGCAGTTTGGGTTGGTTTTTGTCTGGTTTTCCCATATTCGATGCTCACCTTATAACTCCCAGTGAACAAGGGAGCAAGCAAATGGCCGTGTCTTCCCAGTATGCAGCACTACAGTCATTCAAATCAGCCACCCTCAGGGCATCTCACCGATGTCAGAACACCCAGTCTCAGGACACTCAAAGGAGCCCGGGCCAGGAGACTAGCGTATACAATTTAGGCTCCGAAATAGTAAAGCTGCAGTTCTGAGCATCAATGGGCTTCGCCACCACAAATGCGTTTCATATGTCCCATGGGCCAACTGCGCTCATGCCCTGGCCGGTAAATAGAGCAGGTCACTCACTGTGTGCCCTGTCCAGCACTTTGCACAGATATTTGCCTCAGTTGTCAAAACTCACTCAATTATTTAGCAGGGGTGGCAGCAGTATCACTGGAGCAGGCCAATGCCTGAAGGCCTACACGCACCAGCAGCACACTCTGTTGTATGGGTTGGACGGTGGGGGGTGGGACTGAACTGGCACTCGGTATATTTTGTTCCAATGAGTCGCCCTCAGAGCCCGGCAACCTACACCAATGTGCCCCAATGTCTAATTAGACAGATGGCTTGAGCTGCGTCACACAGTCCCCTCCACCCTCCTGCACCGTGAGGAGCTGCGTGGCATGCGACATGGGAGGTATCGGGCTGAGCCAGCCTCAAGGTCATATATGAGGGGGTTTATATTTGCACTCACTGCTCGTGTGGCGCTGGGCTGGTGAATATCCTTCCCTCTACTGACCTCAGTTACCACGAGGTCTCTGCCGCCTCTATGCCTTCTGCGGCTGTCTGCGCCATCTGTGCGAGCACCAGAAGAGCAAGGGGGGACAGCAGGAAGGCTGTTCACCCGGTCCCGCTGACACAGCTCACCCGGATAGGGAGCGGCCCTCCTCGTGGCAGCCGCACGTCACCACCACTGGGGGCTTGCGTAGTCAGCTCGCCAAGCGCATATCTCCCCTCAGCATAGACCGCGCCTCGGCTCAGACTCCTCGGCCGCTTGTCGGGTGCCCGGTACCAACTGCAGCAACGATTACAGGTATGAATATTCCTTCCGCCTTCCGGAGACTGGACCCGCTATTTCGGTGGCGATTATTTCATTGTGTGTCAAGGATATCTGCAGGATAGGAACATGACCTGGGGAGCTCGCTCACAGTGCGGCCATTTCCAGGCATAGCTAGCTCTGCCTATATAATGAAGCTTACGAGATTGGTGCTCTGCCCACCTCTACAGTGCAAGCCTTACTAACCTCGCTGCCCTAACTTAGTAGAGATCATACCAAATTAATTGCCCCATTATCCCTGCTGAATTCAGAGTACAAAATTCTGAGTAAAAGTTTATCCAACTGTTTACAACTCCTTCTAACAAAACTAGTACACTGACCAATGCGGCTTCATCCCGGCACGTAATACATCCCTCAACATATGCAGACTATGTAACATAATGTTTTCATGTGCCACAGAGACACCGGAGGCGGGATGTTGTTCAGTGGATATCTCCCAGGCATTTGATACATTAAGCTGGGATTACATGCTAACCGTCCTGCAGAAGTTTGGAATACCCCAAGAATATACAAGACGGATCCAACTACTCTACTACCTCCCAACAGCCAGGGTATGCACTGGATCACATATATCACAAATATACCATATACAAAGGGGCACAAGGCAAATTTGCCCCTTATCACCCGTGATTGGTTGTCCTTGCACTCAAATCATTAGCCCACAGAATATGTGCGGTATCCAATGACTGAAGTATCACTATTAACCGCACCCACCACGCACTATGACTTTATGCAGGCGATATTATCATTTATACCACAAGACTGCAGGATAATCTAGAATCTACACAAGCACAAATCTTTGCACAGTTTTAATCCATTGCGGGGTTGGTCATAAACTATGGAAAACCGTACGTATTTCCCTTTGGAAATGGAACCGACAGCCAAACTATCCCCTTCCGAAACCGAAATATAACAATAGCTCACCCTACATTCCGGTACGTAGGGATACAAGAATACAGAAGCCAGCAGGACCTCATCTAAGGGAACTTACAAAAAGCAATAAATTCACAAGGGACTCAAATTACCTTTTGAAAGTCCCTATCCCTATCAGTGGCGGGAAGACTAGCCATATCGTAAGGTTGCTATGCCCGTGTAATGTGGTTCCACCCTATTCTCAGATGCGGCTCAGAACTGCAAATGCTTACTGGAAACAGGCACTAAAATATACAAGCAACACCCGCCATACACACCCAACATTCCACTTTTGGGCATACCCACCAACATGGGCACACTCATGAATCGCAAGCTAGATTTCTGGACACAAGCAAGGGTAAACACAGTGGGAGACCTCTTTGGAGATGGGATGCTTTTATCACACACAGATTTCACAAACAAACAAGGGGTCACAGGAGCACTATTTCTACTACCTGCCAGCCTGGTACAATACAATAAAAAGCACTGGGCACCACAGGGATTGGAACCCACCACGAAGAAATTAGTTCACTTAATATACCTCATACCATGGAACATACTCATCAACCATCCCCCTTTAACTCTAATACCTACCAAGTGGGAACAAGAGGTCAACAAACCATTTTCAGATAAAGAATGGAAAATAATACTAGAAAATCCTAAACGAGTATCTTGTAATACACAATCTGAATTTATCCAGTACATGATAACTCAAAGAGCATACCTGACACCAGATAAGTTACACTCCATGTATCCCAGTGTCATGGCATCCTGTCCTAGATGTCCCAAACAAGACGCAGATCTCATCCACATGATATGGTCCTGACTGAGGTAGACTACCAGAGTACTGTGGAAAGATAGGTGCTACCCAGGATGAAGTGGTGGGTGACACAGGTTGGCAAACACTAGGAACGTGCATATTAGGTATATACCGGCGGTGAAAGGGATTGAAGTACAGACCAAGTTTGCAGATACAGCTCTTATACTAGCAAAAAGAGGCATTACAAGGAGGTGGAAATCATCATCACTCCCCAAGATACAATACTGGAAGGAAGAAGTCGAAAGATGGGGTTTAGCAGGAAGTGTAGCTATCCGCAGAGAAGAATGTGGAGTGCTCTGAAAGAAGCCTATAACCTTGAGCTGGGATGCTATATTAGAAACATTCAAAGCTCTGACATGCTCAACCCCAATGATAGCACTGCACCCACACTTGCACCTTTCTCACGCTCAAAACTTATTTCTCCCCCTTGAGGTGCAGCAGTAATTCCCCCAGGGCTCCAAATTGGTAAATGTACAACACTATCTCTATACTCACCAATACCCCAAAACGTATAAATCGAAACAGAGCGAACACTAAATAAATGACTCTCTTAATGACTCAAACCCATTTGCGTACATGCTCTGCCGGGCATGCATTAATCAGTTAGCACACACTCGTCCTTTTTGCGCCCATCAGCAGTGGAGGGGTGGGAAGATTTTTAAAGAAATTTTGGGGCAGATTTACAAGAAAGTGACGCATCTGTACAGATGCGTCACTTTCCCTGCGCCACCTTTAGAAACTCTTGCGCCACCATAGATGCGCCGTATTTACAATACGGCGCACTATGGCGCAAGGATTGACAGATGCGTCAGAAATTCTGGCGCATCTGTTGGCGGAAAAGTCACGCATTTGCTGAATTTGTGTCGCAAGCACGACGCAACTCCAGTAATACGTGTTGAGGCCTATTCCTACTACACTGCGTCACTACTTATGCCTGCTTGAAGCACTCGAAAGGTTTTGACGTAGTGACGTCCTAAAATTGGCGCAGTGAAATCTTGTACATTTCACTGAGTCACTTTTACGAGGCCTTCCTGCGTGGGAACGCCCACCCTGCATACATTATACCTGACGCAGGTATAATGTGACGCAGGGCTTTACAACATGACGCATCTCCCTAGATGCGTCACGTTGTAAATTGACCGCATTGTTTGCGCCGCTGTTGCGTCAAAAAAGTGACGCAACTGCAGCGCAAAAGTCACGCAAGGGGCCTGTAAATCTGCCCCCTTGTGTTTTTCATTAATACCACGCATTATAGCTGTAATGACGTACAAGCAAGATAGTAATCCAATGACCGCCTACCTTAACCTAAGTCAGGCCAGGTCCTGCATATCCTGAATATCATATAAATGTGTGCATTGTTCCATGAAAAAAAAATTATAATTGTTAAATGATGCTGCTCATACATGCATGAATACTGTCAAGCCGTACAGGCAAAATGTACTACAACCTGCAGAAAATAAATATAATATGTTTAAAAAAAAAAAAACAGTGAGCTGTGTAAAACCAATGGCAAAATGGCAGTTGGCCAGACCACAGTACAAGCTGAGATGTTGTCTTTCTACTCTTCCTTATACGCTGCTCTCAAAACTCCATTCATCCTGACCTGGCCTCTTTTTTTAGGTCTCGCCTGACCCAGCTCATGCGCTGGTCTGGCGAGACTTTTTGTGAGGGCTTAAAAAATGCTACCTGGCCGGCCTAGAGCTACAGTGCATGTGCGGGGGCGCGCGCCGCGCTTGATCGCGATCACTTTTACTTTCGCGGCCCCACGGCCACTTTGATGTAATGCTTGTAAATTTTTTTCTTCCGGGCAATAACAGTAGCATTTGATGCTGGGACAGTTTTGTGTATCGATGTTTAGCTCCCATCTTCCCCAAACTTTTTCCTCTGCAGACAAAACCTGTCAGAGTCCTTTTTAAAGGCCAGCTTCCAGAGCAATGCTTAAGCATTATGCCACGGTTTCAATGGTTTATTATTTTGGGTTTTACACGGAGAAGCTTTTCAGTGTGTATTTTATGTTTTATGTTGAGTCTAAGCATTTGAAATAGTTTTCAGCATTGTTCTCATGTAATTCATCCCCCTGATTCCTCTTGTTTTTTCAAACTGTTTTTAGGCTGTTTGAGACTATACTTTGCTCACTTAATAGCAAAAGGTGCCCTATTAGACAAGTTAGTCAAGTGGCCTTGTTTCTGATTTCATATTGGAAAAGCATTTTTCTTTTCTGAAGGTTAATTGCTATTCTATGAAGTTTGCTAATTAGATATCGCGTTCTTCCTCTGGAACAGTTCTGTTTCCCTGCTGTCTGAAGCGCCATGTGCTGCACGTGGAGAGCATTGCACATATTTTGAATGCCCTGAACGTGCTTTCTGCACTTTTATGTCACTGCTCTTGCAATTGCCCCTCCCCGAACAATTACATGTATGTTATATCACTTTGTCTATTGCCACATTCAAGGTGCACGTCAGATTGTTCTAAAGAGTGAAACATAAGAGAGTGGCCTGTTTATGAAAACGCTGTATTGCAGTAAAGCATTTTATTCGAGTTCGTTGATTCTTAATATGGAATCTGTCAGCACGTGAAACCAGTGTATGTACACAGATTACACAGATATGGTTGCATACACATGCACACACGCATACATACACTCACAAACTTGCCCGATGCCATTCACAAATACACGTTTTGTTAACCGTAATACAGACAGTAATCCGATTTTAGCCAAATATGTTCCAAAAACGCAATGCAAATGTAATAAAAACAAGCACTGGCATAGCCAATAGGTCTCGCTTTTGGGACCTTCTAAGTATTTAGTTATACAGCACAATATCCTTGGTGCAACCACATCAACTGTTGCGTGGCTAAACACTTATAAGGTCCCAAAGGCGAGACCTATTGGCTATGCCAATGCTTGTTGATTCTATCCAGCTGCTCTGGCTGGACGGTGGCCACCGCAGCTACCTGGGTGAACCTTTCTCTGTGGAGGAAGTGATTGGGGTAATCCGTGCTCTTTCTGGGACTAGACGGCCTTATGTTTTTTTGTTTTGTTTTGCTCCACTACTTGCTCTGTATCTCATCAACATGTATGATGAGTCCCATGAGCAAATGATGCTTCCTCCTACACACAGAGAGGTCTTAATCGTCACAATTCTGAAACCTGACAAGGGCCCACGTACATGCATGTCCTAAAGACCGATGTCAATGATTAACCTGGACACTAACATTCTCTCCTGCCCTTAGTGCTGAGACCCGACCAGTGTGGTTTCGTCCCTGGAAGAGCCACGTCACACAATCTGCGCACTTTTTTCGCCACTATGCAGGATATCGACCCCTCAATATTTGCAGCAGCAGTAGTTCTTGACGCCACTAAGGCCTTCGACACCCTGGAGTGGCCATATATGTTCGCCCTACTAACCCGGCTAGGAATTAGCCCTAAATTTCTGAAACTGATTGCCCTCCTATATTCCACCCAATTTAATGCATTGTATCACCCTCCTATCTCGGGCACCATGTAGGGGTGTCTGTTGTCCCCGCTCCTGTTTGCTATCGCAATTGAACCGCCGGCTGTCTGGCTGAGACAGCACCATGCACATTGTGGCCTGGCGTTTGTACCCAGGGTGATCCTTGTATCTCTCTATGCTGATGATGTGACCTAATATGTCAAGCATTCAGCGGTAAACTTAGATCCCTTGATCAGAGAAATTATACGTTTTGTTGGCCTCTCCGGGGTAACTGGGGAAATCGATAATTTTCCCAATGACAACAGCCACAGATAGGTTTCAGTTGGAATACCCTCTGGGATGGGCTCTGGGCCCAGTGAAGTACCTTGGGATCTGGCTAAGCCAAAATATTTAGGAATTGTGGCAATGCAACTATGAGAGACTTATGGACTGGGTTCAGAGTCAGGTTGGACGATGGATCTCACTACCGTTGTCCCTTGCCGTGTGCTTGGCTGTTGCTAAGATGGTTGTACTCAAGTTTCTCTATGAATTCACTAATCTCCCCCTCCTTCTCACCTCAGCCTTCAAGCGTTGACTGTGCTCTAACCTGATAACACAGCCTCGGCCGCACACTGAGTTGGACACTGCTAGTTGCACGATATGGGCTCGGAGAGAACTGTGCTAAAGGGCACATCTGGAGGAGATGCATGCTCCCTCAGTGCCCCTGCCGCGCCATCGGGATTTGTCATTCCTTGAGGACTCGGGAGCTTGCAGGAGACTAGACAAGCTCAGCATCCGCACAATGGAGGATCTGTTTCCCGGAGGGATTTTCATTGAACCAACAGATGCTCTTGTTACTGAAGGCTGCGGTCTGCTCAACAGGATAAAATACTTTCAGCTTTGCGCGACGTTGAGGGTGAGATATGCCGCATTCCCGATGGCACCCCCCACATTTCAAGTCCTTGAGGATTTCCTAAACAACCCATTGCCGTTTAAACTAGTTACCCACTTGTATGCTAATATGCAGCGCATGGCGCCGGTTTGTGTGCCTGCTGCGCATAGTGGTTGGGAAAAGTCACGGGGGACCTCCATAGAGGAACGGCAATGAGCTTATTGCTTCTATAGATTGCGTCTAATCCACTTCAAGTTCATCCACTGACTTTACAGAACTCCTGCATGGCTGCACAGAGCTGGTTTGAGTGATGATGCGAGATGTGCACGCTGTCGAATGCTGGAGGTGGATTTCTTGCACCTGTCCTGGTCTTGTGCGGAGATTGCATGCTACTGGACATGTATCTTTGATGTGATGGATGAATTGCCTGAGTTTGAATTGGAGCGATCCTCTTTGACAGTGTTCTTGGGCCATGTGCGACATGTGCCGGCAGCCCAAAGGAAGCTGGCGGCTCTGCTCCTCCTCCTTGCCAAGCGGAGGATAGCCATGTGCTGGGGAAGAAGACGCAGCCCCCGCTCAGCTGACTGGCTGGTAATTGCAGCCTTCTGTCAAGGACAGCTGACTAACTATTGTGAACTCATGCCCATACAAACCTGACCCAGAGACATCTGGGAACCATTACAGAGGTATCTCAGTTCCCATCCACAGGCCCCTGTTGGGCCGCTGCCACCGCATTCAATGAATGCAATATGCAGAAAATCCCCCAGCCTGCTAACCAACCAAACAGACTGGAATCGGCACACGGTGTCATTGTCGGTGGGTTGCCAGTATCCCCTTACCCCTTATTTATGCCTTACCTTGAACTCTCAATCTTTTCTCCTCTCTTCTCATCCCCTCTCCCCTGCCGTTCTGCAGGGTTTGCAGGCTCAAAATGTGGGGGCACACTATTAGAACTTACATCTGTACAGACGCAAGATAGACTGACACATGTGCTGTAATGGATTGCAGACTTCCAGCTATCATGAATATTAATTCACTGCAATGCACTGTTGAGGCCCTGCAATCTTCTGTTATTATAACAATAAAATAATAATAAAAAAAATGTGCACTGAAATGTTTGTCACGTTAACTTGACCAAAGGCTCTAAGCATTTGGATTTCTTAATGTGTAACCTTCAACGAGAAGCTTGCTTGGGGTGTGATGTTTTTCTCCCCTCTGCAGGTACAGTCATATGATCTCATGAATAGAGAAAGGCACATTATGTGTGAGAGATAGTGAGGTTCAGGAGGAGTACTTTTGGCATTGATGAGAAGCCTTAACAAACAAAGGGTGGACTACTGTTCATGCAGAATTTGGAGACAGGACAGGAGGAATCCAAGTACATTCTGATGTGAAGACTAAAGGAAAAGTTTTTCAAGTGCAGTTGCCAAAGTTTACTGTGTGAAGGTGGAAAGTAATGAGACACGTGAAATGCGATTCTTGAATGTTCTTTTGTGGGTTTTAATTGGTGCTTACACTTCAGAGGTAGTCAGATTCCTTTTAGACTCAGAGGGGTAAAGACCTCTTGGGGATAGCTCTGTTGGACCACAATCCGAACCTTGGGGAACAAGCGCGCAGGGTGGCAGGTACCTGCTATGGCATCCTTAAAATGATTAGAAAGATTCTACCCCTCCTGCCCTTTAGCGCTAGGAAACTGTTGGTACAAGCCTTGATCCTCTCACGGTTTGATTTCGTCAATGCCATCTATCTAGGCGCCCCCGGCTCCACTATCAAAAAACTTCAAACGGTACAAAATTGCGCTGTACGACTACTGATGCAGGCCCATAATCGTGAATCCGCTAAGCCTCACATCACCTTTTTGCATTGGTTGCCAGTGGCCGAGAGAATCCAATTTAAGGTGTTGTGTATTGTCCACAAGTCTCTTTCGGATAGCGCTCCACCGATTCTCCGTGCCATCATCCCCCGGTATCTTCCAAAAAGATCATTGCACTCTGAGAAGAAACATCTTTCAATTGTTAACCGGGTGCGGAGTGGTGGCCGTCGTTTTTCCGCCATTGCGGCGAAATGTTGGAATCAACTACCAGATCCTATTCGTCTCAAACCCAACCACCTTCTGTTCCGCAAACAACTGAAGACCCTACTGTTCCCTTGAATCTGCTGGCATGTCTCGAGTTAGGCTCTGTCTCTAGCGCTGGGAGGCCTTTGGTAGCCATGCGCTTTACAAGTGTATATTCATTCATTCATTCATTCATTCATGTGGCTGTATGCTATACAATGATCTTTATTTTGGAGAACTACTACAGAAGTTCCGCTATGCTGACACCTTCCTAATTTAATGGATCGGATTAGGGTTTGCCTAATCAGTGCTTTTCATCTAGGCTTAGTTTAGGAGATTTAGATTTCCTCATGCATAATGGGCAAGAGGACCGCAAATCTTATACTGATCATCAAATTGTATTCCCAATTTTCTGCATTGCTATCACCGAATTCCTTGCATATTTCATGTTATTGAGGCTGAACTTTGTTAGATGATTCGGCCTGTCAGTTGTGATTCTATACTTTTACAATATACTCTTCGGACTTGAGTACATGAAGTCTGGCTTTGAACTTGTAATAAACCCATACTTAATCTCATTTACCGACTGTGGGTACTCACTTTGTTGCCAAATTGGTTACACTGTATATTAAACTTGTGAATGTAGTTAACTCCCTTTTATTCCTAAGGCTCCTAAAAAGGTGCATTACAGGAAAAATTGGACAGAAGGCTCAGAGCTCTAGCACTTGCAGTAAAATAATTGTAGCAAAACGAGGATTGTTAGGTCTTGGAATGGGGTAGTTAAGAAAATTTGTTAGAGAAATCCAAACCCAGTCCCAGTCCTAGAGCCCATGTCTCCATTTGGAGGATCGCCTGAGTTTCAGCAGTTTGAGAAAGAGTTGTAACAGTGAAGGTGTGAGTATTAATAGAGTTGCACATTCTAATGGGTAGTGTTTAACTTGTGGTGTTTATGGAAATTATGTGATGTTTGGTGAAGATGTTTTGAATGTCGTGTGAATGTGGTGCTTAACTTGGAAAAGTTGTAGTTGCTATCAGGTCCGACGTGGCCTACGATACAAGAAATTATGTTAACAAGTGGAGAAGACATTGTATTGTAATTTGCTGTTAAAAAGTTATGGTGCCTCTCATGAGATGTCATCGACAGCAGAATTGAGATAGGGACATTAATCTTTGTGTGTGCAAATGAGGTGTGATTAGTGTGGTGGACCGTTTGCGCAGGGAGAAGCTGTACTAATCGGGGTGAGTCTCTACAGATCAAGGTCTCATTTGAGTGTCTTGGAGTAAGTTGGAAAGTGTTATTCTGAATCATTTCTTATATAATTGAATACTGTTCATTTCATTAGTGGCCCAGACAAAGTTATTTGATACAATTGCTATGTACTTTTTTGCATGTGTATTGCTGAGGAGAGTGCCTTTGTTAAAATTGTAACGTAGGGTGATCTGCTGGAGTGAGTAAGATTGACTTCACAGTGTTCCGCGCTGAGATTGGTCGGTTGGTGTAACGCTGCACTGTTATTGGTTGTCTACATCACGGGGTGCCACTCTGGTACTGGTTGCTGATTTAGAACAAGAATTGGAAGTAAACTATTAGTTAAGGCTCTGAAACGAATTTCTAATTGTGATTATTGACAGCCTTACCTGAAAATGAAATGTTTTAAAGTTATACAAGATTTGATTTGAGGAGGTGTGACAATACCCATAAGAGGCACCACCTGAGGATACTAGGGCTCCACACTTGTATTTGGCTTAAACTATGGCATAAGATCACTGAGAAAGCAGGTGCACTCGCATTTCCACGTTATGGTACATTCAATGTGAGAATTATTGAAAATTTAAGGAGAATATTATATCAGGTGAAACCACAGCCTACACCTACTTAGTCTGAAGTGCTCAATGCTTCGGGGCATGCAGTTAATGCCCAGGAGAAGGAGAGATAGCAGGGAGGTCTAAAAAGGCATGAAGTACTTATGCTGATGTGAGGCTCGATATAGAACAGAGGAGGTGGAGAACTGATATGAAAGAGGGAGAGAAGTTGTACTCTGCATTAACAGGTGATGAATTTGAGAAGAGAAAGAAAGAAAGAAAATAAGAAGAGGGGAAAAGGGGATGAGTTAACGGAACAAAATGAGAGAGACAAAAATAGTTACAGGGACTCTAGTGACAGCCTTCTAAATGCATTGTTGTGAGGAACTCCCACCTCCAAATAACGAGACTCAAACAATGGGAGGTGGAAGTGCTAATGTAAACGGAGTCTCATAATTGGCTACTGCACCCATAAGTGTAAACCCTAGTATGACAGGAGCCACTCCTATAAATGTGAATCAAACCAACCCAGAAGAAATGTATCCAGTACATGATAACTCAAAGAGCATACCTGACACATCATAAGATGGAGAACCTGTGCTTGCAAATTTTCTGTTGTCCCCAATGGCTAGGCATTACCATGGTCCCACTGATGTTGGGAGCGATGCCATGGTCAGGCTGTTCAAGCAGACTTGTTTTAAGTCGTTGTGTGTATCTTTTCACGATGGGTTGAAACATCACAGTAGCAAAGCTCCTTTTGAGGGAGTGTCTGCTTCCACGTATTTGAGAGGCCTGATGCTTTGCTGCTTGTGTTGATGAGTCTCTGCAACATACCTGATCATAGGACAGGATTATCCCCCCATGAAATCACCATGTGCAGGGCAAAGAGATTGCCAGCTGTACCTGAAAATGCATTTGTGAACATACTGATGATCTGATACTTTACTACTGCAAAGGATTGGCTGACGTGGTGCATACTGTGCCTCGTCAGGTTAAAACTGCCCTGCCACATCAGGAGCAGTATCATGACTTTAGCCCAGTATACTGGGTCTTGGTGAAAAAGCATGCGCAAAAGACTTGTCTGGAGCCCCGCTGGTGTGGCCCTTTTCAAGGTGAACAACTGCTGTGAAGTGCAGAGGTCTCCCTAACTGGGTGCATGCTGCCCACACTCGCCGAGTTCCGTTTCCCTTTGATGTTGTAACAGCACCTCTCCCAGAAGCGTCACATGGTGGTCGAGAGACTACAGGAGCAGGTTAGTCAAACTGTAGGGGACCAGCAAGAATATGAAACAACACTTGTTCGGCCTGAGGTGTCTTGGAGAATTGGGAACTGAACCAGGCTAACACCCCAACAAAGGGTCTAGTGCTTTAGAACCATGAGTGGCAGCAGGAGAACATTGGCCAAGGAAGCAGGAGAGAGAGAGACTGGTTCTGCAAGGGAAAGGTGGGCTACAGGCTATTCTAGAAGATACTGGGGATTCTGACCTGAGGGATGACGGAAGTGAGGGAATGTTAGAACTGGGGGTCTCTAGTTGGCAGAGGTAGGTACCTTTGACCAAATAGGGACCCTTGCTTCTAGTCAGGGTAAGGGGGTACACACTGTTGATAAGCCCTGCTCACCCCCTTGGTAGCTTGGCACGAGCAGACAGGCTTGTCCCGAAGGCAATGTGTAAGGTATTTGCACCCACACTCACAGTAACACAGTGAAACACCACAAATGTACACCACACAGGTTATTATAAAAATTTTAATATCTTTATCTAGTTTAGGTCAGATACAAAAAGTAAAAAAATGCACATACATAAATTATACTCTCTTTAAACAATGTTCCTGATAGGTTTCATTTAGCAAAAACAAACTGGTAGGTCTCTGTTGTCAAAGTTCACTTTTGTAATGCTTTTGGCGATAAAAGAAAGTTCATCTGTAGTCCCAGTCTAGTAACACAAAAAGTTCCTGCTCGCAAGGTTCCCCTCGTGATTCACAAGTACTTGTGGGCTCAATTGGCTGGGGCCTCTCTTGTGAGCGCATGGAGAAGACTTGGGAGAACTTGCACAGTCAATAAAACTAAAATCACTGCCCCAACGTAGAGGAATAATCACTGCACTTTGACTAAAAGTGGGCGTTCCCCATTGCACTACCAAACCTCCCTTTTCACCATACGCGAGTGCGCGTCGTGGCTGCCACCATTGAAAATCAGCCTGTGGGATCGCTACTCGAATCCGATTACCTTTAGGTTGCAGAAGAGGGTCTCCGTTGTCTAAGCCGGCCCGGGTCAAGCAGCTTCCTCCCTTCGCTGCTCCCCGGCTTCAGGTATGGCGTTCGGCGGCGTCAGGGAGAAGCGCGGAGGCCCTGTTGCTACGAGACGCCCCGCGCCTCCTCCGCTCTCAGGGTGGCTTTCGCCGGTTGAGCCCCTCAATTGCCAAGCAATGCCCGCAGTTGGGTCTAAGCCCGGGGGCTCCTGGCATCAGGGGCACAGCAAGGCAGCACTTGGGAGACTCCCGGGCCAGCGGCGGTGATTCCCTATCACGGCACGTCTCCTTCCTACTTGGTGCTGGGTCGGCAGCAGTGATCTTGGCCCCCTTGATGATGGCCTTGGGTAGTGCACTGGTACGCACTCTCGAGCGCCAAATTAGTGATGCAGGAGGCCCAGCGGACCTCACTCTGCGCCCCACAGTGTGCCGACACGCACACTGAAGCATTTAACACACTGCAGGCAGGGCAAGAAGGGCAAAAAGCTCACAAGTGCGCAGCCACATGCACTAGGATTTCACAAATGGATTTCTTCTGCAACTTTTGTGTCCATAAGTTGCAAACAGGAGTCCAGCTCTCCTCTGACCCTTGGACACTCTTATTCCTGGACACAGCATACAGCAAAGTCCTTCCTTCATGCAGGTGGGGGGAACACAGCACACAGCAAAGTCCCCTATCCCCTTCCTCAGTAGTAACAGCAAACTGTAGGTCATCCCCAGAACACACAGCAAGGGCAGTCTTCCTTTCCAGTCTCTTCAGCTGATCTTCTTTGCCAGGGATTCCTTTTGTTGGCAAAAGTAGTCTAATTTCACTGGGGTTTCAGGTCTGAAATGTATACCGCAAAAGTCTTCGTTCTTACATGTGTGAAGGGTCCCGGACCAAGTCCAAACCAGTTCTAGATGCCCTCTGCCAAGGCATATCTTCTTTCTTTGTGAGGGGAGGCCAGGGCCATCAGACACACCACAGGAGGTGGAGTCAGCATTGTGGAAGGCAGGCACAGCCCTATTCAGGCCCAGGTGCAACTCCTCCCACCACTCTAGATGCAGATAGGTCTATTCAGCCTAGTGCTGACTCACCCAGCCTCCTGCAGCTACCCCCAGCCCCTGTCACTTACAAACCAGACAGTCAATCACAAACAGGCAGAGGCACACAGAAAGGTTGAACAAGAAAATAGTCACTTTCTAAAAGTGCTATTTTCAAACACAGAATTTAAACACCATCCTTCCTAAAAGAAGTGTTATTACATTCTGAGTTCAGGGATACCAGACTTCATATGTCTATCTTGCCGCTATGGGAACATGTTACACAGCATTCCCCATTCTATCCTATGGGCAAGATAGCCTTTCAATAGTGAAAAACGAAAATGGCTGTATTTCTGTATCAGGACATGTTTCCCACACTAGTACATGTCCTACCTTTTACAAACACTGCACCCTGCCCAGGGGGGTACCTTGGGCCTACCATAGGGATGTCTAGTGTGTAAGAACAGGGAAGGGTCAGGCCTGGCAAGTGTGTGCACTGGCCAGGACAACATGGCAGTTAGCAACTGCCCACAGGCACTGTGATGGCAGGCCTGAGACACCATTTTCGGGCTACTCCTGGAGGTAGCACAATCTGCTGCAGGTCCACTAGTAGCATTTGAATCACCAGCCCTGACACACTCAGTGCACTCTACTAGGGACCTACTGGTAAAACAAATATGCCAATCATGGACAACCAATCACAATTACAATTTAACCAGGGGCACTTGCACTTTGCCACTGATCAGCAGTGGCAAAGTGCCCAAAGCCTCTAAACCAGCAAAAACGAAATCCAGCACAGTGTCAAAAATAGAGGAGGTAGAGGCTAAAAGTCAGGGGAAACCACGCCAAGGAAGCCAGGTCTAACAGGGGACTATACTCAAGAGATCAAAATGAGCTAGTGTGCCCTGTCAGAGGTATTCTTCAACTGAATGGACTTACGTTACTGCAAATGACAGAGAGATAGAGATTTCTGGGAATTCTGTGATTATTGTGAAGATTCAAATGAAACTTCAAGGTCTTGAGCTTCTGTTTGATCTTGCCTTTGAACTACCTTTGTTTACAAGATGAAGCGCCTTTAGGCCAAGAACGGATGCAAAACGAATGGGATAGGGCTTTGGCGTATCCACTCAAACTATCTCGTAATGCCAAGTTCCAATACATCTAGCACGATATTCTACACAGGGCGCATCTCACCCCAATGTAATTACACAGGGCCTATAGATCTGCCTCAAGGTGCCCTAGATGCCATGCTTTGAACACAGATATAGTCCACATGTTCTGTAGCTGACCGGTGGCGGCATCACTGTGGCCGGAAGTCACAGAAGCAATGATGGGACGCACAGGTCGATGCTCCGAAGAAAGCACACCCCTGGGCCTATTCAACAGTTTAAAGGCTGGGAGTGCTACCAATAGCTTCCTTGACTTGACACTAATCATAGCCCAGATATCCATTGCCATGCACTGGAAGGTTAACACATTACCTTTTTTTAAATACTGGTGTGCAGCAACACTCAAGTGGGATAGGGCTGAATCCATGGCCCTCAGGCAGGAGGAGACCAGAGGCCTGTGGGGGGGGGCCGATAGGGATGGAATGGGACATGGTGCTGCATGAGCTGCAAGAATTCAAAGAGGGTCTACCTGATTGAGAGACTGACAGAGCGCTAGCCAATATGGTACTCTGAAAATCTGGTGAGTCAGCTAGCCAGCCTTCCCCTTAAGGGAAGCTCTCACTTGCTGTTGATATTATATGCTGGCAGTTTCGGATCAGCATACGCATTGCATTCCCCCACTGCGTCAAAGAATGCATTCAGATAAGGAGGTTTACC
This sequence comes from Triturus cristatus, assembly GCF_964204655.1. Classification (NCBI taxonomy): domain Eukaryota; kingdom Metazoa; phylum Chordata; class Amphibia; order Caudata; family Salamandridae; genus Triturus; species Triturus cristatus. The sequence continues at coordinate 902,721,444 of NC_140584.1, forward strand.
CTAACGGCTGACGAACAAATACACTGCTTCTTCATTATCTATATTTGCATATGCGGCTGTTATGAACTAAATGCTCTTATTGTTACTTGTTTTGTAACCTAAGAACAAGTACTCCTGTTGACCTAAGCATATTGTCATGCAAAGACTGGTCCCATAAAAGGACATATACCATGTTTTTGTATATTGAATCTGTATGCTTATGACTTGCTTATGTGACGCTATATTGAAAATCTATAACAATGTGTTTAAAAAAGATTAAGTGCCTTGAGACATCTTATCCTGGTGTGGCTAAATTCCCTTTACTAGATGCAAGTGAATTCCCCGTGTTAGTCGACAAACTGAAACATTTCATTTTGGAACTGATTGTCAATGAACTTGAACCCTTTCTAATTAGAGACACTTAAATAGACTTTGTGGAAGAAGTAAGAACAGTACCGAGGCCCGGGTATGCTGAAAGAGTGTAAAGATATCACTTAGAGGAACATGAGGTAGGGTTAAGGAAGATTTGTGACGATATGTAGGGGTATATCAACAAGGGCTTTATCTCTGCTTTTTTGGCTTTAAAAGCCAAAAAAGGAGAGATAAAACTAGCGCCCTATCAACAACAGGGTGCTAACATGCAAATTTGCATGTTAGCACCCTTTAACTCTATGCTTCCCCTTGCATCTCTAATGAGATGCAAAGGGGGCGTTCCAGAGTAAACTAATAGGAGAAATGTCGCTAAGCGAAATTTCTCCTATTATCAAGAATGTCGCTAACCCTGTTAGAGACAAAAAAAGCAGCGCTAACCGCGGTTAACGCTGCTTTTTTACGTCTGGTATTTTTGTGACTTAGCAATGATATCCTATGGAAGGAGGATATCATGGCTAAGTTTGCCTGTCCCTATCAACAAGGTAACGTGAGATTATCGCTGGGTTTCCAGCGATAATCTCATGTTAGCCTGTTAGCGTGAGGATTTTTATCGCTATTGAGATAAGTGTTGCTAATAGCACGCTATCTCAGCGATAAAAATTCACGCTAGCTGTCGATAATTATCCTAGCGCTAAGTGCGCTTAGAGATAATTATCGCCGGTTGTTGTTGATATGCCCCGTAGATATTAAAGTTACTGCATACTTTACGAACTCTGGTTTTGCCATTTGCACAGGTGGAAATCAACAGAGATGACTAATGAAGCCAATACTAATATTAGTAGATGTAGATACATAATAGAAAGGCACACTAACAGTTGTAGTTGTAGTACTGGTCGTTTTGCTTGTAGAACTATACCCATCTACATCTAATTCGGTAGAAACCAAGGTACATATTTACAAGGAGCTTGCGCCACTGCAGCATCATTTGTTTTGAACCAGCGGCTAAGTTTTTTTTGCTTCATATTTACAAGTTGACTCTTCTAGATAGATGCAGCACTTTTCGTCGGCCTTAGTCAGGTTTCCTCTTTGTCAGAATCGGCTGCTCCACGTTAGTTTTAATATATGCAAGGTAGGCGTTCCCACCTAAAATGACCCGTAAAACTGATGCAGCAGTGTTCAGGACATTTTGCAAAAGGTACTCATCTTTGGGAAGTGGACTGCTGAGCTTTAGATGTGTCAAAATTCCTAAGCTGCTAAAACCCAGGCACAGAAATGACGCATTGGCTCTGGTATAGGTATCTGATCAGCTGAAATGACTTGAAACAGTGTAATCTGCAACCAAATCACATTCCCTCAACAAGTAAGTGCAGACATAAGGTATGTAACACATTATATTGTATACGTTAGTCTACACACATAAGGCTACTTGCGTCAGTCAAAAACTGACACATTGTCTCTGATTTCTGATGCACTGCTGTAGTTGCGTTAGTCTTCTGACTACCTACAGCAATGAGCCACTTTTAGGTCGGATGCTTTGCGGAATCCTACCCATGGATGAGTCAGAATTTCTGATGCATCCTTGCGCCATGGAGCCCTGTATTGTAAATACGGGGCACCCATGGCGTTGTGAAATTTTTTGACGCAGGCACAAGAAATTTTGACACATCACTGCCGTAGCACAGTAATGCATTATTCCTGTTGAATAATGTTCAAAGTCTGAAAGTAATCCCAAATCTTCACGCTCTAAGGTAATATCTTGTATCCATTAGATGTGTCAGAATTGCATGTAGATACATCTAGGGGCGATTATCCTGCAAATGCTTATTTTAAGCTGCTTTATGAGTATATTGACACAATAGATGCCAGTGATTTTGACGTCTGACCGATATAGCCTGCATCAGTTGTAGAAGGTATTACTTACCACCATATGCCTTTGAATTATGGTGTTAACTGTAGTATTTTGAGATGCCTTCTGTATGGCATTGACAATTTTAAATAATATTTTTACAATCAAGATTTAGTCTTTCCAGAGCTCTCAGTACTTGAGCAACTAAGACATCGTACCAACCCCAAAGCAAAGTTCCCTGGAACCAATAAAAGCTTCTTTAAACCCATCATGACCTTAGACACTGCTTATGCTCACAGACACAATTTGACTTGTCTTCTAGCAGAGGTTGAGAAGACATTTCTACATTTGGTTGAGGACAGGAGGAAAAATTTGGAATCTATTTTAAAGGCAGACAAAAATATTAAGAATGGACATACATGGACTAAGGAGAAAATAAAGCATTTGGGGGCATATTTACAAGGGCTTTAGCTCTGCTTTTTTGGCCTACAAAGCCAAAAAAGCGCAGATAAAACCAGCGCCCTATTTACAAGAGGGTGCTAACATGCATAATCGCATGTTAACACCCTTTTTCCCAACGCCTCACAATGAGATGCAAAGTGTGCGTTACTGGGCGTACCCAAGATGGACTACCTTGCAAATATCGCTGATGTTTACATCGCGATATTTACAAGGCAGCCCACATGATTTTAGAACACATTAGATTTTGGCGAAAATGGGGGTTTTCGCCAAAACCTAACGGGGCATATCTACAAGGCGGCAATAAAAAATTATCGCCGCTTTTGCGGCCGTTTTCGGCCGAAAAGCTGCGATAATTTTATCTCTATATCAACAAGGTCACGCTATTGCGTGAATCCTTGCCTTAGCACCTGTTTTCTGAACGCCCAGCTATGCACCTCTAATGAGATGCAAAGCTGGGCGTTCCTTCCTGAAATAACTGGAGAAATGTCACTAACCGACTAACCAGCAAGGTCCGAGGGATTCCCCCAGCAAGGACGAGTGAGGGCACGTCTGGAGCAACCAGGGAAGCCCAACGAAAGTCAGAGTTACCTTCACAGGGTCCCACCAGTCGACGGACCAGGGATCGCAAAGGGACCTCGAGCGGGAATGCAAAGAGCGGGCTCACAGAACACTCGTGGAGTGTAGACCCACAATCTTCAGTGCAAACGTGCTCGGGGACTGGGCAACAAGTAACCCAATGCACAGCCTCGAGAGTCATCGCGAAGCTGATGCACTTGCAAATGTGCACGGTGTCCAGGGTTCCGGTTCCGCGGTACCCACAAGGGCTACGGGTCTCAGCTTTGCTGGGGACTCGGTTCGGCCTCTGGGAAGTCTGGAAATCCACCTCTAGTGTAGCAAAGTCTTCGGCATCTGGCGTTAGCTTCGGAGATGCAGACCGGACAGATGCGTCTTTGGTGCCTGCCAAGCAGGGGAGTAACTCCTTTACTCCAAGGGAGATTCTTCAGTCATCTGGCGTTGAACAGATCGTCGAAGTTCCAGGATTCAGTTTCAGAGTTTCGTCCAGGGAAATCTAAAGTTCTGGTTACAGAGGTTCCTTCTTTATACCCAAGGACGGGGTTGGACTAACTCAGGGAACCCACTTATGGGAGGGTTCTAGAGGTAGAGACATGACAGCACCGGTATACCCGATACCAGCTTAAAAGAGCCCTGGCATCACAAAATGGATGCTGCAGCCACAGACAAGAGTATGGCCTCCTGCTGCTGACCGAAGAGTGGTGGCTACACCCATTTCCTTTGTCCAGTTTTATGCCAGAGCAGGGGCTGTTAGCCCCTGCAACTGGTTTGAGCTGGACTATGTACAGGGACACTAAGTGTACCCCCAGTGCAGGACTTCAAAGCACTCCTGGAGTGTTCCCACCCAGCCCTAATCCACTAAGGCCTGTCTGGTAGGTGGTAACACCTCCCTGTGACAGGAAACCTATTTACCAGGCCTCCCCTGCCGGAGTTTCGGTCAGCCGCAGGAGGCCAGACTCGTGTCTGTGGCTGCAGCATCCATTTTGTGATGCCAGGGCTCTTTTAAGCTGGTATCGGGTATACCGGTGCTGTCATGTCTCTACCTCTAGAAGGGTGGGATCCTACTCCCACACCAGTTACTGGGGTGGGGATATGATTCCAAGGTGTTTGACACCAAACACTACATGTTTCCGTGCAGCCAGTCCAAAGTTAGCATTTACCGTTGAGTTATAATGGACTTAAGAATATATGGTCAGGCTGCATCACAGACAACCCTGGAGAAGAGATTCCGAAGGCTGCAGAGGGGCTCTGCTCATGCATGGGCACCCTCTCACACAAAACCAAGAACCCTGCCTTCAGGATTGATAAGGCCTGCCATAGGGGTGACGGATAGGTTTCTATGTTCAGTGATAGGTGAGATATAGTGAACCTATATCTCAGTAAGGGGTGCATGCACCACCTTACCCAGGATGCAGTAGCAGACCTGTGGTGTCATTTTGGAGGGCTTCCCAGGGGTGGCATAATACATGCTTCAGCCCCTGGTAGGCCTCTGGGATACCTATGCCCTGGGTCCATAGTATACCAAATACTAGGGACTTATAAGGGCACCTCAGAATCCAATCTCTTGTGTACCTAAGGTACTAGCAATCAATGTAGAGAGGAAGCAGCTTGGCTGGGGCCCTGAATAGCAGGACCACAGCCAGACTAAAGTCGAAAAACAGTGTTAAAGCAGCAAAAAGTGGGGGTAACAGTAAGAAGCTGATGCTGCTCGCATACAGTAGATACGGAAATGATGGATATCAGGTCCATGGTTTTGCAAAACTGGTTTACGTGAGATATCCTGCTCGCCCAAAAGGGTGGAGTCTGTCAGATGTTAAAGGTCAAGCAATGCTGCACTTACATTCCCTATAAGCGTAAGGATTTTAAGTAGTTTATCAAGAATATTTCTGACTTGCACACAGATATGCAGGAGTTTGAAGCAACAGTTGCTTGGGAAGCCATTGAATGGATTTACTGTTGTAGGCAAATGGTTTGGAAACCGGGGATGTGGAATTTTGAGTGCCATATTGAAATCCCGTGAGATAATTGCCCTATGTGTAATATTCCTAGTGATGATCTTTAAGGGATATAAGTGCATAGAAGTCAAACGGCGAGTGAAGACAAAAAGGGTGGACATAGAGTTTGAGGAGAGTCAGAGTACATATTATGATGACATGAAAAGTCTGAAAGAATCTAGATGAAGATGCTCAAAACCCCAAGAATTTAGCTGGTTGGTCTGATACGAGCTGATTGTAATCTGTGAATACTTGATTTGACATCATAAGGGGGACCGGAGAAGCATAATTTTGGCTCCACCCTTTTATGTTTGACCAGGCCAAATATAGTTTTACACTATGATCATTTATGTGATGCTTTGCACTGAACAACTGCAGAAAGTACATTTACGGTGTAATCTCAACATTTCTACAAGTGTGAATACTAATGTTTTCCTTCCAGTAAAATCAATTTGCACTTTCCATGTATTTATTAAAATAATACTCTGCATCTATATTGTAACTGTAGATGTATCCATAATCATGCATTTAAATGTGTATTGAAATGTTTGCCATGTTAACTTGGCCAAAGACCCTTAGCATTTGGATTTCTTAATGTTTAACCTTCAATTAGAAGCTTGCTTGGGGTGCATTGTTGTTCTCTCCTCTGCAGATGCGGTGGTATGAACTCATGAATAGAGAAAAAGGCAATCACATTTTATTCCTTATTTTCTGCATTGCTATCACCAAATTCCTCATATGTTTCAAGTTATTGAGGCTGAACTTGTAAAAGTACAGAATCACTACTGGCAGGACAAATAATCATGTAATATGATTTGGCTTTCCAGTAGTGATTCTTGTACAATATATTTTCCGACTTTGGGTCCTCACTGTGTGGCCAAATTGGTTACACTGTAAATTGAACTTGTGGATGATGTTATCTCCCTTTTATTTCTTAGACTCCTAAAAAGGTCCTTTGCAGGGAATATAAGACAGAGGGCTCAGTGTGCTAGCACTTGCAATAAAATAAGTGAAAGCATCAGTGTCAGTAGTATAATCACTGGTCACATCGTCAACTTTAGGGTCATCATCAATGTTCAAGTTATAAGTAGTGTGAACATTTATGGTAGTGAAAGTCGGGAGATTCTTACCTGGGGAGTGTCAATACAAAGTAAAAGTTTGGAGCACAAAGTGTCTGAGGTGTTGGTTAGTTCAGTTCAGCATTGGCAGCCAAATCAGGTGATTGAGTTCATGCCTTCCTAGGCAGTAAAGTAAGTAGAGGCTAGAATTGTTGAAGACCGGCTATTGCCAGTGGCATCTTAGGGGATTAAGAGGATTTGTAAAAAAAAAAAAGCCCAGCAGGACCGGTCCTATTATAGTATTGGGGTGTTCAACCATGAGCAGAGACCTAACTAACCCATATACCAAATCAAGATTCTGAAATTGAATGACCACACAGGGGCCATTGCAGGTCTTAAAGAAACCCCATATCCAATAGACTTTTATGTTAAAAACAATGTCATTCACCAACCCCCTCAACTGTTTATGCAACACAGACAATCTGCGTCCTCCACCAGGCCCATCTGTCACAACCGAGCCGATGTGCGGTAGATTCTGTGTAAGAACTTGAAATGAATGAAGCACAGCCTATAACTAATAGAGAGAGCCTGGGATTCAGTGCAGAAAAATGACCACTGTTCATCACTAATTGCCACATTAAGATCATCTGACCAAGTTTGATGGTAAGACTGGATCGGAGCTGTCCACTGCATGCTCGCATATAGGCGTTGGCAAAGGGTTAGTGAGCATTTCTTTGAGAACAGCAAACACTGGGGGCTGCCGGAAAAGTAACATTCAGGGCGCGCATGGACCTTAGTTGGTAATAGGTTGTGGCGTCCAGGAGAGAAGCTGGAGAGTTCTAAAATACCTGTTGATAGCTAACAAAGGTACCATCAGTGTATGCCATACCACAGGAAGTTAGATGCAGTCGATGCAGATGCACCTGCACCTGCACTCCAGCCTCAGATGCCGCAGAGAGCTGTGGGTGTCCAAGAATCGGTATAGAAGGGGCTAATATGTGCTCTTTTGCTTAATTCCATGCACAAACCATCCACGCCACAGTGTCAATCTTTCGGCACACCCTGCGAGGGGGGCCATAGATCGCAGTCTGAAGTGAATATGTAGCCACATAATCTGCCTCAGGAGCTGAATGAGGCTGAAACTGGTTTGGATGCAGACAAAATCATGCAAAGTGTGTCTGGGAATAGATAAAATAGAGATCCATATTGGATGCACCAAGACCACCCTGTGTGCATGGAAGTGTGAGAATTTCCCATGCTGCACGAGGCTGTTTACCAGCCCAAGCCAGCGAATCAAGGTGGGATCACAACTCTCGGCAAAAGCAGGTCGGAAGTGGAAGAGGTAGGTTAACAAAGGGTTAAAGGAATTTAGGAAGTATGATCATTTTGGAGAAAGCCAATCTACCAGTTAGAGATAGGGGCAGCTTTGACCATGTTGCCACCAGCTCCTCAAGAAGAAGAATACAAATATTCCCTAGAGAAACTAAACAAGGCCATTGTGGAATTAACTACCATAGAGCTAAAGAAAAAGGGTGGCATGGTCCAAAAAGATATCAAAAACCTCAGCGAGGAGAAAGCACATCCTTATCTACTAGATGATTACTATACTCAGACACAGCAAACTTGCAGACAGGTTAGCTGGTGCAGATACAAAGATCAAAGACTCATCAAATTCTACGAGTCATCAAGGAGTTGTGATAGCTCAGAGGATCCAGGTAAGGGGACCAGCGGAGAGTCAGGAAAACAAGGATCAAATAGTTTTTTAGGCCAGATACCAAGAGGCAGGCAGAACAGAAGGAATCAACGGAAGTCATGGAATCAACACCCAGGTGACCGCCAAACTCAGAGGCGCTATTACAAGTGGGGCCCGAAGGGTCAGTAGGCCACAAAGACCCAAATTAGATAGACCAAACTGACATAAACACAGATGTATCACTACAAGTTCTTTCTGATAGAACAACAGACCAGGGTAACACTTCCCAGTGTAACCCTATCTTTAATATTCCGAACCATATGCTAAGTTCAGTGCATGCGTGTAGGTAGGTGGAATCTGACTACATGGTTACCCCCACTTTTTGCCTGGTGTTTTGCTGGTTTTTGACTTAGTTTGACTGGGATCCTGCTAATCAGGACCCCAGTCTATTTGCTTTCTCCCTAAATTGGTTGTTCAAGTACCTTATGTACACTCCAGATTGGAATCTGGGGCACCCTTATAAGTCCCTAGAATATGGTATACTATATACCCAGGGCATAGGTACCCCAGAGGCCTCTCAGGGGCTTCAGCATGTAATATGCCACCCCTGGGAGACCATTCAAAATGACACAACAGGTCTGCTACAGCAGCCTGTGTAAGGTGGTACTTAGATGCACATATAAACCTATCAGTCACCCCTATGGCAGGCCTTATCAATCCTGAAGGCAGGGTGCTGGGATTTGTGTGAGAGGGTGCCCATGCATAAGCAGAGCCCCACTGCAGCCTTTGGAACCTCTATTCCGGGGTTTTTTGTGATGCAGCCATTCTATATATACTTAAGTGCATTATAACCTCGTGGTAAATGCTAACTTTAAAACGGCTGCATGGAAACATTTTGTGTTTGGTGTCAAACACCTTGGAATCATACCTCCACACCAGTAACTGGTGTGGGAGGTATGATTCCACCCTACTAGAGGGAGAAATATGACAGCACCGGTACACACGGTACCAGCTTTGCAAACCCTGGCATCACAAAATGGATGCTGCCAGCCACAGACACGAGTCTGCCCTCCCGCTACTGGACAAAACTCCGGCAGGGGACGGCTAGACAAAAGGTTTCCTGTCACAGGGAGGTGTGACCACCTCCCAGACAGTCTTTAGTGTTTTGGGGCTGGGTGGGTGCCCTCTGAGAGTGCCTTGATGTCTTTACTGGGGGCACATTAGGTGTCCCTGTGGATAGTCCAGCTCAAACCGGTTGCAGGGGATACCTGCCCCTGCTCTGGCGCAAAACTGGACAAAGGACATGGGTGTAGCCACCCCTCTGTCCTGACCCTCCCATAGGTGGGTCCCCAGAGTTTGTCCCACCCCTTCCTTGGGTATAAAGTAGTAACCCCTGGCTACAGGACTGTGGATTCACCTGGATGAAACTCTGTTACAGAAACCAAGCACTTCAAATATCTACACTACGCTGAATGACCGGTAGAATCTCCCTTGGAGTAAAGGAGTTACTCCCCTGCAAGGCAGGCACCTAAAATGCATCTGAATGGTTTGCATCTACGCAGCTCCTGACAGACTTAGAAGATTTTGCAACACAGGAGGTGGGTTCCTAGGCTTCCCGGAGGCCAACCAGTGCTCTCAGCAAACCTGAGATCCGCAGCCCTCATAGGGACCGTGCAACCCGAACCCCTGGACACAGTACATATTTGCAGCAGCATATGCTTTTTGGCAATCCCTGAGGCTGTGCTTTGGGCTACTTGTAGTCCAGACCCCGAGCAGTGAATCCACTGAAGTTTAGTGGCCTACACTGCACGAGTGTTCAGTGGGCTGGTATTTAGTGATTCCTCTCGAGGTCCCTTCGCGATCCCTGGTCCGTCGACCTGTGGGTCCCTGAAGAGGGAACTGTAACTTTAAGTGGGCTTACCTGGTTGCTTCAGATGTGCCCTGACTCTCCATCACTTGGGGAGTCCCCAGGACCTTGCTGGTCCACACCGAAGCATCATTTCTCTGACAGCGTGCGGGTTGCAGTTGCCAAGGCTTGTTGGTCTCCAATCAGGACACTGACTCCCCAGCATGCGACATCCTTCGTGGGACAGCTTGCCTGTGGACTCTGGTCATCGTCGACGTCTCCTGGTCCCTGTGGCTGAAGAGTTAAGCTTCACCTCATCGCACCTGAAACACCAGAAATCGGTGGACATTCATCTATCGTGCCCCTGGTCACTGGCAAGTGACCCAGACTCTGTCCCCTCTGCTTTCAGGTTCATCTCATCTTTGATCCAGGCTTGGATCACCCCGGACACTTTTCATCTTCCCGGCAGCAGCACTTTGCAGCATCTTGCCATTGAAAACAGCGAACATTCCCGACACCATTTGACACCTATGCACCCGGCTTCCCTGGGTTAGGTAACAGGAGTTCTCCGGTGCTCACATGGGTGCTGGCCTTAGAACCTTCTAAAGTTGAAAGGGTTTGCTCAAAGTCCTCTCCTAACTGTCCTTAATCTTTAAAATTCCAACCGCGACTTTCCCATAGGATTGTACGGAGCTCGCGGCTGTGTTCTCACACTGCACGCGTCCCCCGTGGGTCCCCTGTGTCACTACCTTGGGTGGTTCCTTGGGGTCCCAGTGATTCTACGTGCTCTAGGCACTGTGTCAAGTCAAGTTGTGATTCTTATACCACTTTCTTAATATATGGTTTGGTCTCCCCCTGGGGCCCACTGTGTATTGTGCTATTTACTGTCGTTTTAGTACTGTAATATTGTATGCCTTCGTCTCTAATCTCATAAATACATATATTTTATATATATACCTTGTGTGGTTATCCTTTCACTTGGTCATTCAGGAGGTTATAACTGGGTAAACCAAGCTGCTTTACATTCCTCCGAGACTTAGCTTGAAGGCTGCTCTCCATAGCTACCACTAGGATAGCTTTTAATAAAGGTTGTCTTTAACCTAATTATCAATAAGGGTTGTTTGGACTGGTACAAGGAGCCCACTTTAATTAGTGAACAGCATATACCATGCCAACTTCTCACAATGCGGAGTTAGGGGCCCTCGCACTTCATAAGAACTGACCGATTTAACATTTCCCCCACTCCGGACTCAAAGTATTTAAGCTCCCCAAAGGCCGGTTCATGTTGCGAAATTGACTGGGGAGACGCACACGCCACACACTCTTCTCCCAGATGCATTGTTTTTTGTTTTTTTTTGTCTTTTGCGAGTCGGCTACTTACTATGGGGAGGCATCCCATTGTGAACTGAGCAGATTTGGTGTCCTTGTCCTGTGTGGGGGGCCTTCTTGCTGGACGGCTGCCGGGGGTCCTTGGTGGTCTGGCATACAGCGTCTGCCCCATCCAACATACACATAGCCACGGCCCTGCCCCCCTATTCATGGCCTGGCTAGTGGCCTGTAACACGACGTGTGTGCCTATTACTTGTCCAGCTGAGCAATTCTTGGAGGCAAGCCCCCGCACTTATTTTACTCATTGGATCCTGGACTCATTTCTCTTTTTTCCGAGGGGCTGACCTACTCGGTGTATCCGGCTGCCATGCTGCTCGTCTCCTAGGATCAGGGGAGTCCTCTGGTCTGACCTGTAGTCCTTTTAAGGCCCACCTCGATGCCTGGAGACCTTACTTGTGGGTTTTTTCCCCCTTACTGTCCTGTACTTGAATGTCGTAATGGGGCGCATGAAAGGGAAACAGTCCGACATTCCCTCCACGGACGCACCACTCCAGGGGCATCCTGAATTGGCCTCCCAAGCGTCCTCAATCAGTTGTGTCCCACCAATGGCCTTAACGCCCCCCTCTGACAAATTGGATCAAATACTTCAAAACATCAGGGACTCACGCCAAGCTATCGAACACAAAGTAGGTAGCCTTACTACAATCCTTATCCTATTGTGTGCTGATCACACCAAACTCTCTGATAGGTTCAAAGACCATACACAAACACTAGGCGACTTGGAACCAAAACAAAAAGAGCACTCTGACCAGCTAACACAAATGCAAAAGCATCTCTCGACCCCGCTCAATAGAGTGGAGGATACAGAAGGGATGACCAAGCACAATAATGTCCGCATTATTGGTATGCCGGAACGTGCGGTGGGACCTCAGTTTGTGGAAAAATGGCTCAGGGAACACGTGGCTCCGGAAGGTCTTTCCGCCTATTTCTGTGTGGAACGGGCGCACCGAATACCTACGGGTGGACCAAAAGTAGGCATGCCAAAAGTAGGCATGCCCCCTAGACCACTTATAGCCCGTATTCTAAATTACAGAGACCCAAGACCATCTATTACAAAAAGCCTGAGAGAAAGCCCCTGTACAGTATGAGAACACTCAAATTTCCCTCTATCTGGACTACACTATCCAGGTACAGCGTCAAAGAGCCTCTTATCAGCCACTTAAAAGGAAGCTTCAGGCCCTAAACTTGAAATATGCCTTGTTATTTCTGACTAAAAATTATCTATGACAAGAAGGTCCACTTTTTTGAATGTCCTGAAACAGCCAATGCCTGGCTAGAATCCACCCTGTCTTCCCAGTCCTTAGATAACATTGACCAGCAATTACTGCGTGTGGCATTACAACAGGCAGACAAGGACCATATCGTCCGAGAATAACACAAACACTTTCCGTTAAGTAAACTACACCGGTCCAGACCCTCATGGAATAGGAATCGGCGCAGGTGGTGGCTGCCTCCATGCGCGACCCTACACAGGTTACATACCCAGAACAATCAGACGACAATCCAATTCCATCAGATTCTGAGAGTATTGATCATGTGTTCCCTTTGATTATTCCACAGATTGTGAAAGATTTATTTGGTTGATGCTGTCGAGAGGTTTCCATAGTTTCTCCACAATTGTTGAAGTACTTCTTTTTCATCCTTATCTAATGCAGGGAAGTAAAGCACTGTACAAATATGTCTAATATATGCCTTTTTCCCCAGGTTCCTTTCTAATTTACTTGTTTTACAGGGTCGCGCCTTGGATCCAGCTCTGTTGTTAAATGTTTGGTCATAATCTCTCTAAGGCCCGCCCCCCTTGCAGTTACTGCATTGTATAACCATGTTGATATAGTAAGTTTTAGGATATGTTTGGACCAACTTAGTTCTATTGTTGGCCCTAGTATTGGGTGTTCTCTTTTGCGAATGGGGTTGGGGTTCCTGGTCCAGCTTACACTATTCATTATGTCGTGGTCCCCCTACCTCCTCCTATTACTCTACTGTAACAGTCAATTGCGATATGGCTATTTTAGGTAAATATAAAATAATGACATGGAATGTTCGAGGAATGGGATCTGTTCATAAACGACACCGCAATTATGCCCAATTGAATAGACAAAGGGTACATTTATCTTTCATCCAGGAAACTCATCTCACTGATTCAGAAATCTCTAAAGTGCGCAGGAAATGGAGGGAACAATTCTTTAACACTTCTTACTCTGCCTTTGCCAGGGGGTCATTGATTTGGGTTTGAGGTAAAGTACCCTTTATGTTAGTGGACCAACGAATAGACCCTGAAGGACACTATGTTCTCTTACAAGGCAGATTAGATGGCGTTCCAGTGGTTATAGGCAGTGTTTATGCCCCAAATTATGAACAGAATAGTTATCTAACAAATCTGAATACGGTTTTATCAGACTAGGCCCTGTTTCCTTGGGTCATTGGCGGTCACTTCAATTCTGTCCCAGATGTTTACTTGGACCGCTCTCACCCCCCACTAAGGGGAGCAGTGCCTACTAAACATGCAGACTTTTTGCGGGCCTGGATGTTGCAAGATGTGTGGCGTGTACATCATCCCAATAGTCGGGAATGTTCCTTCTACTTCCCACCACACCAATTGCACACTAAGATTGATAGAATATTCTGCTCCACATCTCTGATGCCTCAAATGATCGAGTCCACGTATCTTGGGAAAACATTCTGATCACAATCCGCTGGAATTATTCCTTGCCTGAGGGAGGGTTCCCACCCCGGTTCCGACCTGGCGGCTCTGGCCACAAACTCTAGAGGACGCGGTCCTTCGAGACACGCTAATCACCACCATCACCAATTACTTTACAGAAAATACCAACACTGCATCCTCCTGTTTAGTGGAGTGGGAAGCATTCAAATCTGTAATTAGAGGAACAACCATTGGGGCTACCGTGGGAGCTCGTCAGGAAACACATAAGAATATTAACCCCTTCTGTGCCCATGACGAGCTGGACTCATCATGGGCCGCGGTTGCGCTGTGCCCATGACGAGTCCAGCTCGTCATAAACCCCGCCCGCTAATGCAATGGCCGGCACAGGGCGGGGAAAGGGCGTGGCACACAAGGGGTTAATATCGTTGAAGCCTCTCTTAATAAACTTCAAAATGTGGCTCTCAATAACCCGTCGCAACAAGCACAGCTTCAAGAAGCCAGAATTAAGCATGCTGAGGTATTGGAACAACTCCGTTTGATAGATTATAGCGCATATTCCTCCCACGGTTCCGATTACAGAAACATCTCTTCCGGATGGCTCAGTTGCATCCACTCAAGCCCACATTAACTTAGCCTTCTACACATATTATCAAAATGTATACAGTGCTCCAACTATTACATCAAATGTAGACATAGCTGCCTTTTTTAGCGGCCTAACATTTCCTAAATTGACAGAGGATGCTCAATCCAAATAGGAAGCCCTCATAACTAAATCCGACATTAAAGAAGCTATTTAAGATCTACCCAGAAATAAGACTCCAGGCCTAGATGGCTTACCGGCAGAATTGTATTCAACATACGCCGGAAAAAGTGGCTCCGCACCTTGAGACCCTTTATAAGACAGCCCTGGAAAGGCACACTCTTGCACTAAACGACCATGCAAGCGCTGGTGACTTCTCTCCCCAAGCCTAACCGAGACCCTCGCAATATGTCTGGCTATCTCCCTCTCTAGCTGCTATCTACTGAGTATAAAATACTCAGCAAAATACTGGCCAAACGTCTCCTGCCCTATCTCCCAAAGTTAATCCATATAGACCAATGAGGTTTTGTTCCGGGCCGTAGTACATCACTGAATATACGACAATGTCACTATATTATGGAAACAGCAGCAGTCCACTCCCAAACAACACAATGTATTTACCTTCATATGCAACAGGCGTTTGACACTCTTGACTAGGCCTGGGTGGTAAATTCCGTTCCGTTCGCGGAATTTGCGGAATTTGGGTAATTTCGCGTTCCGCGGAGAACGCGAAATTGCCCAAAAATCTGCGTTCCGCGACTTCGCGACATTTTTTGCTTGTTTGCGTTCTCAATATGCGTGTTCGCGAGATATTTCACCCCAAGCACACAAACAGCGATCGCGAACAGGAAAAAAGTATCGCGAGCAAGCAATGCCGCGTGTTCGCGGAATTTCTGCGTGTTCGCGGAGATTTTTTACCATTTCGCGGAGATTTGCGTAACGCGATTACGCAAATTCCGCCCACCCCTACTCTTGACTGGCGATACATGCTGGCCTCCATGGAAAAATTTGGCGTCCCAAAGAGTTATTTGCAGTCGGTCAAATTATTGTATACTGCTCCTACAGCACGGGCCAGAACTGGATCACATATTTCTGCGCCTTATTCCATAGCCAGGGGTACCCGTCAAGGGTGTCCTCTATCGCCTTTACTGTTTGTTCTGGCGATAGAGCCCCTACTCCTTAAACTCCGCAGAGAAGCAGTGGATCGAGGGATATTGATTAACAAGACAACACACATATTGTCAGCCTATGCGGATGACCTTATCTTTTTTGTTAAAGATCTAACTACCACCCTTGAACATATCCCATCTATTTTTAAACAGTTCGAACAGATACCGGGTTTGGCTATCAACACTGCTAAATCTTATGCCTTTTACATGCGCCATAAAGACATCCTGGATCCAGTACTATTCGGTGATTTAGCCATTAAGACCGACCCTGATACGTTTAAAAATGTAGGCATACACATTTATAGAACCCCTCAAGATCTCATTGATGGCAATCTATTGATGGCTATTGATTCACTTCGCATGCAGGTCTATTTTTGGATCTCCTTGCCATTATCTGTAATGGGCAGAGTTGCCATCTCTAAGATGGTGATGCTTCCTCAACTTTTATATTATTTCACTAACATACCTGTCTTGATTCCGGCCACAACCTTCAAAACACTCAACACACTACTAACAGGACTTATTTGGGGTATGGGATGGAGGAGGGTGGACCTGACAAAATTACAGTTGCGGAGGGAGGTCTGGGCACTCCAGACTTTCGAGCCTATTGCATGGCCAGTCAATTACAATGGTTATCCTATTGGTTGGCGGGCTGACATATTCAGGAAATAGATTATACACCCCGGCTGTTGCATGAAGGCACCTTACATAATCTATTTTTGCCGCCTACTAAGATTCCACACTTGCTTCCCTCTTTGCTTAAAACAGCACTAATATACTGGAGACAAACGCTAAAATATACTAGGATGGTATCTCTATATTCTCCCAATATTCCCTTACTCTGGATCCCCACTGAAACCGACTTGATTTCCAATAGAATGATATCCTCATGGACACAGGAGGGGATAACAACTATTGGAACGCTGTTTATAGAGGGCACACTAGCTGATCACAACAATTTTATTCGTACTCAGGGAGTCCCCTTGACGTTAATTCTCTTCCATGCCACAATCACCCATTATATCAAGCTCCATTGGGCCCCTGATGGGACCGAACCCTCCACACATGAGCTGGTGCATGCTGTGTACCTTATGGGAGAGGGTCGTCATCTTACTGTTGGCTATATAGAGGTATTCGGGCACACTCCGGCATACCCTTAACTCCACTCTGGGCTAAATGGTCATTGGAATTGAATAGAGAATTTACTGACAGAGAGTGGGCATCTATCCTGGAATTTCCTAAGAAAGTCTCCGGTAATGCTAAATTCAAATATATTCAATACATGATTCTACATAGAGCATATCTCACACCGCATAGTCTCAATAGCATATATCCAAATGCCCAACTCTCCTGTTCCAGATGCCAGGAGGCGGACGCGGATCTATTCCACATGTTATGGGGGTGTCCGCGCCTGAGATTGTTCTGGCACACCATTAGTTATACTATACAGAAGGTTACTACCATGACTGGTTGGTCATCATTGGAAAGTTGCCTATTGGCCTACACAAACGCCTTAAGAAACAGAAGGTCTAATTTAGATTTGCAGATTTGGCAGTGCTCATAGCCAAACATGCAATTACAATGAGGTGGAGATCTGCCTCTCCTCCTACACCTCTTACCTGACTTACAGAAATGATTAGATGGGGGACTGCCGAGAGTATAATAATTAGGCAGGAGGAATTTTGGGGTCTGCGTAAGATCCCTATCTCCCTGGATTGGGATCAAATGTTGGAGGCCTTCAAAGCCATAGACTCGTTAACCCCTCCAACGTCACCAGCGGGGCACATCCTGCCCGCTACTCCTCAATCTTCCATGGCTCACCTGATTATACCTACATAACCATATATTATCCACTCCGGCTTATAAAGGTATGCTTATGTATGTACCAAGACACAGTTCTAAACACGCCTGTATTTACGACTGTAAATGATTAGCATTGATTTGTTGTATTTGTGAGATCACAAGATTTCAGAATGTTATTGTGCACATTACAGGACCAATGAACCGGGGGGGAGGGTAGATGTTTCTAATTGTTTCCTTTTAGTAATAGATTAATAGTTAGAAGATCAATAGTTAAGTATGAGTTCTTCACTATTTACAATAATCGCCTGTATGCCCATGCATCACTTAGATATTATTTATAATTTTTAGTAGTACATTATTTGTTTCATAGTATTGCAGATGACCAAATTCTAGCGCTTTTTGTACACATGCATTTATTATCCCATTGATATTTGTGAATTGTTAATTTGACATTTATACTAATTTGTTCCTTTATGATTTATTGCCGCAGTACACAATATTCTATGTACATCGTTGATGTTGAAAACTCAATAAAATTATGTTTCTCAAAAAAAACCATATACTAAGTTCCGAAGAGATATCATTAGTCAGTAAGGGCTTATCATTTGTTGTAACAGAAAAGACAGACTAATTTAAACTTCAGTCAGAATTGCACAGATTCTTTAGAAGAATCAGGCTGAAGCATTTTGGTAATGACAAGGACAGCCCCTCACCAACCTCAGCCCCCCAACTAAGGCCCAACTTCAAATTCCCACCACCCAATGCTACAATGCCTGCAGAGATATTATATTATTATTTGAAAAAGTAGTATTGAATGACATCAACGATCTTAGAACAACTAGGGGGTATATTCACAAGAACGTGTGATAACTACTGCAAGAGTAGCGTAACGCAACTTTCAACATCGCAGCCTATCACGGGAAAATAACCCTGTGACAACGTGGGATTCACAAGAAGGCGGTAGCATGCGATAGTCACCAAATAACGCGCCAATTGTCCGCATCAAAATCAACGCCACGCCGCATAAATGCTATACGCGAATGCAAAAAAACATGCGATGAGGCCAACGGCGTTACAAAAAGTAGCGAAAACCAGCCACAGGCCTGCGAATCCCACGCGTCTGGCAGAACAATGCACTAGAAAAACCACAGAAAAAATACACCAAAAAGAATCCAAAGTGCGTAGCAACATGGATGCACCCTGACACACTACAGGGGCCAACCCGAACCCCACAACCCCCACAGACTACCAACAAGGAACAACTGGGCCAGGGAAGGCCAAGGAGGAGAGGGTGAGGAAGACGGGGTGCAGACCGCAGGAAAACATGACCAGCGTCCCGGAGGTGACAGAACACTACCAGCAACGGACCCAAAAGCAGACCACCTGGATTGCAGGCGGAGTGCCGAAAAGGCCAATCTAGGAGGCCAATAGGCGCCGGCATTACGTGACTACCTAAACCAGGCACTAACCCGCTGCCAACAGGAAGGCAGCAACGGCGACAGGAGGTGGCAGTCCAACATGCCTACTACATCTGACGGAGCCGGAAACTGTGAAATGGAAATGTACGCGTATGACAGTCACAATGTACATTGCCATACATTCTGCATGCAAACCTGCACAATGCGCCAACATATATGTCAACACAAAGTCAATATGCACCTCCCGTTCACATCGCAGAGGTGCACACAACACATTCAGCAGAGCACAGAACACAACACATCAGTGATGCCGGAGAGGACCACCACACCGTAGACACCGACGCCCTACAACAGCACATGGATATCCCACGCAACCCCCCACCAGGACCCGGACAGCCAAGCTACTCAGAGGAGAACACCGAGTCTGCAACAGATCACACAGCAGGAAGCACCCGCAAGCACAGCTGGCTCACGACGCTGCACCGACCCACACATCACACCACAATGCCATGTTCCTGCACGCCAAAAGGAGGTGGCCCAACAGCTGTGGGTGGGGTCCGAACACATGGAATGCGAACCAGGACACATACATACGTAGGTGTCCATCACCCTTCAGGGGCCACCAACACCCCACCAAGGAGACCCACACTGCCATAGAGACACATGCAGATGCACATTCACAGTACAGAACCATGGGCAGGGGCGCTCAAATAGAAATCACACACACATGTTGGCTCTGCGTACGATGGCCCTGGACACTTCCCTTACGAATTGAGTGGGTGATGACAAAGCTACATGACCAAGCTACAACTCGCTGCCTGCGGTTACACGTCTGCATCCGATGTACGCAGCACAATGTAATGTCATAGGGCCCAGGGCCCTCATGCATACAACAAGACCACTGGGACAAACGCCGATATCATGTTGAACTGGCTACGGGCACATGCGCCAAGTCCCTTTATTGGCAAGGCCACATGTACAGTGATGCCTGTGCTGGATGTGTTTGGGGTGAGTGTAAGCCAGCCCGCACGGAATGCTTGGTGCTGGCAACAACTTGAACATTGGACACCAGTGCAACGGAAACAGAAAACACATGCATAACAAAATCAACTGCACAGCAACATGGAGGAAGCCGGAGAAAGGACAGAGTTCACCCGAAATTCAGTCAGGAGGTTCCGTGAGTTGCAGTGTACTGAGGTAGAGGCACTAGAGATGAGCGCGCTCATGTGAAGGTAATGCTAGGATTGTGTCCCTTTGTGTTAGACCTGATGCAGATGCAGTGGGGTGTGTTACACCTGCTTCAACTTCCTCATCAACGTCTCTGGTCTCCCACACTGTCTGAGGTGACAGTTGCATGTGCAGTCCAACACGCAATACCCAGTAATGGTTCCGGGTGTGTGGCTCGACTACCAGCTCCAGTCTGGATTCCTGCCTTGGGGATGTTGCCTGATGCCCTCCCATTGTCTGTGCCATCTCTTCCGGTCTGCACACTTGACACATCTTCCTCATCATAGTCCCAGCTCTTCCCCACTGTGCTGGAGCAGAGTTTTCTGTTGAAAATTTATCGAGTTTTAAGCTCCAGTTTCGTCTATATGTTATGATTTAAAATTACTAATTTGTAACGATTAATTAATAGTTTGTTTTTGTCTGGATTAACCAACATTACTAATGAGAGAAACTACATGTGGGATGCATATATGTTGCTTAATAATAATGTGCGGTTTTATTAAATATGTGTTGTAAGTGCTATTTGTTTTGTGTTTGTGCGTTTAAAATAACGTGTTCTAATGCTTTATCGCGTTGCAGAAGGCTAGATAAGTACATACACATAAGGGTATTAGTGGGGTTTAACACTGTACAATCATTATGATGTGGTAACGTTGTTTGTGTTTCTTTTAATTAAGATGGTCCGTTTTGGCCTAAAACAAGATGGCTGCCATTTACAGCCTGCGCTCGAGTGATCGAATTTTGATGAGAGGCTTTGCTGAACATGGTCGAGAGTCACCTGACCGCAGCTTCTGCCTGGGTAGAAAGTTTTCCGTGAGGACAGCAGCTTTGGGAAAGATTCCAACTGTCCTTGAAGAAGGATAAAGCCACAATGAACAATGACCAGTCTGCGGTGGCTCTGCTAAGATATCAAGGAAGAGCATTTACGAAAGAAACATTTGCAAACTTGAGTTTCCTTCTTCCGTGTTTTTATTTTTGTGATTTTTCCTGAGCGGAGGTTTTCTAAATGTAACCAAGAGACTTCCTTTCCTGCTCGCTCTGCTCAGTGGCTCAACGGATATCTAACATTTGTTTGTAACTTTTATTTGTAACTTTCCCTATAAATATGTTAGACTAGAGAGGGTCCGTGTTCGTTCTTTCCTTTGCGTTCATTACATTCATCGCGTCCCTTGTGGTCATCGCGTTTGGACGTTTCCTATGCTGAGGACGGTGGCTTGAGAGACTTTACCGAGAGACCTGTCCTGACCCATTTAGCTAGAATAGGTAATTATGAGAATAATGATTTGCTAATGATTGACTTCCCATTTGAATTAATTTAGATAAACAAGCATTTGTTTGAATTCCAGTGTCGGGTGTTTATTCCTTGTCATTTATTGAGTTTCAAATGTATTTCTTATGTTTAAAATCATGACTCAGGACAATGTCATTAAGGTCGCATTGACCTCATTGTAGATGCAGATTGGTTTAGGTTTCCTCTCCTATATTCAGTGTGGATAGAGTAATAGTGTGAATTTAGTGTGATGGGCCCTAGCGTATGATGTGTGATTGCGCGTGTGACTGTAGATTTACTCTGTCCGTGGAAGCAGGGAGAATTTATATGTGCCGATCTGCAGCAGTTTCCTGGTAGCAGTATGATGGTTTGATTATTGTCTTGATCTGATTAGATTGCTTGTACAAAGGCTTTTGATTCATTGATTTATTGGATTAATGTTGATATATGTACTAATACTATATGTTGAGGTCATCGTATTGAGTTCTATGTAGTGTGTATGGCTTCTGGAACTTGGGAGCTGGTGACAGTTCCGTAGTAGGGCAGAGGGAAGTGAGTGCTGCTCTCGGGAAAACGGGATTGTTGGCCCTGTACGTATGCGGGGAAAAACGTGTGACAATTGAAGTTGCGCGTCACATTGTCTCGGTTCGGAATCAGTGACATCGTCGTGTGTTACTATTAGGGACATATTTTCAGTATAAAAGGAGTGCGTATGGTAGCGAAGGTTATCTGTGAAACTCTGGTCTTAAGTCCCAGGGATCCGTAAGGTTCGCCGTTAAAGCTTATCGCTGGAGCAGTAATAGGTATTCTCTAAGCTTGTCTGAAGGACTGGGCAGAGGTAAGAGCTGCTTGGTTAACGTGTGTTATAATTCTGTAGTGGGACAGACTGTTCGCTGTTCTCGGGAAAGGCAGGATTCTGTGTGCATGTGCTATATTTTTCTGGTGTGAAAGTGCGTGAATGTATGAGCATTTAATTGATTGTAAGACTCTTTGGAGCAGTCCTAGAGGAAACAGTTAATGGATGCATGTTAGAAGGGCAGAGTAGAGGGATGTGCTACTGTGTCAACGAAAGTGATTATTCCGTGGTGGAGCAGAGGTAAGCGCTGTTCTAGAGAGAAGCAGGATTCTTGTGAGAAAGATTTTCTTTACTATTCTGTGGTTAGCGAAGCAGACAATGGAGATGTTTATATGTTGTAACTAATAGATTTTGTAGAATCTGAAACGAAGTCTACTGAGAAGGCTTTGTAAAGGAGGGGTAGACGAGTGACAGGAGACAGAGCAGAAGCGACTGCAGCGACTGCTGATGTCATTCAGACCGCGCTGTGATTGGGTAGTGGATCAGAACAGTGCTCGCGCTAGGATTGGTGCGTTGGTGTGAGCCGCGCAGGGATTGGAAGGAGTACAGGGTGACGTAGACGCTCCAGGATTGGTGCGTTGGTGTGAGTCGCGCTGTTATTGGACAAAAATTCGTACAGTTGCGGAAGGGACTAGAGAATATTGGTAAACGTTAAAATGTATTACCAACCGGAGGAAAAGAAGAAACAATCTTTGTTCTGTAAAATAAAAAGCTTGTTCGACAAGGATAAAAACGTAATAACTAGAGAGGGTGAATTGTTACCTCCGACGAGAACTCCTGCATCCTTCATGGTTGCGAAATATGGGTATCATACCTGTATATGGTTGGATAACTGGGCTAAGTATACTAAGGAAGATGGTGTTTTAGCGTTCCCGGAACATGGTTCATTTAATCTGGCCGTGTTGAGAAATTTACGGGAAAAGATGATGTGTCTAGAGCCTAGACCAAGGCCGACACAGTTCGAGGCGTTGGTGGAATGGGAAGATGAGGTGCATGAGCGAGAAAAGCAGAGGAGTGGAAGCAATTATAGGTACTTTTTTGGGAGGAAGTATGATCGTGAGACTCATCATGATCGAATGAGGAGATGGCGAGATGCTAGTATGTCAGAGGGATTATATCCTATGAGGACTGTTGAAGAAGCGGAAGGGAGGAAAGGTGCAGAAAAGGTGCCTGATACAGAAGTGAGAAGGTATGGAGCTAATGATTATGAGGATGAGGTCTTGGATGGCATGATTTACAAGAGACAACCTCCGTATAGACCAGAACCAGAAGAGAGCACGCCAGTTGCTACTCCTGTAAGAGATACTTTGCGAATTATTAAAACTGAAGTTGTGACACCTGATCTGAAAAGTGGTAGCTCTTTCATGGAAAGGGAGAGAGAGAGAGAGCGAGAGAGAGAGAATCGAGTCAGTGAAGAGAAAACAAGAGAATTAGCCAGAACAACATCTGAGCTGACTGAGAAAATCCGAGAGCTGACGAAAAATCTTGAAGCAGTTACAGTGCCTGTAACTATTGGTCCAGTTGTGCCTATTTTTGATAAACAAAGAATGGGTGAAAATAGTTTGACAGTTCCTTATGTTGGAAATGGTTTGGTTGGTACTTGTACTTTGGAGGAATCAAGAATGAGAACAGGAGGAAATGATTCGAGACAGTCGAGACATGACACATGTAGTGGAGGATTAGATGTGCAGCCTAATTCAGGATTGAATACTGGTTGTTTGGGAGGAACAATTTTGGAACCACAGAGGATGACAGAACAAGTGGGTGCAGTGAAAAAGTCTACCGAAATAACAGCTGAAGATTTGAATGATTGGTTGAAAGTTCTTCAAAAGAGGGATAAAGATTCACAGGCAATTGATGTAGCCAGGTTGCGCATAGAATTGGAGGAGCTTATTGCAGGAACAATTCCTACGGATATACTCAAAAACCATCATGATGGAGAGTTGTTATTTATGTGTAAAAGTATCACCTGGAGGGCTAAAAGTACACATGACAGGTTAAGAGCAATAGCGAATGAACAGGGAGTTGACATGGATAAGGTGAAAGCTTTGCAGAAGTCTTACAGGATGGATTTTACAGATAAAGATATTGAAAATCTAA
Source organism: Triturus cristatus (assembly GCF_964204655.1). Classification (NCBI taxonomy): domain Eukaryota; kingdom Metazoa; phylum Chordata; class Amphibia; order Caudata; family Salamandridae; genus Triturus; species Triturus cristatus. The sequence goes on from NC_140584.1 coordinate 902,745,741, forward strand.
ATGGTGCTGGCAGAACAGGACAGATTAAGGAAATGATTGCCTTATTGAGAAAATGGGGTGATGTAGAAAAGTGGAAGGATAGGTGGTACAAGAAAAGGGAGGATTCAGTGGACAGGACTTACTCAGCTTTTCCCATGAGAGAAAAAGAGAAAACAGTGGATGCTTATCCTATGAGAGAGATTCCTGGAGGAGGATATGTACATGTCCCATGGACTAGACAGGATATTTTGTCATTTACGAATGATTTCCCTCGACTGAGAGAAAAGCCCGTCGAGTGGTATAGGCAGGTAGACAGGTTTGTGAAATTGTCGAAAGTACTGTGGATTGACCTGAATAGTCTGTTTGATATAATTGTTCCAGCAGACTTGTGGGCTGAGTGTAAAATAGTTGTAGATTGGCCTGCTAAGGAGTATCCAAGGGATCAGAAAACAGGAGCACCAGATCCAGAGGTTATGAAAAAATACGAGCAGGTAATTGTATTCCTGAAAAATAAAGTACCCCCGAAAGAGACAGACTGGGTTAAGATAGATCAAACACATCAGGAAGCAAAAGAATCAGTTCATGCTTTTTACGAAAGGCTGATACTGGCTTTTAAACAGTTCAGTGGAGATGAACACCTGGGTGATAAGGATTTGAGTCATTTTGTATACAGATTTGTATATGGCCTGAGACCTGAAATCAGTGAAAGAATACGTGAGCATACAGTTGATTGGCAGAGTAAAAAGATTGATGAAATCTTGAGACATGCAAAGTACTTCAGTGATGAGATTGAGGCAAAACAGAGAAAGCTGAAAGAGAAAGCAATGTGGGCACAGGTGAAAGTTGCTGAAAGACAAGAAGCACAGTTGATGGAACAGGCAAATAATCCAGGAATTAGACCCAGATATGCGGGAAAAGGAAAGGGGAATTTAGAGGAGGCTAAAAAGAAGTTCCCTTGTCACAACTGTGGACAATTGGGGCATTGGAGATCCGAGTGTACCAATCCACCATTAGTGAGTAATGAAAATAAACCCTTAAATCAACAGGTGCAGAACGAGGGGTGTAATCAACAGCAGCAACAGCAGAAGGTTGTCAGACAGCAGAGTCAAGAGCCAAAACCGCCCTTGCCGCAGAATAGAGGGTCCCAAAAGTATAACCAGGACTCAGGATTCTACAATGATGAGCAGGTATACAAACCGAGACGTTCTAACCTGGTACAGCAGTACTGGTTAAAGAATGAGGGGAGTGAGTCTGAAAGGGACTATTGACGGTGCCGAAGAGAGGAGGAAGAGTGCATACTTGGTGCAACTCTAGAAATAGACCAGGCAGGACCATTTGTAGATGGGAAAATAAATGGGGAGAGTGTTACTTTTTTGGTAGACACAGGAGCGACGAGATCAACTGTCAGGTCAGCAGATATTAGAAATCTTCCTCTCTCGGACGAAGCAATCCAAGTAGTTGGTGTAGCCAATACACAGATTAAGACTCGTCTTACCGAACCAGTAAGGGTAAGAATAGGGAAATTTTCAGACATGCACAGATTCGTAGTCTGTGACACCAGTCCAGTGAATTTGTTAGGTAGGGACCTATTGTGCAAGATGAATTGTACAATTTTCTGTACTCCGGATGGAATAGCTTTTGAGACACCAGATGAGAATGTTTTGTACCGGATGACTCTAGATAATAGAGAGAGTGAGATTGTTGGTACATATGCTGTGTTTAATCCAGATGATTTGCCTCAGGAGTTGAGACACACAGTGAAAACAGCAGTTTGGGATTTTACTGGAGAAGATGTGGGATTGATGAATAATGTGGATCCAGTGAAGATTTCAGTGAAAGAGGGGATTGTTTATCCTAATATCCCACAGTACAGATTGACACCAGAAATAATTGAAGGAATAACTCCTATAATTGACAAGATGATTCAACAGGGTGTTTTGAGAGAGTTACTGAGTAGCCCGTGTAATTCACCGATAATGGGGCTGAAGAAACCTAATGGAAAGTTCAGGATTGTGCAAGATTTGAGAAAAGTTAACAAAATTGTGGTGGCATGTTGTCCCATTGTGCCAAATCCTTCAGTGATTTTGTATCAGATTCCTCATGATGCTGAGTGGTACACAGTGATTGATTTGTGTCATGCTTTCTTTTCAATTCCATTGCATCATGACAGCCAGCCGATTTTTGCATTCCGGTTTGGCCAGCGTATTTTAGCATGGTGTCGTATCCCACAGGGGTATACGGAGAGTCCTTCGATATTCAATCAGTTGTTGAAAAGGTCATTGGAGAGTTTGATCATGCCTGAAAGCTCAGTACTAGTGCAGTATATCGATGACTTACTTGTGGCATCGAAGACTCGTGAAGCTTGTGAAGTACATACCATAGCTTTACTGAATCATCTGGCAGATGGAGGGTTAAAGGTATCTCCAGCCAAATTGCAATTTTGCAAGAAAGAGGTGCATTATCTTGGACACAATATTGGAAAGGGTCTGAGAAAGGTGACTGATGACAGGATCAAAATTATCAGAGGAATGAGAGCCCCAATGACCCAGAGAGAAGTGAGGATGTTTCTGAGGATGGTGGGTTATTGTCGTCAGTGGATAAGTAATTTCTCCCTGATAGCGAAGCCACTGATTAAGTTGACTAAAAGTGAGGTGAGAGACCCATTGGAACTGGATGGAGAACAAATGGCAGCATTTGAAGAGTTAAAGAGCAGAATGTGTGAAGCCCCTGCTTTAGGAATGCCAGACTATGAGAAAGAGTTTGAGTTGTACTGCAGTGAGAGAAATGGATGTGCACTTTCAGTGTTAATTCAGAAGCATGGACAACTGCGTACTTCTCATCGACACTTGACCCTGTAGCTGTGGGTTTGCCAGGTTGCCTGAAAGCGGTAGCTGCTACATGCAGACGCTTGGAACAGAGTGAGGGCATAATAATGGGATATCCTGTAAGGGTGTTCGTACCTCATGATGTGGCAATTCTTTTGACAAGAAGCAGGACTCAGTACATGTCACATAGTCGGCTGACTAAATATGAGAAAATCATTTTGGGAGCATCAAACGTGACTCTTGAAAGATGTGTGAATGTGAATCCAGCAACGTTGTTACCAGATGCTGACAATGTGAATGTGGGAGATGATGTTGATCATGATTGTTTGGATGTGCTTGACTACTGCACGAAACCAAGACCAGACATAAGAGATTTGCCGTTGCCTGAGAGTGATCATGTGTTGTTTGTGGATGGATCATGTCTGAGAACTGATGATGGTGTGCTAAGTGAAGCATATGCGGTGTGCAAGGTTTCAGAAGTTATGGAAGCTTCGCCTTTGAAAGGAGTGAGATCTGCTCAAGTGGCTGAATTGGTGGCATTGACAAAAGCTTGCAAAATTGGGAAGAATCTGAGAGTGACTGTGATGACTGATAGTCAGTACGGATTTGGAGTTGTTCATGATTTTGGCCAGCTTTGGCTACAAAGAGGTTTCTTGACGTTGAGTGGGACTCCAATAAAGAATGCTGAGGTGATTGGAAAATTGCTTGAGGCGATACAGCTGCCTAAAGAGTTAGCAGTTGTGAAGTGTGCTGCTCATGGACAAGGAGATGATTTTGTTACTCTTGGTAATCATTTTGCCAACGACATAGCACAGTATTGTGCCAAAAACAATAATTCGATTAATAGGGCACGAGAGAGGGAAATGTCTTTTTGTTCTGTGATGTTTACTAATGTCCTAGAAACGTGGGATGAAGTGAAACAGTTGCAGGATGAGGCAGGAGATGAGGAAATGAGAGATTGGATCAAGGCAGGTTGTGCCCCATGAGAAACAGATCATGTTTAGATCTATAGGGATGGTAGACCAGTCATGCCCAACTCAATGCTGTCGACAATGGCAAGAATGTATCATGGCCAAGGACATCTGGGAAGGGACGCAATGATTAGGTCTTTTAAACACACCTGGTACAATGCGAAGTTCAGGTTGATTGCAGAGAGCATCTGTCAGAGATGTTTGATTTGTCAGCAGTTCAATACTGGGAAAAAGACAGTGGTGAGTCTAGGAACAATAGGCAGAGAAGGAGGTCCTTTTACCAGAATGCAAATAGATTTCATTGAAATGCCCCAAGTGAACAAATTGAGGTATGTTCTAGTGGTAGTCTGTTTGTTCTCAAGATGGGTGGAGGCCTATCCGACTAGGAGAAATGATGGAATAACAGTTGCAAAGTTACTGTTAAGAGAGTTGATTCCTAGGTACGGGTTCCCAGTGACTATTGAGTCTGATAGAGGTGGACACTTCTACAATGAGCTCATGGGTTTAATTTGTGAAGCATTGAGCATACAGCAGAAGCTACATTGTGCATACAGGCCAGAGGCTTCTGGAGTCGTTGAACAGATGAACGGCACAATTAAAAACCGAATTGGTAAGATGTGTTTAGCCACTGGAATGAAATGGCCTGATGTCTTGCCTCTAGTGCTGATGACTATTAGGTCTACTCCAGATAGAACCACAGGTTTGAGTCCGCACGAAATCTTAATGGGACGTGCGATGAGACATGCATTTGTGCCTGTCAACAAGTTGATGACAATAACTGATTACATGATTTTGGATTACTGTAAAGGCCTGGCTGACGCAGTTCATTCTGTGTTTCACCAGGTTGGAGAAGACGCTACCACACTTGAGAAGAAGCAAGCCCATGATCTGAGTCCAGGGGACTGGGTGAGGATTAAGGTGCACAGGAGAAGAAATTGCTTGGTTCCAAGGTGGGGAAGGCCAAGACAAGTCATTCTGACTACGACAACGGCAGTTAAGTGTGCTGGTGTGAAAAACTGGGTGCATGCGAGTCATACTCTGAGAGTTCCAAATCCAACAGATGGGACTGGTAAGGAGTATTTTGAAGAGTCAGATTCCAGTGATGATGCAGAAACTGAACCAGTGAGAAGGGGGAAAAATCCTGAAAGAGGTGAAGGAGAAAGAGGGTTGAGTGATTCTTTTCCCTTTCCAAGAGAGGCTTCAAGAGAAACATTGGGAGTCTCAGAGGAGAGATCGGATTCTGTAAGAGTGCCTGAAGTTCCAACAAGCAGTAGAAGAGAAAGGAGCAATTCCACAGAGACTACACCTGAATCAGATGGAGAGGTTGAAAATCCACTTGAGATTACACCTGAAGAGGCAGGGTCAGAAGAAGATAGAGAGGGACAGATTGCGGAAGACCCCCGAGGAGGTGTAGGGAACATTCCTGATAAGCTAGGTGAAGGGACAAGTAGACAGCAAGAAGATTGCGTGTCGGAGACCCGAGGAGGGACAGAATTAGGGAAATCTCAATTGGTGGTGGAAAAGACTGTGGAGCGAAAGAAAATTGTTGAAGAACGAGAGGTAAATGAGACAGAATCAGATGAGTGTGAGAATGAAAAATCAGAAGGTCGAGTTCTGAGAAAGAGAACTTGGATCGGAGAGAGAAATAATAAAGAGGTGAGACCAAAAAGGGTTGTAAGAGGAGATCTTTGGCCCAACAGAATAAAGAGACTGAGGTACAGACTGACACGAGCAAATTCATCGAAAGCTGAACAGGTGAACGAGGTGTCGAGTCAGAATAAAACAAAAGGTGAAAAACAAAAGGTTACAAAAGAACCAGAGGAGATCAAGAGAATCAGAAAACCTAACCAGAAGTATAGGTCCCCGGAATGGACGTATGTGGCACTGTCTGAAGGTGAAGAGGCAGAAAGTCAAGGAAATCCAGAGGGGACCGTACGAGAAGTGGTTGAGGAGAAAACTGTTGGAATTCTAAAAGTTATCCTGACTGACATTGGAGAAGAGTCGGATGCACAGGATGTTGTTGATGATCTGATACAATTTGATGTTGCAGAAGAAGGAGTGAAAAGTGATGAAAATCCAAATTGAGTGAACTAAAGGAGTCACTTGGAGAAAAGTGAAAAGAGAAAATCTGAAATTAGCTGTGTGAAATAATCTAGTGTTCTAGTGTTTCAGTAGTGGAGTAGAAGAGGCTAAGTCAAAAGACACTGCCAAAGTAGTAAAATGGCTAACACAGAGAATAATCAAAGTAGATGTGCCTTTTTGAAAAGATGGTGTAAAATGTGCTGCTGCTGTACTGGATTATTAATGCTATTATGGGGTGTATTATCTTTACTAGTTACTTTTAGAGTTACAATGGACGCTTTTGGAATACATACTGAGAATGTGACCAGTGTAGAGAAGAGTTCACAGAAAGTAGTTCCAACTAGAATTAGTAACACTTACATACATAAAGATAGGTCAATTAATGATTTTTCTAGCAATGTTTTTTCAAAGTTGTTGTACGAATACGTAAAGACAATGGAAGTTAGGGATTGCTACGTTTGTATGCAATTACCTGCATCCGTTTCAGAGCGTGTTACTTATCACCATTTACCAGCTACGTATGGAATTTCATGTAGTGTGCTAAGTAGTGTTTTTTATTTGTTAGGGAAAATAGATTATGAGATGTCTAACAAGGATAACATTTTTGGGCAATTGCCTATGAACAAAAAGCTGAATCCAGCTAAAGAAGCTAACATTTTTGGTGAGATTTTTATTGAGAAAGAAGAATTAACCTTAGATTATATTTTTAGAAACAATTTAACTTGCAGTCTGAAAGAAGAGGAGAAGGCTTTCCTAAACATGGTAGAGGAAAGGAGAATGAGCATGCATGAGAAGGCAGGGAAATATAAAGTGATTGAGACAATATGGGACATTGAGATGGGAAAGGAGTTGAAGAATGGGGCTAGTCCGACTTTGGCTTTAGATGCACCACAGAAGGGTAAACTATGCATTACCAGAAAGAAATCCCAATATGATACATATTTTGTTGGGACTAGTGAGTGTCATGATACATACTTCATTGCGACAGGATGGGGTTGTAAAGGTGGAGAAGATCCAGTTTTCCCAGGAGTGTATTATGTTTGTGGGAACAAGGCTTATTACAAGTTGCCTGACCATTGGTATGGCACGTGTTATGTGGGCCTGGTCTTTCCAAAGATTTTTCATATAGATAGGATAGAAGATGTAGAACACATTAATTTACTAACACGTTTTAAGAGAGAAACTTGGTCAGAAATCGTAGGTGACATTTTTTGTGCTTTGATTCCAGCAGTGGGAATTTCTTTGAATGCATATGGGATTCGGAAACTGTCAACAGTGGTGGATCGCTTATCGACAAGTACCGCTGGAGGGTTTCTTTTGGTAAATACGGAGATGATTGCCGTACGTGCCATGTCTATGCAAAATCGACTTGCCCTTGATATTCTATTGGCCAAAGAGGGTGGAGTTTGTGGAATGCTGAAAGTTCAACATTGTTGCACTTACATTCCTGATGAAAGCAAAGATCTAAAGGTCTATATCAAAAATATTACTGATTTACATGAAGAATTAGTACCACTAGAAGCTGAAAGTGTCTGGACTAAAATAGCTAATAAGATAGTTGCTGTTAAGAGTTTTATTGCTAAGATAGGTAGTACCATTATTGGTAAAATATTGTTTCCTTTGACATGCGTAATTGTTGCTTTATTGATACTAAGATTGGGGTGTTTGTGTTGTAAAAACAGGGGAGGGAAAAAGAGAATAATCAGAGGGAATGCTGAAAAGAAACAAAAGAGGTCAAGGAGAGACCCACAAGAAATAGAATTAGAAGAATTGAGGGAGAGTGTGTACTTGGAATCAAGGAGGGATTATGTGAGAGAGTCTGGTGTTTAATGTTGTGCCATAAAAGACATTTTCAATTTTTCCTAAAAATTGGGACTAAATTTTTCTTTTTGGGTGGATTTTGTGGTGATAAGATATCACCAAAGGGGGGATTGCTGGAGCAGAGTTTTCTGTTGAAAATTTATCGACTTTTAAGCTCCAGTTTCGTCTATATGTTATGATTTAAAATTACTAATTTGTAACGATTAATTAATAGTTTGTTTTTGTCTGGATTAACCAACATTACTAATGAGAGAAACTACACGTGGGATGCATATATGTTGCTTAATAATAATGTGCGGTTTTATTAAATATGTGTTGTAAGTGCTATTTGTTTTGTGTTTGTGCGTTTAAAATAACGTGTGCTAATGCTTTATCGCGTTGCAGAAGGCTAGATAAGTACATACACATAAGGGTATTAGTGGGGTTTAACACTGTACAATCATTATGATGTGGTAACGTTGTTTGTGTTTCTTTTAATTAAGATGGTCCGTTTTGGCCTAAAACAAGATGGCTGCCATTTACAGCCTGCGCTCGAGTGATCGAATTTTGATGAGAGGCTTTGCTGAACATGGTCGAGAGTCACCTGACCGCAGCTTCTGCCTGGGTAGAAAGTTTTCCGTGAGGACAGCAGCTTTGGGAAAGATTCCAACTGTCCTTGAAGAAGGATAAAGCCACAATGAACAATGACCAGTCTGCGGTGGCTCTGCTAAGATATCAAGGAAGAGCATTTACGAAAGAAACATTTGCAAACTTGAGTTTCCTTCTTCCGTGTTTTTATTTTTGTGATTTTTCCTGAGCAGAGGTTTTCTAAATGTAACCAAGAGACTTCCTTTCCTGCTCGCTCTGCTCAGTGGCTCAACGGATATCTAACATTTGTTTGTAACTTTAATTAGTAACTTTCCCTATAAATATGTTAGACTAGAGAGGGTCCGTGTTCGTTCTTTCCTTTGCGTTCATTACATTCATCGCGTCCCTTGTGGTCATCGCGTTTGGACGTTTCCTATGCTGAGGACGGCGGCTCGAGAGACTTTACCGAGAGACCTGTCCTGACCCATTTAGCTAGAATAGGTAATTATGAGAATAATGATTTGCTAATGATTGACTTTCCATTTGAATTAATTTAGATAAACAAGCATTTGTTTGAATTCCAGTGTCGGGTGTTTATTCCTTGTCATTTATTGAGTTTCAAATGTATTTCTTATGTTTAAAATCATGACTCAGGACAATGTCATTAAGGTCGCATTGACCTCATTGTAGATGCAGATTGGTTTAGGTTTCCTCTGCTATATTCAGTGTGGATAGAGTAATAGTGTGAATTTAGTGTGATGGGCCCTAGCGTATGATGTGTGATTGCGCGTGTGACTGTAGATTTACTCTGTCCGTGGAAGCAGGGAGAATTTATATGTGCCGATCTGCAGCAACTGCATGAGGTGACATTGCTGCGCAACATCTCCACAGCACAAATCCGTAACGGACAATGGCTTGTGGTGCACTGAGTCACTGGCACCTGGAGTGCTGAGCAGGGTATCAGGCCGATGATGGCATCCACGACAGGTCTGAGTAACTCGGTAAGTCTGTCAGGACCACCGTGTCGACTGTGGCAGATGGCTGTTGGAGGTGGTCCTTGCAGTGTTGGCGTGTGCCTCCTGCGGTGATGCCACGTCCGGGCCGGTCAGAACTCGATTTGGTGTGTGAGCCCTGCTGGGACTCTCTTGGCCCCAGAGACTGCGTACAGCGCAGGGCCACAGAAAAATGGTGTTGATGACCCCAAGGCCAACGCTTCAGGGGCCATCCAATTTCTCAGAGGAGTGGAATGCAACAGCCTCGTTGCCACCACCAATTTGGTATCAGCTACATGAGGACGAAAACTGCCCCCTGGTCCATAGACTCAGACGCCACCAAAGTTAGACCAGAGAGTGTCCATGATTGTCGGGAAACCTACTGGACCGCAGTGTAGGCCGGAGGCAGCGGTCAGCACGGGCCATTCACCGAGTGTTGCCAGCATAGGTTGGATGGCCCCACCGGCCTGCGTAGTTCAGGTTCAGTGGCACCACGTGTTCGCTCACCTCCTTGACAGTGACCAGGCTTTCATCCGGACTGAGCCGCATCCTCCTCTTACTCCTCTCCGTGCGACCACTGGTGTGGACTCTGCCATTCGTGATTTGCGCCAAGATGCTGGATGTGGGACCTACTGGTCCACAGGGTAGTCCTGGTTGGTCCCTCATCCACGTGTCGCAGGCTGGCGTTGAACAGGGTTAGTGGCACCACGTGTCGCAGGCTGGCGTTGAACAGGGTTAGTGGCACCACGTGTCGCAGGCTGCTGTTGAACAGGGTTAGTGGCACCACGTGTCGCAATTAATATGCTCCTTACCAGTATGCATCTGTTCTTGGCATGTAGGGCTGCTGACATTCATATCTGTGCATAGATCGCCGCCTAGTGTTGGGTCCGGATGATTGCACATTGTTGTCCTGGAAGAGTCTTCGAAGTATCACGAGATAGGTGGCTCCTCCCCTGGACTACAGTGCGCATGGGCACCCTCTCCATCCTTAGATTGTTTTTCGCCATTGTGGCAGTGATGGAGTAGATACAGTAAGTGATGACCATGCTATACAGTAATTCTGAGTGCTGCAGCCGCTACAGGCGCCGGGGAGGAGGGTGGGCGATATGAATGTCAGCAGCCCTACATGCCAAGAACAGATGCATACTGGTAAGTAGCATATTCAGTTCGAGGCATGTGGGCTGCTGAATTCATATCTGTGCATAGATTATATAGCAGTCCCTCCATTAGCGGCGGCTGCCCGTGCCAGCTGCAGCAGTCTGAAAAAGAGTTTTGAGAACAGTCTGTCCTACAGCTGCCTGCTGTTTTGAGTGTACATCTACACAGTAGTGTTTGGTAAATGTATGTATAGTGGACCATGTGGCTGCTCTACATATTTCCTGTAAAGGAATGTTTCCAAGGAAAGCCATGGACGCCCCTAACTTTCGTGTTGAGTGGGCTCGTGGGGGAATCGTTAATGTGCGTTTAGCTTTTTGATAGCAAATTTGAATACATTTAACGATCCATCTGGCTATCCCTGCTTTGGAAATGGCGTTGCCCTTGTGTTGTGGAGAAAAGGCAACGAAAGGTTTTTTGTTTTCCTAAAATCCTTTGTTCTGTCTATATAGTACATGAGGGCCCTCTTTACATCTAGTGTATGGAGCATTCTCTCTGCGACATTTTGTGGACTTGGAAAGAAAACAGGCAGTTCAATAGTCTGATTCATGTGGAACTGGGATATCACTTTAGGCATGAATTTGGGGTTGGTTCGTAGTACAACTCTGTTTGCGTGAACCTGTATGAATGGCTCTTGAATGGTTAGTGCTTGGAGTTCACTAACTCTTCTTAACGAAGTGATTGCCACTAAGAAAGCTACTTTCCAGGTGAGGAATTGAATCTCAACTGAATGGAGAGGTTCAAAAGGTGGACCCATTAATCTGGTGAGGACCACATTGAGGTTCCACACTGGTGCCGGTGGGTGTCTTGGGGGAATTACTCGTTTGAGTCCCTCTAAGAAGGCTTTGATGGCAGGCACTCTGAATAAAGAGAGGTGCTGCATGTTTTGAAGATAGGCTGCTATCGCGGTTAAATGTATACGTATGGAGTTGTATGCCAGATTGCATCGGTATAAGTGTAAGAGGTAACAGATGATGTTTTGAATGGATGCATCCAGCGGGTTAATGTCATTGTTGTTGCAGTAAATGACAAACCTCTTCCATTTAGCCGCAAAGCAAGCTCTGGTAGTGGGTCTTCTGGCCTCCTTGATGATATCCATACATTCAGGTGGCAGGTTTAGGTAGCCAAACTCTAAGACTTCAGGAGCCAGATTGCCAGGTTCAGCTGTTGCGGATCTGGGTGCTGAATTTCGCCATGGTTCTGCGTTAAAAGTGCGGGTTTGATCCGCAGCCTTTGATGCGGCACCACAGAAAGTTCTAGAAAGGTGGTGTACCATGGTTGGCGTGCCCATGTGGGAGCAACTAGGATGAGTGTCAGTGAGTGTTGTCGCAGTTTGCGTGCCACTAGCGGTATTAATGGCGCTGGGGGAAAAGCGTACGCAAATCTGCCGGACCAGTTCATCCATATCGCATTGCCCTGTGACTGCGGATGTGGGAACCTGGCGGCAAAGCTTTGGCATTTTGCGTTTTCGTTTGTGGCGAATAGGTCTATCTCTGGATGACCCCACTGTTGGAAGTACGGTTGGAGTACTGACGGATGTAGCTCCCACTCGTGCATCTGGTGGCTGTGTCTGCTGAGCAGATACGCCATCTGGTTGTCCTTGCCAGGGAGGTGTTCCGCCATGAGGAATATGTTCCTCTGAATGGCCCACTTCCACATGCTCTGAGCCAGATGAGACAACTGTGGAGAGTGTGTTCCTCCCTGTTTCTGTATGTAGTACATGGCAGTCATGTTGTCCGTCCGGATCAACACGACTTTGTAGCACAAGTGTACTTTGAATGCCTTCATGGCTAGGAAGATTGCCATCAGTTCCAGAATGTTGATGTGCATCTTCTTTTGCTGTGTCGTCCATAGTCCCTGCACTGTGTAATTGAGTACATGAGCTCCCCATCCCTGGAGAGACGCGTCCGCTGTCAGTATTATTTGCGGAACAGGCTCTTGGAACGGTCGGCCCTTGCAAAGGTTTTGTGGATTCCACCAATGCAGAGAGTTGTATGCCCGACCGCTCACCAACACTAGGTCTTTTAATTGTCCGTGAGCCTGATTCCATTGACGTGCTAAGCATTCCTGAAGCGGGCGCATATGTAGTCTCGCGTGCGGGACTATGAAAATGCAGGAGGCCATCATGCCTATCAACTGCATGAACACTCGCGCAGGAAGGGAGTGTTGAGGTTTGAACTTTGTGATCAGCAGTTGCATGCTGTTGATCCTCACTAAATTTGGCTGAGCTGTGGCTGTCAGAGAGTTTATGGTCTCGCCCCGGTACTGTCGTACGTGTGCGGGTTGAAGATGTGATTTGGGGTAATTTAGTGAGAATCCCAGACTGTGAAGAAGGTGAATGGTGAGGGACATGTGGCTGGCATATTGCTGGGCTGACTTTGCCTGAACAAGCCAGTCGTCCAGGTAAGGGAAGACGTGAATGTGCTGTCTCCGTAGATGTGCAGCCACTGTTGCTAGGCACTTGGTAAAGACCCTGGGTGCCGTTGTTACTCTGAAGGGGAGAACTTTGAACTGATAGTGATGCCCCTGAATAGTGAACCTGAGATATTTTCTGTGCGATGGGTGTATGGGTATGTGGAAATACGCATCTTTCAGGTCCAGTGTGGCTAGGAAGTCTCCCTGACTGAGTAGCGGTAGAACCATGTAGTGGTTGAGGGGTCTCAGGTCTAGTATAGGTCTGAGAGAACCGTCCTTTTTTGGGATTAAGAAGTACAGAGAGTACACCCCTGTCCCCTGTTGGTCGACGGGCACGACTTCTATTGCACCTTTTTGCAGCATACTTAGTACCTCCTGCTGCAATAATGACAAGTGCTCTACGGACATAGGACGGTGCTTTAGCGGTATGTTGGGTGGAGTGGACGTTAATTCTAGACAGTAACCGTACTGGATATTGTCCCTGACCCACCTGTCTGTGGTGATGGTTTTCCAGACTGACAGGAACTGCTGGAGTCTCCCCCCGACAGGTGTTTTGTGGTCGGGGGGCAGGGAGAAGGCGTCACTGTTTGTTTTTGGGGGAGGACCTGGTGTTGCCGTACCCACGTCCTCTGCCTTTGGTGCTGGATCCACGATATCCACCTCTGGTGGTTTTATCATAGTTACTCTGTGTGCCCCCTTTATTGTACTGCTGCTGGGACCCCTGACCTCTCGCTGCTCCTCTATTACCGGGGCGACGAAAGGAGCCACTACGAAACTGCTGCGACTGCAGAGCCCCCATTGATTTTGCAGTTTCAGTGTCTTTCTTAATTTGTTCGAGGGTAGTGTCAACTTCAGGGCCAAATAAATAGTCCGGGTTGACCAGTTGATTTAAGATATTGTTCTGAATCTCAGGCTTGAAGCCTGAGATTCTCAACCATGCGTGCCTCCTCAACATGACGCTTGTGTTGATCGCCCTAGCTGCAGTGTCGGCTGCATCCAGTGCGCATTTGATGGACGCATTGGTAAGGAGTTGTCCCTCTCTGATAAGGAGCTCCGCTGCCTCTTTGTATTCATTTGGCAAATGTTGTAGCAGTGATTCTAGTGTGTCGTAGTGGGACCTATCATAACGGGCCAGGAGTGCCTGTGTGTTGGCAATGCGCCAGATGTTTGCCGCTTGCGCTGCTAACCTTTTGCCTGATGTCTCCAGCACTTTGGACTCCTTGTCGGGGGGAGGAGCATCACCCGTTGTTTGTGAATGGGCTTGTTTGCAAGCATTAGCAACAACCATGGAGTCTAAAGGTAACTGACCCCTAATGTACATAGGGTCTCCGGGTGCAGGCTTGTATTTCTTTTCGATTCTGGGGTTCAGCACCCGTGCCCTGGTTGTTTCTTTAAAAATGTCTTTTGCAGGTTTTAGAACTCCCTTTAACATTGGCAGAGTTTTGACGGTTTTCTCAGAGGAGGCGAAAGTGTCCACTAAGAAGTCTTCTTCTACAGTGTCAGAATGGAGTTCCACTCCATGATTGGCAGCAGCCCGTTCTATGAACACAAATTGAATTTCAGTGTTAATTCAGAAGCATGGACAACTGCGTACTTCTCATCGACACTTGACCCTGTAGCTGTGGGTTTGCCAGGTTGCCTGAAAGCGGTAGCTGCTACATGCAGACGCTTGGAACAGAGTGAGGGCATAATAATGGGATATCCTGTAAGGGTGTTCGTACCTCATGATGTGGCAATTCTTTTGACAAGAAGCAGGACTCAGTACATGTCACATAGTCGGCTGACTAAATATGAGAAAATCATTTTGGGAGCATCAAACGTGACTCTTGAAAGATGTGTGAATGTGAATCCAGCAACGTTGTTACCAGATGCTGACAATGTGAATGTGGGAGATGATGTTGATCATGATTGTTTGGATGTGCTTGACTACTGCACGAAACCAAGACCAGACATAAGAGATTTGCCGTTGCCTGAGAGTGATCATGTGTTGTTTGTGGATGGATCATGTCTGAGAACTGATGATGGTGTGCTAAGTGCAGCATATGCGGTGTGCAAGGTTTCAGAAGTTATGGAAGCTTCGCCTTTGAAAGGAGTGAGATCTGCTCAAGTGGCTGAATTGGTGGCATTGACAAAAGCTTGCAAAATTGGGAAGAATCTGAGAGTGACTGTGATGACTGATAGTCAGTACGGATTTGGAGTTGTTCATGATTTTGGCCAGCTTTGGCTACAAAGAGGTTTCTTGACGTCGAGTGGGACTCCAATAAAGAATGCTGAGGTGATTGGAAAATTGCTTGAGGCGATACAGCTGCCTAAAGAGTTAGCAGTTGTGAAGTGTGCTGCTCATGGACAAGGAGATGATTTTGTTACTCTTGGTAATCGTTTTGCCAACGACATAGCACAGTATTGTGACAAAAACAATAATTCGATTAATAGGGCACGAGAGAGGGAAATGTCTTTTTGTTCTGTGATGTTTACTAATGTCCTAGAAACGTGGGATGAAGTGAAACAGTTGCAGGATGAGGCAGGAGATGAGGAAATGAGAGATTGGATCAAAGCAGGTTGTGCCCCATGAGAAACAGATCATGTTTAGATCTATAGGGATGGTAGACCAGTCATGCCCAACTCAATGCTGTCGACAATGGCAAGAATGTATCATGGCCAAGGACATCTGGGAAGGGACGCAATGATTAGGTCTTTTAAACAAACCTGGTACAATGCGAAGTTCAGGTTGATTGCAGAGAGCATCTGTCAGAGATGTTTGATTTGTCAGCAGTTCAATACTGGGAAAAAGACAGTGGTGAGTCTAGGAACAATAGGCAGAGAAGGAGGTCCTTTTACCAGAATGCATATAGATTTCATTGAAATGCCCCAAGTGAACAAATTGAGGTATGTTCTAGTGGTAGTCTGTTTGTTCTCAAGATGGGTGGAGGCCTATCCGACTAGGAGAAATGATGGAATAACAGTTGCAAAGTTACTGTTAAGAGAGTTGATTCCTAGGTACGGGTTCCCAGTGACTATTGAGTCTGATAGAGGTGGACACTTCTACAATGAGCTCATGGGTTTAATTTGTGAAGCATTGAGCATACAGCAGAAGCTACATTGTGCATACAGCCCAGAGGCTTCTGGAGTCGTTGAACAGATGAACGGCACAATTAAAAACCGAATTGGTAAGATGTGTTTAGCCACTGGAATGAAATGGCCTGATGTCTTGCCTCTAGTGCTGATGACTATTAGGTCTACTCCAGATAGAACCACAGGTTTGAGTCCGCACGAAATCTTAATGGGACGTGCGATGAGACATGCATTTGTGCCTGTCAACAAGTTGATGACAATAACTGATTACATGATTTTGGATTACTGTAAAGGCCTGGCTGACGCAGTTCATTCTGTGTTTCACCAGGTTGGAGAAGACGCTACCACACTTGAGAAGAAGCAAGCCCATGATCTGAGTCCAGGGGACTGGGTGAGGATTAAGGTGCACAGGAGAAGAAATTGCTTGGTTCCAAGGTGGGGAAGGCCAAGACAAGTCATTCTGACTACGACAACTGCAGTAAAGTGTGCTGGTGTGAAAAACTGGGTGCATGCGAGTCATACTCTGAGAGTTCCAAATCCAAAAGATGGGACTGGTAAGGAGTATTTTGAAGAGTCAGATTCCAGTGATGATGCAGAAACTGAACCAGTGAGAAGGGGGAAAAATCCTGAAAGAGGTGAAGGAGAAAGAGGGTTGAGTGATTCTTTTCCCTTTCCAAGAGAGGCTTCAAGAGAAACATTGGGAGTCTCAGAGGAGAGATCGGATTCTGTAAGAGTGCCTGAAGTTCCAACAAGCAGTAGAAGAGAAAAGAGCAATTCCACAGAGACTACACCTGAATCAGATGAAGAGGTTGAAAATCCACTTGAGATTACACCTGAAGAGGCAGGGTCAGAAGAAGATAGAGAGGGACAGATTGCGGAAGACCCCCGAGGAGGTGTAGGGAACATTCCTGATAAGCTAGGTGAAGGGACAAGTAGACAGCAAGAAGATTGCGTGTCGGAGACCCGAGGAGGGACAGAATTAGGGAAATCTCAATCGGTGGTGGAAAAGACTGTGGAGCGAAAGAAAATTGTTGAAGAACGAGAGGTAAATGAGACAGAATCAGATGAGTGTGAGAATGAAAAATCAGAAGGTCGAGTTCTGAGAAAGAGAACTTGGATCGGAGAGAGAAATAATAAAGAGGTGAGACCAAAAAGGGTTGTAAGAGGAGATCTTTGGCCCAACAGAATAAAGAGACTGAGGTACAGACTGACACGAGCAAATTCATCGAAAGCTGAACAGGTGAACGAGGTGTCGAGTCAGAATAAAACAAAAGGTGAAAAACAAAAGGTTACAAAAGAACCAGAAGAGAATCAGAAAACCTAACCAGAAGTATAGGTCACCGGAATGGACGTATGTGGCACTGTCTGAAGGTGAAGAGGCAGAAAGTCAAGGAAATCCAGAGGGGACCGTACGAGAAGTGGTTGAGGAGAAAACTGTTGGAATTCTAAAAGTTATCCTGACTGACATTGGAGAAGAGTCGGATGCACAGGATGTTGTTGATGATCTGATACAATTTGATGTTGCAGAAGAAGGAGTGAAAAGTGATGAAAATCCAAATTGAGTGAACTAAAGGAGTCACTTGGAGAAAAGTGAAAAGAGAAAATCTGAAATTAGCTGTGTGAAATAATCTAGTGTTCTAGTGTTTCAGTAGTGGAGTAGAAGAGGCTAAGTCAAAAGACACTGCCAAAGTAGTAAAATGGCTAACACAGAGAATAATCAAAGTAGATGTGCCTTTTTGAAAAGATGGTGTAAAATGTGCTGCTGCTGTACTGGATTATTAATGCTATTATGGGGTGTATTATCTTTACTAGTTACTTTTAGAGTTACAATGGACGCTTTTGGAATACATACTGAGAATGTGACCAGTGTAGAGAAGAGTTCACAGAAAGTAGTTCCAACTAGAATTAGTAACACTAACATACATAAAGATAGGTCAATTAATGATTTTTCTAGCAATGTTTTTTCAAAGTTGTTGTACGAACACGTAAAGACAATGGAAGTTAGGGATTGCTACGTTTGTATGCAATTACCTGCATCCGTTTCAGAGCGTGTTACTTATCACCATTTACAAGCTACGTATGGAATTTCATGTAGTGTGCTAAGTAGTGTTTTTTATTTGTTAGGGAAAATAGATTATGAGGTGTCTAACAAGGATAACATTTTTGGGCAATTGCCTATGAACAAAAAGCTGAATTCAGCTAAAGAAGCTAACATTTTTGGTGAGATTTTTATTGAGAAAGAAGAATTAACCTTAGATTATATTTTTAGAAACAATTTAACTTGCAGTCTGAAAGAAGAGGAGAAGGCTTTCCTAAACATGGTAGAGGAAAGGAGAATGAGCATGCATGAGAAGGCAGGGAAATATAAAGTGATTGAGACAATATGGGACATTGAGATGGGAAAGGAGTTGAAGAATGGGGCTAGTCCGACTTTGGCTTTAGATGCACCACAGAAGGGTAAACTATGCATTACCAGAAAGAAATCCCAATATGATACATATTTTGTTGGGACTAGTGAGTGTCATGATACATACTTCATTGCGACAGGATGGGGTTTTAAAGGTGGAGAAGATCCAGTTTTCCCAGGAGTGTATTATGTTTGTGGGAACAAGGCTTATTACAAGTTGCCTGACCATTGGTATGGCACGTGTTATGTGGGCCTGGTCTTTCCAAAGATTTTTCATATAGATAGGATAGAAGATGTAGAACACATTAATTTACTAACACGTTTTAAGAGAGAAACTTGGTCAGAAATCGTAGGTGACATTTTTTGTGCTTTGATTCCAGCAGTGGGAATTTCTTTGAATGCATATGGGATTCGGAAACTGTCAACAGTGGTGGATCGCTTATCGACAAGTACCGCTGGAGGGTTTCTTTTGGTAAATACGGAGATGATTGCCGTACGTGCCATGTCTATGCAAAATCGACTTGCCCTTGATATTCTATTGGCCAAAGAGGGTGGAGTTTGTGGAATGCTGAAAGTTCAACATTGTTGCACTTACATTCCTGATGAAAGCAAAGATCTAAAGGTCTATATCAAAAATATTACTGATTTACATGAAGAATTAGTACCACTAGAAGCTGAAAGTGTCTGGACTAAAATAGCTAATAAGATAGTTGCTGTTAAGAGTTTTATTGCTAAGATAGGTAGTACCATTATTGGTAAAATATTGTTTCCTTTGACATGCGTAATTGTTGCTTTATTGATACTAAGATTGGGGTGTTTGTGTTGTAAAAACAGGGGAGGGAAAAAGAGAATAATCAGAGGGAATGCTGAAAAGAAACAAAAGAGGTCAAGGAGAGACCCACAAGAAATAGAATTAGAAGAATTGAGGGAGAGTGTGTACTTGGAATCAAGGAGGGATTATGTGAGAGAGTCTGGTGTTTAATGTTGTGTCATAAAAGACATTTTCAATTTCTCCTAAAAATTGGGACTAAATTTTTCTTTTTGGGTGGTTTTTGTGGTGATAAGATATCACCAAAGGGGGGATTGCTGGAGCAGAGTTTTCTGTTGAAAATTTATCGAGTTTTAAGCTCCAGTTTCGTCTATATGTTATGATTTAAAATTACTAATTTGTAACGATTAATTAATAGTTTGTTTTTGTCTGGATTAACCAACATTACTAATGAGAGAAACTACACGTGGGATGCATATATGTTGCTTAATAATAATGTGCGGTTTTATTAAATATGTGTTGTAAGTGCTATTTGTTTTGTGTTTGTGCGTTTAAAATAACATGTGCTAATGCTTTATCGCGTTGCAGAAGGCTAGATAAGTACATACACATAAGGGTATTAGTGGGGTTTAACACTGTACAATCATTATGATGTGGTAACGTTGTTTGTGTTTCTTTTAATTAAGATGGTCCGTTTTGGCCTAAAACAAGATGGCTGCCATTTACAGCCTGCGCTCGAGTGATCGAATTTTGATGAGAGGCTTTGCTGAACATGGTCGAGAGTCACCTGACCGCAGCTTCTGCCTGGGTAGAAAGTTTTCCGTGAGGACAGCAGCTTTGGGAAAGATTCCAACTGTCCTTGAAGAAGGATAAAGCCACAATGAACAATGACCAGTCTGCGGTGGCTCTGCTAAGATATCAAGGAAGAGCATTTACGAAAGAAACATTTGCAAACTTGAGTTTCCTTCTTCCGTGTTTTTATTTTTGTGATTTTTCCTGAGCGGAGGTTTTCTAAACGTAACCAAGAGACTTCCTTTCCTGCTCGCTCTGCTCAGTGGCTCAACGGATATCTAACATTTGTTTGTAACTTTTCTTTGTAACTTTCCCTAAAAATATGTTAGACTAGAGAGGGTCCGTGTTCGTTCTTTCCTTTGCGTTCATTACATTCATCGCGTCCCTTGTGGTCATCGCGTTTGGACGTTTCCTATGCTGAGGACGGTGGCTCGAGAGACTTTACCGAGAGACCTGTCCTGACCCATTTAGCTAGAATAGGTAATTATGAGAATAATGATTTGCTAATGATTGACTTTCCATTTGAATTAATTTAGATAAACAAGCATTTGTTTGAATTCCAGTGTCGGGTGTTTATTCCTTGTCATTTATTGAGTTTCAAATGTATTTCTTATGTTTAAAATCATGACTCAGGACAATGTCATTAAGGTCGCATTGACCTCATTGTAGATGCAGATTGGTTTAGGTTTCCTCTCCTATATTCAGTGTGGATAGAGTAATAGTGTGAATTTAGTGTGATGGGCCCTAGCGTATGATGTGTGATTGTGCGTGTGACTGTAGATTTACTCTGTCCGTGGAAGCAGGGAGAATTTATATGTGCCGATCTGCAGCAACTGCATGAGGTGACATTGCTGCGCAACATCTCCACAGCACAAATCCGTAACGGACAATGGCTTGTGGTGCACTGAGTCACTGGCACCTGGAGTGCTGAGCAGGGTATCAGGCCGATGATGGCATCCACGACAGGTCTGAGTAACTCGGTAAGTCTGTCAGGACCACCGTGTCGACTGTGGCAGATGGCTGTTGGAGGTGGTCCTTGCAGTGTTGGCGTGTGCCTCCTGCGGTGATGCCACGTCCGGGCCGGTCAGAACTCGATTTGGTGTGTGAGCCCTGCTGGGACTCTCTTGGCCCCAGAGACTGCGTACAGCGCAGGGCCACAGAAAAATGGTGGTGATGACCCCAAGGCCAACGCTTCAGGGGCCATCCAATTTCTCAGAGGAGTGGAATGCAACAGCCTCGTTGCCACCACCAATTCGGTATCAGCTACATGAGGACGAAAACTGCCCCTGGTCCATAGACTCAGACGCCACCAAAGTTAGACCAGAGAGTGTCCATGATTGTCGGGAAACCTACTGGACCGCAGTGTAGGCCGGAGGCAGCGGTCAGCACGGGCCATTCACCGAGTGTTGCCAGCATAGGTTGGATGGCCCCACCGGCCTGCGTAGTTCAGGTTCAGTGGCACCACGTGTTTGCTCACCTCCTTGACAGTGACCAGGCTTTCATCCGGACTGAGCCGCATCCTCCTCTTACTCCTCTCCGTGCGACCACTGGTGTGGACTCTGCCATTCGTGATTTGCGCCAAGATGCTGGATGTGGGACCTACTGGTCCACAGGGTAGACCTGGTTGGTCCCTCATCCACGTGTCGCAGGCTGGCGTTGAACAGGGTTAGTGGCACCACGTCTCGCAGGCTGGCGTTGAACAGGGTTAGTGGCACCACGTGTCGCAGGCTGCTGTTGAACAGGGTTAGTGGCACCACGTGTCGCAATTAATATGCTACTTACCAGTATGCATCTGTTCTTGGCATGTAGGGCTGCTGACATTCATATCTGTGCATAGATCGCCGCCTAGTGTTGGGTCCGGATGATTGCACATTGTTGTCCTGGAAGAGTCTTCGAAGTATCACGAGATAGGTGGCTCCTCCCCTGGACTACAGTGCGCATGGGCACCCTCTCCATCCTTAGATTGTTTTTCGCCATTGTGGCAGTGATGGAGTAGATACAGTAAGTGATGACCATGCTATACAGTAATTCTGAGTGCTGCAGCCGCTACAGGCGCCGGGGAGGAGGGTGGGCGATATGAATGTCAGCAGCCCTACATGCCAAGAACAGATGCATACTGGTAAGTAGCATATTTAGTTCGAGGCATGTGGGCTGCTGAATTCATATCTGTGCATAGATTATATAGCAGTCCCTCCATTAGCGGCGGCTGCCCGTGCCAGCTGCAGCAGTCTGAAAAAGAGTTTTGAGAACAGCCTGTCCTACAGCTGCCTGCTGTTTTGAGTGTACATCTACACAGTAGTGTTTGGTAAATGTATGTATAGTGGACCATGTGGCTGCTCTACATATTTCCTGTAAAGGAATGTTTCCAAGGAAAGCCATGGACGCCCCTAACTTTCGTGTTGAGTGGGCTCGTGGGGGAATCGTTAATGTGCGTTTAGCTTTTTGATAGCAAATTTGAATACATTTAACGATCCATCTGGCTATCCCTGCTTTGGAAATGGCGTTGCCCTTGTGTTGTGGAGAAAAGGTAACGAAAAGTTTTTTGTTTTCCTAAAATCCTTTGTTCTGTCTATATAGTACATGAGGGCCCTCTTTACATCTAGTGTATTGAGCATTCTCTCTGCGACATTTTGTGGACTTGGAAAGAAAACAGGCAGTTCAATAGTCTGATTCATGTGGAACTGGGATATCACTTTAGGCATGAATTTGGGGTTGGTTCGTAGTACAACTCTGTTTGCGTGAACCTGTATGAATGGCTCTTGAATGGTTAGTGCCTGGAGTTCACTAACTCTTCTTAACGAAGTGATTGCCACTAAGAAAGCTACTTTCCAGGTGAGGAATTGAATCTCAACTGAATGGAGAGGTTCAAAAGGTGGACCCATTAATCTGGTGAGGACCACATTGAGGTTCCACACTGGTGCCGGTGGGTGTCTTGGGGGAATTACTCGTTTGAGTCCCTCTAAGAAGGCTTTGATGGCAGGCACTCTGAATAAAGAGAGGTGCTGCATGTTTTGAAGATAGGCTGCTATCGCGGTTAAATGTATACGTATGGAGTTGTATGCCAGATTGCATCGGTATAAGTGTAAGAGGTAACAGATGATGTTTTGAATGGATGCATCCAGCGGGTTAATGTCATTGTTGTTGCAGTAAATGACAAACCTCTTCCATTTAGCCGCAAAGCAAGCTCTGGTAGTGGGTCTTCTGGCCTCCTTGATGATATCCATACATTCAGGTGGCAGGTTTAGGTAGCCAAACTCTAAGACTTCAGGAGCCAGATTGCCAGGTTCAGCTGTTGCGGATCTGGGTGCTGAATTTCGCCATGGTTCTGCGTTAAAAGTGCGGGTTTGATCCGCAGCCTTTGATGCGGCACCACAGAAAGTTCTAGAAAGGTGGTGTACCATGGTTGGCGTGCCCATGTGGGAGCAACTAGGATGAGTGTCAGTGAGTGTTGTCGCAGTTTGCGTGCCACTAGCGGTATTAATGGCGCTGGGGGAAAAGCGTACGCAAATCTGCCGGACCAGTTCATCCATATCGCATTGCCCTGTGACTGCGGATGTGGGAACCTGGCGGCAAAGCTTTGGCATTTTGCGTTTTCGTTTGTGGCGAATAGGTCTATCTCTGGATGACCCCACTGTTGGAAGTACGGTTGGAGTACTGACGGATGTAGCTCCCACTCGTGCATCTGGTGGCTGTGTCTGCTGAGCAGATACGCCATCTGGTTGTCCTTGCCAGGGAGGTGTTCCGCCATGAGGAATATGTTCCTCTGAATGGCCCACTTCCACATGCTCTGAGCCAGATGAGACAACTGTGGAGAGTGTGTTCCTCCCTGTTTCTGTATGTAGTACATGGCAGTCATGTTGTCCGTCCGGATCAACACGACTTTGTAGCACAAGTGTACTTTGAATGCCTTCATGGCTAGGAAGATTGCCATCAGTTCCAGAATGTTGATGTGCATCTTCTTTTGCTGTGTCGTCCATAGTCCCTGCACTGTGTAATTGAGTACATGAGCTCCCCATCCCTGGAGAGACGCGTCCGCTGTCAGTATTATTTGCGGAACAGGCTCTTGGAACGGTCGGCCCTTGCAAAGGTTTTGTGGATTCCACCAATGCAGAGAGTTGTATGCCCGACCGCTCACCAACACTAGGTCTTTTAATTGTCCGTGAGCCTGATTCCATTGACGTGCTAAGCATTCCTGAAGCGGGCGCATATGTAGTCTCGCGTGCGGGACTATGAAAATGCAGGAGGCCATCATGCCTATCAACTGCATGAACACTCGCGCAGGAAGGGAGTGTTGAGGTTTGAACTTTGTGATCAGCAGTTGCATGCTGTTGATCCTCACTAAATTTGGCTGAGCTGTGGCTGTCAGAGTGTTTATGGTCGTGCCCCGGTACTGTCGTACGTGTGCGGGTTGAAGATGTGATTTTGGGTAATTTAGTGAGAATCCCAGACTGTGAAGAAGGTGAATGGTGAGGGACATGTGGCTGGCACATTGCTGGCCTGACTTTGCCTGAACAAGCCAGTCGTCCAGATAAGGGAAGACGTGAATGTGCTGTCTCCGTAGATGTGCAGCCACTGTTGCTAGGCACTTGGTAAAGACCCTCGGTGCCGTCGTTACTCTGAAGGGGAGAACTTTGAACTGATAGTGATGCCCCTGAATAGTGAACCTGAGATATTTTCTGTGCGATGGGTGTATGGGTATGTGGAAATACGCATCTTTCAGGTCCAGTGTGGCTAGGAAGTCTCCCTGACTGAGTAGCGGTAGAACCTGCTGTAGGATGAGCATATGGAAATGCTCTGATAGAATGTAGTGGTTGAGGGGTCTCAGGTCTAGTATAGGTCTGAGAGAACCGTCCTTTTTTGGGATTAGGAAGTACAGAGAGTACACCCCTGTCCCCTGTTGGTCGACGGGCACGACTTCTATTGCACCTTTTTGCAGCATACTTAGTACCTCCTGCTGCAATAATGACAAGTGCTCTACGGACATAGGACGGTGCTTTAGCGGTATGTTGGGTGGAGTGGACGTTAATTCTAGACAGTAACCGTACTGGATATTGTCCCTGACCCACCTGTCTGTGGTGATGGTTTTCCAGACTGACAGGAACTGCTGGAGTCTCCCCCCGACAGGTGTTTTGTGGTCGGGGGGCAGGGAGAAGGCGTCACTGTTTGTTTTTGGGGGAGGACCTGGTGTTGCCGTACCCACGTCCTCTGCCTTTGGTGCTGGATCCACGATATCCACCTCTGGTGGTTTTATCATAGTTACTCTGTGTGCCCCCTTTATTGTACTGCTGCTGGGACCCCTGACCTCTAGCTGCTCCTCTATTCCCGGGGCGACGAAAGGAGCCACTACGAAACTGCTGCGACTGCAGAGCCCCCATTGATTTTGCAGTTTCAGTGTCTTTCTTAATTTGTTCGAGGGTAGTGTCAACTTCAGGGCCAAATAAATAGTCCGGGTTGACCAGTTGATTTAAGATATTGTTCTGAATCTCAGCGTGCCTCCTCAACATGACGCTTGTGTTGATCGCCCTAGCTGCAGTGTCGGCTGCATCCAGTGCGCATTTGATGGACGCATTGGTAAGGAGTTGTCCCTCTCTGATAAGGAGCTCCGCTGCCTCTTTGTATTCATTTGGCAAATGTTGTAGCAGTGATTCTAGTGTGTCGTAGTGGGACCTATCATAACGGGCCAGGAGTGCCTGTGTGTTGGCAATGCGCCAGATGTTTGCCGCTTGCGCTGCTAACCTTTTGCCTGATGTCTCCAGCACTTTGGACTCCTTGTCGGGGGGAGGAGCATCACCCGTTGTTTGTGAATGGGCTTGTTTGCAAGCATTAGCAACAACCATGGAGTCTAAAGGTAACTGACCCCTAATGTACATAGGGTCTCCGGGTGCAGGCTTGTATTTCTTTTCGATTCTGGGGTTCAGCACCCGTGCCCTGGTTGTTTCTTTAAAAATGTCTTTTGCAGGTTTTAGAACTCCCTTTAACATTGGCAGAGTTTTGACGGTTTTCTCAGAGGAGGCGAAAGTGTCCACTAAGAAGTCTTCTTCTACAGTGTCAGAATGGAGTTCCACTCCATGATTGGCAGCAGCCCGTTCTATGAGGACATTAAAGGCAGCACTGTCTTCTGTGGGAGATGTCTGTATATTGTAAAGCTGCGTGTGAGGAGTATCTGGTGCGTTACCCTGGTCGGTGGGGTCATCCCATGCCTGATCTGGGTCTTGCAAGTGATCATCAGGATCGATATCCCCAGGGTAGGTGGTATCATCCCCTATATAGTCCTCTCCTGCATCTGCGTCTGAATGCGTAGGAGAAAAGGACGGCGGATCCTGATGGAAGGGTGGAAAGTGTTCATGAAGCACTGGTTCGGAACCTGCCGGCAATTTGTGTTTCAGAGGAATTTTGTATGAGTCTAGGCCCTTCTCTGGCGTGATTTTCCGCTTGTGGAGCATCAACCTACCAGTGTCGGCGTCGATAAAGTGTGCCTGCGAAGGCTCGATATCGGTTTGTCCAGTGGATAGGGACTGTGTTTGTCGGACATGTGTCTGAATCTCGAACATTTTTGGTGCCGTGGGTGGCGGCAATCCAAATGTGATGTGCGCCGGCGCCGAGAGTGATTTTGCGGCCTTGTGCGTTTCGGGACCCGACGTAGAGTGGAGGGTTGCCCGGTCTCTGATGCGTTGCAACGATGCTGAGACCTGTTGCAAGGTGAACGCAGATGGCGCCTTGGAACCGATCGGCACCTTGGAGGTAGGCGTCGAAGCGGCATCCGACTTATTTCCAGTCTTTGGGTCGTCGATCCGAAGGGCGGTATCGACGCTCGTCGGAGTCGATGATTTGGCAGGCGCCGCCGTCTTCGACGTCGACGCAGATGGGTCGGCCACCTTGACCTTGGTGGGTTGGGCCGTAATCTTCGGTGCCATAGGCCGAGGCGCCTTGTGGGGACCGAGGGCCTTCTTCTTTGGATCGGCGCCCGGACCCGTCGCGGTGAGCTCGGCACCGAAATCTCTTTTGGCACGGTCGGTGTCGATGACCTTTGCCGGCGTCGAAGGAGTGGATGGCTTCGAGGCCTTCGATCCGATCGCAACCTGTTTCACTTTCGGTTTTGATGTAACCGGTGCGACGGACGGTTTCGGTTTCACTGAAGGGAATCCAGTTGCCTTCGATTATAATGGCTCCTGTGAAATGTTCGAGGCCGGGCCTTGAGGCGGGGCCGAAGAACCGTGTGATTGATCTTGGGTAAGGCCCGCAGGCGATCCCTCGACCTGAGCCTTATGACGACTTAGTCTCTCGGCCTCCGTATCGACGGGTTGGCCTAGCTCTTCGCTGGAGCTATCTTCCTCGGCCCCAAGGGCCTCATTGTAGTCTCCTACCTCTTCGACGACGTCTTCGCCCTCAAAGATCACCTCATCGTCGTCTTCCAATCGGGAGTCGTGTTCGGAAGCGTGGCTGGAGTCTACGTCTTCTATGCTCTCGGCGTCTTCGTCCTCGGTGCTAAAGATGTTGGCCGGGGCAGGCGCCGATTGCTGTTCCTCCAATCTCGCTGCCCGTCGATTCCGGAGAGTCTTCTTCGAGCGGAACCGGGCGCAGGCCATATATTTCGACTCATCGTGATCCGGTGAGAGACATTTGTTGCATACCGGATGGACGTCGATGTGTGGGTATTTCGCGTGGCATAAAGGACATCTCTTGAAGGGAGTCCTCGATTCCATCGTCGATGTTCGGACCAAAGCGGATCCGAAAAGCGTGAAGAAGGTGCCAAAACACTAAAGAAACTGGTCGATACCGAACGGGAACAGTACCGACGAGATCTAAAGGCCTTTTGGCCTTAAACTAAAGTTTCCTAACTTGAGCTAAGATAAGCACATCCGAACCCAATGGCGGAAAAAAACAATCTAAGGATGGAGAGGATGCCCATGCGCACTGTAGTCCAGGGGAGGAGCCACCTATCTCGTGATACTTCGAAGACTCTTCCAGGACAACAATGTACAATCATCCGGACTCAACACTAGGCGGCGATCTATGCACAGATATGAATTCAGTAGCCCACATGCCTCGAACATAGCCCATATGAAACTATGCCTCACTGATTGGGGTGGGTCTGGTCCTGTGGCCTCAGGCCCGGAATTGGGGTCACTGCCATTCATGAAACTGGACACATTTTCGCACATGTGACCAACTGGGCCGAAGAGGAGTCCGAAGGCGGCAGTAGAGTAGGTCAACGACAAAGGACTAAGGCGGGCATGTGTCGTGGAGGCCGTGATGGACTGAGGAGGCTGCCAAGGTCACAGCCCTCCTTGACACACGCTGGTGTTGGCAGGTGATCAGTGTGGCCTGGCGGGTTTGTGGTCCAGTGTGCCGGGGTCCGGCATGCGCACGGCATTGCAGGCAACTCCACTCACGAGGACAGGGGGGTGAGAGGCGCCACCCTGGCAGAGACATTGTGCTTTCCGGATGAGGACCATGCCCAGGGCTGCGTGCTTTTTATTCACACCCCTATGCTGGCGTGGCGTACGCCGGGCCATCCCACTCCGGTCACGCTTGGGGGGGGGGGCATAACAGGCAACATTTCCGCAAGGTCCCCCACTGGCTGGGGTGAAATGGTTGCGTCCACTGTCCACTAGTCTCCATACACCAGAGGTGTGTGTCGCCATGGATATGGGTGTGTTCTGCATACTGTGGTCTGTCCAGCACATCTCCGCCACTCTTGGCATTATGTACTTTCCTAATCATGGTTCTCCTGCATCCTTCACACATGCCTGGTTGCCACCTCTCCCCACATTCAGATGTTGTGTGGCTGAGGTGCCATGCCGTTGATGGCTCATGTTCACGGCTTGGCTAGGTTACCAATGTGAGTTGTTCTGTTGTGTCTGGTGGGTGGTCATGTTGTTGTGCATATTGGTAGTGATTTTGTGACGTGCATGGTTGTGGAGTTGAGGTGAGCAGGGTGTCCATTTGAAACTTGCCATGGGGCTGTGCATTTCCATTGTTGCCATCCTGGGTAGGCTGGTTGATGAT
The DNA here is from genome assembly GCF_964204655.1 of Triturus cristatus. Taxonomy (NCBI): domain Eukaryota; kingdom Metazoa; phylum Chordata; class Amphibia; order Caudata; family Salamandridae; genus Triturus; species Triturus cristatus. The sequence continues at coordinate 902,774,597 of NC_140584.1, forward strand.
AGACTGTCGGAGGGTGAAGGAATCATGCACACTGTCTGTGTTTTTGGAGGCGACATTGTTGGAGGTTCCACGGTGTTCTGATGTTGCCTGCACATTGATATGAGCCTCCTGTTGAGGTGATTGTGTGCTGTGTCACCAGGGAGCACAGGTGGGACGTGTGTGCTGTGGGTTACCCCCAACACGTGTGTGCTTCCTGCTATGGCGTATGGTCCTTGCTTGGTCTCCAGCAGATCCTGCGCATTGTGTTGGACGTATGGGGACTGGGGTACCAGGGTGATGGTGATGTCCAGGACAGGTGTGGGGGACTTGGATGTGGCTGGCTGTGAGACTCCTCCAACTCTGGTGGGTGTTGTTTGGGGGATGCCAGGCCCAACAGGTGAAGCCAATGCAGCAGCTTGGTGTGGGGTGGGATGTTGGTTGTCCGCTATGTTGGTGCCCTAGGCCTGTTAGGCGATGATTGTCAGGATGCATAGGATGGTTGTCCCTTTCAGCCTGTAGTGGACGGTGACATTATCATATGTTGGGTCTGTGAAGCTGGTGCGTTTCCTGGGGGTCCGCTGTCTTTGTCTGCGCTGCCTCTGTGGTTGTCCAGGGGGGGATCCGGGTGTGGGTTGGGGTCCTTGGGTGGTGTCGGTGCGTGTTGTGGCCCTCTTGTGTCTCCGGGCCTTCATGATGAGTGGCTCCTTGACATCTGTTGCACTTCCGATGTGGCCTTGGGCTGTGCTCCCTTTTGTGGTGCTGGCTGCCGTCCAACTTAACACCAGGTCAGAGCAGGTGTAGATTTCCTGGTGCTAAAGCGCCTTATTTCCTGTTTTGGGCTTTATCGCCGATCTGTCTGGTCATTGAGAATGGTGAGGTGTGGTGTGGTCGCGGCTTTTGGCACAGGAACGTCCTCTCTGCATCTCATTAGCGATAGTTGTGGGGGTCCTCTGTGGTGATGTTCTTTGCGGCTGCTATCGTGGATTAACTGGTGCTGTGGGCTGTTAGTACCAGCTTGTGAATGGGGAGGTACATTTATCATGACTTTGGCTGTGATAAAGTGCCATTAATTCGGCATTAGCTCCTTGTGAATATGGCCCCCGGACTTTTACCCCATACAACATCTCATGGCAGGAAAGATAGTTCCTCAACAAACATGATCAAACCTGCAGCAGACAAAGGGGGTGGAATTGTTATACAAGACAGAGATACTTGTGAGGCAAACATTTCTAGACAACTTAGCAATACCAATCATTATAAAAAGCTGTCCTCGACCCCGTCCAAGAGATCAGACAGAAAATCCTTGCGACCACTAATCAAGCATTAGAACAAGGAATTCTGACCCAACTGGAATTTTAATTTTTGAACAAGAACTCTCCAAGAACTCCAGTACCCTACACATTACCCAAAATTCACAAAAAATTGACCAATCCACCTGGGAAAGCTACACTATCTGTCTGTGACTCCATTCTGGAACCACTTGGAAATGACATCAACATCGGCATCAAAAACTATGTCCCATTACTAGACACATATGTATGTGACAGTACTTTTGTGATAAATCTTTTTGAAGGTCTTAACTTTGATTTCACACCAGAAATTTTGGTGACTCTAGATATAGAGTCGTTCTTACAAACATCCGACAAGAGAACATCCAATTTATCACAAATATTCGCTGCCCAGCCCCGATAAATGACCCTAAAGTGTTCAAAGTGGAACTCCTTTGAGATAGCACTGATGACCAACTACTTTGGGGCATATCAGCAAGGAGCTGCGATGAATAACGCAAAGCACACTTAGTGCTTTGTTATTCATCGCCATCTATCTCTGGAATTTATCGCCCTGGTAGCGCGTTATCAACAACGCGTTGCTCCAGTGCGATAAAAATTCCAGAGATAGCAGGGGAAATCGCCGTTTTGCAAGGAACATCGCTGGTTTTCCAGCAATGTTCCATGCAAAAGGGTGATAACCTTGCTGATACGACCCTGTGGTCGTAGCAGCATAATCCACCCCCTACGTTAGGGATGGATAAGTCAGGATCTTAGCAGATGTTAGTTTTTGGAAAAAACTGCGTTTTTCTCCAAAAACTAACGTCTGCTATAATGCTGGGGCAGACTTGTAAATATTGCGATAAGGCTGTACTGCCCAGTGACGCCCACTTTGCATCTCATTAGAGATGCAAAGGGAGGCGTCGGGAAAAAGGGTGCTAACATGCGATTGTGCATGTTAGCACCCTCTTGTAAATAGGGCGATAGTTTTATCTCTGCTTTTTTGGCTTTTAAAGCCAAAAAAGCGGAGATAAAGCCCTTGTTAATATGCCCCTTTATGTTTAAATAAGACTATTACCAACAGTGCTCTGGGACGTGCTCTGGGACGTCCATGGGAGCAATTTTCGCAGTGAATCTGGTGAATCTGTATGTTGGCCATTTTGAAAAAGGATTTCTCACTACTGATCACAACCCCTTCTTTGACAACATCCGATGTTGGAAAAGGTACTTTGACAATGTTCTTTGATATCGAGAGGCCCCCTATTGAACATGCTATTGTTTATACAATACCTCAACAATAGCCAACCTTATCTCCGATTTACCAACAATTTCAGCTGTGACAATATCCCATTTTTGTACCTAGAGATAAAACACATGGATAACCACCTTATTGTCTCCCTCTGTAGGAAACCAACAGAACGTAACACATTGTTGCATCCAAGAACTTCCATCCTAGCTTTAAAAGATGGCCTCCCCTTTGGACAGTTCCTCAGATTACGCAGAAACTGTAACCGTAAGAAAGATGGGGCATATCATCAAGGACCGGCGATAGTTATCGCTAAGCGCACTTAGCGCTAGGATAATTATCGCCGGGTAGCGTGGAATTTTATCGCTGAGATAGCGTGCTTCTAGCAACGCTTATCTCAAAAGCGATAAAATTCCAAGTGCTAACTGCCAAATGTGAGATCATTGCTGGAAATCCAGCAATAATCTCACAAAGTTTGGCGATAGCTTGTTGATAGGGCAGGGCAGACTTAGCCATGATATCCACCTTACATTGAATACTTCATGGAGCAGATACAGAAGGCCAACTCATTCTCGAGAGAATTGTTCAGGACCATTACAAAGCTGACTATCCCGACTAAGCCCAGCTCTCATAGTAGCCCGGCCTTGTGTGAGTCACTTGCCTCCTTCTTTAGGAATAAGGTGGAATAGTTAGTGAGATAGTATCATCTGCCTCCTCACTCCTTGGGTTTCCTCAATCTACTCATCATACTCCTCTGAGGTGATCTATGCTTGGTATACCTCTTTGAGAGCCTTTTCATAGTCTGCATTCTCTGCATAAGGCCTTCATCTCCACTACTGCAAGACTAGCCAAGGTAGCCAGTTCCAACTCCATATTCCCTTAGACATATGGTGCAAGAATTGGTATAAAAATAATTTACAAATCAAAACTGAGCCAATAAAGGCCTGATGCCAATTAAAAATCAAAAAGTTCATTTTTGCTTTTTAAATGTTGTATTTTTTTTATTTCAGGCTTTAAAATGAAGTTGTTCTGATAAACACAAGTTCTGGATTCCACCGCCGATCACCAATTTGAGAAAGTAGTATAGTAGTTGGGTTAGACTGGGAGAAGGTGGGTGGTAGATACTCGGAGGTGTTAGACTGCCCATCAATGCTTACCGCAGATTTGATCTCCTTAGGTATATGGGGAGAACGATCTCTTGAGCACCACTCTCTGCTCTTTTGCAACGTGACCCTGACATAGAACAAAGAGATCTGATTAAATATTTGGGGATAAAGTTGTTACTGTCCCTGCAAGAATGGGAAGACAAAGACAACACGGACTGGCGCATTAGAGCTGAAAAGGTAGTACATCAAGCAAGGTGATCTCCACATAAATGCAAAAAGATATAGGGCCCATGACAACTGTATAATTTGGTACTTAATGGGGCCAGGTGGTAGGGCAGAAGAAACAGGCCGGGGAGAAGAGATGGGTCTTTAGGGAAGAAAACAAAGGGTTGGTATGGAGCATGTACTGTTATGCCGGGACACACAGTTCAGCTTTGAACTTTTAAATGGAGATTGGACAATAATGTGCAGAAACTCGACATGACTCTTGAAGTTAGGATGGGTTTGTTATGATGCATATCTATGAATAAAACACAATAAAATAGAAGAGAAAGACGTCTGGTATGTTATGTTATGTTATGTTATGTTATATGAATTTGTAGCGCGCGCAGCTACTCCAAAGAGTGTCCCGGCGCGAAACCTGAAATAGATCATGATTCTAAAAATTAGAACAGGAAGGTTTTCAACTTTTTCTTAAAGATCCGAGTATCTTGAATACTCCGAAGAGCCAAAGGCAAGGCATTCCTGCCAAGAGCCGCCTTCCGAACAAAGGAACAGCCGCCCAACCTTGGCGGATGAAACGAGGGACCTGGACCAGCAATTTGGATGCAGAGCGCAGTAGTCTAGACGGTAGGTAAAAAGAGAACCTCCTCTGCAAATAGCTGGGACCCCGACCATACAGGGCGTAATAGGCAATAGATAAAACCTTGAATTTAATCCGTGCCTCCAAAGGAAGCCAATGTAAGGAGCGTAGGTGAAAATGCACACTACTGCGAATACTGTGAGGATGACAGCGAGTTAGGCTGCTCCTCTTCCCCTAAAAAAATCTGGCTGCCAATCCCCGGGCTCCGTTCCACCACGGCTGAGTGCCGATTGCGTGGAGAGCCAAAGGGGAGTTAGGCAGACCGGCAGACCAATCAGGGGTCAGCCCTTGCGAGCCGGAGGGCGGAGCCAGGAGCCCGCGCTCCCCCACCCCCTATTTATTCCAATGTGCTGGCCGAGGCGCAGCGGACGGGCGCAGCGAGCGCGTCAATGGCGTGCCGAAGGTGCGCCTAAGGTAAGCCCGTCTGCGCCCGTCCGTGACCACCCGGGACCAGGGGCCATACCCCCTGCTGATATCATTCGAAACTTGTCCACGCCCATCCGCTACTCCCGTAGCGAGTTGCTAGCCTATGCTGATAAAAAGGGCAATAATGAAAGGCTATGTATTCAAACGGGCCCAGGATCATCCTATGGACCTATTTCCTGCCTCGCTTGTCGTTGGTCTAGCATGGATCAATCTCCTTTAGGCCATCACACAATCCATGTTAACAATCACATGAACCTCAACTGTTTATTCCTCAATGCCAGATCCCTACCTAGACATGCTCTGGATATTTGGGACTTACTTACATCCAAGACCCCGGACCTGGTTTTCATTACCGAAACCTGGCTATCCGATACTAATGCCCCGGATCTAGCGAACGCCCTCCCCTGTAATTATAAAATTATTACGCAAGATAGATCTGGTAAAAGAGGAGGGGGGGTCGCTGTGATATTCAGGGAGCATTTAGCATGTTTTGCGGAACCAATAGCTGCCCACAACAAACATCAGACCTTACCTTTCAGAGTACTCCATGAGGGTCTCACCATCTTAGCTGGAGCAGTAATATACAACCCCCCTGGACAACAAGCCAATCTTGGCGCTAAATTACTCAACCAACTCCTGCCACTCTGTTTAAAATATAAAAACTACCTAATTGTTGGCGATTTCAATATTCACTATGAGAAAATGGATGCTCTGGGAGCTTCTCAATTGGAATATGACATGGAGATCCTTAACCTTAAGCAGTGGGTAGTGGGCCCCACTCACACAGCTGGCCACACACTGGACCTACTGTTTACCAACATTGAATCCACTAACATACGTGAGGTCCAGCCCCTTTCCTGGACGGACCATTCCCTTATATCTTTCTCACTCGACCTTCCCTGCAAGTCTCTGAAACCCAAGGCAGTCCCCCAGATCTCTAAACAAGCCTGGAGGTTAGTTAATGAATCTAATTTCGATAATCATTTCCAAGAGGCCAATTTTAAATTCCCGGAGGATTCCTCTGTCTGTACTGATGTCACCTTACTAGACGCTGGAATACTGCAAATATTAAACAAACTAGCCCCGATGCGGGAACCTAGGAAAAAAGCTATAACGGAGAAATGGTACACCCCCCATTTAAAAAATCTTAAAAGGGAATGTCAAAAACTTGAACATCTTTGGAGACAGTCCAAGGACAGTGTAGCCAGATTAAATTATGTCTTTAATCGGAAACTGTATACCCTTGCCATAAAAAATGCAAAGAAAGATTATTTTACCCAGCGCATCCAAGAAAACAGTAACTCAGCTAAGTAACTGTTCAAAATAGTGAAGGAGCTTAGCAAACCATCTCTCAAACACTCACTCCTTCGGATGAGGCCTGTGACCGTATTAGCACCTTCTTTGCTGAGAAAATTAAGATAATCTACTCTACTTTCACCCCCCAACATGCCCACAGTAACACAGATAAACACCCCAATACTGTGATCATAACAGAAGCATCAACAGCCCCGCCAGACTCGGGAACTACACCCCTTTTAACTGGCTTTGAACCACGCTCAGTTGACGAGGTCTTAGCAGCCATGAACACAGTCAAATCTGGTTCCCCCTTGGACCCCTGCCCCCATTTTGTGTTCTCAAAGATTGCGTCCACGCTCTGTCCCTTGATCACACAACTCTTTAATAAATCACTAAGAACTGCCATTTTCCCTGATGCTTGGAAGCACGCTTCGGTGATCCCCCTCTTGAAGAAAGCTGGATCTGACATTCTCAACCCAGAGAACTATAGACCCATCTCCCAGCTTCCCTATCTCTCCAAAGTTTTGGAGAAACTGGTCAATGTACAACTGACAAGGTACCTGGAAACCAACTTCCTCCTGGATCCCTCCCAGACGGGCTTCAGAGCTAACAACAGCACCGAGACAACGTTGCTGGCAGTGTCGGACAGTGTCAGATCCTCCACCGATCAAGGTGGGGCAGTGGCACTGATACTGCTTGACCTGTCAGCGGCGTTTGACACGGTATCCCACAATTGCCTGTTGAACATACTTCGGAGCAAAGGAGTTCAATCCACTGCATTGAGCTGGCTGCACTCTTTTTTGAGCAACCGCACTCAGGCAGTACATATGGGTCAGTTCCATTCCAGGCCTAACTCCATCGGCTGCGGGATCCCCCAGGGTGCCTCATTGAGCCCCACCCTTTTCAATGTCTATATGTCATCTCTCGCCGACATTGGAAGGAAGTGGGGCATTGGCATCTGCTCCTATGCGGACGACACGCAGCTGATGGTGGCCTTGGATGAGAAGCCTGATATCACTAAAACCAAATTACATGACTGCCTCTCAGAAATGGCCCAGTGGATGCATTCACACTGCCTAAAGCTGAATGCAGGAAAATCTGAGATTCTTCTGTTTGGTGGTGCCAAACGGGTGTGGGATGCCTCGTGGTGGCCACCCTCATTGGGTTTGGCCCCCACTCCAAAACAACATGCCAGGAACCTGGGGATCATCATGGATGACGCCTTGTCCATGAAGGAGCATGTGCGATCCCTCTTTGGCAAGGGTTTCGCCATCCTAAAACTTCTTGCTAGGTTATTTCCCTGGATACGTCTGGACTGTAGACGTTCGGTCACACAGGCCCTTTTGGTTAGTCGTTTAGAATATGGCAATGCGCTGTTTGTAGGGATGAATGAACATCTGTTCTCTCGCCTACAGGTATTGCAGAATTCGGCGGCCAAACTTATTTGCAACAAAGGCAAGCTAGACTCGGCATCGGAATGTTTGAAGAAACTTCATTGGCTTCCGATGCGCCAGAGGGCCGCCTTTAAATTGCTCAGCCATGCTCATAGGGCTCTGCATAAGACTGGTCCCACTATTCTTCAAGGGAAGATCGAATTTTATGTCCCTACTAGGAACCTACGATCGCTTCAATCGGCATTGGTTAGGACTAAACGTATTTATAAAGTCAGAACAGGTGGCCGCTCCTTTTCTTACTTGGCAGCAAAGAGGTGGAATGAGCTTCCTATCGACTTAACACATACCACAAATTATCTCCTGTTCCGAAAAAAGCTGAAAACCCACCTCTTCCCCAATTTCTAAACTTTTCAGTATTAGTCATCAGTAGTTTCTGCTTGGTATAAGCGCCGTGATATCCCCTGGGATGAGTGTTGCGCTCTACAAAAACCGCAAATAAATACTTCCTCTGGGAAGATCCAGGAGGAGGCGGGCCGCTGTATTCTGCACCACCTGGAGCCTCCTCACTAAATAGCCGGGGGACCCGACATAAAATGCGTTGTCATAGTCCAGGCGAGAAAGAATCAACGCACGGTCTACAGTTTCCCTCGCATCCTTTGGGAGAAGAGGCAGAAACTTCCTCAGGGATTTCGAAATGCCAAAACAGGACCCGCCAACTTCTTAATCTGGGTAGCAAAAGATAAGTTCTCTTCGAACCAAACGCCCCGATTTTTTACAGCATTGTCAGACATACTAGGCAGAGGAAACTCAGCCAGCCATAATGACTCTCTAAAGTTAGGAGGAAATTTGCCATAAAGAAGTATTTCGGATTTCTCCTCATTACACTTCAGTTGAGCCTGAGCCAACTAATGAAACACTGAGGACAAGCAGTGCTGAGCAGAGCAGACCTCTGCATCATCGCCCTTCCAGGTAAACAGCAACTGGGTGTCGTCCGCATAAGCGATCACCTTAGCCCCGAGCTCCTCCGCTAAATATATCAGCGGAGTGACATAGATGTTAAAGAGCAAGGGGCTAAGGGAAGATCCCTGCGGAACGCCTGTGGGAACTGGCTGGGAGGCTGAAACACAAGGAGGAAGCCAGACCTGCTGCGACCTGTTGGACAAGAAGGAAGCAAGCCAGCCCAAAGCAGAGCCAGCAATGACAATTTCCGAGAGACGAGCAAGGAGAAGGGGATGAGACACGGTGTCGAATGCCGCTGAGAGGTCCAGCATTATCAGGGCTGCCCACACGCCGGCATCCAGACACTCGCGGATGACTTCCGAGACCTCTATCAGTGCAGTCTCTGTACTATGGGCTGCACGAAATCTTGACTGGGCAGAGTGCAGCAGACCAGCGTCTTCAACAAAGGTCGTGAGTTGTCTTGTAACTACCTTCTCACAGACTTTTGCCAAACTTGGCAAAAGTGAGATTACCCGGTAATTTCCTGGGGACAAAGGGTTAGGTGAAGGTTTTTTGAAGAGAGGAAGAATCATTGCCTGCTTCCACGTAACAGGCACCCGCCCCTCTAACAGGGGCAAGTTAACAATGTTATTGACCTCATGATTAATAATATCAGCAGCTGAGGCTAACAGTCTGGCTGAACAAGGATCAACGGGTGAGCCCGATTTTAGACCCTTGAGAATTCTATGGGTACACGACAGCTCTGCTGGAGAAAAAGCAAGTAATTTATGAGTAAGGCCAGCTAAGGAACCAGAGGAAGAAGAGGGAACCATAGGACCCGGGAGACCAGTGGAAAAGGCCGCCTGAATAGCCTGAATCTTATCAAGGAAGAACTTGGCCAGGACATTACACCAGGCTTCTGAGATTGGTGCCGAACAGATCTGTTCACTCACCTTCCCTTGATGTTCTCCCTAGGCTCTCTTGATCTTTTTCACTTCATTTGCTGCTGCTACTTGGATATTGTGTTATTGTGCTGTACTGGTTAGTTTCATTGCTATTGCAGGAGTGTTGTTACTCCTGTTGCAGTAGTTCTAAGCCAGTCTCCCACCCCTTCACCGACCGCTCCTGCTGTTTTCTCCCATAAGCGCTACTTATGGAGGCCACTGCACAGCCGCGTTGCCGGTGTCCCAAAGGCAAGCCAGTCTGCACCCTTTTGAGCCTGGACCACACTCAGTGCCAGGAACCCCGGATCTACTACTGCCCACCACTACTCCAAAGAGGAGATCCTCATGCTCAACATCCACACCTCTAACAGCTCATGTTGCCGCACCTCACCATGCTCCTCTAAAGGACCCTTCACATGCCCCAACTTCCTGTTCTCCTGCAACATCAGTACTTCCCACGATCGAACAACGATAAGCTGTCACCCAAGACCACATCCTGCCCCCTCAGCTGCCTCCTACTCAAAGTCCATTCCCTCAGCAAACACGCCACAAACCTATAGGACAAATCACCTCCTTGGCCCGGATTTTGCCTTCCTCACTGAGACTTGGCTCACTGCCTCCTCGGCGCCCAACCTTGCCGCTGCGACTCCAGATTGGTATAAGATTATACACACAGATCGCATAGGCAGACCCGGCGGCAGAGTTATCATTATCCAGAAGGACAGCCTCCTCTGCTCTACTTCAATGGAGAGCGACGCTCAAATCATGGAACACTTTCACTTCCGGATCATCCCAGATGGTATGTTATGTTATGTTAATAACTTTTATAAAGCACGGCGATTACCCAAGGCGCTAACATATCTAGCCTGAGGGAGCAAGGAGGAACTAAGTTTTTTCAGCAAAAAGCCAGGTCTTCAAAGCCTTCCTGAAATCTAACAGGTCAGTGGAGTTTCTTAGACGAAACGGAAGGTCATTCCAGGCTTTCGCCGCACACACTGCAAAGCTTCTGCCCCCCCCACACAAAGCTTTCCTCCTGAGCGGTACAGAAACCAGCTTAGCCCCTAGCGAGCGGAGGGCTCTTTTTGGAATGTACCACTGGAACAGCTTGTTCAGGTAGTCTGGGCATTTGTCCTGCAGAGCTTTGAAGACCATGCAAAGTGATTTGAGGCGCACTCGACTACTTACTGGGAGCCAGTCAGCTTCCTTATTTCTTTGGAGATGGGGGAAAATTTGGATGTACCAGTCAGAAGTCTCGCTGCTGCATTTTGCAGCAGCTGAAGTTTATTCAAACTTTTTTGTTGGATATTCAGATACAGGCTGTTGCCGTAGTCCAGCCTCGACAGCACCAGGGCTGTGACCACTGTTTGGCGACTACCTTGAGGTAGGAATGACATTACTTTCCTGACCGTTCTGAGCACATAAGCAGTTGATGATGTTACTGCATTAACCTGATCCCCAAAGGTGAGTCTCTCATCCACAATTACCCCCAAATTCTTTACCTTTTTTGAAGGCAGAGGGAGAGATCCCATCGAATCCGGCCACCAACTTGGAGTCCAAAAATTAGTGTCCTTTCCAAACAGTAGGACTTCTGTTTTGCTTGAATTAAGTTTCAGACAGTTCTCCATCCATTTCCCAGCTGATTGCATACAGGCTTGGAAACGTTGATATATACCCATTTCCTGCCCTGGTCATAGAGACACCACAATTTGGGTATCATCCGCATATGAAGTAAGACCAAACCTAAATGCTCTAATAATGGGGGCCAAGGATGAAACATAAACATTAAATAGAGTGGGGCTAATGGAAGACCCCTGTGGGACCCCATAAGGCAGCGAAAAGGGCCAAGATTGATATCCACCTAATGCAACCGAATGTCCTCTGCCAGATAGAAAGGAATTTAGCAAAGTCCAGGCTTTAGATTGGATCCCACAATCTTTTAGACGGTCCATCAAGATACCATGATGGACCGTGTCAAAGGCCGCAGATAGATCCAGCAGGATCAGAGGCACCTTTCCACCGCTATCAACGGCCTCTCTGATCTCTTCTGTGGCCTTAATGAGGGCAGACTCAGTGCTATGTCCCCCTCTGAAACCATACTGGGAGGGGTCCAGGGCATGAGTTGCCGCCAAGAACGAGCCAAGTTGAGTGTTCAAAATGTTTTCCACCAACTTGCCTGGAAGTGGAAGACGCGAGATCGGGCGAAAGTTATGGGGGTCTCTAGGGCCCAAGCTGGGTTTTGTTAAGAGGGGCAGGATAGAAGCCGATTTCCAACAAGTGGGGAAATGCCCTGTCTCACACATTCCCTCAAAAATGGAGACCAGTGATCGAGCAATGGGCCCAGGTGCCAATTTGGCCATTGCTACTGGGCAAGGATCATGGGGTGATCCTGATTTAGCAGCCATAAGCAGCTTCTCCAGATTGTCCGGGGATACTGGCCTAAACGTATCTAGTACCTCAGTGGGAACTTTTGAGGGCTTAAGTTTTTCGCTTGCCGGTTCCAACTTAGCACTATTTAGACCCCAAAATGCTGAGAAAATGGTTTCTACTTTAGTCAAGAAAAACTTGGCTATTTCCTCACACAGCTCTTGACTTGATTCCACTATAGCTGGCCGTGCGTGGGGTGGCCAGGTTGGAGACAGTTCTGAATAGTTCTTTAGCCTAATTTTTCACTAGATCTATACGTGCTACATAGAACTCTTGTTTGGCTAGGTGGAGAAATCGTTTGTACTTAAGTAACCCCATTTTGTAGAGTTTTTTCATCTGTTTTTTTATAGCCCCTTCTCCAACTTCGCTAAAGCCTTTTGCAGGAGAGTTTGTGGTATTTCAAATCTTCAGTATACCACGGGGCAGATGGGTGTAGTCTTTTAGGAAAGAAAGATTTTTTGGGGGCTAGTTTATCACAAGCCTTCTCGAGCCATTTTGTATATACCATAGCGGCTTCTTCCACACTCACCGGCAACTGGTTGGCCGTGGAGGTGAGATATTCTTGTAAAGCAGTTGCCTCTATATTCTTCCAGGCTCTGGTTATTATTTGGCCTTTCGGGTGAGACCCGCTTGTGGATCGAGTCTTAAATGTCAGCTTGAATTGTGCGGCAGCATGATCTGACCACACAAGAGGCAGGAGGCCAGTAAACTGAAGGCCAGGATGATTAGAGAAAATACCATCCAAGGTGTGGCCTGCTATGTGTGTAGTGCCAGAAACCAGTTGCTTCAAGTCTGCACTATTCATTGTATATATCAGAGTAACTGTATCGGGGTCAGTTATACTCTCAAGATAGAGATTAAAATCTCCCATGATTGTATATGCGTCAGTGCAAAGGCCTTCTTCCAGAATGTTATCCAGTGAAGCTAGAAAGGTATTCCTAGCTCCCGGTGGTCTGTATAAGAGAGTACCTTTAAATGTATGATGATTGGAAAGCTTGAGATTAATGGATAGTGCCTCACATGTTTCAGATGGGACCGACTGAAATGATGCCCTGATAGAATTGTGATATATCACGGCCACTCCCCCCCTTTCCTGAGGGGACTATTTTGCATATAGCATAAGAACTCTGGTGGGGTGGCCTTTAATATATCAGGACCAGAGGAGTCGTCCGTCCATGCCTCCGTAATAAAGGCTAACTTTATGTTCCATTCTTCAATAAGCCTTGCGCATTCTAGGCTGTGCTTTACTAGAGATCGTGCATTAACCAAACAACATGTGATTGCTTTGGTATTGTCCCCACCCGACCCGGATCATTGATCCTTGGAGGAAGCAGAAGGCAGATACAGGATTTTAGGAAGGATAGTTTGACAATTAAGACAAACCTGCACCCATGGTGTAGGTGGGGAGTCAAAAGAAAGGCATGTGCACACTCGACCCCTGTCCGCTCCCCTCAGTTCAAACAGTGTCTTTGAGGTATAAGTGAGAGAGAGGGGCTTTTCTGCCCTACACCTTCCAGAGGTCCTAAGCCCAGCCCGAGCGCGGATGGGCGTAGACGGGCTTGCCTTTGGCGCACCTTCGGCACGCCAGCGGCGTGCTCGCTGCGAGTCCGCTGCGCGCATCCGCTGTGTGCTCATGCCTGCATCGGGCTTTAACTCCTGGTCAGGGAATAGCCTAGTCCGCTGACCTATCTACCCCCAAGATGGCTGCCCCACCTGGCTTCACCATACACGTCCGTGAGAGTCCCAGCCCTGCCTCAACAGAACCGAGATCAGCACAATGCTGGTGCAGTTTAAAATGCTGGCAAAAGCAGTTTACAAAACTAACACATCAAAAAACGAGTAAAACAGGTATGTTTTAAAGCGAGTTGGAGCTCTAATAAATTCTATCAGGTGCAATACATAGAAAAATTAAAATTCTACAGTTTCCACAGTGTGTGCAAAATATAGCTAGTATCTCCCGGCTCAAGCCTCAGGAGACATAATGCTGCGCGCTCGCACCTGCACCGGGCTTTAACTCCTGGTCAGGGAATAGCCTGGTCCGCTGACCTATCTACCCCCAAGATGGCCACCCCGCCTGGCAAAACCTCCATCAAAGGAACCCTTGCATACAAACCCCTCCGGATCACGACAAAAATTCTGTGACGCCATCCAGAACTCATCACCACACTACACAAGCTATAGGTACCAAGCACTACAACTCCCTTGAGGACCTGAACTTTCACCTCGAAACTCCAATAACGCTAATACCACCAATCTACTGGACAGCATAAACACAGTGGGACTCATTTAAATTGTTACTCAACCCATGCACTTCTCTGGGCACACATTGGATCCCATCTTCATATCCAGCAACAGAGTCTCCTCGAAAAAGCCATAAACCAACAGCTTACCACCTATCTAGAAGAAAACAATCTCCTCAACCCGTATCGATCCGGTTTCCAAACTAACTATTGCACAAAGATTGCCCTCATCACAGAAATGGATGACATTAGACAGCTCCTGGACCAAGGGAACTCAGCTGCCCCCCTCCTTCTTATCCTCTCGGCAGTCTTCAACACAGTATGCCACCACACATTGCTCACAAAGCTCCACCAGATTGGAATCCGAGGGAAATCCTTGAAATGGATTGCCTCTTCTTCTTTCAAGCAGAACTCAAAGAGTCTACCTCCCGCCCTTCACCTCAGAACCCGAGGATGTTTTCTGCAGTGTTCACCAAGAATTTTCAGTCAGCCTCACCCTCTTCAACACATACATGACCCCTCTGGCCAACATTGCCAAAAACCACAGACTCAACATAATCTCCTACGCAGATGATACTCAGCCCATCCTCTCACTCTCCAAGGCCGCCTCTACAGCAAAGCCAACTTTCACAACTGCATAAACATTGTTGCATAATTGATGAGGAATAGATGCCTCAAACTCGATACTGACAAGTCAGAGGCCCTCATAACCAGCCAGCTAGATTACAGTAAGTCCCGGTATAAAACTCGTTCGCAGAGTTTGTGGAATTCGGCAACTCTGCGTTCCACAGAGAATGCCGAGTTACCGTTTAACTCCACACTTTTGGTCCGCACGCTCGAAGTGCAATTTCACATGAGTGGGAGCGATTTTCGGGGCGCTTGCGATCACCTATGTGATTTTCACGGGCGTTCGCGGGCATCACGAGATTTGGTAGCCGGCCGCATGCTAAAGTGAGATTTTGCATTCGCCAACACATCATTCGGGCGTGCCAGCGACTATCGTCGGATGTTTTATGCTGTACGCAATCCCAACCACACAGGATCTACAGCGGCTGCAATCTGGGAAAGATTCTCTCCTCAAGCAGCATCGACATCTTCCCAAACTGACGATTTGGAGTTGAAAACCTCCTCTAATTGACATTTGGTGGTGGTTTTTTATGTGAGGAGTCTTTGTTTTTTGTTTTACCTTTTTTTCAACCAGAAGGAAGTGCCCCAGAGTCTCCAAACTCCTGTTCCTTTCCAGCAGGCTCCTCCCCGTGCTTTGTACATCTCTGGTCACTTTTTATTTGGATTTGAAGCTGGGAGGATCACTGTTTTTGTCTGCTGCATATCCCATTGAATTTAAGGACTTTGAATTTGAGATTTCACAAGTATGTTGAAAAACTGGTGTTGTAAAGGAAAAATGTTTTACAGTTTACTACATTTTCTACATTTTTTTTAATACATTTGAAATTTTTATTGAATTCACTATATGTCCTAGTCTGCCAATTGGCCTTCTAGCCAGCAGGCCAAGTGCTAGTCATGGGTGCATGAAACAACAGTTTCTGTGGTGTTTACAGCATTTAGGCCATGGATGGATATGGATTGAAGTACAAAATGTGCTTTTTTGTGGTATGTCAAGTTTTTTTCATGCAAACCGTGTATAGGAGTTAGGACTAGGGGCCATATGTAGGTAAGTGAAAATTACCGATTCCTAAATACCGAATTTTACCAAATCGGTATTTAGAAATCGGTATTTCGTATGTACGTAATTGCTCGGTAAATTTTACCGAATCGGTAACATTCGGAAAAAGTTTACCGATTCCACAATACCGACCGGTATTCCAGAATCGGTATCTACCGAATCTGCATTTACCGAATCGGTATTTTCCGATTCGGTATATACCGATTCGGTATTTACCGAATCGGTATTTCAAAAACACTGCAATTGAGGAATCAGCCAATCATGTGCAACCACCACCCCTCCCAACCAGGAAGTAACCACACCCAGGCAGGTGCACACAATCAGAACCCTCTGAAGAGGCTGGGAGTGCTGAGGAGTGCAACAGAGCCAGTGCCTGAACATTTGCAATTGATCCTGCACAATGGCCAGCCAGGACACAGATGGAGGTGAATGGAAGAGGAAAATGAAATTCAGCGTGAAGGAACTGGAGGTACTTGTGGAGGAGGTGGTTAAGCACCACAACAAGCTTTTTGGAAAACTGTCCCTGCAAGTTGCAGAGTCTGAAAAAAGAAGGATCTGGCAATGAATACAGTTGCAGGTAAATGCGATTGGAGTCACCCCCGGGACATTGATGTGCTAAAGAAGCGGTGGTACGACATCCGGATCATCACCAAGAGGAAGATGGCTGAGCTGAAAAAACAGGCCAGCCAGACCGGAGGAGGAAGGAACAGGGCAACTGACCTGACTGAACTGGAGCAGCTCGTGGAGTCCACCATAGAGCCTGAAAGTGTTGTTGGATTGGGGATGCAGACAGCTCTGCCAGAGCTGTGACCAAAAAAGGTAGGAAGCATGCGCAGCATTGTGCCCCCCTTCCCCTATCCCAAATCCCCAATTGTGCTTTGTGAGTCCCACTCCAGTACAGGTGTTAGGTCAGACCAGCAATGCATTATGGGTGATGTAGTCAGTGAAACCCCTATCATGACAGGATTCGCACCGAACAACAGGGCATGTGACACACATCAGCAAGAATCAGGCAGAGGACAAAGAGATAGTGTTGCACAAATGTATTATGATGTGAGCAATGTAGGCCTGCAGGTACACTGAGCTAATGTAACGTTTCTGTCCACAGGTGAGACATCGCGCAGGACTGCTCAGTAGAAGGGAGAGAGGGCACCCAGGAAGCACATCCACGAGAAGGCTACCACGAGTGCAGGGCACACAACACCACCACAGCCAGCCTCACCACCACAGCCAGCCTCACCACCACAGCCAGGCTCGCCAACACAGCCGGCTACGCCACCACACCCAGCATCGCCGCTACTGCTAGCCTCACCAGCATCACCACCACCTGCAGTGGTGAGACCTAGAAGGCGTGCTCTTGGCAGACTTCATGTGTCCGAGTCCTCCTCAGAAGACTCGAGGGGGGATGAAGCAACCAATGTGCCAGTGGATGATATCAATGCTGGTGTGCTGTCCACCGTTGAGGGAGCAAACACAGGTGCCAGACGCCGCCGCAGGGCTCGTGTCAGCAGTCCACCTCCTCTGGGTGAGAGCCATGGTGTCTTTGGAGGGCTGGAGGCAACCATGGTGAAGTTGCAGCGCCTACAAGGCAAAGCAATACAGTCGGTACAACGACAAATGAAGTGCCTAAATGACAAAATGGGTAATATTGACAGGGGCATTTCATCCATGGCTGAGGGCATGAGGGAGATGGCTGCAGGCATGCGGGACATGTCGCAGTCTGTGATGCTGCTGTGCAGTAAAATGGAGGAGGACAGAGCAACACGTCGAAGGGAGAGGCAGAACATTGCGCAACATACCAGGGCAGTGAACCGACTAGCTACTGCCACTTCTCTGCTCTGCAGGCGCTCGGTGGCCATGCAGGAGGGGCTTGCGCACTGCAACACTGATGTTACAAGGGGGCTGGTTAAGGTGACCAGTGCTCTTGAGGTGCTGCTGACGAGCCAGTCTGCCAATACTGGTGCTGTGGATGTCGTGGACAGCGAGGACACGACCAGTAGGAGCAGCATTACCCCCCCTGTCACAGACACACAGAGGAGCAGCAGACGGCATGGGGTTGCCACTGGTCCCACAGCCAGTGAGGACAGTCAATCACTGGCATTCCGCACTGTAGTGCGTGGGCGCAGACGCTGATGCAGCACACACTTACAGGACACAGTTGGGTGAAGTAACCCATGACTTCCAACTATGGATGTCACCAATTTGATAGGCCAGTTTTGCCGTTGTGTTGTGGCGTAGTGCCCGCAAATTAAAACTCCGTCATTGCATCCAACTACTGGCTGTATCCCCTTACTTACTTAGAAATAGTTGCATGTGATCTCTGCCCGTCTCTCTCTCCCATCTGTTGCTGCTGGCACTCCTGCTGCGTTGGGCTCTGGCTGTGCAAGATCATCATCATTGTCCTCAAAATCTGTTATTTCCACCTCTGTACCTGTCTTTGTGGCAAGGTTGTGCAGCATTGCACAAGTGGCAATGATCTTGCAGCAGATGATGGGTGTGTACTGGCGTGCGCCTCCGCTTTTGTGGAGGCAGCGGAACCTGCTTTTCAATAGTCCAAACGTGCGCTCCACCATGTTGCGTATTGATTTGTGTGCCACATTATATCGTCTCTCACTCAGGGTTGATGGGTTTAGGTAGGGAGTGAGGATGAATGACCGCACGGCATATGCACTATCGCCTAGGTGAGTAAGAGAGTACCATTAGTCACATACACCAATACACATTCATATGCGGTAAGTAATAGGGAGTGTCACCGTGATTTACCTAGCAGGTATCCTTCTCCACAATCTCCGGCAACCAGGCGTGTGTAGATCCCACTGTTCTGGAAGATGTAGGAGTCATGGGTGCTCCCAGGAAACTTTGCTACGATGTCAGTGATTATGTTGCCAGCATCGCAGATTACCTGCACATTTATGGAGTGGGTGGACTTTCTGTTCCTGTAGATATGCTCAGTGGCTGCTGGTGGACAGATTGGAATGTGTGTGCCATCAATACAGCCTATGACATGCGGGAACTGTGCCATCTGGTAAAAGTCGGTCTTTGTTTTCAGCAGTTCAGCCTGTGTGTTTGGGAAGCTACTGTAGTGTTGCATTCTCTGCATCATGGCAACCAGGAACTTCCTGAAGAAACGGGACAGGCAACTCTGGGATACCCCGCCTACCGCAGCTATCACCCCCTGGTAACTGCCAGATGCGATTAGATGTAGGCTACAGAGCACCTGCACATGTGGTGGTATGGCATGCGCCCTTGTTGTTGGATGGTCCAGGAGTGGGTGCAAGTCCCTTATCAGGTCCATGATGGTTTGGGGGTGTAGCCTGTACCTTTCATGTATCTCAGCCTCAGTCTGTTGAAAGAGTGTGATGCGCTGTCTGTAAATGCGCTCCTCCCGTCTCCAAATCCTCAGACCTGCTGCCTGTAGACATAGGCGCCTTGCAATCACTTAGAGAGCCGCCATGGTGTTCACGCTGGTGCATTTTGGGATTGCTTATATGCACTGTGGCTGATTACCACCTGCTTTCACTCAGTGTTAATTACCGATTCTTAAATACCGAATTTCATGGAAGTCGGTAATAATGAATTTACCTACATCTCTTTTCTCGTTTTACCATTTCATATTTACCGATTCGTAAATATGAATTCGGTAATTCTGATTCGGAAATGTAGAATTCGGTAAAGATGAATCGGTATTTACCGATTCATAATTACCAAATCCTTCTTTTTGGACTCCTACATCTAATTCGCCTAATTACCGGTCGGTAACGTGATATTTACCGATTTTCGGCCGTTACCGACCGGTATTTAGCTACCTACATATGGCCCTGGGTGTGGTAATGCCTTTGAAGGATGTGTCTTGTTGTAAAAAAAAATTTAGACCAATAATTATTGGTATTGATGAATTAATTATGTTTTTTTTCTATTTTGCCATGCCTCCTTTGTCTGGCCATTGTGTGTTTGCCATAGGCCAACATTTGCCTTTGTTCCAGAAGCCATGTGGCCACTGGCCATGGGCCATTTTTTTTGTCAGGGGACTGTCCTGGCCTAGGCCTGCATCTGCTGTTTATTTTACAGGCCTCTTGTTGTCGTGGCTTGAGAGTGACCATGTGGCTGGCAGCCATTTTGTGTAGTCAGCCAGTGGGCTTTTTCCATAGGCCTGCATGCGTTCTTTGCTCTAGGCCTCCTGCTTCTTGTTTTGACCATGTGGCTGGCAGCCATTTTGTGTATGCAGCCAGTGTGCTTTTGCCATAGGCCTCCATTTGTTCTATGTTTTAGGCCTCCAGCTTCTTGTTGTGACCATGTGGCGGGCAGCCATTTTGTTGTGGTACAGCCGTTGTGCTTTCTCTAAAGGCCTGCATGTCTTCTCATTGTTCCCACTAAATGCCTTCTTATTCACTGTTGTTGTTGATGACAATTTGGCACTGGTTGGCAGCCATTTTGTGCGTCCAACCAAATTCAGCTCTTTTTGCCATAGGCTGCACAGATGGTTGAGCAATGAGATAGCAGTTTAATAATAACTTATTATTATATATTTGAGGATGATTTCACTTATGTGTCATTATTTCCATTTTTTCCATTTTTTTAAGGTAATTGGTAAATTATTTGTAACATTTTTTTACATTTTGTTTTATAATTTGAAAAAAAACCAACGTATACAATTTCCCACTACATCTTGCATCAATCATCAATCAATCAATCAATCAATGCATTTGTAGAGCGCACTACTTACCCATGAGGGTCTCAAGGCGCTGGGGGGGGGGGTGCTGCTACAGCTCGAACAGCCAGTTCTTGAGAAGTCTCCTGAAGGTCAGCAGGTCCTGGGTCTGTCGTAGGCGGATGGGGAGGGTGTTCCATGTCTTGGCAGCGAGGTGGGAGAATGATCTGCCGCCGGCGTTCGCTCGTCGGATGCGGGGGACGGTGGTGAGGGCGAGGTCAGCGGAGAGACGCTGGCGATTTGGGGTGTAGAAGGAGAGTCGTTCATTGAGGTATGTTGGTCCTGTGTTGTGGAGTGCTTTGTGAGCGGGGGTGAGGAGCTTGAAGGTGATCATCTTGTTGACGGGGAACCAGTGCAGGGGTCTCCGGTGGGATGTGATGTGGGCGTGGCGGGCGATGTCGAGGATGAGGCGTGCAGAGGCGCTCTCTATGTGTTGTAGTCATTTCTGGAGTTTTGCAGAGGATCCCGCGTAGAGTGCATTGCCATAGTCCAGTCTGCTGCTGACGAGGGGCTGTGTGAACGTCCTTCTGGTTCTGGTGGGGATCCATCTGTGGATCTTGCTGAGCATGCAGAGGATGTTGAAGCAGGAGGAGGAGGCGGCGTTGACTTGCTGGGACATTGACAGCGATGAGGTTGCGTGCGTGGACAGTGGGCTTCGGTGGTTGCAGCTCCCAGTGCGGCCGGCCACCAGGAGTTGTCCCAGGCAGAGGGGGTGGAGCCGAGGATGAGGACTTCCGTCTTGTCTGAGTTCAGTTTCAGGCGGCTGTTCTTCATCCATTTGGCAACGGCCTTCATTCCTTTGTGGAGGTTGGTTTTGGCGGTGGCCTTGGTGAGGGAGAGGATCAGCTGGCTGTCGTCTGCGTATGAGGTGATGTTGAGGTCGTGCGATCGAACAATGTTGGTGAGCGGTGCCATGTAGACGTTGAAGAGTGTCGGCCTGAGGGATGATCCTTGGGGTACGCTGCAGATGATCTTGGTGTCTTTAGATCAGAATGGAGGGAGGTGGACACTCTGGGTTCTGCCTGTGAGGAAGGAGGTGGTCCAGTCCAAGGCTTTGTCGCAGATCACTGCGTTGTGGGTGGGAGTTGTGATGAGCTGTTTGAGTCTGAGGTTGGTGAGGTTGTCGAGCAGGGTGGAGGAGTAGCTGTTGTTGGAGTTCTCAAGGTGGAAGTTCAGGTCTCTGAGGAGGATGTAGTCCATGGATGCAAGGGCGTGAGTGCTGACGAAGTCGGTGATGGAGTCGCTGAACTGTGGCCGGGGTCCGGGGCGTCTGTAGACGAGGGTTCCTCTGAGAATGGTGTTGGGGTCGATGTGGATCTGGAAGTGCATGTGTTCGGCGGCGCTGAGGGTGTCGTCGGTGCTGGTCGAGATTCTGAGGGTGTTTCTGTGGACAATGGCGCTTCCTCCTCCGGCTCCGTTGGTGCGGTCCCGGCGGGTGATCTTGTAGCCATCCGGGATGGCGAAAGTGATGTTGGGTGCTGAGGAGGGGTTCAACCAGGTCTCCGTCAGGAAGGTGACGTCTGGGGAGCAGGAGTCGAGTAGGTCCCAGAGTTCGATGGCATGCACACGGGCAGAGCGGGTGTTGAATAGTATGCATCTGAGGTGGTTGCATCCTTCCCCGGTGGACGAGGTGGCTGCTTGGAGGCTGGTGTAGTTGCAGCTCCGGCAGGGGAAGGGTCCTTGGGTGCGCTTCGGGGTGGCCTCGAAGCAGGAGTATGCTCGGCCGGCATTGAATGCGTGGAGGGTGCTGGCATCGTAGTGGCGTCGGGTGGTGTCGGGGGCCAGGGGGTCTGGCACTGGGCACGGTCCCGGACGGGCTTGCCTTTGGTGCGCTGTGCCGCCATAATAACGGGAGGTGGGAGGGAAGAGCAGCTAGGAGGCGGGGAGCAAAAGTGAATGGGCGAGCGAGGGGGGCAGGGCCGCAGGGAATACAGCGGCGGGGTTACAACGCGAAAAAATGGGAGGACCTGAGGGTAACAAGAAGAACCACAATTATACAGAGAGTGCAGGATAAAATAAAAACACTGGAGCACAATACAATACAGCAACAGGAAGTACAGCGGAGCACAGTACAATACCACAATGTGAGCAGGCAGAGCGAGCAGGCAGATACTTACGAGGGCCTTGAACTCGTGGTAGCAGCGGGGCCAGCGGCATGGGCACGAGCAGGTGGAACTGTGCGGCGTGGGGAGCGACCTGCCTGGAACAGGGTCAAGGGTCGCTCTCCTCACCACGCAGCAGCCGCCATAATAAGGGAAGGTGGGAGGGAGGAGCAGCTGGGAGGCGGGGAGCGAAAGCGAATGGGTGAGCAAGGGAGACGGGGCCGCAGGGAACGCAGCGGAAGGGTTACGCCACGAAAAAACAGGCGGACCACAGGGGAACAATCATAGCAACCCCATGACTGCTACAGGTGCACAACAGCATTCATTCTCTAGGAATTATTTCTTCCATTGTCATTTGTCAGATAAGGCTCCCTCAGTGCCACATCTCACATCGTGAGCGACGTGACCTCACATGCCGCACAGTTTCATTTGTATGTTGTTGTTGTTGTTTTTTCTCTCTCTCTTATTCTTCCTGAGTGGTCAGTCACCATGAAAGTATATGTTGGTGTGGTTTTCTGTTTTACGAATAAGTAGATATATTTACACTGTATTGTTAATTAAGGCAGTAACAGCAGTGATCACACAAAATTAATTTTTTGTTTGTGCTGCTAATTGAACAGCAACAATGCCACATTTCACTGATGTCCTTCTTGCGTCTTTTCTTTTAGGTGCACGACAAGAACACAACAACACATCACTCCCATAGTGCCAGAAAGAAGGCCTGTGCACGGCATACGCATGACGCATGAGTAACCCACACATCAGACATTTCTTCAACTTGTGAAGCTCAGTGCCACTTCTGACTGACAGCTTCAAGATGACCCTAAAGAAAGGTGCCACTGCTAAGCCTAAAACTCCTACCAAGAAAGTAGCCAGTGAGAAGAAGAAGGAGCTTACCACCACCACAACTGGTATATCGCCCCAGATGTGTTTTGGAAATAAAAAAAATGTGGCTGCCACACCGGCCTCAGGTTAGCCAGCTGGGAGCAGCACCCCCAAATCAGTGGACCCACCCAAATCTAAGCCCAAGCCCATGTCTGTCACAGAGTTAGCCAGTCAATCACGGCAACACCGAAGAGCAGTGATGTTGACATTGACTTATCTCTATTGCAAAGTAGTATCCATTGATTGCAGAAAACACAGATAAGTGGACAACAGCCACAACTGCCAATAGTAGTTCCTCCTGAGGTAGGAGCAGTTCAAGAGATTGAGCTTCATGCTGAGGAAGTAAAGCAATCTGCTCCAGAACATCCATTGTCTTCCATATCTCCAGCTCAAAAAAGAAGGGTTAGTGGTACATTATCTTCTTCTTCAAACCCCCCTTCTGATGATCTTGACGCCACTTGGATCCCGCCTCAATTTGTGAGTGAGACATGACATGAGATGACTCAGACAAGGCTAGGGAAAATGAAGGTTCCAGAAAGCCCTAGAGTTATGGAGGCAGATGTAGAAGAGGAGGATGATGACTAGCCAGTCATTATGGATGAAAAGTAGTTTATTAATCAGAAAACAAAAAATTAACAATTATCTGTACTGCCGGCATCCCCGGGCTGCCCTCCTCCTCTACCTTGCCGTCTCTCTCCTACTTGGGTCGATCAGCTTGTGAAAACTGCGCATGTGCACGCGCACATGCGCATTTTTTGCAAGATGATCGACCCAAGTAGGAGACGGCGAGGAAGAAGAGGAGGGCAGCCCGAGGATGCCGGCAGTACAGATAATTGTTAATTTTTGTTTTCTTATTAATAAACTACTTTTCATTTTTATGGGGGAGAAGCGGGTGGCTGAGCGGAGTTTCACTTTCCAACTCCGTGGACCTCTGCATAGCCATGCTACGCCAGTTCTGCCCGGGGTTAAATGTGTCCCATATTCTTGGACCCCCAGTGTCAGCCTACTGCTCCTCTTTGAATGATACAGGCTCGACTCACATATACAATCAGATAACGATATCAAATATCATAGGTATAACAACAGGTCCCTGTCCAGGAGTTTTGGAAACAAAGAAATTCTCACTGACCCTCTCCTACCTGGATGTCTCTAGCTCTGATTTTGAAACCTAGCTAGGCAGCATTCGGTATGCCAAAACAGCTTACACCAGCTTGTCCCTGACAATAGTCGTTTGT
Source organism: Triturus cristatus (assembly GCF_964204655.1). NCBI lineage: Eukaryota > Metazoa > Chordata > Amphibia > Caudata > Salamandridae > Triturus > Triturus cristatus. Next base: position 902,799,335 of record NC_140584.1, read on the forward strand.
CCCGTGGTTGGATGCCCCCCCCAGGATGGTGTCCGTGCCTCCTGCATCTACTATCGGATCTCAGGTGCTTGTCTCTGGTGGCCGTGAACTGTGATTTGGTGATTACTATTGATTGGAACCATTCCCAGGCCTCAGAAGGCATTTTGAAAAGGTGCTCCTTGGCCATGACCCTTAGCTTGGCCAAGTGCAATAAGGCATAGTTCAGGTCTCTTTGTTGAAAAAACATGTGTAATCTCTTGGAATTTGTGTTGTTTGACGGGGCACAAAGTTAGTGTAGTCGGGAAATAAGAGACTCTAGAATTGCAAAACAAGTCCATGCCTTTGAGCTTTGTGAAGAATGAATTAAATCTCCATCTCTAAACTTTACAAGCCAGGAAACCATCAAGCAGCTTGGTGAAACGGGGTGCCAGGGGATTCCTGGGATCCTTTGAGATTGCTCCAATAAGAAAAACCATGAGAGGACTTCTCTATTAATATTACCTACTGACCCGTTTTCCAAAAAGATCACTGTTTCAGACCCTTGTCCTTTCTCAGGTATCCCCGACAAGTATATGTTATTCTTCAGTGAGCGGCCCTCAGCATCATTGGCTCTACTATGCAGCAGTGCTACAGCTCCAGTGAGTTCTTTTACCTGGGATTGTAGTTCACACATCGTCAGGTGTAAGGAGGATAGAGCAGATTCATTGTGCACCACTTTTGTCTGACAGCTGTCTATGATTGCAAAACACACAAGATGATGGATGGAAAGTTGCACATTGGCAAAACATTCACCCCCAGTCACAGATCTGGGTTTAATCCATCGTTATTTTGCTCACCACGCCACCCCAGTTCAGACATGGCCATATGCAAATCAGTCTTGACCCTGTGCCTCATGGGAACAGTCCAGCCCGAACTGCCAAGCCATGTCTTCCCTGGACCGGAATCAAGCATCCTAGGACCGGGTTCGGGGTTTCACCCCTCTTCAGCCAGGATAGCTTGACTCCAGTGGCGTAGTGAGCACGGGACCCACATCTGGGCATACCCTTCCCACATAGGACGAACAGCAAAACACACAAGATGATGGACGGAATGTTGCACATTGGCAAAACATTCACCCCCAGTCACAGATCTGGGTTTAATCCATTGTTATTTTGCTCACCACGCCACCCCAGTTCAGACATGGCCATATGCAAATCAGTCTTGACCCTGTGCCTCATGGGAACAGTCCAGACCGAACTGCCAAGCCATGTCTTCCCTGGACCGGAATCAAGCATCCTAGGACCGGTTTCAGGGTTTCACCCCTCTTCAGCCAGGATAGCTTGACTCCAGTGGCATAGTGAGCACGGGACCCACATCTGAGCATACCCTTCCCACATAGGGCGAACAGCAAAACACACAAGATGATGGACGGAATGTTGCACATTGGCAAAACATTCACTCCCAGTCAGCTGTCTATGATTGACCTCAATGGCCTCCAAATGAATCGAGGATGCCCTGCATATGGCACTTACCAATCTCGCTGTGGTCTAGACTTCCAAGGCAGTGAGAATTCAAGTCACATCAGTTCAGGTATTCACAACAAGGGCCACTAAAGGGTCTAGCAACTAGTCCCTATAATTGTTAGACCGTACCACTGGTGCATCTAGTAGGAGTGAGGCTGTCTCTATAGGACCACTGGAATTTGAGGGAGAGGGAAAGCTAAGGCAGGACCACACCCTCAGACCAGGGAAACACACCCCCAGTGTCACCGGGACCAGCAATGGTATGAGGAAGTTCTGTGAGAAATCCAAACCTGTGACTCTTGTTACAGGGTCCAGAGCATAGGGGCAAGAGACAACCTAATAGGAACAATGTAAGGCCTTCCTTTAGTACTATAATCCAGTACCACTGTGTCTCCCTCTAGCCGTAGGGGGGTGGCAGTGGACTTTTGCTTGGAGTATTCCTCCTCATTGTGCCACTCCGATGCTTCTCCTGAGGAGGTGTAGGATTCCCAGCTTTACAATATGTTGGAAATCTGGGAATGTCTCAGGTTCCATGGATGTGGCGTGGGGACACCCTCAGGATCACCCATGGAACGCAGAGAAATAACTGGGGGGTCTCTCAAAGGGGTGTAGCTGATATAATTAAGAGCTTGGCTTAAAACATGTAAGTTAGACATCTCTGCTTAGCATTATGTGCCACCCGACTGATATTTTGCTGCTTGGTTGTTAGATGCATATGATAAATAAGCAACAACAATGGCATCTTTGTATAAAATTGTTAAATTGATTCTGTTCTCAAATGATGATACTGTAAAAGAACTTTATCGAGTCCATTTAAAGATATATCAAAGGCAGTGAAGGCTGGTACTGCTGCTGAGTTGAGATTTATTTATTTCACTCGGAGGGTGAGGGCAATAATAGAGAGCTCAAAAGAGAACCGTCTCAGCGCCAGCTTTTTGAAATTGTCGGTGCTGAGCACCAGCAGACGTGGCCCACTTAAAGCCCTGATAATATCAAACTAATTTCTAATAAAGTTGAATTAACATCGGTTCCTATGGGGTGTTATTTTAATTCCTTGCCTAATTTGCTTTCCATGGGAGTATGTTCCAGTACCAGTGGTTGGCCATGTGTGGTGCTTGATGTACTACAAGGCTTGACTATAGTGTATTTGCACTGATCTTGACACTTTTAGGCTGTAGGGCTGTAGTAACTAGAGCAGCGTATGTTTTGTGAATTGCAATGGTCTTATTCTGTTGTAGGTTTGTATTATGTATTAGCATGTCCCTACCAAACCTCAATTAAGTTCCTACACTTTATCCAAATCTCTTCCATTTTGTAGATGATATTCCCCATTTTCCACCACTCTCACTTTTGTTGCCAAGAAGTATGTGTGCAGGATTTTCACCACTGTGGCAGAGATCTACACACAGAAAAGATAGGCAAGGGGGAGGCTGCCAGCCATACATTTGTGAATTGCGTTTTTTTAGTATGTGACTAGTAGTACAGTAGTACTACTCTATGCACTACAAAATCACGTTTGCGAATGAGGCCCTACATTTTAGTGTGTGTTTACAAATTATGTTACAATGGTGCCCACCATTCAAATGTGGCCTAAGGCCTACGGCTATTGTTGATTGCTTCTATTTATGAAAGCAAACATATAAAAAGGAATTGCTTGTTTCCATATCATGATAGTGTGTTTTTGGTTCATTTATTCATGTACTTTATACTGTTTTATTTAGGTTTATTTTTCTTTCTTTTATAAGACACCATAAGAGCATCTTCTGACAATCCACCAGCACATTAATATAAATGGGAGGCCTTGACCTCTCTGAGACAGATGAGTGCACCTGCTCGCATCCACTGAGGTAATTTCTCCAAGGATATTGGTTCATACCCTGGCTAAGACTCTCAGTGTTGGGGCCTGCCCTTGCCAGCTTTGAGCAATCTGCCCTTACCAAACAGATATGTGATGATGTATTTTACGTCTAATGATGGAATACTTTATAAGCACAAATTTTTGTTAGCGGGGACTCAGATTGAAGGGTAATGACTGATATCAGTGGGCGGATTCTTTGTAAAATGTGTATGCTCTCCATATTGTCTGTTACCACTGTAGCTGTGATGATTGATGAATTGATTTGATACATGCACTAGTTTGGCTTCTAATAAAAGCCTTTAACAATACCACTAGTTCAGATGTCTTATGTTTGTGCTGACTCTGGAGAAAGAGTGGGAGTAACCCAGGAAACTGTACCTATTGTCTCTACCTAGCTATCTCTTCCTACCATGGATCCATTTCCTGGTAAATTTTGAAGATGTTAATTGAACATCTGTCTGTTTTCTCCAACTCCAGATGGTAAATTGGCATACGTGTACTACCTGGCTGTCAGGGGAAATTTGCAGGGTGTGACAAAAATTATCCTGTCAACACAACAATTTCAATTTAATTACACTGTTTTTTGGATATCATAGCTTTTGAATGAACAGATGAAACACATACTGTGGAAGCATCTAAATAATATGCTACTCGCCTAACCATAAGGTGATGTCTCTTTTTTCAAAAATTCTAAAAAAATAAAGTAGTACTTACTGAACACCGAGATGCAGCACAAACAGGAAGACATAATGCAGAATGCAATTAATGATGTTTGCTGTAATCCCAATGAAGACCTGAGGAACGGTTATTCCCTAAAATGGAGAAAAAAAATGTAAATGTGAAAAAAAACCTACATTGTGATGCTTGCAAAATGTTTAAGATAAAAGATGTCAATCAAGTAGCAAATACCTTTTTTAGGGATGTTTGATAATGAAAAATATCATGCTTTGTGGAGGACGTACTGTTGAAATGTACCATTCTATACTTACCTTAAAATCAAACTGGAGGAAATTCTGCTAGAAGATACTAGGTCCTAATGCACAAAGCTTTATTATAGGAGCAAACACTCTGATTCGGAGTTTCCGTCCCCAGTGGACTCCTTCTCCTTTGTGAATGTAAAATAAAGGTTTCTTGGGGAGTAGGCTGTGATCCATTAGACCACTACCAAATCACAAACAAACTTTAAAAAAGTAAACTTTTTATCTAAACACAGCATTTATTTCCTTTAACCCCTTGTGTGCCCCTCCCTTTCCCCGCCCTGTGCCGGGCGTTGAATTAGCGGGCGGGGTTCATGACGAGATAGTCTCGTCATGGGCACAGCGCAACCGCGGCCCATGACGAGACCATCTCGTCATGGGCACTCAAGGGGTTAAAGAACGTGGGCTACATTTAAACATAATAATGTTATCAAAACGCAATCACAGAGGGGCGTGGCCAACTGCACTGGGAAATGGCCGCGCGGTAGCTTCGCTCTGTCGCGCCACTCCCGATCAGTCCGTTTTATCTAGACTTGCCCCAGCCATAATCACCTGCTCTGGAACGTGCTTGACCCCGAGGCTCCTCTCCACCACCACGCTGAAGGGAGTGGGGTTGGATCACATCCCTAATTCTGTTGAGGGTGGGCGAGAGGCAGGGTGGGGGGGTGGGTGTTGGGTGTTGGGGAATCAGGGGCAATGTTTATTCTGTTTTGACTTTTGTGTTTTCATGATGCTCTTTCTTATCTCCCCTCTTGTTGGGGGGTCTTGTTATTTATTGCAGCAATTTTCGGTACCTACAGTATTGTATGTCTACATCCAGGCTCTTAACGCAACGCCACGGGGAGCACAGGGTGCCCACAGGGTTGCAAACACTAGATCACTTGCACCGTTTTAAAACATACGGCTCAACATATGGACACACGAATGGCCGTCTTGTGTGTTCCACCCTCAATGCATGAACACTGACATGTTCTCTGTCTCTTGGCTTTACACTGTTCATCCCTCTATCCATACACGGGGCCACACTTTGCACTGAAGTTCCTCACATGGAACATTACTGGTTTAGGAGATAAAATTAAGCGGGGAGTGGTCCTTCAATACTTGAAACGGCAGGCGCCAGACATTGTTCTTCTTCAAGAGACACACTTAATTGGTAACTCATGCTGCGCACTGAATAGATAGGGATACCGTCTGGCCGGGTATACTCTTGCGCAGGGGATGTCCTTACTTAATAAACAGGGTCTGGTCGGATGAACAGGGTCAATATGTGGTGCTCTACGGCACATGGGAGGAACAGGCCGTCAATGTTATTTCCGTGTATGCCCCACCTGGGATGCAGCGTCTTCTGTTGCGAGACCTCGGGATGTTTTTGCTTGACCTAGTCCTGGGGCTGCTGGTGCTGGGGGGGACTTTAATCTGGCTGTGGATGGCGTCATTGATCGCCTTCCGGCCCACAGGGACCCCCCACAGGGGTCTCCACTGGCAGAGTTCTTGTCCACCGTGGGCCTGGTTGATGTCTGGCGGCGACTAAATCCGACTACCGTGCAGCTTACATTTCATTCTGGCGCCCATAACAGTCAACCACGCATTGACAACATGTTCACCCACGCTCAAGATATTTGCATGTTTACTGACTCCAGGTGCCTTGCATGTGGAATTTCTGACCATTCCCTCATTCTTGCAAGACTTTCATTTGGCCAGCCCAAAAGGCGTGCCACCCTTACTGTAAACCCATGGGCTCTCAAAGTACCCCACATTAAGGAGGCACTTATCAAAGAAGCTGACTATTATTTTCAAGAAAGCGTGGGGTCGGTCACCTCAGCCCGCACCTAGTGGGGTGCGTTTGGCGCTGTTATGAAAGCAGAGCCTTATCTTTGATGGTTGGCCATAAGAGAGAACTCACCAAGAGAATCGTAGAGCTCGAGGAGGATATCCTATCATGGGAAAAGGCCCTGTCACTTACCCCTGATCCCGAGATGCAGCACTCCCTCACGATGGTGCGTCTTGACTACACTCAGCTCCTGACTGAAGCGGCCAAAGCGCGGTATACCTCCATGCGCCATAAGATTTATGAACATGGGGAACAAATGGGTAAACTCCTTGCTTGGCCAGAGAAAAAAGAACCATCGTCGAGATGGGTTAACTGGGGATATATTCACCAATCCCCAACAGATCGCTGATACGTTCGCTTCTCACTTCTCATAGGTGTACACGCACTCTGCGACGTCCCAGTCATACGCAGCTGGGGACCTCCTTTCAACCATTAAAGTTCCATGTCTGTCCCAACAGGACCGGGATTCTCAGGAGGGCGCGATAACGGATGCTGAGATTCAGAAAGCGATACAAGACGTCAGCTCGGATAAAGCTATGGGGCCCAACGGGCTCCCTATCAAATTCTTGAAGCCACTGGCTTCCAAAATGTCCCCCTACTTGCTCCAAATGTACACTGAAAGTCTAGACAAAGGGGCATTACCTGCTGATGTTCGAACGGTGGTCATCCACAAGCAGGGCAAACCATTAGATGACTGTAGGGTGTATCATCCAATCTCACTCCTGACAGTTGAAGGGAAAATTTTAGCTAAGCTATTGGCCAACAGACTTAACCCCTGCATTATGGAGCTTGTGCACCCTGACCAATCTGGGTTTAAGCCAGGGAGAAATACAGCTTTGAATTTGCAGCATCTCCACGGGGCCCTGGGTAGATGTGATAAGATTAGGGAGGATGTAGCTTTAGTATCGTTAGATGCATCCATGGCATTTGACACTATCGAGTGGGAGTGTCTCTTCGCTGTCATAAATAGGATGGGTTTTGGCCCAAACTTCATAAAGTGGATATAATTGCTCTATGCCCACCTAACCGCACATGTGACAGTCAACAACCACGTCTCGAGGCAATACCCACTGGGGAGGGGCACTAGACAGTGGTGCCCTCTGTCACCCTTGTTGTTTGCCCTTGTGTTGGAACCGTTGGCGGTATGGATCAGGGGTGACCGGGGAGATTAGGGTGCTGAAGTGGACTGAGGACCGCAAAGATCGCATCTCCCTGTACGCGGATGGTATTCTTTTATATTTGGCCTCGCCCTCACGGTCTCTCTGCCGGGTTCTCCACATATTCCATATCTTTGGCTCCCACTCGGGATATACTATCAATTGGACTAAATCCCAGCTTTATGTGCTGTGGTGTGCACCGCCGTGCTGCCGCCGTGGATACGACATACCAGTGGCAGCAAAGGGTTTTAAGTATCTTGGCACCTATATTACTCCAGACCTGAATTTGTTCTATGAGTCCAACCTGCTTGCACCCCTGACTCACCTTCGGTCTGATGCTAAATATTGGCGATCCCTTCCCCTTACTCTGCTGGGGCGTCCGGCCCTCTTTAAGATGCTAGCACTGCCGTTGTTTCTCTATGTGTTACAAAACACCCAGAACAAGGTTCCTAACAACTATTTCGTCGGTGTCGAGGGCATTGTACGCGGGCTGCTGTGGGACGGACGGGCCCCTAGAATAGCTATAACAAAGTTGACAATGGGGTGGTATGATGGAGGTATTGCTTTACCCAACATGAGGCTTTATTATCAGACTTCCCTGCTGGTTCCAATCAATAAATGGGTACATGGGGAATATGATGACCCACATTTTCCCACTGATAGTTGGCTTCTGGGTCGGGGGGCTATGCTAGAGCACTCTACACAAATCCTCGCAAGATCACCCTCTCGGGGCCCACGGCACGCACAGTGGAAGTCTGGCACGGCGTGACTAGAAAATGGGGGTGGCATAGCACGCTCGCAAAGGCCACACCGCTTTGGGAACCAGACCTGTTGGGGCAGCTTAGTAAATGCCCTGGTTTTGACAAGTGGGATATGATAGGTATCTTGACAGTGGGGGACATGTGGATGGGGGTAGATTAGCCACATTTGTAGATTTACAGAACAAATACCAACTAGCACTGACTGAGGCCTATCGCTACCTGCAAATCAGCCATGCAGTCAAAGCAGCTTTGCCCAAAGATGCCTCTTCCTGAGGCCTCTTCACTGGAGGACCGACTGATTCTCGACCACATGCACAAAAAGCCCACATCGCTCAAATAAAAAAAGCTAATTATCAATCGTCCAGACCCCTTAAGGCGTTTGCGACAACTTTGGGAGGCAGATTTGGGAGACTTAGAAGATGAGGACTGGCGCGATGCTCTAGCCTCTCCCAGGGAAGTGGCTATCCCTATGAGATTGCGCCTGGTCCAATTGAAGATCCTGCATCGTGTATATCTAGATGCTGGGATTTTGGTTAAGATAGGAAGGAGGACTGACCCCCTGTGCCTCCGGCAATGTAACCAACCAGGAACCTTCTTTCATGTTCTCTGGGACTGTTCAATAGTGCAACAGTACTGGAACAGGGTCACGCAACAAATGGAGAGGGCGGGTGGTAAATCCCTTAAGGCCTCCCCCCAACTGGGCCTCCTAAATATCTGGGAAGCTGCTGACTTAACGCAAATAGAGCCAACATGGGCTTCGCTTGGGTGGGCCATTGCAAAGCGTGACATTGCCCAGATGTGGTACAAAAGGGGGTGGTGATGGACGGAGCATCAGAACCAATCAAACACTCACACCCAGTCAACAGATCTGGGTTTGATCCATCACCGTTCTTTAGCCCACTCTGCCACCCCAGTTCAGACATGGCCATATGCAAATCAGTCTGACCCTGTGCCTCATGGGAACAGTCCAGCCCGAACTGCCAAGCCATGCCTTTCCTGGACCGGAAACAAGCTTCCTAGGACCGGTTTCTGGCATTTCAGCCGTCTTCAGCCAGGCTTGCTTGAATCCAGTGGCAAAGTGAGCAAGGGACTCACGTCTGAGCATACCCTGCCAACTTATGGCGAACAAAGTGGTACAAAAGGGGGTGGTGATGCCCAGATGTGGCAGTCGACATGGACAGGGCAATGCTTGTTGAAAAAGATGTCTTCAAAAATAGGGGCTGCCCCAAGAAATGGGACTACAAATGGGGGAGGAGCGTGGAACAGATACAGGGTTACCATTTGTTTGTCCCCCACTATAGAACTGCAACGTGAAAGGGATAGACTGCTGGATGTCTCTGAGGTGGATGGTATGTCCCCTCCCAGTACTGAATAAGGTAGTCACCTGCATGCTGGGTGTCGGGGTGTGCATCTTGGTTGGGCGAGTTTATTATGCTATGTACAATCTACACATTGTATATGCCAGAACATATTGGTCTGACGGAATGAGAGGGTCTCTACTGTGTCACCCTGGTGTCAAATGTATTGAAAACTGTACACATATGCTGTGGACTTCTACACTGCCATATTGCTGCATTATGTTTTTTCTTTTCTTTTCTCAGTAAAAATGTTTATTTAAAAAAAAAGGCAATCGCAGACATGGTGGGCTGCTGACCCTAGCAGGCCACCAGCCATGTGATGGTCATTACATAGGACAGTTCATAAAATTCTTTTTTGGTAAAAATAAAAGCTGGTCGCAGATTGTAACCAGTGTAATTTGTACATCTGGCACTTAATAATTCCTTTGCACAGCAGTCTTTAATGTTACTGCTCAAATCTAAATTAGACCAATAATATTGCTGATGAATCTAATGAGTAGGATTTATAAAGGTTTTTCCATGCATAATAAGAATTTGTCAAATATCATGAAAACATTTCTAAAATTCAGAATATATAACTGTCAGATTATTTGCAAAGTTGTTTTTGCATGCAGCTTAGTCACTTATGCATGCCTATATTTTGTTAGTGACCTTTAAAGTACACGTATCACCTAGAGTTGCCTCCTCTCTGCATCTGAGCTGCGCTGGACTTCAGCTAATGGGTCGGACAGTGGTAGCCCTGCGGGGGATCTTTAAGCTGATTTAGATCCTCTCCCCTTACATGCAACTTTTGCTTGCTAACCCAGCTGCATGCACATCTGTTTAGGCACACATAAAAAAGGTTCATTTAAAAATATCACACATGCATGATGATTTGGTCGGCTCAGAGCAAAGAGACTGTTTTATGTGCCTGCAGGACTTAAAGTCAATTCATTTCAATCAATATTTCTCAGAGATTATTTTATATTCAGACAGCGCAGCTAAGAAAGTAAAAGAGGTGAATATTGCTCACAGTTTCCAAGCTGTACTGTCTGAAAATAAACCACTAACTCATAGAAATATTGGGTTAAATGAATTTACTTAATGCCCTGCACGCAAATAAAGCAGGCACTCAGCTCTGTACATTAAAGCTCATCTTGATTCAGACTCGGGGCCAGATGTACGACCGTTTTACGACTTGCAAAATGGTTGCAAAACCATTTGCGCATGCAAAAGACCCATATGCGATGTACGACAGGCAATCACAAATACGATTTTGCGATGCAACAGATTACTGAGCAGCAAAAAAATGCAGTTGGATATTTGCGTCTCTCAAATAGCAACTCCCTATTTGCGATTTGCAAATCTAAATGTACAGACTAGTTGCAATTAGTGAGTACGCGCAAAATGACCTGTTTGCGCATGTATTTTACCATGAATCAAAACCAGTTGGTAACAGGGCTCAACCTATAAAAACTGGCCCAGAATGCATCACAAATCTCACTACAATGACTGCCCAGTATGTAATGGCAAGGAGGATCTGGATTTTGGCTGCTCAACAGACGAGACAGAGACAGGAGAAGATTTTCTGAGTCAGGATAACCCTGCTTAACAAGACAGAGAAAGAGATATATGACCAGTACAGGCTGAGTAGCAATGTGATTTTAGAGCTCCTAGACATCTTGAAGCCAGAACTAGAAACCAGAACCCAGCGCAGAAATGCAATCCCCACCCATGTCCAGGTGTTGTGATCCATTCACCTATGGGCCACTGGAAGTTATCAAGAGGTCATTGCAGTGGCTGGAGAGGTGTTGCAGAGTGCACTTTCGCGTTTCTTTCGCAAATATTTTGACACCATGATCCACAACATACATGAACACATCTACTTGCCCAGGGATGATACAGAAATTCAAAATACAATACCACAATTTTACAGGATAGCAAGATTTCCACAGGTAATTGGCTGCATAGATGGGACCCATGTGCCCATATGTCCCCCATCCAACCTGGAATATATATTTCCGAACCGCAGGAGAACACATTCATTAAACATTCAGGTAGTCTGCAATGCACAACATGTCATCACGGACATTGTAGCCAAATATCCCGAGAGCACCCATGACTCCTACACCTTTCGCCACAGTGGCGTTCACAAGCAACTAGAACGGGGGGAATTTGACAAAAGCTATCTACTAGGTAATGTAATGTGATGTAAATATCGAAATGTAATTGCTCCAAACATCACGCTATATAAGTTGTCTCACCCTCATATTTGTGTCACCTGGTGACAGAGCGTATGTCCTGTGGTCCTGGATCCTCATGCCCTTCTTGAATCCCAACAGCCCGCACGAGAGATGGTACAACAGTGCACACAGATGCAACAGGAGTATGATTGAGCGCACATTCCGCATCCCTAAATAGCCTAAAAAGCCTTCATAGGAGTGCTGGGTCTTGCAGTATGAGCCTATTATGGTTTGTAAAATAGTAGCAACATGTGCCATTCTTAACAACATTGTCTGCAGCAGAGGCCTACCCATGGAGATTTCTGGTTCCGACTCAAAGACAATGACCCTGCCCCACCTGTTCGACATCCACGCAAGCAAAGTACAGCAGCAGAGGGGAATCCTTTATTGTCAGGGTAAACATTACTGAACAGTGGGACAGCATGTTCCTCATGGCCAACGTAAACTAAAACGATATGACAAAGGGCTGTCACTCCACCACCAAAAATTAGCCAGGGTGGCAATGGCACATGCAATGTCCAGTCACTTCCTGCCTCTTCTCATGACTTGTTTGGCTTTTACCCTGTGGGGATGTAGGCTGCCTGCTGCTGCTCCTGCGCAGCATGTGTGTCTCGGCAGTGGAGACGCTGCTGTGGCTGGACACCTCAATATCTGGAGCATCCCTCATTGCCCCCGTGACAACACTGGAGGTCTGTATGGCCTTAGGAGAAGTGGTCATGGTCTGCAGGCCTCTGGCAACATCTCAATTTAGAGGCCCATTTTTACTTGCAGGGACAGGGTTCTTCTTGATTGGAGGGTGGTTGCCTGGGCCAGGCTAGTAATTGCCCGGGTCAATGCCCCCATCTTGCTTCCCTGTTCCTCTCATTATCCCTCTGTTGTGCCAATCTACCAATCAGAACCTTTGCATCCAGCCAGGCCTGGTTTTCAGCCATTTGGTGGGATATGTTGGTGAAACCGTGGGCCAGCATGCTGTTTATGACACGCAACTGTTTTCATTGCAGGAGCTGAGTTTTCAGCATTGCCAGCTCAATGCCTCTGGCCTCCGCCTAGTCACCCATGCCTGCCTGGAAGTGGGCTTTAGGCCTTGGATGTTGCAGTCTCTGCAAGCGCTGCTTTAGATGCAGCTCTCAGACCCTGGTGACAGGAGTTGATGCTGATGTAGTTGCCTGTTGGGATGTGTGTTCCCGGCTGTCTGATGTACCTAGCTGCAACTCTGCCTAGACATCCAGCTCTGACTGCATCTGGTCAATGTACTGATCTTCCCCTGCTTTCTCTTGTGTGTCCTGGACTGGCACATGTGCATCTATGTGGTACATTAAAAAAATGCATGTGTGAGGAACTAGCTCAATGGTCAGACAATTTTTTTAGGTCATGTAAGAGAGTGACGACACTGTTTTTGTACATGACTACATATCCCATGATGCAACAGGTATGGCTTTTGCTGCCAAGAATGGAGTGTCTAGGGGTATCCATGTTATATGTCTGTGGACTACTGGGTACTGGCAGGTATGTGTGATTAATAGGTATTTAGCACTTACTAGAGATGGTTGCAGAGGTGTTGACGGTCCCTGAGGCACACGCTGTCTAAGTATCCTGTTCAGGATCATGTTATGGTGCAACTGATGAGGGGGAGCATTAGATGAATATGCTCTGGACCCTTGGGACTCTGCTAGCTGTGCCTCTATCTTTGGCTTGGCAGGAGAGCACAGGTCATACCACCTCTTCTTGAGGTCGTCGATGGACATATTTGCGACTCCAAGGGCATTGATTTGTGGCAGCAGCTTCCTCTAGATCTTCAGTTTTTCTGAATCTGGTAAATCCTGGGAGCACCAGTGGTCAACATTTGTTTTGTGGCTGTTGCAGCAACCATATGTGAGAATTTCTAATTCTCTTTCTGAAATCTTTATTTTATGTTTCCGCTCCTTAGCTCCCTTTTCACTCTGCTGGCTGGCCCTTGCAGGGCTTCTTCGGTGCCTGGGTGAAGTCTGGATGTTCCTCCTGGCTCCTCTGTGTACTCCTACTGCTATGTGGGATTCACAATAGACAGCACTTCCTGGTTTGGGGTCCTTCTGCTGTTCCAGGAAGTGATCTGGCACTTTTTAAAACCGTGGTCACAAATTGCGACCCACTTGCAATTTGCAACCCTATCGCAGTCAATTTGTGACACACTAGCAATTGATTTTGCGTGCCACTAACAACTTGCAGACAGTTACAGACTCGCTAAATGCGAGCCCGATAATTGTGATCCGATTAATAGTGACCCTCAAATTTGAGGGCCAGAATAGATCATGCATTCCATTTACTGACTTGGAACTTGCAAGTTGCTAATTCTCGCAAATTGGGAGTCGCTAATTTGCAATGTCATAAATCTTTCCCCTAGAGACGTGCATCTGTTTACGCACATTGGACCCAATTCACAGAGGTAAGCTTAGACTTTTGGTCTAAACTTAGACCAAACATCTAAGTTTACGACTTTGGGAATTCACAGAGGGCATTTACAACTATTATCTTTATGTCTGCACTCGGAGCTGATAGAGATAGTACTTGTAAAATCTGTGCACAGAGTACTAAGGCAAACAAAAACAAGATCAGCAAAAGTAGGGGAGAAAGGCAAAGGTTTGGGGGAAGACCACCCTAAGGCTTACAGGTCTAACATTACATATTGTAATTCTTAATGCATAATAAGTACAAACAGTTGGGAGGGATTTTTCCTTAATGCTTTAGCAAATAATTTTAATTAAATGCAATATATTTAAATGAATAACATATTTAATTCAAAATATAGTTAATAATGCAATGCAACATGCAATAAAGCATTTTTAATTTTGTTTTACATTTAAAATAAATAAATGAATACAATAAATATATATAATTAAATTATATTAATAGTTACCATAAAAATATTTTTATTAATTTCAATAATCTTTTTACATTTTCCCTATACTTTACCATAGTGAGATCGCCACCCCAGGGGCAGAGAATGTTGCCTACTTATAAAATGTTACTAACAACTTTACCCCATTAACTTAATTTTGGATTAAATTAAGTTAAATTATAATTAATTTTTAAATCCAACCCAAAGTAAAATGTTTGTGCCTACTTCTTTTACATTACAAATTACAAAACTCAACTTACATTTTTAAATTTGAAAAGGTTTTAAATATTTCATTATAAAATAATATTTACTTTGTATTTATATATAATTCCATTTGATACAATATATTATCAAAAGTGAAAATAAATTATTTTTTACCATTATTTGTGAAGGGGTTCTATTTTAAGTTCCTGCCTTCTGTCTATGGGAGGGTGTTGCAGTACCAATGGTTGGCCATGTGTGGTGCTGGACTTTTTCCAGGTCTAAGCTACAATTATTTTGGGACCTTTTTGTCTGTAATACCTTTATATTCATTAAGTTGGCTTTATCACATGTTTCAGAAGGTGAAGACATGTAAGTCTACACTTTGTAATGTACTACAAAGTTTAAAAATAATTGTACAGGTGTAGTTTTTTTCATGTGAAAATGTACCTTTGTGAATACGCCTCACTGACTCCTTCCCTTTCAAAAGGCTCCAAGTACACTTTTATTAGTGTTTTTCAGCGATTAGTTGCCTATTTCAATGTTTGGTGCTTCATAAGACCATATTATGATAATGTTGGTGATAATGATTTTAACGATGATAGTGACTTTATCTTGATCAGATTCAGGGGCATATTATCAATAGACGGCGATAAATATCGCAAAGCGCGCTTAGCGCTTTTTTATTTATCGCCGTCTATCGCTGGAATTCATCCCTCGGTTAGCGCGTTATTAACAACGCTTATCACCGAGGCGATAACAATTCCAGCAATAGCGGGGATATCGCCATTTTCCATGGAACAACGCTGGTTTTCCAGCGATGTTCAGTGGAAAATGGCGATATGGTTGATGATAGGGCCCTGTGGTCTTAGCCCCACAATCCACCTCCCATGTAAGGAATGTCGTAGTCAGGAATTTAACAGACGTTAAATTCCTGCGTTAAGGCCGAGTTAGCGCGAAAAAGATCAGCACTACACCGGACGGGGACTCGTTGTTAATATCACGAAGCCCCGTTATCAATATTTTACACTGAAGTTTTATGAGGCACGCCTACCTTGCATCTCATTAGCGATGTGAGGCGAGGCGGAAAGAAACCGGGCGCTAAGGCAAGGAAACACGCGCTAGCGTGTCCTTGTTAATATAGCGATAAAATTATCGCCGCTTTTCACCCGGAAACGGACGCTAAAACGGCGATAATGTTATCGCCGGCCCTTGATAATATGCCCGTCAATCTTGTTAGGTGTATATTATAAACATACATTTGCATATATACATATGCAACAAGTGTACAGCCCAACAACCTACCTTACTGGGTATCAGTCAGAGAGATGGCACAAGAGCTTTTTGTTTCCAAGTAACAAGAAAGAGAAGACCATAGTGAAGGTGGGACCTGAGTGTAGTTAAAGGCGTGGGAGGACGAGTCACTCTATTGATATGTGGCTTCTCTCTCAGTTAATGGGTTCAATTGTGAAACACAGTTTTCACCTTTGGCAAAAGTGACATGGATTCAGCAAAGACAAAACAGTTCTGAAAACACAAGGAGAAATACATAAAATGTGTACCTGGTTTTGCAAAAAGCTCCATTGCAGTTGTGAAACAAACCTCTCCTACAACACAAAAAGCAGAAAAATTATTTTTAATTGAGTTCACAAGACATGTAAGCATATTAGTGTGTTACAAAGCCACAGGAGTATTCTGCCTATATTGCAGAACAACAGTGTTTATAAGTGTGTTTTTTTCTCCTTGTCTCTTTTATGTGATTGAGGGTAAAGAGAGCATACTTCAGGTGAAATTCGCTGTAGAAGAAGTCATCTTCTCACTGACAAGACATTCCCATATACTGCATTATTCCAACTGTGAAACGGGTGAACAAGATATGCATCTGACAAATACTGTAAAATATACATGACAATACCTGTGAATGCATAGCGTCATTGATGTCACAAAGATTTCCACTGTCCACCATAAAGGCACCTCTTCAAAAAGGAGAACAAATTGTATTTATGATTACAATGGTGGCCAAAAACGCATCCACTAGAGTTAATTTTTTCTCTGCATTGGTGGTATGAATTACAATAATTGGTATCACACCTTAGAAGCAGGAATTAGCTTGAATCTAAGTTGTATCTCAATTCTTAAAACTTCATAAAACTTCATAAAAGAGGACTCATAAATCTACTGTTGTCTCTAATTTAGAGAAGAAGTTTATCTTGGCTGGGCTGTAACCATTGTGGCATTAGCTTCTTGCTTTAAAATGTCTGTGAAATTGATGCTCTTGTTTATAGTAGGTTAGGTTAGCCATTTAAAACCCCTCAGTTGGAAGGGCCAATGGAAATCCAGCTTAGATGTCTTCAGTACTAAATTTGAGTCGGTGTTTGCCGGTGGGGGGCACTGGCAATTATTTTTTTAAACCAGCATTTATTTTTCTGAATAAGGGAAAAACACACAAAATGAGAAGATTGAGAATGAGAAAGACGGGCAAAGCTGTCACAAAAGGAGAAAACAGTGACCTAAAACAATATGAGGTGGATTTAAGACTGCTAGTCTTGGTATTAAATGTGCCAATGTTTAATTGCTCTGTCTGGTGGTTTCTGATCAGAGCTCCAGGCGCATGTACACTTTCTTTTACAAATGAAGCACTGGCTGAATTCCTTGAATCTTTCATCAAAGGAGTTTGTACTTATTGGGGTTGGCAATAGCCAATACCTTTTGATTTTACTAAATTTATATTCATGATATACTCACTTACAGGACCTATTTGTCAGCCCTCTTCATCCACTGGTCTGTTGTTGTGTCATTCATATTTCAATTCGACCCTACAGCATACAGCATGGGCAGTAGGACAGCCCCCTTTAGTCACTAGGTAACTTCACTGTGACTGAAGTTCATGAAGAACACATGCTCACACAAAGTAGTTCCATCAGGGTTGGGGACTACATTGGCAAATCATGCTTTTTTAGGCCAAAATGTTTTAGCTTTTAGGTATTTTTTTTCCAGTTGGAGAAGGCCAGCAGCTCCCCGAACAATAAATAATCCAGAACCATGACAAAACGAAGCACTGACAAAGCCAAAAGGCAGACATGTGCCAGTGCTTGTTTATCTAAGTCATCACCACTAGCTGTCAGTGAGGATAACTCAACTTGATTTGGAAGGGAAATTGCTCTGCTCTAATAACGTCAGAATGTCTATTCTGCACTACATCATGCATGTAGAAGAAGACATTCATTTAAACTACTATATTGTCTCAGGGTACATTTTTACTTGCCATTCTGGACTCCACAAATAATAATCACAATGGTATTTATTTGAAGAATCTTGAAGACTTTTAGTGAATTATATTTCAATAATAGCTTTTAGTCTAAGCTACAATCAACTTTAGCTGTCTGAAGGCAGAACCATTGTTTCCATTACATAATATATTCAAAGTGGATTTTGGAACAGCCCCTCGCTCATGATTGGATGACTTTGTTGTCTATATAACTTGCTGCTCTTGATTCAATGGCATTCTTAACAATCCCTGTGTCTGTCCTACCCAGAAGCATTTCAGTCTCAATGTGTTCTGATTAGATGTGTTGTATTTTTCCTATGCATAATTGGACTGCTTTTGTTTTGTTTCTAGCCCTGCTTGAGAATGCATATGTTTACTTGTTCCCTGCTATTTTTTCAGTATTGCACTATATTACTAATCAGTTTCCAGATGCTCCCTGCCCCACTCCCCATAACTCTCCCTTTGATAACTTTTTTTTGTTTACGAGGGTCTATTAACTGCAAGTGCTGTCTGGGTACTTGATAGCATTTTTATATTGACTGGACCTTTCTAACTAGAACACCATGATTCATGACGCATGTGCGTGCATATGTGAGGCGCACACGTCAAGATGCATACTTGCACACACTGTTGGCCATCTTGGAAGGGGTTTTCTTTGAAAGAAAACCCAGTTCAAGTGTTGCGGCAATGCATACATCTTTGTGCACGTGTTCACATGCCATTTGCAAAAAGCTAGGCCTTTTACAGCCAATACTTTCCCATTGTTAGTCATATTTTATTAATCATGTATATTTGGTTTTTGCCTTTGTGTGCTTAGAGTGTTTTGATTCTACAAGCATTGTTTTGTGTGGGACTGCACCAGGTGTATACAAAAATCTCAAGTTTAAATACTCAGCAAATCATTCAGGACTGGTTGCAGCAAGAATGAAAAAAGTAGAATTGATTTGGGATCAAAATTCACAACAAAATGTACAATGCCCACACCACTGGTTCAAACATTAGGCAATGAGAAGTTGAGAACACAGCTTTGCTCCATCTGAATACTACCAAACAGCAATCTTTTCTCCCCTGTCTACCTTGTGCCTACAGAGACCTTTACATGTCTGTCAGTAAACAGCCCTGTTGTGACCAATATAGACATAAAGTGGGCTTGGTGTCCGCCCCTTGCTTATGACTCAAAGACTTTCTTGTCCATCCCAGTTCTCTGTTCTAGTTTGATGGTTTGTCGACTTATTATTTTGTTTCTACAGATCAAGGAGTATTTCAACTGCTAACGTCAGTACCTTCCATTGTAATGTATGATGGACTATTAAGTTTATATAAACATTTTAATACCTGTGAGTGAAATTTCTGCATGGTGTACAAAATGCAAGAAATTCTCCTGTTGTTTTCCACAATCAGAGCATAATCAGACTGATCCTCAGCTTCGATGTGGATAAAAATAAGCCTAAAGCTGAACAAGCAATTGCATTTAGAAGCAGTGTAGGGGGTGTGGACAAGCTATTTAACCTAATGTTAACTGCATTACTGTAAAGCAAGTTTCGCATAAGGAAAGCTTGTGTGCCTGTCCTGCCAGCAAAGTGTTCATGTCAGTCTAGCAGGCAAGCTCTACCCCTAAGGTCCCCTACAAGGGAAGTTGCTTTGAAGAACACTGTCAAGGCCCTGCGAGAACAATTAACTGAACGTAATTACCATTAAGGTACTTGCTGTCCAAATATGTCAATGTAGCTTGATGAGACTTTCAGGAGTTGCACTGACTGTCTGCCACAAAGAGATGGAGAACAGTCGGTCTGACCCGCCCCGGAGGGCAACCCCTAAAAAGGAGGAATAGGGGGCCCATGGGCCTGCCCAGATATCCCCCTGCAGAAAAATTCAGGCCCTCACTACAATCACCTGCAGAGAGATCTCTGCCTCCCTTAAAAAATCAGGACAGGTGCTGTGTGCACTGTGAAAGAAAGATCAGCTGCTTCAATAGCCGATCCAGCGTTTTAATGATGCACTGCCCTAGTGACTGCGCATTACCCGTAAAAAGGTACACAGAGCTGGTCTGTGCCTGGCAAAAAAATTGAAAGATGCGCCGAGGCACATACTAGTGATGTCTACCCTATGTGCAATATGGCCGCTGGGTGCTAAAGCCAAAGTGATGACTATGATGAATGTGACCACTCAGACCAACTACAAAAGGATCATCCCAAACTCAGCCATCCAGAGCTCACGCATGAGTCTGAATGGAACAACATTATTCCACCCAGCATTAACATATGTGGTAAACCTCTATTGAGTGACATTCCTCTCTACAGGTAATGGCACACAACCATTTCTTGCTATAGCAGGCAACATAAAAAGAGAGAGAATTTCAATTGCATCATCTCATCCTATCCCTCTCATAGGACCCCATCAACACCAAAAACTGCAAATGCTGTATGACGGAAGTTACCCCTTGGATGTGCACCAACTGTCTGAAACCCAACACTGAGAAAACGGAAGTCCTGATTTTTGACTCCACAACTTCACCTGGGATTCCACCTGGTGGCCCACCAAACCGTGATCCACCTGAGACTACCCAACACCCACTGACAGGGCACGAAACCTGGGCATCATCATGGACACAAACTCTCCATGAGACCCCCAAATCAACACCATCACATCCACCTGCATCAGCATCCTTCACATGCTCAGCAAGATATTTGAATGGTTCCCCAGAATACCAGAAAGAACGTCTCCCAGGCATTGATCACAAGCGTGTTAAAATACGGCAATGCCCTCTACCACGGATTAGCTGCCCACCTCACACACCAGCTCCAAACCATTCAAAACTCTGCCCCATGACTGGTTCTCAACCTTCCCTGCCGCACCCACATCACGCTTCACCTCGGGGAAATCCACGGTATCCCCATCCAGAAATGCTGCCACTTCAAGATACTTATCCTCACCTACAAAGCTCTGTATCAGAATGGACTCACCTACCTCAACCTCGATCTGCACTTCCGCCAGCCAACCCACAACCTCTGATCTACCTCGCTTTAACTCACACACTTTCACCAGGTTCGAAGAAGCAGGTTAGGAGGCAGCTGATTCACCTATGTAGCAGCAAAGACCTAGAATGTCCTCCCTCAGGACATCAGAACAGCCATCATGCTCACTACATTCTGCAAGAAACTGAAGACCTGGCTCTTTAACTGATGCTCCATACTGTCCACACTTACACAGTGCTTAGAGACCCTCACAGGTAATTTGTCTACACATCATTTTACATTACATTTCATTGCATCCAGGAAATCAGGCTAATTGATCAAATCTCAGATTCCTTTTAGGGGCTACTTTCACATCTAACGTTTTATCATGTGCACAGGCATGTGGGTGCATTTCTGTGTTTTTCTTATTTACGAACGGGAGATAAATAGTGAGGTCCTTATGATGCGGTTAAGCTGGGAGCACCATGGCGGATGGCTTGCAAACAAGGAGTTTCCAAAGGTGAATCCAAAAGAGGCAACAGTTCTCCCACCTCTAAATGAGGCAGGAGGCTGAAGGGGGGGAGGAGAGGGTTGCCAGACAGGTCGTTCTCCACGCCGCGCAGCTCCACCTAACTCGGTTTGTGCCCCTAGCCCAGCTGCCGCTGCTGCTGCGTGTTCGAGACCGTAGGTTGTTCTGTGATTCTATTGCTCTTGTCTTCTGTGACCGTTTACCATATTGTATCTTGCACTCTGTTGTTATTTACATTTTGTGACCGCTTCTCCCCCCTGGGTATTCTGCGCCCTTTAGCCTCTGTTTCCCCTCACCGTCCCTTCCTCCTGCCTTCCCGCCACTGCGTCCCCTGCGGCCCCGCCCCCCGCTCACCCATTCGTCGTTCCCCCCTCCCAGCCCTTCTGCGCCCATCCGTGCCTGGACCGTGCCCAGTGCCAGAACCCCTAGTCCCCACGAACACCACAACGACCTACTCCGCTACGACGCCAGCACCCTCCAGGCACTCAACTCCGGACGAGAAGACACCTGCTACCGTGCCACCGCGAAGCGCACCCAAGGACCCTTCACCTGCCGGATCTGCAACTTCACCAGCATTCGGCCTGCCAAACCACCAACCAAAGAACCCAACTACCTCAGATGCATCCTCCTCAACAACCGCTCCACCCGTAAACACGCCGTCGAACTCTGGGACCTTCTCGACGCAACCTCCCCAGATGTCGCCTTCCTGGTGGAGACCTGGCTGTACCCCGCCTCAGCACCCGACATCGCCATTGCCATCTCGGAAGGCTACAAGATCACCCGCAGGGACCGTACCAATGGAGTAGGAGAAGGAATGGCCATCGTCCACAGGAACACCCTCAGAGTCTCGACCACCACCGATGACACCCTCAGCACTGCCGAACACATGCACTTCCAGATCCACACTGATCTCAACACCACCCTCAGAGGAACCCTCATCTACAGACCCCTCGGACCCCGACCTCAGTTCAGCGATTCCACCACCAACTTCGTCAGCACACACACCCTCGCCTCCGCGGACTACATCCTCCTCGGGGACCTGAACTTCCACCTCGAGAACAACAACGACACAATCTCCACCATCCTGATCGACAACCTCACCAACCTCGGACTCAGACAGCTAGTGACAACACCCACCCAAGCTGCCAGCCACACGCTGGACCCCATCTTCTCCGCAAGCCCCCACGTGTCCTTCAACCATACCACCGAACCCCACTGGACCGACCACCACTGCACGACTTCACCTTCAGGAAGCCCACCACGCAACACCGCACCCAACAGAAGCCTCGGCGATGCTGGAGCAAAGTCACCGAAGACCAGCTAACCACCACCCTTGCCCGGAGCCCACCCGCTGACCCCACTGACCCCATCACCGCCACCCACAACCTCAGACAGTGGATCGACGACTGCGCCAACACCCTCACCCGCTCAAGAAACCCTCCAACAGCCACACCAGCAAGAAAGCCACCTGGTTCACCGAAGACCTCCAGGCCTCCAAACGAACATGCCGAAAACTGGAGAAGACCTGGCTCCGCAAACGAACACCGGACAGCTACACCGCCCACAAGAACGCCGCCCGCAGACACCATCACCTCATCAGATCCGCAAAAAGAACCTCATTCAAAGACCGCCTAGATAACAATGCACACAACAACAAAGAGCTCTTCAACATCGTGAAGGAACTCTCCAACCCCAGCTCCAACACCAATGACATCCCGCCTTCGCAAGACCTGTGCGACTCACTGGCCACCTTCTTCCAGCGCAAGATTGCCGACATCCACGACAGCTTCAACACCACGACCGCCCCGACAACCACCCAGACCACCACCCCCACGACCACCACCCGCACCAACCACCTGCTCTCCTGGACCAACATCAACGACGAGGACACCAGCGAGATCATGAACACCATCCACTCCGGATCACCGTCAGACCCATGCCCTCACCACATCTGCAACAAATCCAGCACAGCCATAGCACCCCATCTCCGGAAAGTAATCAGTCAGTCAGTCAAAGAGGCTTTATTTCGATATAAATATATCTTAAAAAGCAGAGCAACAGCATTGTACAATAAAAAAGATAAAAAGGAAGCAGTGCATGTAAATATATTCATACAATTCATACTACTACTGATGCCAATAAATTAACTAAAAACAAGAATTAAAAAACAGATTAAACAACATACAAAAGCCTAGATGACCTAATGCGCCAAGCCCAACCTAAGAACTTAGCTAAACCACAAGCAAAGAGGGGCCTTGGATGTTTTTTTAATATTCGTAAGGCTTCTATGCAATGTCTGGTACCAAGTTCTCTACAAAGCGGTTTTAACCACCTACTCCGGGGGGCTGCATAAGCGGGACATTCAAACAAAAAATGGGGTACAGACTCAGACCTCTTATCACAAAATGGACAAAGGGAAGTTGTTTGAAGTGGGACTTTCCACCTGGAAGTTAATTCTCCTACAGGGAGTAAGCCTATTCTAAATTGAAAATATAGGGCCCTGTCTTTACGATTAGAGATAACATCCAGGTAAGGTTCACAGAAGTAAATTTATTTGACCAAAAGAAAATCCAGAGTGGACCTGCACAGATTGACATTGCTGCTTCTGATACCCGCCACCCAGCTCCAATAAATCTTTTTTAGCTCAGACTTAGGGGGTGCAGTTCTATTGGACCAGGCCTCGCCAAGACCTAGGCAAACAAGGAGACGCTTAACCTCCCTCAGCCAGAAGATCTTGGACCAGCCTGTTAACCCCAGCACCTCGTTAAGGCCATCCGCATAGCTAGATAGTTCAGGTGTTCTCCATATGCGCGCCCATAAAAGGAGAGGGCGGAGCCTAGCCTGATCACTGATTGGCCGGGTGCCCAGGTCCAAAAGCAATGGAAGAGTTGGGGTACTATAAGGGAGCCCCATAAGATCTTTATGGAATTTATTTTCTGAGCGGGACAAGTGGTCAACCTTATGGACGCCCCAAAGTTCCGCCCCATAAAGAGCTGCGCTAACCCCCCTTGCCCTATATATATCAAGGACAGGAGCAATGGGTTTCAATGATGAAGCACGATGTTCCTTAAGCAAGGCACCCACCACCCTCTTGTGGGTCAGCAACATCTTTTGATGGTGGCACTTCCATCTCATGGAGTCGCAGAGGCGGATGCCAAGATAGTCAAATTCTGACACTCTTTCGAGGGTAACAGAGTCCAAAGATGGTGGTTTGGCCAACCTTTTCGGGGGGTTAAGGACCAAATACTTGGTCTTAGCTGTATTAATAACTAACCCTCTCACATCACAAAAAGACTTGAAGTTGGTTAATAGACTCTGCATACCCACCGGGGTTTTAGAAATCAGGAGGGTGTCATCCGCAAATAGAAGGGTAGGTATTCTTCTACCGGCCAGGGTTGGTGCATCTGCAGGATGTTGTAGCAGGTGCTCCACCACTCCGTTGACATACAATGAAAACAGAGTGGGGGCAAGAACACAACCCTGGCGTACCCCTCTATTTACTGGAATACGAGCTGTTTTTTGTCCCTGATTACCCCACCTGATCTGGGCAAAGTTATCCGAATGGAGATTTATCAACAAGCTCAGCAAATAAGGTGGGATACCCTGTTCGCTGAGCACACTCCATAATTGGCTACGGGGAACTAGGTCAAAGGCAGTCCGTAGGTCGATAAAGGCAAGATACAGACTGCCTTTGCCCAGTAGAACCACCTTCCAGTATAACATCAAAAGGCGAAAAGATTGCTCTATTGTCCCCGTGCCTGTTCTGAAACCAGCCTGAAAGTCTGAGAGAATGCCCTTTTCCTCTACCCATTGCAATATCCTTGCCAAAACCACTTTTCCTGCCACTTTTTGTGAGGTATCTAGCAGGCTTATTGGGCGATAATTAGCTGGGTCGTTACGACATCCTTTTTTAAAAATAGGAACGACCTCAGCGCCCTTCCAAGAGGTCGGCAGGGATGCCCCTTCGAGGCTGGAATTCAATAAGGCGGAGATGAGTTTTCCCCATTCCTCAGGATTGATGCGTAGCAAATCTCCTGGGATCCCATCCGGACCAGCAGCTTTATTGGGCGTAAGAGAAGTAATCGCCTCCACCACTTCCTTGGGTGTAAACATAATCTCATCCATAGATTGAGAATGAGCGTAAAGGTGGCATATTCTCAGGCTTTCAACCTGGTCCGGGGTCATTGAATAGAGTTGGGAAAAATGGGTGACCCACGCACTCTCGGGTACATTACAGGTGATCAGAGTATCCACAGGTCTCTCTCTGTTTCTAAGTAGATCCCAGAAACCCTTGGCGTCCTTCCTAAGACTTGCAGCCTTCAGGTCACACCAAAACTGATCTTCCCAATCTGACTTTGCCTTTAATAGTACCCTCCTATAATTACCCCTCGCGGCACAAATCAGAGCTCTAGTCTTAGATTTAACTGCCATTAAGAGTTCCCGTTTGGCCATGCGACATGCAACTGAGAACCACCCAGCAGGACCCTTCCTGCCGCCACTCTTGTTGGCCCTCTTCCCATCATTTGGGGCTATGAATAGTTCGCCTATAGCCTTTGTGGTTTGTTCAAAAATTGCAGGTACCTCTTGCACACTGAATGAGGGGGAATCTAAATAGAGTATGATATTAGCCATCACAGATTGCACCTCCAACATCTTGGCCTCATTATCAATAATATTTTTCCATTTCAGGCGCCTACCGCAATTGGAGGGGCGCACTTCATGGGTTGTTTTCCATACATGAGGGGTTTGGGGAGGAGACCAACCCTTCCAAAGTTGGGACAGAGACAGGATTAGAGGATTGTGGCCACTATCAATAGAAGGCCAAACCTCCATATCCACCAGGAAAGACCACAGCCGAAAATTCAGCATAATGTAGTCAATCCTAGAGGAATGCCCTATTCTATTAAACGTATGTGCCCCCATTTGGTCTGATTTGGATCTGCCATTTGTTGCTCTAAGACCATGCTCCAGGCAAAGAGCATTAAGGTCTATTGCATTTTGGGTCCATCTTCTAATAGGAGTGATAGACAATGGAGGAATGCCTCTCCTTGCATCATCCTCACCAATGGCCAGCACATCTTCCAGAGCAAGAGGTTCGAATGTGCAGTTAAAATCCCCAGCTAATAATACATGGGAATCTGGACCACAGCGCCTGAGTTCCTCGTCGATACCAGATGGGGCTAGAATAGATAGACCACCTCTAGTGCTTCTAACATAGATATTGAATATTTCAAGCACTCCTCCACCAGACGGGCATCTTACAGTTAGTCTCAAAAGATCTGGGGAATTGGTGACTATACTTTTAATAGAATACCGCAGGGAAGTGCTTACCCAAATTAACAGTCCTCCGGAGGGGCGCCCTTTGGCTCCATTCGGTCGGACAGCTGGTGCAAAATAAGTAGTGTATCCCAGCTTATATTGTGGGTCCAAGCACCAGGTTTCCTGGAACAAACAAATCGAAAAGGATTCGATAAATGTGTTCCAGTCTGGGATACTTATATTTCGGGCTAAGCCGGCAATATTCCAGCTTACGACCTTCAGGGGGTTATTGGGAATCTCTCCGTGCCCCAAAACCAAGGCTCCTGTAGAGGGAGTACAAACCGTGACAATATCCTTATGGTCAACAGGTGGTACCACAGTAGAGAAAGTTCGGAGATTTTCGACATGCGTCTCCCCACTAAGTTGGGACAACGCCTGTGGGTATCCCCTAGGCATAGGGGAGGGAGGAGGAAAGATAGAGATTGGAGAGTTCACCTGCAGCTCTCCAAGGGGTAAACTTTCCAATAAAGGCTCCCCAGATGGTTCAGCGTATAGCTCACGTATGGGGGAAATTACCTGTCAATTACCTTTCCACAGTCGACCCTGCAAATGACCAGGACCATTATTAAATATGCTGGATTGAGAACTAAAGCCACCAATATGTCTACGGTCCCGACCATCCCTCATATGGGTACCGGTCTTCCGTGGCAAAATTGGGGGATAAAAATAACTGAGGTCACAGGTGCCAATTGAGCCCAGGCTTCCTACTAGACTATGTTCCTTTGTAGCTTCACTACATATAAAACTGGCAATCCTTGGATCTTCATAATTCACTATAATACAATCGCCAGAAATAACTTTTTCCCTAGAGCCAATCCAGCCGACTCTACGTACGTGTAGTATCCTGCCCCCCCAAAACTCGGGCAGAGGTCTGTTCTCTTTGAGCCAAAATAAGGTCTTATTAAACAGTTTAGCATAGGACTCTTTCTTACCTGGACTAAGGGCGGGAACCCCGGTCAAAACGACTACATAGGGTTTACACTCAGGGGGAAGATTAATAATAGAGTTTCTCCCGCCGGGAGGGGCCTCGCCTGGATACAACACATGGGCTTTTGCAATTTCTGATGATTCCATGATCGGAGATATAACAGTACTAGTAGAATTACTCTCACCTACGCTAGCCAATGCCGGGGGACAAACAGTTTTTTTGCCCAAAATGTTGGGTGTAGCTTTGGGGGATTTAAGCTTCTCAGCCGGCTCAACGGAGGACAGGCCGATGGCACTGAAAGTGCCGTCGACAAGCGCCGTAGAGATCGAGTTGTGATGAGTCACCTCCAAAACTACTGGTTTATCAACTGTAGGAGCTAAATTGTGTCGGGCAGTAGACGTCACCTTTTTGTCAGAGCCCCTACCCAAGCTGTCATCCCTAGATTTTAACTGCATTTTTATAAAAGATTTTAATGAGAAAAAATTATCTAGGGTTGTCTGCTCCATTTTGTCCATTCGCTCGGATAGCCCTCTAATTTTATCTAATACTGGCAAAAGTAGAGATTTCATTATTTCCTCCATTTTTTTTGCCAGGGGTGAATCTGAGGGAGGGGGCTCTAAGCTACCAACAATTTGGGTATTGACGGCAAAAGTTGCATTCCCCTCAACGGTGCCCTCTTCTTTATCTTCCTGGAATAGACTAGATTCCCCTCCTGTTACCTTATTGAGGAAGCCCCTCCTAACAGCCGCCCGCCTCTTGTTTTTACAAGTTTTAGAGAATCTATTTTTCTGTAAGGTAGTAAGTTTTCTAGATTTTAGGGGGGCAGGGTGGATATCCGCCTGTACCATGATAGATTTTGGGTTAGGTATAGTTGAGGGATTGGTGGGGACAGCCAAATGGGCAATATCAGTAGCTGGCTTGCTTAATGCTACAACTGGGGCCACAAGGCTTTGGGCATTAAGTGCCGTATCTGACAGGTTTTCAAGCCCTTCTATATTGGCTCTCAAGGCCGCCACACGAGGATGGTCCGGAGGAGAGGGGCCAAGAGGGTGCGAAAGTGGGACCAAAGCATGTTCCGGTGAAGATATCTGAGCTATCGGGCCAATCGAGGATCGTCTGTCGCCAAATGGGCTTCCGGATAGCCGCCGCTCAGCCATAGATATTTCTTTGTCAATGACATTGGCCACGCGGGTAATAAACTGGTCCATGGTTCCAGCCATGCCCCCCACGTTCCCCCTCAGACTTTTACCTGAACGGGTTGACATTAGTAGTACAGGGTCGGACCGTGAGACAACACAAACCCCGGTTGAGTATAAAATAAGCAACAAATGTATATATCTGCAACCAACAAGTAAGTAGAAAGGGGGTTCCAGGCACAGAAACACCTTACATATGTAGGGTGGCTAATGCAGGAAATAATCACTCAATAGGCACTACCCAGTCCGAAACCACAACAGGTGGTGGATGACGCTGCTACTCGATCACAGTACCTGGTTAGTGTTCAAAACATCAGTACCAGCGATTTAGAGGGGGGACCCAGCCCGGCCTCTTCCGGCCCCGGACGGCCACAGACGGCCCGCCCTCTGCCCGGGCTCAGCCCGGCGACGCCCGCGCGCGTCCCACGACGCGGGGGGAGCCTCGATTAAAGTAGTGCCTCCGGGCGCGCTTTCCGCCGGATGTGGGCGGGACACAGAGTGGCTGCTGGGGGCTGTAGTCCTCCCCTACAGCGGCCTCGGTGCAACAGGAGGCGGCGAGGGAGACTACCGCCGATAATCCAGGGAGGTAAGATGGACTCTGCCCCCAAGCCCTTGAGCCAGGTTCAAGACTGCTGCGTGGCGCTGTGTGTCAAGGTCCAGTCCCCCATCAGTAATCAACATCTCCTTCGAGACAGCAACCTTCCCGGACAGATGGAAGCACGCCGAGATCAACACCTTACTCAAGAAACCCAAGACGGACCCCAAGGACCTCAAGAACTTCCGTCCCATCTCCCTGCTCCCGTTCCCAGCGAAGGTCACCGAGAAAATCGCCAACAAACAATTGACCCGCTACCGCAAGAAGAACAGCATCCTGGACCATTCCCAGTCGGGCTTCCGCAGCAACCACAGCACAGAAACCGCCCTAATCGCCGCCACCGATGACATCAGGACCCTGCAAGACAACTGAGAAACAGCGGCCCTCATCCTCCTGGACCTATCGGCCGCCTTCGACACGGTCTGCCACCGCACACTACGAACACGCCTACACGACGCCGGGATCCAAGAAAAGACTCTGGACTGGACCACATCCTTCCTCTCCGGCAGAACTCAGAGTGTCCGCCTCCCCCCCTTCCGCTCCAATGCCACCAAGATCATCTGCGGCATACCCCAGGGCTCTTCCCTCAGCCCAACGCTGTTCAACATCTACATGGCACCCCTCGCCCACGTCAAGCGACAGCACGACCTCAACATCATCTCCTACGCCGACGACACCCAGCTGATCCTCTCCCTCACCAAAGACCCTCACACTGCCAAAACCAAACTCCAAGAAGGAATGAAGACCATCCCCGAATGGATGAACAACAGCCGACTGAAGCTGAACTCGGACAAGACAGAGGTCCTCATCCTCGGCTCCACCCCTTCAGCCTGGGACAACTCCTGGTGGCCGACAACACTGGGAACAGCCCCAACACCCACCCTCTCCATGACTAAGCAGGTCAACGCCATCTCCTCATCCTGCTTCAACACCCTCCGAATGCTCCGCAGGATCTTCAAATGGATCCCCACTGAAACAAGAAGAACAGTCACCCAGGCCCTCGTCACCAGCAGGCTGGACTACGGAAACGCCCTTACGCAGGAACACCGGACAAGCTCCTGAGACGGCTGTAACGCATGCAGAATGCTTCTGCACGTCTCATCCTCGACTTCCCCCGCCACAATCACATCACACCCCACCTGACAGACCTGCACTGGCTCCCCGTCAACAAGAGGATAACCTTCAATCTCCTCATCCACACACACAAAGCACTCCACAACACCGGACCAGCGTACCTCAACAGACTACTCAGCTTCTACACCCCCACCCGCCAGCTCTGCTCCACCGGCCTCGCCCTCGCCACAGTCCCCCGCATCCAGAAAACAACCGCCGGCGGCAGATCTTTCTCCCACCTCGCCGCCAAGACCTGGAACACCCTCCCCACCAACCTACGGCAGACCCAAGACCTACTGGCCTTCAGAAGACTCCTCAGGAACTGGCTCTTCGATCAGTAGCAGCACCCCCCCAACCCATAGCGCCTTGAGACCCTCACGGGTATGTAGTGCGCTTTACAAATGACCTGATTGATTGTTTGATTGATTGAACAAGACATTTATAGCAGATGACCTATTTATGTTACCATTATTATAGTGTCCCAGTCCTGATAGCTATTATATTTTAATCAGCTTGGGCGTAATTTGCGGAATTTTGCTATGTGGAACTTCATGAAGTTACAAAAAAGTGGGGAAGTGCAGTGCGAACTGCAGTTTGTGCTGGTATTCCTGCAAGTCTACCAGAGCGGCAGCTCACGCTCGCAAACTTACCGTTTGTGATTGCGAACTTACAGTTCGCGATCGCGAGCGGGGAAAAACACTACGCTGCACAACGTGAAGCAGAGGTTTCTGCACTCCATGAACTCCGCGGAGTGCAGAAAACTCCGCAGACTCCATGAACGGAGCGAAGTTTACCGCCCAGGCCTGTATTTTACCATTTATTGTTCCTTTTCCTTAATGAAATGAAGTAAAGATAATACATTGCCTTATTCATCATAATTTGTTCCGTGTTACTTTGGATCCATTAATTACTCAATTATTAATGATGGAGTATTTTCACTATTTGTCGAAAATAAGGCACGAAATATTTAATTGTAATATGATATTGTTTGCTTTATTTATTCCCCAATAGATGATACGATTGCTTTATCTACTCTGTCAATTATTTCTTTTAATTTTCTTTTAGCCTTTTTATTTTGGGAGTCACAACTCTCCATGCCCGTGATGTTTTTAGATCCCAGCTCTAGACAGCATGTGCGCTGTCTCGAAGAGACAAGTTGTATACACCTTTTGGGCAACAGTCCACCCATGGGCTTCCCATTTCCTGGCTTCATCATCGCACTCCAATTCTTCCTCCCCATTTGCCCATGACATGCCTGCATCATACCTTTTCCTGTTTTAGTCCTCCTCAAGGAAATGTTTTTGGAACTCTTTTTTTCTTTGTTGAAGAGCACTTCATATGACAGGTCATGTTTTCACTGGCTACGAGCTCCGTTAAACATGCCTGTAAATCTGGTTCTTATCTCGTCACATTTGCAGTGCAATCAAAGACCAAGACAAAATGTCAGACTCGGTTTTCTGAGGGCAGCTTTTCCTTCTCTGGCTTTAAAGTGACTGGGTAAATGTTAGTGCATTTATTGCTATTTTACATTCTTCAAGCAGCCTGGAAATTTGCCCTGCCTCACTTCTCATCTAAGCTTTTTAATGTTTTCGTGTAGTGCTTTGTTCCTAGATTACCTACTTCTGAGCTATTTCGGTTCCTGCCCATTAGAGAACAGAGGTTCAGAATCACTAACTTGAAATGCAAACTTTAGTACGTTCTAATAGCGGAACAGCAACTTTATTTTCTTTTGATGTGGGGCACCCCACCCTACTGCCGCAAGTGTTGCGTTCAGGGATTTGAACAGAGGTGCATGGTGAGCACCAAAATCCAGTACTGCGGACTTTGGGGTTTATTATCAAGCACGGCGTTAAAATTATCGCCGTTTTAGCGGCAGAAAACTGCCGCTAAAGCGGCGATAATGGGCTTGATAACATGCTGCAGAGAATTCCCATAGAAGCCCATGTTGACATCAGTACATGGGCTTCTATGGGAATTCTCTGCGGCATATTATCAAGCCCATTATCGCCGCTTTAGCTGCAGTTTTCTGCCGCTAAAGCGGCGATAATTTTAACACCGTTTCTTGATAATATGCACCTAGGTGAGGCAGACTAATCCCTCTGAGTTTACCGCAAAATCTGTTTGCTCATAGGTGAGATATGAGTGTGATGCTGTTCCATCGATTCAATGAAATATTAAGTGGCTGGAGGGCATATTAAGAAGCCAGGTGATAAAATTATCGCCGCTTTAGCAGCAGAAAACTGCCGCTAAAACGGCGATAATGGGCTTGATAATATGCTCTATGAAATTCCAATTGAAGCCCATGTTAGATGTGGAGGACATCTAACATGGGCTTCAATTGGAATTCCATAGAGCATATTATCAAGCCCATTATCACCGTTGTAGCGGCAGTTTTCTGCCGCTAAAGCGGCGATAATTTTATCGCCTGGCTTGTTAATATGCCCCTTGGTTTCTCTGTTGCTCTTTAGAAGCATGAACTCAGCGACGGCCCAGGGAGACCCAGCTTTGCATACCAATAAGCCCCTTAACCAACCAAGGCTCTCTGTCCTCATTGCAAACAGAACCTCTTCTTCCTCTCCAACTATGATGCTTCATGTAATTGTTTGCTCCCCCTCTTCTTTTATTGTTTATCTTTTCTCCCCCATCTCTCTCACAAACCTGGATGTTACTTTACATATGGTGCGGTGCACATGGTTCTGCTTTTTGTACAGCATGCAGTGTTTTATTTTATTTTCAACAGGATGCGCAGAGCTGAGGCAAGCTGTGTTGATGACATGTTGCCCATATGCTATCACTGCAGGAATTAGGGGGCATATTAACAAGCCAGGCGATAAAATTATCGCCGCTTTAGCGGCAGAAAACTGCCGCTAAAACGGCGATAATGGGCTTGATAATATGCTCTATGGAATTCCAATTGATGCCCATGTTAAATGTGAAGGACATCTAATATGGGCTTCAATTGGAATTCCATAGAGCGTATTATCAAGCCCATTATCGCCGTTTTAGCGGCAGTTTTCTGCCGCTGAAGCGGCGATAATTTTATCGCCTGGCTTGTTAATATGCCCCTTGGAGAGGCAGGCTGTTTGCCCAAGAATCAAGGCTCTCTGGTTACACACAGACTTTTAAGGGCCATTAACTAAAAAAGCTTTTATAATCTACTGGAGTGCATTTCCCACAGTAACAACCTTTTTAAAATGTATTTTTCATTTAAGCTGTGCATTATTGCATTTGTAGCTGCCTGATGGTGAAACACCCAAAAAAGTATGAAATATTTTGTATTTTTACCCACACCATTGACCCACGCTCACTGATCCCGCCCCCATTGAAAGCAGCATCACAGTTCCCATACTTGTTTAATGCCCATCAACCGCAGTTTAAGAGTTGGTATTCTCAGGCCAGCAACTGGCCACACAGCTAGAAGTGCGATGTTCCCAAAATGACGGCTACGGAGAGCGGCTTCCCAGCGCCAAGTTTCTATCATTTTTACATTTTTCTAATTGGAGTGTTTTACTGATATATTTTCCATGTAGTTTTATTTTTCTCTCAATGGTTCATTATTCATTTTGTTACTATTTTTCTCTCTTTTGTCACAGCAAAAGTTCTACATGTCCAGTAGTTCTCTATGGCATCATATCATTTTCCAATGACTCATTTTCACGTCAGCACGTCATGTCTGTACTGTACCCCTTTAATCTTGTTTTGTCTTAAACTGTGAATTTCTTTCTTAAATAAACTACAAAATCGAACAGGGATAATTATTTTGTACTTAAATACATCAACAGTTCTCCAATGGTTATTAACAAACCCAGGAGCAGTTTAGTAAAACCTGCACTATTTTGTGCATGTTTAAAACATTTAGAGGCCATAGACAGTGTCAAACTTAAACAAACATAAAACAGAACTCAGTGCAATACACATGCATTATTGACTCTGAATCTTATTCCTACCCAGAATCGATGTGAAATAGAAAGAAAGTGTGCCTGTGATATTTTTGTGACTTGACTGTGTTATTTTGTGGACTGCCACTAATGATGGTGTCATACAAAAACGCATTAATATTGACAATGCGTACAGCTCTCGGATTGCCGAGGCCTATTGGCTTTGCCAATGCTAGTTTGGGTGATGTAATCACATATCACTACCTAATTACCAATTGTCAAAATTATTTGTATTCCTGACTTGGTTGAAGGCATTGTGGTTTGGTGTTTAGCCCAGGCTTGCTGCAGTGGCGTAACGAAAGTTGAGGGGCCCCCCCTGCAAGGTGCATGGAGGGGGCCCCCGCTCTGGGTTTAATCCGAAACTCTCATGCCGGAGTACTGTGCTGAGGGGGCCCCCTGCTGCTCGGGTGCCCCCTGCACCGCAGGGGCTGCGGGGCCTGTGTTACGCCACTGCAATGGTGTAGCATGTAGAGCAGTGGTGACAGCATAGCATGGTTATTGGTTTGAAAGTTGAATATGTGACCAGACCTTTTCATCTGAGTCACTGAGTGGAGGCCTTCTCATCTACTTGTGTAAAGCTCTGCCTTTATGCACCCAGTCCTTTGCGCTAATATCCCGCATGGTGTGTCTGTGAGCCAGAGTAATGAAGGCCAGTTTGATCCGTTTTGGGTGTCCTTGGCCAGACCCTTCACAAAATGAAAGAAAGGACTCGGTTCCTAGACGGTGAATGTGTATTGCTCACCATCCTGTAGGTGGAGAGCGGAGCCCTAGATATTGAAGGTAGGGGGAGAAGACAGGGCTCCTTTGTTCTATTAGGCCTTTTGGCTATCAAAGAGCTGCAAGGGGTACTCTTTCTGAATCCTTCCAGTTGGTAAATGGTAGCGGTGAGGTGTTCAACTGCAGACTCTATTGTGAAGGAGAGAAACCTTTAAGTAAGGCCTGTCCATTAGTCTTTCCCTAATTTCTCCTTGATTTGGACTGATGATGAAAGCCAGGTGCAGAAACCTCACACCCAGTTTGTGCGTCGTTTGTTGGTGATCCACGTTGGCGGGAACCCTGCTATAAGAGGCCTCACTCTACACAAAGGCTGCATATGGAGAACTGCCTGGAAAGGACAATTGAAAGGAAAACCACCCTAACTGCTTCTACAGTGTCAGCAGTAGATTTACGACCCATGACTGCTAGTTGTCTATAAAAAGATGTGGGGCCTCACTTGTTCCAGTTCAAAGTTCTCTATGGCCAAGGAAGGGCACGATTGTCAGAGTATGTAGACAGGTGCTGTGCAACTAGTGCTGGTGTTTGCCTGACAGCTACTCTCCCAGAGATGAGGGAACATCACCTCGTCAGGATCTCTTGCTGGAGAAGCTGTGCACTCGTCCTGAAACACCTGTAAGCCTGCCTGCCTGCCAGCTGAGAGAGGAAAGGAGCCTGCTTACCTTGCAGGAGGGGAGACTGTCTAAAAAGGAGGAGGTACAGTGGGCGTCCTGCCCGAGGGGCTGGGATGGTCCAGCAAGCCCTGAACACAACAAACTGAGAAACTCCAGTGAGCCGGTAAGACCTGAAAGACTTAGCAGACATACTGTTCGGGTTTGTAATCTGCACCTGTGCCTGATTCAGACCACTCCTGTTTTTTCACTTAGAACTAGAGGGGAGAGCCTTGCTGAATTTAATAAACAGAGAGCGCTGGTGAAAGAAGACATGCATATTATTCCCTCCACATGGAAAATGTACAAATAAAAAAGAACTTTAAAAAACTTAAATTGTGAAATCAGTTTTAGTTCTAAAATCTGGTGACATTGACTGGTGCTTATTTAAACATTTTCTCAATTTTCAACCAGTTGATTTATATTTCATCATTTTTTCAATGCTATGTTCGAGTCGAGTTATAGATGCACTAAATTATTTTAATGTAACGTTTGCCACAGAAACAATTCTAATGAGATTCATTGATGTAAAAAACGCATAGATTCACGCATAGGAAGCATTCAGAGCAGAAGGCATAGATTGCGTTACTTCCCTTCATTCCATATGTATCAATGAGCTCGAGATAAGATCATCGACATGCAGCTACAGTTAAAGGCAATATAGAAGAGATCTGTTCCCTACAGTGACCAGCAGTAAACATTACATTGAGATTGCAATGGAGCGTTTTAAGCAGAATAGGACAGGCGTATTCCAGCATGGAGGTCTGGTAGTAAGTACATTCTTTCACCGCACCTATATTGGTGCCCTTTCTTGTGCAATTCCAGCAAGTGATGGGTTGTGAAAGGAATCGGCTTCCAGATGTGCTGCTCGCCTGCACTTTTTGTTTTCCTGAGTGGGTGCTGCTGGTGGGTGGGACCAACATAATAATCTGTGGACCCGCAGTTCCAACTTCATTTTTGAGTGTGTGTGTAAACTCGAAGTGTGGCTTATCTTGTTGCGTAGATTGCAGTAGTCCATTTTTTATCTGTCCGACCTGTAGTGATATTCCTTTTCACAATAATTTTATTGCACGTAGCAATAATTCTTTTTTTTTTTGCCAAACTTCTTTATATTGACTTCTTGTTGAAAATCACAATATCACATCACAGGGCACTCAACACAGTGAGCTTCCGTTAGAGGGGAACCAGAATCATGTTGAGCTTAGACAGTTACAAGATATCCGACCATGCTCTTAACTCGTATAATAATGCCAAATAGAGACACTGTTCCTAGCCGGGGAAGGCCTGAATCGGATCTTGTTGCTCCGGCATTCAGGAAGATCGAAATCCAATCAACTGTACTCTGTATCGGTCTGCAAATGAGTTCTACCCTCTGGAAGGACCCAATCAACAAGAGGTAAACTTCCCCAATAGAAACCCCCAACAAAAAGTAAAATAACTCCCCTCCCCCCTCCCTCTGAATGGTGGCGGCGACATGAAGCTCCTAATGCGGTTAAAGGTGCTACAACTGGAGCATTCTAAAATTGGAAGAGATGCATGGCTCTGATAGATGGTGGGCAGACTGCCATGGGCAGACCCCATGAAAGGAAATGAACCAATGGACCTCATCTGTACTCAAAGTTTTTGGTAGTTATCTCGGAAGATGTCAGCTAATCGTTCAAGGCTAAGCAGTCTCCACAACCGAGAATGCCAAAGAGATATAGCCGGGCCTCCCTCTTCTTCCAGGCCGCCGCTATAGATACTTTGGCTGCTCCTAAACACATCCACATTATAGCTTTGTCAGCCTTAGTGTGGTGCATATGGTCTGGATCCCTGATACCCAGGAGACACTCCGCCATAGTGGTTGGGATGGGATACCCTAATATATCTTTAATATGTGCCCCAAAAAATTCCCAGAATGGCCGAATAGTGGGGCAGTCCCACCATATATGGCAGAAGTCACCTAGATGGCTGCACCCCCTCCAGCATCTGTCGGATGTGTGTGGGAAAATCTTTTCAAGTTTAGCGGGATATAGGTACCAGTCCATCATTGTTTTAAGATGGGCTTTGCATAAGTCGATGGAGTGATTACATTTCCTAATATCGGACCACAGCTCCGCCCAGTCCTTATCTGAGATATCCCTTTGGAGAACATCTTCCCACATAAACATGTAGAGTGGCCTAGATGAGTGCGCGGTGGTAAGTAGGTACTTATAGAGTAAGGATATGACCCCCTTCATTGCCCCTGCGTTAAGGAGAAAGGACTCAAATTTCGTGAGAGGGCGCGTGGCCGCCTCTCGGATATGTGGGGTGAGCGCCCAGTGGCACTGTTCCAAATATTGATAGTGTTTCCCCTGCTCTAAGCCATAGTCTCGCCTACAGCTATCAAAGGTGAGGGGATCATCATTGTGAAAGAGGTGAGTCAAGGCCAGACATCCCCCCTCCCTCCAGGCATCGAAGGGATCTTCGTGGAGAGCCGGAGGGATGTCGGGGTTAAAGTGGAGGGGTGTTTGGGGTGATGGGAACGTGGTCCAGTGCTCGTCTCCTGAAACGGAATCCCACACTTTCAGAGTCGTACGTGTGGGAGTACTAATATTTGCATTTTGTGGCCGATCTCTCTTGGGGCACCATATAAGGTCCCATATGGTTCTTCCCGTCACAGAGTGATCCATATGGAGCCAATGCTTCTCTGACTCTCGTTTAGACCACTCCGTGAGCACTCGCAATTGGGCAGCTTTATAGTAAAAGTCGATATCCAGTAGTCCCACCCCACCCTCTGTACGCGGGCGCCGCAGTACCGAAAAAGAGAAGCGTGCCCTGCCGGCTTGCCAGACGTATTTGAGGATTAGGGACTTAACTTTAGGAATGAAGTCTCTCTCTAGTTCTATCGGTAAGGCTTGAAATAGGTATAAGAGTTTAGGTAGGAGTGTCATTTTAATGGCGTGAACACGGCCGAGCCAGGATATAAAGAGGGGCTCCCATCGCGCCAGGTCAGATTGTATGCGTTGAAGAGCGGGGGAAAATTAGCCCGAAAGAGTCCCTCAACCTTCGATGTCAAGTGCACCCCTAAGTATAGGAGTGGGAAAGAAGTCCATTGAAGCGGTGTATGCGTTTGTAACTCACGAGCCACGGAGTCTGGGAGGGTGAGATTGAGTATGTAGAATTTGCCTAGGTTGATTTTGAACCCAGCTGCCTCCTCAAAGCGTGCAAGCTCTAATTGCAGAGGAGGTAGGGACCGAGATGGATCTGAAAGAGACAGTAGGACATCGTCCGCAAAAAGCGATATTTTATGTTGGATGCCGCTAAACGGAATGCCTTGAATCTCCGGATGTGCCCTGATGGTCATCGCTAGTGGCTCTATGCTAGGGGCAAATAATAAAGGTGAAAGGGGGCAGCCTTGGCGCGTGCCCCTGGTGTGGGAAAAGGGCTTCGAACGAATCCCATTGACTGGCACCCAGGAGCACGGCTGAGCATAATAAGCTCGAAGCATGGTTAAAAATTTGGGGGCAAACCCAAAGTGTGTGAGTGCATTAAAAAGGAATCCCCAGTCCACCCTGTTGAAAGCCTTCTCGGCGTCTAGCCCGACCAATACCGCGGTAATGTTCTTTTTGTGGGCCTTCTCTATGTGTGATAATGGGTTTGTCGGCTTTTGATGAAGCCGGACTGGACAGGGTGGATGAGATCATGCATAAGGTCGTTCAAGACTGCTGCCAGGATAGAGGAATAGAGCTTCGCGTCTATATTTAAGAGGGCGATGGGACGGTAGGAGAAGCATAGTTGGGGGTCTTTCCCCTGTTTGGGTATGACAGTAATCACCGCTTCTGCTATGGAATTAGGGGTATCGCCATCGTCCGCCATTTTATTGAATAGCCGGGTAAGATGAGGGAGGATGTCTGGGGCAAAAGTTTTATAGAACTGGGCTGTATAGCCATCAGGGCCAGGGGTTTTATGTGGATTAAGTGCTTTTATTGCGGCTATTTTTTCCTCGGGGTCTATGGGGCAGTAAGCTCGTCGTTCCATACCGGCGATACTTGTGGAAATTGTAAAGTCTGAAGGTAATCAAGTTGTATAGTCATATTGTAGGAACCTGGGGTCACCAGGCCCTAAGGGCGGTAACGTGGCGCGAGCCGGTCGGGCAACCAGAGGGCTATGTGTTAAGCAACCATACACCACACGCTTCTCATGGACTAGAGTCACACACAATAAGGGACGCCACACCGTTTAAATTATGCAAATACTTCAAGTTTATCCAAGTATAGCTGGTCAGATGCAGTTCAGGAAATAACAAGGTAATACATGAATCATAATACCATTGTGACATTACATTCGACACTCTGGGTGATATCTATGCAGTGCCTAACCTTGTTCTAGCGCCGTGCGCGCTTACGTAAAGTCTTTCCCTGAACCGGCCGTCTAACTAAGCGTAATACCTGACAGGGGACACATTGGGTTCACTTAACGTGGCGCCTGTAGAACTGAGCGCTCCTAGTGATTAAGGGCCCCTGGTACTGTGAAGCAAGGCATATAAACATAGCGCTACGCGCACTCAGTTGCATGTGGATACGTTTGCGTAGAACATTTAATACATCGCGTGACTCGTAATCAGTCGCATGTCATTACCTTTGAGCAGAGCATATAACACAGTGCGCTACTCGCATTCCTGGGCATGTGACTACGTTCGAGCAGAGCATATAACACAATGCGCTACTCGCATTCCTTGGCATGTAATTACTTCCGAGCAGAGTATATAACACAATGCGCTACTCGCATTCCTTGGCATACAGTTACTTTCGAGCAGAACATGTAACACAGTGCGCTACTCGCATTCCTTGGCATGTAATTACTTTCGAGCAGAGCATACAACACAATGCGCTACTCGCATTCCTTGGCATACAGTTACTTTCGAGCAGAGCATATAACACAATGCGCTACTCGCATTCCTTGGCATACAGTTACTTTCGAGCAGTGCATATAACACATGGGGTAACTCGCCGTCCCGGTCTCTCCGGCTGAGGAAGCAGAGTCGGTGGCGTGAAGCGCCACACGAGATTAATGTTAGTCAGTACTTTGAACGGCTTCCAGCGGGGAAGATTACTGGACTTGAGGAGCGAGTCCCTATGCTCCGGTGCAGTTCACAGAGCACCGCGCTCAGTAACACAGGAGGGGGGACACGGATAGGATCCCTCGGCGGGGTCTCTCCGTCGCGCAGGCAGGGGAGGGGATTCCCACGGAGGGGACAACCCGGGCCAAGTGCGGTGTGGTTTCCAGACCAGCAGGGGGCGCACCAGGGGGGATCTCGGCCTCCGGGCTTACCTCCGTCTCGGCGTCAGCAGGCGTCCGTCCTCACGACGTTGGGGGAACTCGGCCCCGACCTTGCGCTTCTCCTCACACGGCTGCGACGGCAGCGACGGGGCCCCGGACTTCGCCTGGGCCTCGCGACACAGCAGGGCACTCTCCCAGGCCTCCAGGCCGCGGCGGTGAGCGCGCTGGCTTCGTCGTCGCAGGGGGGGGGGCTCAAATTAAGGATGGGGATATGGTGCTCAGCGGAGCACGCTGCCGGGGGTCCCAGACCAGGGCAGGGAGCGCGGGGGTCACAGCGCTAGTACCTGGTCGATCCCCGGTGGCTTGGCAATCGGCTTAGTATTTTGTTCACTAGGGTAGCTTGGACACGCAGTCTCAGCTCTGGCATTCAAGGCTTACAGCTCGCTCTTGTCATGCAGTCTCAGTTCTTAAAGTTAGGTTTCAGTTCTCAGTTGACAGATGAAGTCTTTTGGCGCAGATGTATCTGGCGCCCTTAAGGGGTTCTGTTACAGGGGTAGGGATGGAGAGGTCGACTAGGTCCTTCCTAGTCAGGCTGGCAGAGAGTCTCTGGGTCCTCCTACT
Source organism: Triturus cristatus (assembly GCF_964204655.1). Lineage (NCBI taxonomy): Eukaryota > Metazoa > Chordata > Amphibia > Caudata > Salamandridae > Triturus > Triturus cristatus. The sequence goes on from NC_140584.1 coordinate 902,841,182, forward strand.
ACTGGGCAAGATCAGTGGGATTCACAGGGCACCTCACTCACTTAAGAGGCAGTATCTAAATCCTGTCACTCTCAGAGGCATAAGTCCCTGGCTAGGCCCTACCGCCTACACTCCTGGTGGATTCTTCCAGCTCTGCTTCACCCCAATGGCCAACTCACCACAAAAGCTTCCCTCCCACTCTTAAGTAGCCCTAGGTCAGGTGACCTCTAGCCAAGGCGGCAAAAGTAAAACCCCACCTCCATTCTAGAAGGTTCCAGCTTCTTCCAGGAGCTTCCCCACTCTAACTATGGGACAAAAAGGCGGGCTGGTATCGCAACATTGTTGTGGGTCCCAGCCAGCTCCTGGCAGCTAGGGTGCTACTATGAAAAACGACCACCCTGCAGTAGCAGGGGTCTGTGGCAGCCATCTTGGGAGAAGTAAGCACCTGCACCTTTACACTACAAAAACGAAAAAAATGAGGGAAAAAGGGCCAAGTCCAACATAACCCCCTTCCAGCCGAAAGCCAAGGTAGACCGATCAATGCCTTGATGGTCTTCCCTGCTTGGGGCGAGAAAAGGTGGACGCAGGCCCGCAACGGCAGGAGCACCCGCAGGTTCTCCGCCGCTCTGGAACCCAATGGTTCCCTAACAAAACTCCCTGGACCAACGAAACCACCCCACTGGGGCTCCCTAGCTAGTTGTGGCCAGGACCGGCCCCTGGGCCATCCAGATGTCTCTGGCCCGGGTGATCTCGCGGAGTGGGGGGCAGTAGCCCCAGGCCTGTAGTGCCTGTTGACCACTCCGGTCCTCCTCCTTGCAGTCCTAAACTGCCTCTGGTCCTTCCTCCTGGGGTTCACACCCTTAGGCTGACCAGCCTTCAGGGGCGAGGCTCTCCTCCCCCTAACTCTCCTTCTGGGGTTCCTCACCCTACCCTGCGAGGCACCCTCAGACCACCACTGTCTCCTCAGTACAGGGCCTTGACCCTTCAACTGATTCCTCAACCTAGGGTCTAAACCCTTAGGCTGAGTCGGTGCCCGAGGCGAGACCTTCCTCCCTCTGCACCCCCTCCCAGAGTTCCGCACCCTCCCACCGGGAAAGGTACCCCTGGAAGTCAATTTCGGGGGGACCCTGTTAACAGAGGCCCCACCCGCCAGGTCAGGCAACCCCTGAACCTGGCATCCCAGCACAGGATCTAAACCCTGCGACTGGGCCAACCCCAGAACCTCAGGCGCGCTGGTTACAGTCGCCCTGGGTCCTCCTGACACTAGGGGCTCCCCTGCACTGGATGGCACATCGGGACAGCCTAGGCTCCCAACCTGGGGCTCCCTTGCGGAACTCTACAGGCCCTGAGACTTCGGTTGGGGCACCTCGGGACACCTCCCCGTCTCACGCCTTCCTATAGATAGGTCGTGAGGCCCTACAACCCTCTCTCCCTGGGACCTAGCTGGGCTATCTGCCACTTCTCCCACCTCGCTGGGTTGGGAGATCCCTGCACCACACCCTTCAGGTTCACACCCCAATGCCTCCTCAGACACCCTAGTGATGTCATCCTGGGGTAAATAAAATCCTAGCTCCTGTGGAGCTTCCGGTATGCTGCCACCAGTGTCCTCACTCGACACACTCATCTGGAGGGCACGCAGCTCCAACTCCTTCATCCGAAGCTCGTGCGACATCCTCCTCTCCTCCATTGCCCATTTCCTATTTTCTCTTTCCTGTTCCAATCTGGCTCTTTCCCATATTAATTGCCTCTCTTCCCTTCTGTCCTCGTACTCCTTTGAAGACGCGCTCCTCCTAGACCCTGTCCTACTACTGGCCCCAGAACGTCTCCCTGGGGGCACATTTTCAGACTCCTCTATGTTTACGATGTCTAGGACTTCTTGGGCGCTCTCCTCCTGAGGTGCATCTGGCGCCCCCTGTCCCTCATCCCCTCTCCCTTCTGGGTGGGCTTCTACCCATGCCCTAATGGCGGTACGGAGTTCCGGCGCTTTGGCCCTCCGCATCCCAGGCACCCCCAACTCCTGCGCGAACTCCCGCAGTTGCTTCACTGTGTACCCCTCGAGGTCAGCTAACCGGGATTCCATTCTGGCAGGTGGGGACCTAGACTCTAAGGAGAAAATTCCTAGGGTTTAGGCAACAGTCAATAGCTAACCAGGCTTCTTGCACTCTCTACCTGGACAGTGGAACTAATGATCCAGCAACAATGGTTTCTGAGCTGTGGAACAAAAAAAATGTAGGATAGGCGTTTAATTGTGGCGCCCTTCGCCTCACGGAAGGGTGCTGTATGGTCACAAGTCCCAAGGATCCCACCGCTGGCCAACAATGTAGGAACCTGGGGTCACCAGGCCCTAAGGGCGGTAACGTGGCGCGAGCCGGTCGGGCAACCAGAGGGCTATGTGTTAAGCAACCATACACCACACGCTTCTCATGGACTAGAGTCACACACAATAAGGGACGCCACACCGTTTAAATTATGCAAATACTTCAAGTTTATCCAAGTATAGCTGGTCAGATGCAGTTCAGGAAATAACAAGGTAATACATGAATCATAATACCATTGTGACATTACATTCGACACTCTGGGTGATATCTATGCAGTGCCTAACCTTGTTCTAGCGCCGTGCGCGCTTACGTAAAGTCTTTCCCTGAACCGGCCGTCTAACTAAGCGTAATACCTGACAGGGGACACATTGGGTTCACTTAACGTGGCGCCTGTAGAACTCAGCGCTCCTCGTGATTAAGGGCCCCTGGTACTGTGAAGCAAGGCATATAAACATAGCGCTACGCGCACTCAGTTGCATGTGGATACGTTTGCGTAGAACATTTAATACATCGCGTGACTCGTAATCAGTCGCATGTCATTACCTTTGAGCAGAGCACATAACACAGTGCGCTACTCGCATTCCTGGGCATGTGACTACGTTCGAGCAGAGCATATAACACAATGCGCTACTCGCATTCCTTGGCATGTAATTACTTCCGAGCAGAGTATATAACACAATGCGCTACTCGCATTCCTTGGCATACAGTTACTTTCGAGCAGAACATGTAACACAGTGCGCTACTCGCATTCCTTGGCATGTAATTACTTTCGAGCAGAGCATACAACACAATGCGCTACTCGCATTCCTTGGCATACAGTTACTTTCGAGCAGAGCATATAACACAATGCGCTACTCGCATTCCTTGGCATACAGTTACTTTCGAGCAGTGCATATAACACATGGGGTTACTCGCCGTCCCGGTCTCTCCGGCTGAGGAAGCAGAGTCGGTGGCGTGAAGCGCCACACAAGATTAATGTTAGTCAGTACTTTGAACGGCTTCCAGCGGGGAAGATTACTAGGGGTGGGCGGAATTTGCGGAATTAACCTTCGCAAATTATCGCGAGAATGTTTAAAATTATCGCAAACAAGCAGAAATATCGCAAAGATGCGGAAGTTTTTTTCCGGCATGTTCGCGAGATTTTCTGCATGGTTGCGGGTCGCCAACTTACCCATGTGGTTGCTTGCGGGCGCGGCCATCTTGTTTTGAGTTGTTCTCGCGGTGCATGATCGCGAGAAGAAAGACGTGATCGCGCGACGCATGACGTCACTGCGGGCGCGAACTGTCGCGAGACAGCGCAAATGGCTAAAAACAATACAACATCTCATGGAGAACGCGACCGGATCAAGAAAACTTGTCGGCGAACGCAGGGATTCAGGTAAGGCGATCGCGCGCGCGCGAGAATGTATCATTTTACAGCGCGAGCAAGAAACAAATTATCGCCAAGCTGCGGAAACCGGAATTTTTGACATTTTCGCGCTCTCCGCGGAACGCAAAAATGTCAAATTATCGCAATTTCCGCGAACGGAACGAAATTTTTGCCCAGGCCTAAAGATTACTGGACTTGAGGAGCGAGTCCCTATGCTCCGGTGCAGTTCACAGAGCACCGCGCTCAGTAACACAGGAGGGGGGACACGGATAGGATCCCTCGGCGGGGTCTCTCCGTCGCGCAGGCAGGGGAGGGGATTCCCACGGAGGGGACAACCCGGGCCAAGTGCGGTGTGGTTTCCAGACCAGCAGGGGGCGCACCAGGGGGGATCTCGGCCTCCGGGCTTACCTCCGTCTCGGCGTCAGCAGGCGTCCGTCCTCACGACGTTGGGGGAACTCGGCCCCGACCTTGCGCTTCTCCTCACACGGCTGCGACGGCAGCGACGGGGCCCCGGACTTCGCCTGGGCCTCGCGACACAGCAGGGCACTCTCCCAGGCCTCCAGGCCGCGGCGGTGAGCGCGCTGGCTTCGTCGTCGCAGGGGGGGGACTCAAATTAAGGATGGGGATATGGTGCTCAGCGGAGCACGCTGCCGGGGGTCCCAGACCAGGGCAGGGAGCGCGGGGGTCACAGCGCTAGTACCTGGTCGATCCCCGGTGGCTTGGCAATCGGCTTAGTATTTTATTCACTTGGGTAGCTTGGACACGCAGTCTCAGCTCTGGCATTCAAGGCTTACAGCTCGCTCTTGTCATGCAGTCTCAGTTCTTAAAGTTAGGTTTCAGTTCTCAGTTGACAGATGAAGTCTTTTGGCGCAGATGTATCTGGCGCCCTTAAGGGGTTCTGTTACAGGGGTAGGGATGGAGAGGGCGACTAGGTCCTTCCTAGTCAGGCTGGCAGAGAGTCTCTGGGTCCTCCTACTACTGGGCAAGATCAGTGGGATTCACAGGGCACCTCACTCACTTAAGATGCAGTACCTAAATCCTGTCACTCTCAGAGGCATAAGTCCCTGGCTAGGCCCTACCGCCTACACTCCTGGTGGATTCTTCCAGCTCTGCTTCACCCCAATGGCCAACTCACCACAAAAGCTTCCCTCCCACTCTTAAGTAGCCCTAGGTCAGGTGACCTCTAGCCAAGGCGGCAAAAGTAAAACCCCACCTCCCTTCTAGAAGGTTCCAGCTTCTTCCAGGAGCTTCCCCACTCTAACTATGGGACAAAAAGGCGGGCTGGTATCGCAACATTGTTGTGGGTCCCAGCCAGCTCCTGGCAGCTAGGGTGCTACTATGAAAAACGACCACCCTGCAGTAGCAGGGTCTGTGGCAGCCATCTTGGGAGAAGTAAGCACATGCACCTTTACACTACAAAAACGAAAAAAATGAGGGAAAAAGGGCCAAGTCCAACACATATCGTGCTGGTCCGCAGTATAGAGACTTTTATAAAAGGAGCAGAAAAGGTCTGCTTTATCCTAGTCTTTGTGTGTCACAGTATGATCGGCCTTATATATCCCCCCCGATATACTCCCGTTCCCTCTTTTCTTTAAGTTGTCGAGCGAGATGTTTGCCCACTTTATTCCCCTGTGAGTATGAAGTCTATCTTAGTTTAAGGAGGGTGTATTCAACCCTATTATCATACATAGCTTTAAGCTTGCCGCGGAGGGCGGTAGGGCTGCTGAGTGTGGTTCTAGTGGGGTTGGCCTTATAAGAGGCCTCAGTGGTAGCCAGCTCTGTTTCCAGGGCCTCCCTTTCCCTTATCCGCTGTTTGTTCAAGGCAGAGTTGAGGGCAATGCATTGACCTCGAAAGACTGCCTTGAACATGTCCCAGTTAGTGTATGCAGAGGTGTCTTCGGGTTTATTAAGATTAAAAAAGTCTGTAATTGCTTCCCTTATTGTTGTGCAGTGTGCTCTATCTCTAGTGAGTAATGTAAATGAATGGCTACGAGGCCGTGGTCCGACACGGATATAGGGAAAATCTTCGCGTTCTGGAGGGCTCCCATTAAGTTCTGGCTAATAAAGATATAGTCAAGCCTCGAATAGGTGTGATGCATATGGAAGTAGAAGGAATAGTCTCTTGCCTGGGGATGAAAAGCACGCCAGGCATCCACCAGACCTAGGTCGTGGAACAATTGCTTTGTGTTTTCTGTGAAGGAATCTGTGTCTGCTCGGTTGGGATGTGTGCTATAAAGGTCCGGTTGTCACGTGAGGTTGAAATTGCCGAGTAAAACCGATGGGCCCTCTGCAAAGTCTTGGATTTTCCTCACGAACGTGCAGAATAAGGCTGACTGGCCAGTGTTGGGGGCATATGTTACCACAAGGGTGCATATCTTGCCTCTCAGAACTCCCTTCACCATAACCAGATGCCCCTCTTTATCGGCCTGAACATCAAGAGGTTGAAATCTTATAGCAGAGTGGAAGAGGAGAGCCACCCCCCTGTGTTTAGTTGGAGCGGAGGATTTGTACATCAGGGGGTAATGTTTGTGTCGAAGGCGGGTGTCTTCAGCCCTGTCTAGGTATGTCTCCTGAAGAGCCACAATGTCAATGTGATGGTCTATAATATACTTCCAGACCTTTTGGCACTTTTGGGGAGAGGTAAGGCCCTTCACATTCCAGGATCCAATAGTGACATCCATCTAGCAGACTTAAATTTCCCTACTCCCCTCAATGAAGCTACTGGGTGTGTCTGTACGTGTAGGTAAGGTCAGTGCCATCAATGCATCCTCCCTATGAATGTGCCATGAAAGATATGAGTGGAGCCTAAGGGATCTCCAATAGTATGTATTAAAAAAACGCCACCATCCTAGAACCCTCCCCCCCCCCCAAACAGAAAGAAATTGAAACCAACATTACCAATGGCAGCAGGCGGGACTCTGCTGATGAGGTTCCGGCTGAGGGTCGCAAAGCCCTCACGGTAGTCACAGCGGGACGGTACGACCGATGTCCCAGCCCACGCCCACCCGAACATTACTTGGAATACATTTGTCAAAGATGGTGCGGTCAGCTGGAAAAGTCAGTGCCGAAGAGCCGCTCATGGAAGAACAGGGACCGTGAGATCGCCGCAGGAGCCATGTGAAGAAAATGTGTCCGGAGGAGCGTCAATTACTCCAAAATCTCGTGGAGGCTCAATCCGTGCCCATGGCTAGCTAGAACCCAATGTGCCCAAGGATCCCACACATGTGTATGTTCGTTACACCTCCAACAGTGGTGGAGGCAGCACTCCGGGAAATCGCTGCTCAGGAATTAAGGAGGCATCATAAGTCTGCACATTAAGGGTCCTCGTGAGGATCATTGAAGTATCAACCCGACAACCAATCCCCTCAGTCCAAAGAGCATCCGCAGGCGCCCCTCTATAGTGCTGGTGACATCGTTCGAGTGATCTTTTCAGAGCAGTCACACGTCAGTGCCAAGCGGGGCATCAAGGACTCACCGACACCCTCTCCTAGAGCCAGTGGACCATTGCTGGGACGAGGGCCCGGGTACTAGGCGACCCCGTGTTGTGTTCTGAGTTGATTCAGGCGATGTAGAGGGTAGTCCCAAGAGATCCAGTCCTTCTTGCAAGTCGGAGATGTGATGTTGCTTGTTGTTAAACTCAAAGGATAAGCCAAACGGGTAGGTTCACCTATATATCGGATATTATCGTCCCGAAGCTTGGACGTGATGGGGCAGAGGTTTGCCTTCTGGCCAACGTGGCCGGGGCCAGGTCTTGAAAGATGGAGCATGAGTGACCTTGAAAGGAGAGTGTGTCTTTTTTCCAGGCGTCTAGTAGGACAGCTTCCTTAACCTTGTAAGAGTGAAATTTGGCAAAGATGTCACGTGGTCTCCGCTTTTCCCCAGTCGCTAAGCCCCCGACTCGATGCACTCTGTCCAGCTTTATTTTTAGTGTCTGCGGATCGAGAATTTCAGCGAAAAGGCCCTCAAGAAAGGCCTCATGGTCTGGACCTTTTGCTCCTTCCTCTAAGTCCCGGATACGTAGATTCTCCCTTCGTGCCCTGTTTTCAAGGTCCTCCGCTTTGAGTTGCATCTGTAGTAATTGATCTTGGAGGAGGCAGACATCGTCGTTCAGATCGACAGAGTGTTGGCCAAGGTCTTGGGTGCGGGTTTCCAGATCCATTACCCTTGTGCCCACCGAGTCCACGTCCTGTTGGAGGGAGGTGAGCCGGCCAGTGAGATTAGATTTAAGTTGCTCTATCGAGGCCTTGAGGTCTTGACTCAGCTCAGTCCGCAGTTCCGTCGTTAAGCCCTGGAGTGTAGCTAGTAGATCAGCTTTAGTGAGAGCCATGGTGTCCGCTGCTGCGTCATGGACAAGTGGCTGTCGTTTGTCTGGGGGTGGAAAAAAATTGGACACCTTGTTCGTCGCCTTACTGGTCCCCTTCTTTAGCGGCATAAGAACAGAACCGGGGGGCCCCACCGGTGTTGACAGCCACCCACAAGTGAGGCAGGAGCAATGGCTCAGCTCAGCAGAAAACTGTCAGGCATTCCAGATTGCACGCTGGTGCGGCGAGCCTCGGGGGCAGATGTGGTCAAAGGAGACTTGCTTGCATGTATTTTCAGCGTGTGGGGCCATGTGCACATAGAGGGGACTTCTGGTCAGGTCTCAGTGATTTCTCCTCATCACCGGTCACACGAAGGGCCCAGCCACCATGTTAGGGTCAGGCATGGCACGCAGCACAGGGCATACTTCAAGGCCATAGACTGGACCAGCCATCTAAGCATCCACAGGTCGGCGCCCGCTCCGGTCGGTCCCCTGCTCCGTCCCTTGTCCCCCATGCACCTGGCAACTTGCGATGAGAAAATGTCCCCGCTGGGCCCGGATCTAGAAGGGGGTCCGCACTCACTGGGTCCCACACCAATGACGGCTTAGGGGCGATAAGTCTTCCGACCTGGTCACTGTGTATGGCATGAAGGGCATGAATGGTGACCCTCCTCTGGCCGCCCGGTCTCCTTCTGTACTTTTGGTGGGCTCCGCGATGTCACTCGGCAAGCCCGGAAGCTGCAAACCTTGCCGCTACTCGTGTCGCCAGTGCCCTACAAGCGATGCCGAAATGCTATCCAGGGGAGGAGGCGCCTCTCTGGTCCCAATCCGCTTTGCTCAGGGGTCGCAGCAAGGCGAGAGGCACCTCAGACACAGCCCGGTGTGCCCTTCCCCCAGGGGATGATGCCTGCCATCTGGTTAGCGCCGGCCTGCGGAGTCTGCCCTCTCTAATTGTCCGCAGCTCACGAAACTTAATTCCGGGGCATTCAGCAGGAACCCAGTGGAATCAGCATGCCGGTGATAGGTTTCTCGGCCCAGGAAATCTCTGGTGACCGCAGTTTGCCGTTTTGTTTGGGAACAGCGCGTGGACTGGGAGCCGAGCCAAACTATGTCTGCTCGGCCATCTTCCTCGGCCACGCCCTGGTCTTTTTAAGAACCCAACTAATGATTACTCACACTTTGGGAACACCATACTCCAGCCGGGTTGGAATTATCACTGGCAGAGCATTTCTACGAGATTATCACCACTCGCTCTAAGCCTTGAGGAAGTCGCGGGATAACTCCAATTGGCGACGAAACACGTGTCGGCTGGTTTTCGTGTGTTGCTTTGAATAAACAACAAGAATATACTGAAGATTGAACTTTGAGACTTTTGTTTTTGGAACCTCTTATAAACTTTCATTTGATTGACACCTCGTTCATGTATGCCCGGGACTTACGTGCTATTGACTTTGTGTAGGGTTTCCTTACACACTTTTAGGGGTTTAGGGATTCGTCCCCTTGCCTGGTGGCACCGTACACTCACTACCATTTACACACAAGCGTAGACATAGCAGAGCGCCTTTTTTCCTCCTGAGTCACTAAAAACCCTTCTTATTCAGTGTATTACTGTATGTATCTTGTGAGTTCATCTTTAAATGTCTGAGGTCACGCACAGGGACAGGTAGGATTGTGCAACTGCTTTAAGTGGCAAATTTTCATATGCATGTATTTTCGATGTATGCGCAGTAACCTCAACCTCGTCAGAGTAATATTTGCCTGTGGCGCCGTCCGGGGGCACTTGCCCAGCTACAATCCCTTACAGACTGATGGATTTAGGAGCTAATTACATTCTATTTAGTATTCTCGTCAAATAGACAATGTGTGTTTGTGCTTTAGAGAACACATTTCCCACACACTGAAAAACATCGAATAATGTGAGTGTTTGTGAGACAAAAATAAATTTCCCCCCACATCATGCGTTTTTGCTTTGCATGCCGAAAAGTGCACTATCACTATAACATTCCATCAGCATCAAAGGGGAAAAATGGTTTTGCGGGCGCAACAGGAGCCTTGAACAGCTGACAGGCATTCGATAAAAGCCTCGCGCCCCAGGAGGGGATTACCTGGAGCGCGAGACAGCGTACATCCAAGTGGCCACTCGGGGGCTAGTAATAATTCAATTATACCCAGCGGCCACACAGTCCCTCTGTCGTCTCGGGGATGCCTGCTCTCCTCACGTGGTGCATACTTTTAATTGTGTGATGCGCATGACAACGTTCACCAGTCTCAGCAGAGACGCGGTGCGGACCACGCACCATTGAATTTATTAAAGAGGCCGCAGCGAGGTATCTAGTAAGTGCTGGCTGCACGGCTGCAGAGGGGGCCCCTGGAGGCCGGGCCCCCCCCCCCAACGCGGGGGCTGCGGGGGGCCTGTGTTACGCCCCAGACTTGCTGCCTGGAAGTCGGGCATCTGTTGTCTATCTGTTTTTACAATATAGAGTACTGGGATCTTTGAGGTCTGCATTACTAACATATTAGTTTACAGCACTTCACACCCTATACACAGAGGCAGATCTCTCGAAACTAAGGGCCTCATGTAGGTAGCGAAATACCGGTCGGTAACGGCAGATTTTCGGTAAATATGCCGTTACCGACCGGTATTCAGACAAGTGAGATGTAGGAGTCCAAAAACCACTTTTCGGTAAATATGAGGCGGTAAATACCGATTCATAGTTACCGAATTCTAAAATACCGATTCATATTTACCGAATACATAATTAACGAATCGGTAAATATGAAGTGGTAAATATGAAGTGGTAAAAATTTAAAATGACATGTAGGAGCAGTCGGTAATTAAGAAATCCAGGAAAATCGGTAAATAAGAGTCGGTAATTAACACGGATTGAAAGCAGGTGGTAACCATCAACAATGCACATAAGCAATCCCAAAATGCAACAGCGTGGACAACATGGCCGCCATGTACGTCATTGCAAGGCGCCTACGTCTACAGGCAGCAGGACTGAGGGTGTGGCGACGGGAGGAACAAATCTACAGACAGCGCATCACACTATTACAGCTGACTGATGCAGAGATACATGAGAGGTACAGGCTACACCCCGAAACCATCATGGACCTGATAAGGGACCTGCACCCACTCCTGGACCAGCCAACAAGAAGGGCGCACGCCATACCACCACATGTGCAGGTGCTCTGCAGCCTACATCTACTGGCATCCGGCAGTTATCAGGTGGTGATAGCTGCGGTGGGTGGTGTATCCCAGAGTTGCCTGTCCCGTTTCTTCAGGAAGTTCCTGGATGCCATGATGCAGAGAATGCACCACTACATAAGCTTCCCAAACACACAGGCTGCACTGCAGAAAACAAAAACAGACTTTTATCACATGGCACAGTTCCCCCATGTCATCGGCTGTATTGATGGTACACACATCCCAATCTGTCCACCAGCTGATACAGAGCACATCTACAGGAACAGGAAGTCCACCCACTCCATCAATGTGCAGGTGATCTGTGATGCAGGGAACATCATCACAGATATTGTTGCAAAGTTTCCTGGGAGCACCCACGACTCTTACATCTTCCAGAATAGTGGGATCTACACACGACTGAGTGCCGGCGAATTCGGAGAGGGATACCTGCTGGGTAAGTAACAGTGACGCCCCTTGAAACCTGCAAATCAGAGTGTATAGAGGCATGTAACTGATGGTTCCCTTTTACTCATCCAGGCGACAGTGCATATGCATGCCGTTCATTCATCCTCACTCCCTACCTACACCCAGCAACCCAGAGTGAGAGACGATACAACGTGGCCCACAAAACAACACGCAATGTGGTGGAGCGCACGTTTGGACTACTGAAGAGCAGGTTCCGCTGCCTCCACAAGAGCGGAGGCGCACGCCAGTACAAACCCATCACCTGCTGCAAGATTATTGCCACTTGTGCAATGCTGCACAACCTTGCCACGAAAAAAGGTACAGATGTGGAACTAACATATTTTGAGGACAACGAGGATGAGTCAGGCCAGCCAGAGGGCAGCGCAGCTAGAGTGCCAACTGCAATCGATGGGAGAGAGAGACGGGCAGAGATCACATGCAACTAATTCTGAGTAAGTGAGGGGACACAGCGAGTTGTGAGAAGTCATGACGTAGTTTAATGTGGCACCACGCCATGAACACATGAACAGGCCAATCTGGCAATATACCATCTATACAAGGAGTATGTCCAGGGTTACGTCACCCAATGGGAAGTGGCTAAGCAGGGCCACATCAATGTTTGCGCATACGCGCTGCAGTGGTGGATTGCACGGCCTGTGCATCCTCACTAGAGCCAACCCCAAGCCGCCTGCTGCTCCTGCGTGCTTCGGGGACGGGGGGTGTGATGCTGCTGCTGGTGTCGATGCTCTCCGCAGCATCCCCTGCAGCAGTTGTCGACGCCTGACTAGTCAATAGCACCCCTAGTGCACTTGTCACCTGCACCATCCCCCGAGACAGGTCGCTGCAGCACTGTGTTAGGCCCTCCTGCATCGTCACAGAGCGCCGGCAAAGTAGGGAAGTCGCAGTTGCCAGACGGTTGAGTGCCCTGCTGGTAGTGTCCCTTCTCTGGCGTTCCCGGCGCCGTGCTTCGATGTCAGCATCTAATTTGCTGCACAACTGCTGGATTGACTGGGACATGTCCCGAATGCCCGCAGCCATGCCGCCAATGTTTGTGTCCATGTTGACTAAGCTTGTCTTCATCACCCGCATGTGCCTCTGGACTGACATAACTGCCTTTGATTGCAGGAGCTGTTGCTTCAACATTTGGCCCTCAAGCCCCAAGAAGACACCATGGCCGTCAGTGGGTGCTGGTGGACTCTGGACACGCGACCTGCGGCGCCCTCTTGCTCCCGTCTGTGCTGCCTGTGAGGTGTGGGGCACAGTGGGATGGCTCCCTTCCTGGGGCCCGGTGCGGTCTTCTGGGCCCATGCTGTCGTCTGACGAGGTGTCGAAGGCTCGTAGCCTGGCTGCTGGACGCCTCCTCATTCTCACACCTGCAAGCGGAGATGTGGCCGGTGATTCGAACATGAGTGGCGATGCTGGCTGTGGTTGTGGTGATGCTGGCTCTCGGTGAGGTGATGCTGGCTCTGTGTGCGGCGAGGCTGGCTGTGTTGGTGGTGCGGCTGCCAGTGGGCCTGCTCCCTGGTCTGAACTCGTGCTGGCTAGAGGTGATTTTTGTGGCCGGTGTGCCGTCTCCCCTGCAGCATGCCCTGTACTGCATGATGTCACATCTGTGGACAGAAAAACAACATTGGCTCAGTGTCCCCGAAGGGCTGCATTGCAAGCGTCACAATAAATCATTTCACATTCCAATCTGTCCTCTGTCTCCTTGTGCCTCGAGTGCGTGACATGCCTTGTTGCCCTGTAACATTTACGTCATGGTTAGTGTTGCCTGACTACATCTCCCGGAATGCATTGCCTGTCTGCACTGACACGTGTGGACTGCAGTGTGATTCTCGTTTCACAATGGGGGATGTGGGATAGGGGTAGGGGAGGCTACATTGCTGTGCTTTCGTCTTACCTTGGTGTGTTGCGGCTCTGGCAGAGCTGTCGGCGTCCCCAAGACCCACGACGCTCTCTTGCTCGATTGTGGCCGCCACCAGCTCCTCCAGTTCGGTGAGGGCAGGTGCCCTGTTGGTTCCACCTCCGGTCTGGCTGGCCTCCTTCTGGATGTCGCCCATCTTCCTCTTGGTCACAATCCTCAGGTCATACCAGCGCTTTTTGAGGACCTCAATGTCCCTGTGGGTCACTCCCACAGCATTGACCTGCGCCTGGATGGCCAGCCATATGTTGCGCTTTTTGGCCTCAGGCACTTGCAGGGATTGCCTCCCAAACAGCTTCTGGTGCTGCTTCACCACCTCCTCCACCAGCACCTGGAGTTCCTTGGGGCTGAATTTGAGCTTCCTCCTCCTTTCCCCTCCGTCTTTCTGTGTTCTCTGGCTGGACATGCTGTTCGTTTCCCGCTCGCACATGCAACTGCTCCCTGCCTCTCCTCTGCACTCCAAGCCTCTCCAGGGTCGGCTAATTATGTACACCTGCCTGGGTGTGGCCACTTCGGCTAATTGTGTACACCTGCCTGGGTGTGGGCAGTTCCTGGTTGGGTGGGCTGTCGTTGCACAGGATTAGCTGTTTCGTCAAGTCATGTGATGTTATTTACCGAATCCGTACATACCGATTCGGTATTTTCCGATTCGGTAGATACCACCTCGGTATTTTCCGATTCGGTAGATACCACCTCGGTATTTTCCGATTCGGTAATTATCACCTCGGTATTTACCGAATCGGTGAATTCCGATTCGTATTTACCGAATGTTACCGAATCGGTAACTGTTACCGAATTTTTACCTACATATAACTTACCGATTCTAATTTACCGATTCGGTACGGCTCGGTATTTAAGAACCGGTAAAATTTATTTACCTACATGAGGCCCTAAGGGTTAGGAAAATCTACCGCTTTCTTGCCTCCACACTGATCTTCACATGAGAGCTGAGGTGATGTTATTGCCTGTAATGATTCTCTCTTCAGGTATGATTGAGATGGGATGTGCGAAATTTGCATGATTTGTTTTTTTTATAATTACGTCAAATTACATGTAATTACACAAAGTGCAAACCTGACATTTACAGGTAGATTTTAGTGTGAAATGCATCCTTGTGTCTATTTTTGATGCAAGGACTTTCAAGCTAACAAAAGGTACAAAAACCCAATTACCTGCAACAACAGCCATTAATGTTGCAATTGTTCATGTTTTTCCTGTGCATCTGGGCTTTATTTTTATTGTGAATGGCGGAGTTTTTAAGCAACTGATGTAATGATGTAATTTCAGGAATTTCATATAACAAGCATAACTAAAAAATTCCAGTAACTGCGTGTATTACAGTGGCGTAAATACAATTCTACCCAAGCTTACTAAGCACCCTTGAATTTCATCAGAAAGTACACACCAGTGTTCAATGCATGGTTTTATCTGGACTGTGTTCTTGTGATCCCCCTGGCTCACAGATACATGTCTCAGATGGAGGCAGCTTATGTGATCAACAACTTAGGTCCATTTTATAAGCACCAAAAAGTGAATGCATACATGGCCCATGGTACAGACTTGATAGGCAAGTCTCATGACACAAATCTTCACATCACATGGGGAAGCCAGCATCTATAAGCAATATAGACTGAAGTATGTTTTACCAATGGTGCTGGAACCATTTTCAGAGTGGGGGTGCTGCTGTCAATGCTACTTCACCAAAGTCACAGAGATTGTGAAAACTCAAAGCACTACAGAAAGTTCAAGTGTAGCAAATAACATGTCCATCAGGGGACATATAGTAGCACATTGTGTGTGTCCAGTGGTTGATTTTAGAGCACATTGTCCCATATAAAAGAGTACATCGTGGAGTGATAGGGTACTACCATGTACAGAAAGCACATTTTACATTGAAATGTCCTCTTGAAAAGGCTATTAAATTTGCAAGAGAAAAACAATAACTTACGGAAATTTGGTTTCTGTGAATATTTATCACACAACCAAAGTATCTTGATGTGTTTTGATCCCATTAAAATCTTTGTATCCATGACAAATCAGAAATAGAAAAAACAATACACTTCAGTTACTTTTTACATGCAGCTGATACATTTTGAAATACTTGTATTTCACTCTTGTATTCCACTTTTGTTGTGCGTTGGGAAATATTTGAGTTTTTACAGCCCTCTGCCTTCACACTCTCTTTACTCTAGGAGGATGGTCACTTGCTTGCGAAATTAAGTCATTTTGCAGTAAGAAACACTAAGGGGCCGATTCCGATGTCGGACGGATGCACAGGCTTCGGTCGCACTCATATACTTTACAATGCAAGCATGCATTCCGAGCGGAATGCATGCTTGCATTGTGAAAAGCAGGGGTGCAGCTCATCCCTGCACCCTGTGGCCGGCACCCCAAGGTGCCTGCCACCGGGTGCAGGGAGCCACAGAGGGGCACCATAGGTGCCCCCAGGCTGCCATTCGGCAGCCTTGCATCCAGTGCATCAAGTGAAAAACTGCCATTGTACTCCCTCGGCCGTAAAGAGGCAGCCAGGGAAGTACTGAGGGATTTCCGGACGGCGGGCGGGCTCTCCAAGCCTGTCGTCAGCCATCCGGAAATCCGAGTTGGATTCCTTCCCAACCGAGCCCATCAGAATGGCTCGGTGGGAAAGGAATCCGGCCGACACGTTCCGATTCGGTCGGAAGGGCTGCGACCATCGTTTGGTGCCCTTGCGGCCGAAATCGGAATCGGCCCCTAAATGTAAACACCAATCTCGATTTTAAAAAAGATTAAGAAACAATTTTTCAGAAGACATTGCTTGGTATTTGATCATTTGTAGCAAATGCTACAAGATGCAAGCAAAATTGATAGATCATGTATTGATCATTTTCATTTCGAACTCCTGCAAGGTTATGCTGGGGGTGCTTCAGCCCCATGTACGCCCGGAACTTCTAGTTCCAGCGCCACTGCGTTTTATAAATTTTTGAAATAGCTTAATTCCATTGGGTTTGTTGCATGGTAAGTTTTGCTTCATTTCACTTTCTTGTATAGATCACCCCAAATATGGACATTTTCTGAAACTCCCATTGATGTTATCTTAGCTCTGTTTAGTGTTTGAGTGGGTCAAAGAGTTTGTATATTACACCAAATGGATTTATCACTTCTGGGCAATCCTTGATGACCCGAACATGCGGGGACCCAGAAAGATAATTTGCCACACATATTATGCAACCATTTGTCTAAACTAAATGCACTCACTTTTTCTATGATTCAACAAGTATCCTCTGAAATAGACTAGTCACCTTAGTTTAGGTCATGAATGTTATAAACATTGATAAGCATCACACGTAAGCATTGACTTCTGTTTGATCAGGATGCATTTCAGCAGTGAGCCCCCTTCCACCATCCCCTGATGGTGTCTTTGACCACAGGCAAATTGGTTCAGTTCTGCCACAGAGTTCTATAGTACCATAATCACTCAGTGAATCCAACAATCACCTCTGCTTCCACGCACCTAAAAGACACTGCTGATCAGCCCAGCTCTCCCTGGCCAAGGTCTGCTAAATCATCAAGACTAGAATGGGAGGAAAGTCCTTGTCCTACCTTGCAGCCAAAGCCACAAGCCCCCTATCCATCAACCTACGGCAATTTCCCATATTGTCCCTGTTCAGGAAGGACCTCAAGACCTGGCTCTTTGGATGCCCCCATCACTCTACGGTGTTGGCCCCCTTCAGTGCCTCGAGACCCTCACAAGTGAGGAGTTGCACTTCACCAACCATGATTGAATAATTGACTGATTGGGTAGCACAATTATGTCTTTTAGTGGTAGTGGCATTGTGGTTAAATGGGTAGATTAGCATAATTTAATGTCATAAGTCACTGCTGGTCGATTTGTGACATGCTAAATTAATGATTTGTCGGCAGGTTATAGCTCATAGATATTGAGGTGTAAACAAAATAGCTTATTTTATTGATTTCTAATTGCATTACAATAAATCTTTTAGGATCAAATACGCTTATGAACAGAAACTTACCAGAAGGACTGGAACACAGATTAGTACAAAGTCTCCTGCTAACCTGTAATGGAAAACAAACAACTTAGTCCAACTTATATTAAAAGACAAAATAAGTAAAGCACTGTGCTGTTGGGGTGATAGTCCAGTTCATCTTTAGCTCTGGTTGGCTATTGCGATCATCTTAAAGACATGGAAGCAGACATTTTGTAAAGTTTGTTTTTTGTTTTACTCCCATGAAGAAACATTGATCACACACCAGTTAGTGGCACTAAATGTGACATCACAAAGATACCAGGAAAAAAAATATCTGAGGATCAAGCCTCTTGGTTCTTTGCACAATGAGACCACAAAAGATAAGATATAATTTAATTATACAGGAGGTTCAACACTCAGCATTGAATCTAAAATCTGAAATGTATCTAATTTTCAGTGACAGCCAGCAGTTCTGTGAACAGCAGCTCATCAGGGCCATTTTATGCAATGTTTTCTACCCTAGAGCACTTTTGTATTACAGAAAGGGACAGCGTGCTTGGGCTACCCATTGTTTAATATGGATCGCATTGGCGCTAATTGTGCACGGCACAATCTCAAAGGGTTGCTCTTTCATTTGCATGTGAGTGAGACCCCATTAAAATTAGGGAATCAATTGCCCTTGTGCCCCTTCCATTTTACAGATGTGGGCCAGAGGCAAAGAGGTCCTCACCAGGTGCATTAACTGTGACCCACAGAAAGGTGGCACATAGTGGGCTTCCAAAGATACTCTTTGAAATGTGCCCCCTTTAAAAATCATGACAGTTTGACTCCGTCAGTAAAAAACTTGACTAGTGCTTCAAACAACCATTATGCCTTTCACTAATGTATTTATTAACAATGCAGGCACAAGTTTACCCTTAGACTGTGAATAGCACATTTTCTGTCACATTGCGCACTGTCCAGTTCTACACTTAAAAGTGCACCACAGAGCATAGTGCATTCTATCTATAATGTGACCCCAGATCAAAAATATTATGGGGTGGAACAAGCGAGGGAATGAGATTTGAATTTTTGTCT
Source organism: Triturus cristatus (assembly GCF_964204655.1). Taxonomy (NCBI): domain Eukaryota; kingdom Metazoa; phylum Chordata; class Amphibia; order Caudata; family Salamandridae; genus Triturus; species Triturus cristatus. The sequence goes on from NC_140584.1 coordinate 902,859,763, forward strand.
TCAATAAAATCATGATCTTACATCCATTGCTTGGGGGAAATGTATATTTCATGGAAAGGAAGGAAGGCTAACATTACAAAAGGCCAACGTTATGGTGCATCTTTCTTGGGCATGCTCTCAAACAGATAAGTAAAGCTGCATTCATGAAATCAGTCTGCAGACTTACGGTTCCTTTCAAATCATCCCCAATTCATCGCAAATACACTCAAGTTGAGATGCCAAGAATGAACTCACTGGTTTAGACTGAAAGCAAGGAAATCCACATTAACAGGCCCTTTCCAGTTTGCGAGAAATATTCCAGTGAAACACCCGTTTGTTCCATTCCCTAAGGTGACAAGAATAGCAATCTGCTACAATGCCACTCAGCCAAGAAAGATGGTCCACCTGCAGAGGTCTGCCAGTGGCAGAGGTACCCAGTGATTTTGTCAGTTTTGGATTTAAAATCTGAAGTCATTGATCCTATTCACTCAGAAATGGTATCAGTTTTGGACGCAATGGTGCTAGTGGCTGGGGGGGGGGGTGGAGGGGTGAAAAGCCTTGGCATCAAAAGATTGGCTGTTTCAATCAATCAATCAATCAGGGAATTGTAAGCGCGCTACTCACCCGCGAGGGTCTCAAGGCACTGAGGGCGGGTCCGTAGATCTGTTTAGCCCTAGAGCCAGGTCTTGAGGGTCTTCCTGAAGGTGTTCAGGGAGGGGGCGTGTCTGATGTCTGCCGGTAGCTCGTTCCAGGTCTTGGCTGCAATGTGAGAGAAGGATCTTCCGCCTGCTCTGGCTCTGTTGATGTGCAGGGTTTCGGCCAGTGCGAGGTTGAAAGATAAGAGGTTTCTTTTGGGTACGTGGAAGTTGAGTCTGTCGTTGAGGTATTTGGGTCCGTTGTTGTGCAGGCATTTGTAGGCGTGAGTGAGGATTTTGAAAGTGACTCTTTTCTCCACTGGGAGCCAGTGGAGACATCGTAGGTGTTGGCTAATGTGTTCGTGTCGGGGAATGCCGAGGACAAGTCTGGCTGCGTTTTTCTGTACTGTCTGGAGTTTGCAGAGTAGGGACTTGTTGATGCAGGTGTAGAGTGCGTTTCCATAGTCCAGTCTGCTGGTGATGAGTGTGTGGGTGACTGTCTTCCTTGACTCAGGGAGGATCCACTTGAAGGTCTTGCAGAGGATGCAAAGGGTGTTGAAGCAGCTGGAGGTGATGGCGTTGACCTGTCGGTTCATGGTGAGTGATGAGTCAAGTACAATGCCGAGGTTCTGGGGGGGTAGGTGGGCTTCCGAGGGCGGTCATCTACCAGGTGCTGTCGGGGTGGTACTGAGGACGAGGTCTTCTGTCTTCTCGGCGTTGAGCTTCAGGCAGCTGTTGGTCATCCAGACTGTGATGTCTTGCATTCTTTTCTGGAAGGTGAGTTTGGCAGTGGTGGGGTCTTTGGTGAGCGAGAGGATGAGCTGGGTGTCGTCGGCGTAGGATACGATGTTGAAGCCATGTTGTTGGACGATGGCTGCGAAGGGGGCCATGTAGATGTTGAAGAAGGTGGGGCTCAGTGATGAAGCCTGTGGGACTCCGCAGGTGATTTTCGTGGGGTCAGAGAGGAAGGGTGGGAGTTGATCCTTTGGCTTCTTCCGGTGAGGAATGATCGGATCCAGTCCAGGGCTGTTCCTTGTATGCCAGCGTCATGTAGTCTGGCGACTAGTGTGCGGTGGGAGACAGTGTCGAAGGCCGCTGATAGGTTGAGTAGGATGAGGGTTGCGGAGTGGCCTTGGTCCAGGAGGGTACAGATGTTATCTGTGGCGGCGAGTAGGACGATCTCTGTGCTGTGGTTGCTTCGGAATCCGGATTGGGAAGGGTCGAGGATGGCATTCTCTTCAATGAATCATGTCAGTTTCCTGTTGACTGTTTTCTCTGCAACTTGGGCTGCAAAGGGGAGGAGCAGGATGGGCTGATAGTTCTTGAGGTTGGTGGGGTCAGCTGTGGGCTTCTTGAGCAGGGGTCTGACTTCTGCAAGCTTCCAGTCATCTGGGAAGGTGCCTGTTTTGAAGGTGGTGTTGATGGTGCATTGTAGTTCGGGTACGATGGCGGCCGCGGCTCTGTGGTAGATGTGAGGGGGTCAGGGGGGCCCCCGAGTGGATGCTTTTCATGGTTGAGGCAGTGTCTTCGGCCATGATTGGTGTCCAGTTGGAGATGGTGGGCTGGTTTTTGTTTCTGGGGGGCGGGGGCCCGTCTATGGCGCCTGGTGGATGGGCAGTGTCTTCGGCCATGATTGGTGTCCAGTTGGAGATGGTGGGCTGGTTTTTGTTTCTGGGGGGCGGGGGCCCGTCTATGGCGCCTGGTGGATGGTCGATTAAGTTGTCATAGAGATTTTTGATCTTGAGGTGGAAATAGGTTCCAAGCTTGTCGCAGAGGTCTTGGGATAGGGTGATGTATGTGGCTTCGCTGCATGGGTTGGTGAATTCTTGAATGACACTGAAAAGTTCCTTGGATGTGGTGGAGTTGGCCAAGATTTTATTGTGGATGAAGTTCCTCCTGGTGGCTCTGATCTGGTTGTGGTAGTCCGTTATGGTGTCCTTGTAGGTGGTGTGGTTTTTGGTTGTCTTGGTGCTTCTCCAGTTCTTCTCCAGGTGTTTGCAGGTGCGTTTGGCTTCTTGGAGAGCCTTGGTGAACCAGGCGGCTTTCCTGGGGCATTGTCTGTTGGGTTTGCGTAGCAGGGCGAGCTCGTCTGTGCAGTTGGAGATCATTTGTGGAGTTCTCTGGCTGCGTCATTTGCGCCTTTGCGTCTGGTGCCCAGGTGTGGTTGTCTCTGGTGAGGGTGGAGGTAAGTTGCTCATCGGTAACCTTGCTCCAGTTCCTTCGCGGTGGGCGTGGGGCTGGTTTGGGTGCCTTGGGTTTGTTGATGGCAAAGTGTACTCAGTGTTGGTCGGTCCATGGCGGCTGCATTGTGTGGTTGAATTGGATGCTGTTTCCTGCCTCGAAGATGGGGTTGAGGGTGTGTCCTGCTCTGTGGGTTGGTGTGTTGATGAGTTGTTTAAGTCTGATGCTGGCGAGGTTGTCACAAAAGATCATGGAGTTGGGATTGCTGGGGTTGTCGAGGTGGAAGCTCAGGTCTCCTATGAGTATGTAATTTGTTGAGGCGATGGTGTGGGGTGCGATGAAGTCGGTGATGGTGGTGGCAAAGGGTGTTCAGGGGCCGGGGGTTCTGTAGACGAGGGTTCCTTAGAGTGTGGCTTTGGAGGTAGTCTGGATCTGGAAGTGCAGGTGTTCGGTGGAGAGGAAGGTTTCGCTGGAGGTGGTAAGGAGGAGGGTGCTCTTGTGGGCGATGGCGAGGCCCCCTCCTGGGTGGTTGGGGAGGTCTTTCCTCTGGATCTTGTATCCATCTGGGATGGCGGTGCTAATGTCGGGGGCAGAGGATGCATTGGTCCAGGTCTCTGTGAAGAAGGTTATGTCGGGTGAGCGAGAGTCGAGTAGGTTCCAGATCTCCATGCCGTATTTGTGTACGGAGCGTACATTGAGGAGCATGCATTTTAGGGTGTCAACGGTGCCGGCGTCAGCGGTATTGGAGGCCGGGGTGCTGGTGAGGGTCTGGTGGCAGTGGAGGCAGGAGAACTGGCTGTGGGTCATGTTCGGCAAGGCCTGTTGGCATTCTCTAAGTCTTCCAGGGTTGAGTGCGAGGAGGGTGGTGGTGTCGTAGAGATGGGTAGTGGGAGGTCCAGTGTTCCGGGCGCTGGCCGCGGTTGGGTCATGGACGGGCGCAGACGGGCTTGCCTTTGGCACACCGGCAGCATGACTGCTGCACGCGTCCACTGCGCAACTGCGTAGCAGCCACAATCATGTAGGGGAGGTGGGAGGGAGGAGAGGCTGGGAGGCAAGAGCGGAGGAATTTCAGGGGGGAGGGGCGCAGGGGCAGCAGCGACAAAAAGCGAAAGGAACAGGCAGGCACAGGAAGATAAAAACAGTGGTGGAATTAGAGCAAGACACAGATGGGCACAATAACAGTGGCACAACAGGGACAAATTAAGAAAAATAAAAGGCTGAGAAAGGTTACGGTGGTTGCAGGCAGTCTGGTCCAAGTGGGAGCGGGCAACAGGAGCGGGCAGCAGCCTCAAACCTCCCAAGGAAGAGGACGGGTCGGGAGGCAAGAGACAGCACAGTGGAGCTGCGGGGAGAGAGTGGACCTAGACCGAGGGTTGGAGGTCTTATTGTTTCAATCCCAATGCATGTGCACTTGCACCTCCATAGTGATTTGCTCATATACTTTAACTATATTTTGTACCCTACAGCATGCAAATATTTATATTAATCAATGTAGGGTAGGTTGTCCCTACCTCAATTAAGAACAAACAACATTTGCTGTGTGTTGGGAATGGCCTTTCTGCACGGTCACGTCAAAACATTTTGCCTTCCTGCTCACCTATCTGCTGAATTTGTTTGTGTTGTCTTTAGGAGTCTGGGTACTCTAGCACTGCTAACCAGTGCTAAAGTGCATGTGCTCTCTCCTCTAAACATGGTAATATTGGCTCATCCCCAATTGGCATATTTAGTTTACTTATATGTCCCTAGTAAAATGCACATGCTGTGCTCAGGGCTCGTAAATGTAATGCTACTAGTGGCCCTGAAGCACTGCTTGTGCCACTGAAAAAGTTGACGCCATACCTGTTTGGGACTCACTTCCTGATGGCTCATACAGATGAGGGGTGACAATTCCAAACAGTTGAGGTGGTCCATCTCCCTACAGGGAATGAACTATACTGCGGAGCATCGCCAAGGGTCAGACTATGCCAATGTTGATGGTCTCTCCAGATTATTCTGCCTTAGTGAAGAGCACTCCTGAGGGATTGACTAGGTCTTCCCACTTTCTATTGGGGGACTCATGTTAGACCTGACATTGTTCTTTCTGCTTTTAGGACTCTGTGCACTTTCCCGCTGCTGACTAGTGCTAAAGTGCTTGTGCTCTCACCCCTAAGCATGCTAATATTGGCTTAACCCAAACTGTCATATTTAATTTACTTATGAGTCCCTCATAAAGTGCACTACATGTGACTAAGGCCTGTAAATTAAATACTGTGCCCGCTTCGGCAAAAAATGATGGACGAAATGCTGAATGAATCAAACATTCACCCCCAGCCAAGAGATCAGGTTTAAATCCATCATTATTTTGCTCACTACACCACCCCAGTTTGGACCCAGCCATATGCAAATCAGTCTTGACCCTGCTCCTCATGGGAACAGTCCAGCCAGAATTGCCAAGCTGGGAACAGTTTCAGGGTAACACCCCTCATCAGTCAGGCTAGCTTGAATCCAGTGGCGGAGTAAGTAAGGGCCCCACTTCTGCCCATACCCTTTTTTTTTTTTTTTATTGAAGTACTTTAGTGACATTAAAAACATAACTGAACAGCAATACACAAAACCAAATTCAGCATAAACAGATTCAACCTAAAATACAACTAAATATTGCAGTTGACCATCATCAACTAAATAGAAATCAATCAAAATAAGGTCCCCAAATTTTATCAAATTTTCTTACTCCCCCCACCCGCAGGGCATAGATTTGTTCACTTTTCCTAACTCTCCTCATTTTCTGTAACCACTCTTGCTTAGATGGGATCTGTTCTGACCGCCAATTCTGCAATAGCAAGGATCTGGCCACTGCCATTGCGATGTACAGTAATTTAACAAACTGGACAGGGATTTTAGGATCCGGATCAAAACCATAAAGCATCAATTTTTCATTTAAAGGGATCATAATTTTATAATAGGTTTGAAAGAAAACGAATATTTCGTCCCAAAATACCCTAATTTTAGTACAGTGGACCATTACATGAGACCAATTGGCAGAGGTGTAATGTAAGCATCTAAAACAATTAGAGTAGTAATTTGTACACATTTTAGAAATAACCGCGGGAGTACGATACAACAACCATTTCCCAAAAAATAACATTCTACGCCAATTGGCACCTCAAAGTGTATTGAAATTAAAATTGTTAATGGTCCTCCAAGTGTCCAAAGATAATACATGATTTTCCTGTTCCTGCCATTTTTTGATTGCTGTTTTACACAAATCCGCTTCCCTACTATACGCTAAGCAGCGCTTCCACTCCCCAGGTTTCCTTACACATTCATTCATGAAGAGGTCTTTGGCCAATTGGGTTGGTTGATTAAGCTGTGCAGCATCCAGGAGATTTAAAAACCTGCGGGGGGGCGGTATCTGATTTTCTAGGCAAATTAAGTCGAATTTTTTTTTTATAAATAAGGTCTGACCTTGAGTTTGATTTCTAAACCTCGACAGATACTGTATAAAGTATGCGTTGTAGTAATGTCTAATATTTGGCAAAGAGAGTCCTCCTTGATCTAATTCCTCGTAAAGAGTACTAATTGCAATACGAGGTGGTTTTTTTGCCCAGACAAAAGCGGAAAACAGAGATTCTACCCTGGAAAAAAAGTTCCTGGCAAAAAACAAGGTATGGTGGAAAACAAAAAATTAAATAAGGGAAGAACGGACATTTTTTTCAAGGCGACCCGACCCAGAATCGATAATGGCAAGGAATTCCACCGTGTAAACATTGTGCGAATCTTTAGAAGAAGGGGATCAAAGTTAAGCATATATAGATCTTTGACTGTATGAGAGAAAAAGACCCCGAGGTATCTTTTCGGTTTAGTATTGATACAACACCTTATATCGGGATGCATTTCTGGATCTCTGCTCCCACATATCTAAATCTCTGTTTTCTTTTTATTGATCCAATAGCCCACTAAGGCTTCAAATTCCTCAAAAATCTGAAGTGCCCTTACTTGCGAATGTAATTCGGGTTTGATTAGTAACATAATATCGTCTGCATATAGTTTGATCTTTGCCATTGAGGGAACTGGGGAAAGAATACTAACACAGTTCCGTATTGCGGCGGCTAAAGGATCAATACAAAACGCAAAAAGAACTGGAGATAAAGGACAGCCCTGCCTCGTGCCACGCTTGACTAAAACTGTCAAGCGTTACCGTATTTACAATAATATTAGCTTTGGCCGCAGTATAAAGATTCCGAATTAAATTTACAATTTTATCGGGAATACTGAAATGCTCCAAAATAATAAAAAGTGTCTCCCATACCACCAAATCAAAAGCTTTTTCTGCGTCTAATAGCAAAATTAACGCTGGGATCCCTCGTGTCTCAAACTAATCTAAGGCTTCAATTAAATAATGCGTGTTCGTGATCAGTTGCCTTCCTGCAATAAATCAATCAATCAATGAATTTGTAAAGCGCGCTACTCACCCGTAGGGTCGCAAGGCGCTGGGGGGAGGGGGATCCGCTACTGCTCGAAGAGCCAGGTCTTGAGCTGTTTCCTGAAAGAGAGATGGTTCTGGGCCAGTCGTAGGTGGGTGGGGAGGGAGTTCCATGTCTTGGCCGCCAGGTAGGAAAAGGATCTTCCTCTGGTGGTGGTCATGCGGATGCGCGGGACGGTGGCGAGGGCGAAGCTTCCTGAGCGGAGGTGGCGGGTGGGTGTGTAGAATGTGAGGCGGTTGTTGAGGTATGTGGGTCCCATGTCGTGGAGAGCCTTGTGTGCGTGGGTGAGGAGTCTGAACGTGATCCTCTTGCTGATGGGGATCCAGTGCAGGTCCCTCAGCTGGGGAGAGATGTGGCTGAAGCAGGGATTTTCCAGGATAAGTCGTGCAGAGGCGTTCTGTATGCGCTGGAGTCTTTTCTGTAGTTTGGCTGTGGTTCCAGCGTAGAGGGTGTTTCCGTAGTCCAGTCGGCTGGTGACGATGGCCTGGGTGACCGTCTTCCTGGTGTCGGTGGGGATCCACCGGAAGATCTTTCGGAGCATGCGCAGGGTGTTGAAGCAGGATGATGAGACGGCGTTGACTTGCTTGGTCATCGTGAGGGAGGAGTCCAGGATGAAGCCCAGGTTGCGAGCATGGTCCGTTGGCTTTGGAGCGGAGCCCAGGGCAGGAGGCCACCAGGAGTCGTCCCAGGCGGAGGGGGATGTTCCCAGGATGAGGACTTCCATCTTATCTGAGCTCAGTTTCAGCCGGCTGAGCTTCATCCATTCCGCGACGTCTTTCATTCCTTCCTGGAGGTTGGCTCTGGCTGTGGCGGGGTCGTTGGTGAGGGAGAGGATCAGCTGGGTGTCATCGGCGTAGGAGATGATGTTGAGATTGTGTTGGCGTGCGATGGCTGCGAGGGGGCTCATGTAGATGTTGAAGAGGGTGGGGCTGAGCGACGATCCTTGCGGGACGCCGCAGATGACTTCGGTGGCCACGGACCGGAACGGGGGAAGACGGACTCTCTGGGTTCTGCCGGCGAGGATCCATTCCAAGGCCTTTCCTTGGATTCCGATGTTGCTGAGGCGCTGTATCAGGGTGCGGTGGCATATGGTGTCGAAGGCTGCTGAGAGGTCCAGGAGGATGAGGGCAGCTGTTTCCCCGTTGTCGAGCAGGGACCTGATGTCATCGGTGGCTGCGATGAGGGCGGTCTCGGTGCTGTGGTTTGCTCGGAAACCGGACTGCGAGGGGTCGAGGAATCCGTTGGTCTCGAGGAAGGCGGAGAGTTGTTTGTTGACGATCTTCTCGATGACTTTGGCCGGAAAGGGGAGGAGCGAGATGGGGCGGAAGTTCTTGAGGTCCGTGGGGTCCGCGGTGTGTTTCTTCAGGAGGGCGCTGAGCTCGGCGTGTTTCCAGCTCTCTGGGAAAGTGGCGGATGCGAAGGAGCTGTTGATGATGTTCCAGAGTTGGGGTGCGATGATGGAGTCGGCTTTGTTGAAGATGTGGTGTGGGCAGGGGTCGGTTGGGGAGCCGGAGTGGATGGTGTTCATCGTGTGGGTGGTATCTTCGGTGCTGACCGTCATCCAGGTGCGGAGGGTGGTGGTGGGGGGCGCCGGATCGGTCTGTGCACCGAAACTGTTGTGTATGTCGGCAATCTTGTGGTGAAAGAACGAGGCGAGAGAGTCGCAGAGGTCCTGCGAGGGTGTGATGTCGTTGTTGCAGGCGCTGGGGCTGGAGAGCTCTTTGACGATGCTGAAGAGTTCCTTGCTGTTGTGGGAGTTGTTGTCCAGTCATTCTTTGAATGTGGTCCTTTTGGTGGTGCAGATCAGTTGGTGGTGTTTGCGGGTGGCGTTCTTGAGGGCTGTCATGTTTTCTGTATTCTGGTCATGGCGCCAGGCTTTCTCGAGGGTACGGCAGGTTTTCTTGGAGTTTTTGAGGTCGTTGGTGAACCAGGAGGCTTTCTTGCTGCCGTGTCTGCTGGGGGGGTTCTTCAGTGGTGCGAGGTCATCGGCGCAGTTGGTGAGCCACTGTGTGAGGTTGCGGGCTGCTTCGTTGGGGTCTGTCGTGTTGGTGGGGGGTTCTGGCTGAGGGAGGTGGTGAGCTGGTCGGCGGTGATCTTGCTCCAGCTTCTGCGGGGAACCTGTTGAGGGTGGTTGTGGGTCGTGGTTCTCCTGAAGTTAAAGTGGACGCAGCTGTGGTCTGTCCAGTGCAGTCCGGTGGAGTGGCTGAAGGAGATGTGCTTGCTGGAGGAGAAGATGGGGTCAAGCGTGTGGCCGGCGATGTGGGTGGGGGTGTTCACCAGTTGCTTGAGTCCGAGGTTGGCGAGGTTGTCCAGCAGGGTGGTGGTGTTGCTGTCATTGTTGTTCTCCAGGTGGAAGTTGAGGTCTCCTAGGAGGATGTAGTCTGAGGAGGTAAGGGCGTGCGGGCTGACGAAGTCTGCGATGGCTTCGCTGAATTGTGTGCGTGGTCCGGGGGGTCTGTAGACGAGGGTGCCTCTGAGGGTGGTCTTGGGGTCGGTGTGTATCTGGAAGTGAAGGTGTTCGGCGGCGGTGAGGGTGTCATCGGAGTTGGTCGTGATTAGGATGGTGTTTCTGTGGACGATGGCAATGCCTCCTCCGGCTTGGTTGACGCGGTCCTTCCGGGCGATCTTGTAGCCATCCGGAATGGCTATGGCGATGTCGGGAGCTGAGGAGGCGTTCATCCATGTTTCTGTGAAGAAGGCGACGTCTGGTGATGTTGTGTCGAGAAGGTTCCAGAGTTCGACGGCGTGCCTGTGGATGGAGCGGGTGTTGAGCAAGATTCACTTGAGGTGGTCGTTGCTGGAGCCTGGCTTGGTGGGTGCGGTGCAGGATCGGGTGCAGGTGAAGTTGCAGGCGTGGCAGGTGAATGCTCCGTGGGTGCGTTTCGGGTTGGCTTGGTAGCAGGCTGGCTGTCGGCCGGTGTTGAGTGCGTGGAGGGTGGCGGCGACGTATCTCTGTCGGGTTGGCTGGCTCCGGCGGGGTCCAGGGGTTCTGGCGCTAGGCGCAGTCCAGGCGTTGACGGGCTTGCCTTCAGCGCGCAATTGGCACGCCCGCTGCGCGTGGCCGCTGCGCGTTCTCGCGGTCCCCGCCATGTATGGCGCAGTGGGAGGGAGGAGCAACTGAGAGGCGGGAGCGGGACGGCGAATGGGGAGCGGGTGCCAAGAGAAGGGGGCGGGGCCGCAGGAGAGCAGCGGCGGGGAGCGGAAGGGGTGGTAGAAAGAGCGGGAAGACGGAGCGGGAGAGCGAGGGCAAGCCTGGGCAAGCCTGGAGAGCAGGGGCCTTAAGGAGAGGCGGCAGCAAGAGAGGCCAAGAAGGCAGCAGCAGCAGAATCTGGGCACATGGGGGCCGTGCGGAGTGGAGTGACCGGGTCAAGGGTCACTCCACCCAAAGCCATTCTGATCTGGATGGATCAACTCTGTTTATATTTGATTAAAACGCGTTGATAGTAATTTTGTGGCAATTTTATAGTCTATATTTAATAAGGTAATAGGTCGATACGAGTTCGGATCTTTAGCTTCTTTCCCCTTCTTCAAAAAACTCACCACAGTTCCTTCCCGGAAAGAATCTGGTATCGGGCCGCCTTCCAACATCAAATTCAATAATTGCAAAAAAATATCAGAAAAAGCAAAGAAGAAAATTTTAAAAAATTCAGCGGACAGTCCGTCTGGGCCACAAGCCTTACCATTTGGGAGATCTTTGACTACCAATTCTATTTCTTCCAAAGAAAATGGGCTCATCATTATTGATTGATCAGTTTGGGAAAGAGAAGGCAATGCACATTTTTCTAAAAAATCTGCTAGCTTTTGCTGATCAGTATTATGTTGCTGACTGTAAATATTATTATAATGAGAAAGCATTATCTTCCCTATCCCCACCGAATCTACTGTGTCTATCTGGGTCACTGGACATTTTAGGCCTCTGATCAAATTAGCCGCAGCTTGTTCACTGACCTGCCAGGCTAAAAACTTCCCAGTAAAATTACTCTCTTCATATATTTTTTGGGATTGCCTATAAAAAATCTCCTCACTTTGGGCATAATAATGCGCGCTGAATTCCCGTTTTGCTTCATTTAGTTGATGTTGAATGGTGCTGGAGGGGTTCAACTGACTTAATTCATTTAAAACATGTATTCTTTGTTCCAAAGCATTCTTCTTACATTTGGCTACTTTAAGTAAGGCTGCATCTTTACCTATAGTAATTTCGCGAACAAAGGCCTTCATGGCATCCCAAATGATGTTAAGCGAAGCTGTTGCAATGTTACGGGATACAAAATCTCTAATCTTTGATTTCAAGGATGTTACCCATGTTTCGTCAGTCAAATATGTTTTGTTAAATACCCAGCGCTTGGGAGTTTTTAAGTTTTGTACTAAAGCAAACTCGATAACTAACATTGTGTGATCTGAGAACCCATTATGAAGGGTCCTCTAATGATACATATTAAGCTGTCTAGAAGCGAGAAAAAAATCAATCCGAGATGAAGACTTAAATTTCCCTGACCAACATGTGTATTCTCTTTTTGACGGGTATCGTGTGCGCCATGGGTCGCAAAGGTCTAAAGCTATTTTATAGCTAAGGATGATTTTCAGCGATTTAGGTTTAGGTTGCTTCCTTGGTTGCGTGGTTGAATCCAGATTTAAATTCATAAACAAATTAAAATCCCCTCCAATAATAATGTCTCCTACCACCATCAGTAAAGATTGAAACAAATCTTCGTAAGCTGAGAAGCTATCATCTACTGGAGCATAGAAGCTAACAAACGTAATAGTTCTCAATCTATTTTTAACTTTACAAGTGACCCAACACCAACGCCCTGAGCCATCCTCTTCTGTGTGTACAATCTCAGCATAAATGTTCTTGTTTAGAAATATCGCAACCCCTCGCTGAGATTTAGAAGACAAGGAAAAACCTCGGTATGAGGCCCATGTTTTGAACATTGAAAATTCATCAAGTTTTAAAGATGAGATAGGAGTCTCCTGCAACAATATTACAGAGGGATTTTCAGTCTTGATCCACATTTCTGTAGCCCGCAATTTCTTTTTGTCATTTAAACCATTAACATTGAAAGAAATAATTTTCAAACACTCACCTCTAGACATTTAAAATAGAATACATATTTTCCACAAATATCTCTCTTTTTACATTTTACGAACAAAAAACCACCTATCAAAAGCAAAATAACTAATATGAATAGCACTAAAGACTTCATTTTTTCATTTTTTCCCTCCTCCACCCCCACCCTGTGCACCTTCATCGCCCCTACCCACCATCCCCCCCACGTGACTCCCACCCCCCAACCTGCGGCCCTACTTCCCTCCCCCACACCGGCCACAGAGCTAACCCCCTAAACCTTGGGTGTCCTGGTATTACACCCCTCGGGTCCTGGAGTCCGCCTCCTTTTTTTTTTTTTTTTTGCTTGGTTTAACTTTCACTTTTACCCCTTATACCCCTGGGAGATTTCCTTCAGTAAATCTTGTGCTTCATCCAGGTCTGACAGCATATAATGTTTGCCCTGTGCCAGAACTTTCAGTTTGGATTGTTGAGCGATCGTGGCCTGGGCGCCATTAGCTTTAAACAAGTGGAGCATTTTCACGAACTCCTTCCTCCTGCGTGCGGCAGTTGCAGACATATCGGAGAAAATCCGGCACTTAGTTGTCTCGTTTACTGAAAATTGTCTTAACTGATATGCTTTAGTCAAGATAGCTTCCTTTATTCGAGCATCTGAGAAATTTAACAGAATTGTACGAGGTAGTACAGAGTGGGAAAAAGGTTGGGCTGGCACCCGATGTGCTCTGGTTATTGTTAAATCCCCTTCATAATCCGGTATTACTTTCTGTTTTAAAAAGGAAGTCACCCAGTGCACCGTATTGGACCCCTCTACCCCCTCAGGGACTCCTACAATACGGAGGTTCGATCTTCTGGTAAAATTTTCCAAGTCATCGAGTTTTATTGCCAATGCTCGTCTACTTTTATCGATTATTTTGACATCTGGGCTCTGTGATAGTTGAGCGGCGGAGTCCACACCTCCGCACGATCACCTTGAGTCTAGCTCCTCCCCCCTCCTTTCTCTCTGATCTCAACAGCCATGGCGGCTGGCCGCGGTTGCTGCTACTGGCGTTTCTTGGCAAATCTGCCGTGCTGAGGCTCTGAGCCTTTCCTGCTCGGATGCTGGTCGTGGAGCTGATATCTACCCTCATAATTCGTTCTCTTTTGACGGCTCTGCTACCTGGCGGCGCTGAAGCTGTTTGAAAGTGTGATGCCGTTATCGAATGCTGGAATCACCCGCGCTTGATCGAAACCAAGTCCTTTGGTCGCCAGCAGTATGCAGAGCAGGTGAATGAGGTGCTTTGAGTTGGAACTATATCCTGCATATAGGGGGATGAAAATCGGCGCCTTGATATCGGTCCTTTTTGGGAAAAAAGGAGAAGGAGGTGAAGGGGGGAAAAAACTTAATAACTTTTGGCGAATTTCTTTTGAGATGCCCCCTCTCCTCTCGAAAGGAAATCTGAGGTTTTGTTTGTTTTATTTTTCACAACATGGGCAAACTATTAAATGCACGTATTAACGCAAAAGCAAAAGCTCGCCGCCAGTTGCCTAAGGAAACAAAGCATGCTTGCAAGTTAATTGACAAAGAGTCCTCTGAGAGTACAGATGAGTTAGAGGGACCCTATACGGTACAAATAGATCAAACTAGTACAGCTGAGAGTCCGGTACTAGGTGGAACAAGGAAGCTCAACATTAATCTGGGTGTTTTTCAACCAGCTCAACCAGTTCAATCTCTGTCTCCCATTCAATTTGACCTTGATGGTGAAGTTAAAATCGAAACTAAATTGGCTGATATGCTAAAAGTTGGCAAGCAGTGCCCCCTGTTTGAGAAGAAATCCAGTATGCTCTTGTTAAGTAGTCTGGCTTGCGCAGAGGTATCTCAATTAGCAACTTCTTCGGCAGGTATTCAGTCCTCAGAAACAGCAGGCATTATCAATTCTGATCTTACTGATTCTCTCATTACGTCTAAGCTTGTACCTGTGCCAAGCACTATTTCAGTACCTCTTCGGATTCTTTATCAAGATGAGCATACATCCCTGTTGACTGCACAAAAGCAAGATGATCTAACAATGATATCAGAAATAGCATCACAAAATTTTATCCGATTTGGCTCTTCGACCATTACGGATCCCAATACTGGCCAATCAATATCAACGAAGCTGTCTTCACCATCAACCATGGACACTCCTTCCATAAGGTTAGCTGATCCACTCAGCCCTGTTTTAGACATGAATACGGAGTCCATAGGTGAAATCCAGATGACAGTTAAAGACATGTTGAACTTAATTTTGGTTGAGGTTCAGGAAATAAAAAGATTCCAAAAAGCTGAACTAGCCTCAATACATCAGCGACTGGAGAAGATTGAGGACTTAGTTTCAAGTTTTCCACTTCGTCTTTAAGAAGCTGAGACGCGAATTTCTACCCCGGAAGATCAAATGATGGCAGTTAAAAAAGATGTCAAAATAATCGATAAAAGTACACCTCTGCGCATACCCATCCCACTTTGGGTGGAAAGTGCTGGGGCAACAAATGAATGACGGAATTCCGAATGAATCAAACATTCACCCCCAGTCAAGAGATCTGTGTAAAATCCATCATTCTTTTGCTCACTATGCTACCCCAGTTTGGACCCAGCCATATGCAAATCAGTCTTGACCCTGCTCCTCATGGGAACAGTCCAGCCTGAACTTCCAAGCCTGCAGCACTGCGTGTTGCACCCACCTAAGTAGCCCTCTAACCATGTCTCAGCCCGCCCATTACAGAGCCTGTGTGTGCAGTTTACACTGCCATGTCGACCTGGCAAAGATAAACCTCTTAACAAGACCCACAGCCACATGTATATACGAATCCAAAATCTTCAACCAGTTTATCATATTTCAGTTTTTATTCCTAAAGTTCCCAATTTTTAATCCATATGGTTTCATGCTTCATCAATTTTTAATCACAATATTTTCAGAGATGCTAATCCAGTCTTTTCTCAGCAGCACATGGGGGGTTCAATATTCCAAATGAAACAGCTTCTAAAATGTGTACCCAATGCATCTACGGATAATTCCCTTCATCAGGGGTAATTAAAACACAAGATGGTAAAAAAAAGAACCCATCAGCATAGCAAATGAATAATAAAATAGAAACATGAAGGAATCATACCACATACCACAATTACGCCTAAGGCAGTGTAGCTGTTTAGCATCAAATGACAACCCTGCTTGTGACCACTCATTCGTGACCCACATCAATTAAATTATAAACCCCACTTCAAACAACCCAAAAGTGCACATGAAACTACACAAAAAAAGTGACACAGCAAAGTAAAATCCAGTAAAATAAAATACACAACCTTACGTACGTGCTGTGTAAACGCATAACGTATACCTGAGACCAATGATCACTAAAAAATAAAGTATGTGCTTTCAAATGAAACCTCACTCAACCAAGAATAAACAATGAAATTTGGCAATGAAACTATTAGACCTGGCACAATAGCGTGGGTCTCCCTTCCATTTTTCGCATTTGCCTCATATGTTTTTGCTGGTGTTAGTTGCTCAGGGCACTGTGCCACTGTGCCACTGCTGTCCAGTGCCACAGTGCAAGTGCTCCCTATTGTAAATTGATGTATGATGTGTGATTCCATGATTGGTTGGTTTGGTTTACCTGTCAGACCCTAGTACAGTGCACCAGGAGTGCCCAGGGCTTGTAAATCCAAATACGGCTGGTGGGCTTGCAGCACTGGTTGTGCCACCCGCAGAAGCAGCCTGTAAAAGTGTGTCTAAGGTCTGCCATTGCAGAGCCTGCATGCAGTCTGGTACTGTCATGCTGACTGGGCATGTGCACCCACTTGCCAGTCCCTAAACCTTCCCTTTTCTTCATATCAGACACCCCTATGGTAGGCCCAAGGGCAGGGTGCCTTGTAAGGATAAGGTAGGACATGCCCTGGTGTGTGTGGCATGTTCTAATAGTGAATTACAGCCATTTTCGTTTTTGACTATTGCAAGGCTACCTGTTCTCCATAGGCCAGATTGGGCAGTTAGGTTATTACATATTTTAATCTTAACTGACTCAGGGAACATGGTAGAAATTCGAATTTAGTATGCCTGAACTCAGAATGATAAAATACATCTTTTAGTGAAGTTGGTTTTAACATTCTGTGTTTGAAAATACCACTTTTAGAAAGCAGGTATTTTCTTGTCTAACCAATCAAACCTGCCTCTGCTAGGCTGTGTATTCCCTGTCTGGAGTTTGAGTGACAGGGCTGGGGAATTCCCGGAGACAGGGTGAGTCAGCACAGGGTTGAATTGAGAGATCTCCATGTAGATGGGTGGGAGGAGTTGCACCTGGGACCTGAATAGGGCTGTGCTATCCCTCCACAATGCTGGATCCACCTCCTATGGTGAGTCTGATGTCTCTGCCCTGCACTCTGAAAGGAAAGAAGGTGTCAGGTAAACAAAGTGCTCCAGGACTGACCAGAACCGGTTTGAACAAGGCAAATGCCCCTCGGCCCTCAGAGGACAAAGGATTTTGGGGTATAAGTATTGGGACCCTGATCCCAAGAATTTAGATCACTTTGGGAAAACAAGAACACTCTGCTGAGGAGAGGAACCAAGAAGAAGCTGAGGAGGAACTATCCCTGAAACTGGGGGATTGGCCTGCAGTGGTTGCCTACTGCCAAAGAGAGGAGAAAGGAACTTTGTGTGTACTTTTGCTCAACTTGTGAAGGATCTCCAACGGCTAGGAAAAGAGCTTGCCTCCTGCTGAAGTCTCAGGAACAACAGACTTCACCCCCCAGCTCCCCAGAGTTCTTTGGAAGTGCCTGCTGCTGCTGTTGGGCCTTCTGAGGGACTGCATGTCGCAAGGAGCTGGAAGCGCGACTCAAGAAGGAGAAGCGTGCCGCCATCGGAGCTCTTGTTGTCGCATCTCGTAAAGTGTGTCGCCGCTGCAGCATCGCATCGAGCGGAAGCATCTCGCATCATGCAGGAAGTGTCTCGCAACACCGAAGAAGCGTTTCGCCATCGCAGCCATCGTAGCTGACGCATTGCACCGCATCAAGAGAAGAGTCTTGCATCGAGGAAGAAGCGTGTCGCCATCGCAGCCATCGTAGTTGTCGCATTGCACCGCATCAAGAAAATCCATGGAGAAGCGTGCCGCCGTCGGAGCTGTTGTCGTCGCATCGCGTAAAGGGGTGTCGCCCCTGCAGCATCGCATCGAGCGGAAGCGTCTCGCAACGTCGGAGAAGACTGCTGCTGCCAAGGCCGCTGTTGTCGCATCGTGTAAAGGGTGTCGCCGCTGCAGCTGAAGCATCGACTCGAGTCTTCTCGCAACAACGGAGAAGCGTACCGCATCTGGAAGATCTTCATGTCTTTATTTCTTTGCACCAAAATCTTCAACGCATCAGCATCATTGCAACACTTTCGGTGGACTGCGTGTCGCATCTAAAAGGTACATTGACTTAAAGTGTCGCATCCAAGAACTCAAGAGAACTAAGTTAAATTCTAACCATCTAAAGTAACAGTATTGTGTGTTTTTGTTGTTTAATGGTCTTGTGGTAAATCTATATAAAGAATACTTATTTTTTATATAAAACCTGTGTGGTGTCCATCTGTAGTGTTGTCACCTGATTACTGTATGTGTTCTGAGATAAACCTGTCTGCTCGTGCCAAGCTACCAAGGGGGTGAGCAGGGGTTATCTTAGGAGTGTACCCCCCTACCCTGACTAGAGGCGAGGGTCCCTATTTGTCACAAGTGCATACCTGTGCCACCCAGAGACCCCCAAGTCTAACAGAAACCAAATATGCTCATCAGGTATGCAGCACAGAATACGCGTATGACTCATGAGAAAACTGAGGATAAATATTAAACACACCATGTATCAAACCATCCATAAACCGCCCACAGGTAGATATTTCCAAATGTAACCAGGTGAAAACCAGCATCCTGTGCAATTAATTACCTTCACGTGCCCCAACCAGCCCATGCTCGTGAACAAAACAAAACAAGCATTTGCAATGCAATAGGTCGCGCATTTACTTGAGTTTGAGCTATTGGCCTTGTAAGTGACAATGCCTTTTATTTATGTTTTGGTTTTTAAAACAGATAAATAAAAGGCATTGTCATTTACAAAACCAATTGCTTAAACTTGCGTAAATGTGAGACCTATTGCATTGCAAATGCTTGTTAAAATGAGCAATGGTTTTGTGTTTGCTTTAGGGACAAGGGAAGATAAAAACCGTGAGTGCGCCAGAGAAAGACAGAGAGAGAGAAGTAACGTTGTGGAGACGAAGATGAAAGAGAGGGCCAAGGAAGAGTGGCAAGTGAGAAAACAGAAGAGACTAAGCATTACATTTTGTGCACAACATTCCTTCACAGTTTTATAGCTCGGAGTACTAGGTACTAACTTTAATTCCAGACACATGTTTTGCATCAGCTCATTAACCTTCACAGACAGCAGACATATTTCTCTCCATGTTATCCCTGTTCCGAAGGAGCACTTCCCGCTTCATGTCACTTATGATAGGCGTGTTACTCCGCACTCACAACTCAGGCAGGGAAATTCCACTTCAGAGTATTGCTGCGCATATTAATGTTCTGTCCCTCTAGCTATGCACCATAAAACTTTACCGTAATTTTGTAATGAATGTCAGGATGTCTTTTGCAGCTGACTAGTTGCGCAGTGGGTGAGGCAGATGGTACAGCCTTGAGTAAAGTTCCAGGCTGATAATGCGACGGGGAGTGAAGTTCCAGGAGGCCTTAGCTGAGCATGGTTAGGCCACTTAGGACTGTTTCTGCTGCGTTTTTACTTGGCTGGCCACAAGAGAACAAATCCGAAGCACACTGCAATTATGACAGAAACGCTTGGAAGTGAAAATGTGCACTAAATAATGGCATTGCGATGCTGCACTAATAGCAGTCTGGGCGTGATACAGGTGCTAATTACCAACATAGCCCTAAATTAGTCCTCACTCGCATCCTACCCATGAAAAAGACTGTGAGAAGTGCATCTTGTGACAGGCACTTACACGAAGGCTCCACACAAATACTGACGACCCCCTCCCACCTTCCATCTCCACTGATTGCTTTTGTTATTCTCCTTCAGCTCTCTTTTTAAAGAAATTGAAGTGGTAATACTGTGTTTATCAGCAGAATTATGGGGTTTAGGAGGCAGGCGGTACAAAGGGGCTCCGCTGCAGCCCCTTTTTGAGAGGTGAGTAACCTGTGGGACGCGGGTTGCCCCCCCCCCCACCTCCGCCCGCCACGGTAATGAAGAGGGGGTTAGCATGTTTTTTCCTGCTCCAGATCCAATCTCTGGAGAGTGAAATGGAAGGGATCAGGTGGGGGAGAGACCGGGTATTTTATCAGGAAGTAAAGGGGATTGTAAGCCTCCCTGTTGCCTAAAAGGAGCTCGTAACCCATTAAAGCATGTTAGGATTATTTGAGCACCTTTTTCATTTGAGCATACAGTGTCCTCAAGGGGTGGAAATGATTGTTAAAGTGACATAAAGACTCCCATCAAAGCAGCTGACTATCTGCGGACCGGGTGAGGCAGATGGTAGAGCTTGGGAGCCAAGTTTTAGGAGGGTTGCTTGGAGCATGGACAGACCACTGGAGGAGTGTTTTAGCTGCATTTGTGCTGGGAGGGTGGGGGAGGGTTTATAACGCGAATGGGAGCAAAGTTCCAGAAGGTCTGTGCGGAGCATTGTGAGACCACCAGAGGACTGTTTCTGCTGCATTACTGGCATTTCTTTGGTGGTGGGAGGGAAGGCACCCCACAGTGAGATGCAGTGTTGAAGCTGCAAGTTAAAGGTAAAGCATGCCGCTTGTGAAGCGCCTACAACACACAGCAGTATTGTTGCGCTTTACAAATGAAGTGCGTACCTTAATCTCGTACCAAACGTGAGCAGTGTTTTTAATCTAGTCAGGTCCGCTTCCTTTCGCTATAAATCATCACAGAACAGAAATATCCAAAGCATTCGAGGGCTGTTATAGGACGTCACTGCTTGCACTTCTCTCACAAACACTGAAACATGATGTCACATTATCCGGTGGGTAAAATTAAAAATATATGTATATTTATTCTGAGCTCCGAATTAATGAATAAAAAAAAAGAGCAACTGGAGATGCCGGGGATTGAACCCGGGGCATCATACATGCAAAGCATGCGCTCCACCACTGAGCTACATCCCCTGGCTTACAAAACTCCCGCCTATAGGTTATGATATAGCAAACAAGCGCCTCGCAGCAGCAGGGCAGGCTTCGCCGGGGGCTCAGGATCAACAGGCCTCTCCACCAAAGAGAGAATGAAGCCTCAATGTGCGTGCCTCAGCCGGGCCTGGCTCCCTCCGGCATACGCCACTGTGTAGCTACAGAGGATGGAGCAACAGACAGAAACCAGTGCAGGAGTCCAGTTGGCATGGAACCGGCCAAACACAATTGCACGCTCCTTGCATCCGAAGTGAACAAAGTCCGACACCCCTGCCCAACCCTTCTCACCAAGGAGCCCGACCTCACACTTCCTGTAACCGCAACAGCGTCTCGGCACCACGAATCCGCCTCCCAGCACCAGCTGCACACTGAAAGCCACTCATGTTATCACAGTGCAAGAAGGCCTATACGCTACTAGTAACACCTCCAACAATACGTGCTGGATTTATTGTAAACTCGAGAGCATTTTGTCTCGTTCATATCACGCATAATTACCCTGACACTTCTGTCACAGGTCATGTCAAGATGCCTAACATGCAGCTTTCAGATTTCAGAATTAAACCACACGTTTGCTTTGTTGTGTTTAAGTTAAAGGTGAGATATGTGGCATAATAAAAACAAATGATGGACCATGCATGATCATACCGGAGCTCGCAGCACCATACAAAATACTTCAGAAATAGTCCAGCCGCGTTAATGTGCACGAAAAAGTTATTACGTTGATTCAGAAAAAAGGCTTCAGAAAACAAGAAATGAAGAACTGTATTACAATAGGTAAAATTACTCCTTCTCCTTTATGGGGCCATGTGTTTGAAACACATGGCCCCATAAAGATAAGAAACCTTTCGCGACGCACGGAGGGCAGACGAGCCCGTCCAAATGGGACGGCTCAAAAAGCCAAACGAAAACGTCATGAACAGATCTTTTCCAATGGCTGGCCACCGTTTAGCATAAACGGTGATGCCAGCCAATGGAAAAGAGGGGCGGGGCTTAAAGCCCTTTACAGAAAATACCACACATCATTAAATCTCGCCAGCGAGACTGCGCATGTGCGCAGCCCACGCCAGGAGAGACCTAAAAAGACTATAAACATGCCGTACATGGCAGCCCGTGAGCAGTAAAATCCTCCCCCAGTGAAATATAAACAAACTGAATACCTAATCAACCCACACGCCCGTACAAAAAGTACGTGTGGCATAAACAATGCTCACATGTGAATACAGAAAATAAATTAAATCTATATTGTCAACAATACATAAATACTTAATCAAGAAAAATTATGCACAAAATGATTACAAAGCAAATGTAATGAAAATCAAAATCATATGATTAAAATATTGTGATCATGCCTAATGGAGTTCTCCGTGCTTCAGATCATGATCGAAAAGAGCCTCCAGTGCTGCAAACACAGTTTCCGCCATGAAAGCAGGGAGAATAGCTCAAAAAGAAAGCACAAGGAAATATTTTCATGGATGAACCCTTTTCTTTTAGGGAAATGTGCATGATTCAAGTAGGATGTTTTACAGCTAAAGTTTGCTAGGTAGATATAAATGGCTGAAATTTGTAGCCTTCCATCATTCATGTTTGATCATAAACATCGGAGAATTTGCTCTTAATATCATCTCAGCATTTATCATTTTAAAATCTTCATACTTTAATATAGTTTGTTCCAGTACTGAATAAGCAATTATATGAGTGCTAAAATAATAAATATTTGAGTAATCCAAATTTCAAAATAACAATTATGACTAAATCACACTACAGTTACCACAATGTACTGTGGGACGACTTCTTCAATATATGAAAGTGTGACCCACACCTCTGTTTTCAAGAGGATGGCATCGCTGCTTGAGGCTTTCCTTTTTTTCCCAGAGGACCACGTTGCTTCTTGAGTCCTGTCTTATTTTTCAGAGGACTGCCCTGCTGCTTAAGGCTTGAACTGCTCCTGAGAGAACTGCCCTGCTGCTTGAGGCCTGCCCTGCTCTCTGCGAAGGAAGAACAGACCTGCTCCGTTCATCCCAGGCTACCTAAGTGACTAAAAGGTTCAGTTGGCTAACCTCCTGTTCTTAGCTACATGGGTGCAACACGCTCCAGAGACCTCCCTGCACCCACCCAGCTGAATTGCTGCAACTGGACCTGCATTACCCCTGCTGGTCTCTGATAAAGGGATTCTCTGATCCTCAAGAGGTGCTTCCCTATGTCCTGGACCCTTGGCTGGCATCAGAGTGCACTCCTCTACAAGAAAATGAGAAATCCCGAAGTTCTGGACTCTTCGTGCCAGGCTTTGAGAAGGTAACATTTTCAGCTGGATTATCCTAGTTCTTGTATTCAGCCTGCACTCCATTGTGGTGGGACTAACTATGTGATTTTTCCCAATCTAGCATTACTAGAGTGGCGCTGTGTGCTTTCAGGCGCTATACTTACCTAACACATTCACATTTTACTTCCTTTTATTTATTAAAATCTACTCTATTTTTTTTAAGTGGTTTGGTATTTTTCTTGTGTTGTGTTCTGTTTGTGTGCGGCAAATATTATCTCTATGTTAAGCCGGA
The DNA here is from genome assembly GCF_964204655.1 of Triturus cristatus. Classification (NCBI taxonomy): domain Eukaryota; kingdom Metazoa; phylum Chordata; class Amphibia; order Caudata; family Salamandridae; genus Triturus; species Triturus cristatus. The sequence goes on from NC_140584.1 coordinate 902,882,810, forward strand.
CTGCTTTTGTGCCAAACTACTAGAGGTTTAAGCACAGGTTAATGTAATGGAATCGGAAAATGAAATTTGCACTGCGAGTAGTAAATTTAAATGGTATACACATCAAAATAATTCATAGGAAATACTGTTGTCAAAGGGTCAGTACTTTCATTGCTTCTTTCATAAAGTCTAAGTGCAAACACATCTCTATTTTGTGAACAAAAATGTTTTCAATCCAACGTTATCATAATAGCAAAGTGAACTGAAACAATGTGCATCAGCGATGAATGAATAGGACTATGCCTTCAAGACAGTATAAGGCACCAAAGGAGCCCATACATCTTAAAAAACATAAATCCGCAATGAAAGTGTTTTTGCTTCAGCAAAGTGAATACATCAGAATGAAAACTCTACTTTAAACTACCGACTACACCAAAAACCATTTCCTTAGTTTTACAAAAAAAGAACTCCTTGACATTACATAACCAAAACCTAAAGAAAACAATAATACGACGTGGTAATCATTCAGAAAATTGCATAGCTTTAATGGAAAGCCACTCGAGGCAATGACACCTGATGATAATGGCATGAACACCAGTCTCTGAACCAAAGCCCACTCTATGTACCACTTCCTGTTTTCTTTTTGAAGTATTAATGTAAGATCTTTCACACATCGAACAATGTCAATAGCCAGAACTAAAATGAAATGAGGGTGTCAACAAAGAGCAATAATATGAGTGCTTAACAGGAAAAGGATGTGGACGCACATAGAAAGAACGGGTAGATGCAGAAGAAAAAAGACAACTCACTGGAGGTAGAGTGGAGAATGCGAGTGGGATATAGAGCCTTAGCCAGAATAGTTATGGGGTGATGGCACTCTCCACATGGCAGCCTAAATGCAGGTGACTTACTGTGGTGGGATAGCATCCATTCTAAGCAGACAGCAGCCCATCTACAGCCATATTGGTTGTAAGATTTCAGCCTGGTGAAGAAGGCACATTTCTTTATTACATTGGAAAAAAAGGAATCACAGTGGATCAAACATAGCCCATAAGTAATTATGGAATGGTATATGTGAAAGATGTACGTGGAACTGTAAATGCTTAAGAAATGTCTACCACTTCGATTAAGAGAAGAATTTACACATGGAGTCAAGGATGATGTTACAAATGTAGAAGAATGACTAGTGAGCATGAGGCTCATACCATGCGTGATCTGAGTTACGTATTGTGGAGAAATTGGAATGTTGGCTGAGGTGGGTGTTAGCCCTTCTCAAGCAACTGCCACAATCCTGGTCAGGGTGAACCACAAACAGTCACTAAATTAACCTGTGCTTAACCCTCTGGTAGCTTTGCACAAAAGCAATCAGGCTAAACTTAGAGGCAATGTGTAAAGTGTTTTTGCAGCACACAAACAGGAATAAAATCCAATCAGTAGAACTAGAGAAATGCAATTATTTAAAGTTTTACGGTAAGTATAGCGCCTAAAAGTACAAGGAACTAACTGTGATTATCTGGTCGCACCGGACCGGGATAAAGTCACAAGTTCAGGCTGACTGCAATGGGATGCAGGCTGGATACATGGACCAGGTTAATCCCACTAAGAATTGTTCCTTATATCCTATCCTATCTTTTCTTTTTTTTGCAGAGTTTTATATAGCGCGAACTTGACCCGAATCCAATCAAGTATCAGAGCGCTTTACATAGCACCAGTTACGTTACATGAGGACACACATTCATTTTTTGTTAGGCACGGGGAGATTAAGTGATTTTGCTCAGAATCACAGGAAGTTCAGTGTCATTACCGAGACTCGAACCCAGTTCCCCAGGTCATAGGTCAAGCGCCCTAGCCGTTAGGCCAACTCCTTGATGCAGGGCATAGCTGCGCACTTTTCCAGTTCCAATGAGGAGATGCGCGGTCTTGCGTCAAGTTTCGTCAGTTCCGATGAGGAGCTGTGAGGGCTAAAATGCGAGGTCAGGCATTAAATTGCTTCATGCTGCATCAGGTTTGATGAGGCCGCCGATCAGGAGCTGCAAGGTGCTGTGATGCGGGGTACTGCATCACGCTGTGTTGTGTTGTGTCGCCCTGCGTTGATTCTGAAGGAACCGGCAGTTGGGCCAGGTGGAGTACACTCTCATGCCAGCCAAAGATCCAGTACCTGGGGAGCATCTCTTGGGGATCAGGACTCACTCCAGCAGCAGGGCTCCGGCAGGTCCGATTTAGTCTGGGCAGATCAGGACAGGTCACTAGAGATTAGTATGTCTCTGTAGATCAAGACAGGATACCAGTCAGCGAGCACTTTGAGTTACCCTGGTGGGTTTGGGTTCAAGGAGCAGGTCCAGGTTACCTTCCTTGAGTAGCAGGGCAGCAGGACAGTCCTTCTCGTAGCAGGGCAGCAGGGCTGTCCTTCCAGCAGCAGGGCAGCACAGCATTCCATCTTTGGAGTCTTCCACAGGTCCGGAAGTAATCTAAAGCGTAGGTCTGAGGATCCTACATTTATACCTTGTGCGAGCGAAATGGGAGGAGCTCTCAGCATTTTCCTCCCACAGACGTATTTGGAATTTCCTGCTTCCCTACCCTAGCCCAGCTCTGTCTGCAGTCACAATAGGCTAGTGTGAAGCTGTTTGTGTGTGAGCTTACGAAGTGTCTTTGAAGTGAAAGTGTGACAGGTGACCCCCTGCCTCATCAAGTGAGGATGGCCCTTCCTGCCAACACCCAGGCCCTCTTTATGATACTACCTGGGAGGGATGCACAAAGGCCATGTACCAACTACTTGCAGTCATGTGACCCAGGAAGCAGGCTGCAGCACCAAATGGTTAGCACAAGAAAATGTCAACTTTCTGAGAGTGGAATTTCCAGAATTGTGACTTAAAATCCCACTTTACCATTAAAGAGGGTTTTAAATTACAATTTTTCACCAAACAACATTCCTATCCACTCCCACACAAATGCTATAACTTATTAAATGTAATAGGGTAACCCAATGCTATTATTTGGGAGAAGTAGGCCTTGCAATAGAGGAAACAATTTTAGAGCTTTTTACTACCAGGACATGTAAAACCTAAGAGTACATGTCCAGCATTTTAAATACAACATACCCTGCCTATGGACTGTATAGGGAGCAAACCTAGGAGTGACTTATACTTATTAAAGAGGAAGGTTTGGACTTGGCAAAAGGTTTATCCTACCAGGACGAAATTACAGTTTAAAAATAAACACACAGGCTGCTGTGGCAGGCCTGTTACGTGTTTTTAAAAGGCTACTTGATTGGGTGACACAATAAGTGCTGCAAGCCCACAAGTAGTGTTTTATTTACTGAGGCTTAGTACATGTAGTACCACTTTACTAATGACGTACAAGTAAATTAAATGTTCCAACTGGGTGTGAGCCAAATTTACCATGTTTAAATGAGAGAATCCTTTAGCACCAGATAGCATGGGTAAAGTTAACAAAGCTTTAGAAGCCAAAAATAGGTGTTCAGAAAACAGGAGGGGAAAAGGTAAAAAGTTTTGGGTGATCCTGCAGAGAGGGTCAGGTCCAACATTTACCATGAATGCATGCATCAATTTCACACACTCTGTTATGTTATACTTGCCTCTGCTGGGGCTTAGGTCTCCAGTAGTTCTGCATTTAATAAGGCCAAGATTATGAATCATTCTGTAAACAGATGCATTTTCACGAAGCTGGTACCTGAGGCTTGGTACACACTCCTAAAGGAATTGCTATTCACATGGATCATCTTTCGTCAAGTCCTACTATGTGTCATTTCCCCTTTTAAACATTTTAATTACGTAGGTCTAAAAAGTATTCTAATACTCTCTAACTGGGTATCTGAGAAAAGAAACTGAAAATAGTACCTGGCCACCTTGGGATCTTGCTTGGCCAATAGTAGAAGATTCTCCGTGTTGATGAAGAGAGCCCAGCAGGGAAAGCAAATAAGAATTAAGATGAGCAGTGAGCGCTGCAGGATGACTCCAATTTGCTGCATGTTTTTACAACCGAAAGTCTGAAAAGAAAATAAGAGGCATGATGTAGACTATTGGCTTCTTAGGTAATCCGTACCTGCGGCTTTAGGATGAAAAACATTATCATGCCAGATCGATTTTCACAAATCCAGAGAATACTCTGGATTTGTTTTATATCCATACATTCATCAAATTCACTTCAATGCCTCATCAGGGGCAGTTAGCGCTATATACATGCAACTTTAGTTTAATTCAATAATGTGAATTTTGATCAGGAGTCTGGGTGGGTTTGAAATATTTTAAGAGTTTTGATGCACCCTTCTTGGCATGGCTGCTAAATATAATTTTTTTTCTGGATCTCTAATATTGCATTACCTTTATGCTTTCAGTTTAACAGATGCTAGGGGCCTAATTACTGGCTGCACACAGTACTGGCAAGGTGGTAAAACCACATGCAAAATGTACATTACTACGCAGGAACACTGCAACAGGACTGTACAATTACAAGTTGAACCCCATGGAATGCAAATTATCACGTGAATACTGATCATAAAACCACACACTGAATTCCCAACTTGCAGGGTTTAACGCATACATTTACTGCCTATTCTGACTTAATAGTAAATGTATGCAGCAACCTTTGAGTGGTGTTGTGTACAGATAGGGGATGTGGGGTGAGTAGGGGAAAAAGGGGTAACTAAATTGGGGCAGGGGGAGAATTGTATACTCCGCACTGCCGGAAATACCGACAAGAAGCTTGGCTACAGCTGCATCAAAAGCCTCATACAATTTTTGGGGATGGAATTACTACCTGGTCAAATCGGTTTCAGTATTCCATCATCTGATAAAACAGTGAGCAGGAATACTAGCTGACTCCAAATCAGGAGTGGAATTGCATAAATTCCACTTTGCCCGACTCATAATCATGCCCTAGGTGAAAAATTAGGTTTGTGGAATGAATTGGGTACTTTGATCAAAGTGCACAAGAGTAGGACTTTTAATTTCTACTTTTATTGTTTTGTATTATTTTGACAAAAGAATTGGGTTGTGAAGAAGAATTGATGATACAGAGTAAATACTAAAAGATAAAAAGAGGATAGAAAAAAATAAAAAAGAAAAGCAATAGTAGATGTTATCTGTTGGATACTGGTGTGAACTGACCTATGTGTTAATAGGTCGTTTCACAAATTATCAATTCCTAGTGTGATGCAATTCGACATTACTCATGAATATTAATGGAGTCGTTTGCAAATTGCAACCCACTAGAAATCACAACCTTTACAGAGATGGTGGACTGCCGAGGTCAGCAGTCCCCCATGTCTGTGATTGCTTTCAGAAGAAGTTTTTTTTCCCAATGCAACGCATTTTGTTTAAAAGAAAACGGAATGAGTTAAAAAAAATAAAGGTGTAAGTTTCATTTTTAAGTCGAGCTACAGTGCATGCGCTGTCTGCAAGACCTGCAGTAATTAATATTCCGACATTTTTCCCGCCTGCTGCTTACGGTTGGTCAATTCTCCTGGCGCTCTTGTTTGGTGCATCCTAAGTGGTTGCAATAACTGGCATGTCGCTTCCTTTGAAGGCTAAGGAGCACCGGTCAAATACTCTTTGCTTACGCCTTCAGGGTTCTTTTGTTGTTTGGGGAACTCTTTTGGTTATGCTGCATTGCTTTTAATTAGGGCTTCCGGTTTTATGGTATTTATTTTTTTGACATTTCCGTCTGTATTTAGCCATATTTATTTTGGGTTTTGTGGAAAAATGAAGCTTAAATGAGTATATTTCTGCATGTATTTAACCGGTAAATATGCACTCATGCTTGAATGCCTACTAGGTTTCAATGCTGTAAACACACGCAGAAGATAAATCAATGCACTTATAATATACGCAATAAAATATGCAAATTTCAGTATCAACCATGTGCATATCTACTGCTGTTAAAGCCTGTTTACTAAAAGTCCTTTCTTTTTTAGCCCACTTACCTACCAATCCACACAGCTATTGTCTGGCAGTTATGACAGACAGTTTTTAGAATTACTCAAAAAGCAACCCAATTTCCTACACCTTGTAACAGTTACAGTTGATTTTCCCGATATTGTCACAACCATTGCCTGCAGCAAGCACAAATGCATGCAGTCTTCCATACCTTGCACCAATTTAAAGGCCCAGTTCACCTTTTTAGCCGTTTAATTCACCAATGGCAAAACTTTATTTTTGTGCCAGGACTATTTCCTATCCCAATCCGACCTTGAATATACACTGACTTAGCAAGAAAGCATGTGTCACTAAAACAATGAGACCTACAGTAGGGAAACAGTACAATACTCCACCTATCTACAATGGGTCAGTACCACAAAAGAAAGATAGACATAGGAGCAAACACCTCACACAAAGACAGCCCAACTCCTAACGCTGGGGCAGCTGCACTGTGGCTGAGACAAAAACTTTAATTGGCAGCTTAACGCTTCTATATAATACACGGAACAGCAGCTCAGCATCTGTTATTGGGACATCAGAACAGAGGGCCGAACATTAGAGAAAGAGGAAAAATAGCCTAATGCTAGGCTAAGTAAATGCAATGTTTTGAAATGGCATGTCTGCTTTAACAGCTACCTCATGTTAGGCAACATACAATGCTTATCCAACAGACATATCTCACAAATATGATCTGCTTTTCGCTAGACCGGGGTAGCACCTTCCTATCGTTCTTCCTAGCTAAGATAATTCCAACCCACAACAGAATCATAGCAGCATTCCGCGACAGCAGATAAATTGGCAATGTGGGAGGAGAGAACAGGACGCTTAGATGAGAATGGGTGTTGGACTGATTTGTTAGATAATTGGAGGTGGCTGCTGCCCAATGCCTATGTTTTCCCTGTAGTCACTATGGCCCACTATGGCCCATGGCCCAGCACACATTAATGCAAAAGGCATTTGTAAGTTGCTAGACCCGGTATGGCAGAACAAGAATATCTCTAAGGTTGCAACACAATTGGTGAGACACTGTATAGTATGTTTGAAGTACACTCCTGGAAAGGGCACCTCTACACCTGCTGGTAACTTTGCACCACCTTCTTTCCCTTTCAAGGTCATCCAAATGGATTTCTTTGAAATGGAGCGGATAAACAAACTCAAGTATGTACTAGTGGTAGTTTGTGCATTTAGTAAGTGAGTAGAGGCATACCCAACTAAAGAGAATACAGCCATAGCAACAGCGAAGGTACTTCTAAAGGAGTATTTTCTACGCTACAGACTGCCACGTGTGATCTGGAGTGACAATGGGAGCCACTTCAATGCTAAAGTCATTGAGCTAGTGTACAAGAGCCTACAGATCACACAAATATTCCATGCGGCCAACCATCCAACAGTATTCTCAAACTATTTTGATTGATTATTTGTATGCCTTGTCTAAAGATCTGCATTCTGTCCACAAACAGATATCGGCTGCCCTACAACCATTGCCGGAGGGCCCTGGACATCGGATCCAGCCAGGGGATTTTGTCCTTGTGCACCAGTTTCAACACAAGTCCTGTTTGGAGCCGCAGTGGAGAGGCCCTACCCAAGTGCTTTTGGTCACTCGGATAGCTGTGAAGGTGGATGGCCATAAGCACTGGGTGCACGCCTCCCATATCAAGAAGGTACCTCTCCCACTCTTGTACGATTCCTGGGTGAAGGACGGGATTGCCGACCAGAACGGGGACCTGGTTCCCCGCTTTGTCCCCTTTTCTGATGCCCTTCTGAGAGGGGCACAGACCGACAAGGAGAGTGACGAGATTTTGTTCGAGGCGATCCCACCTGAGATACGGGCTGCCTCGGATACTCCAGCCCCTGCAACTCCAAGTCCTGAGTCCCGATCCCCAACAGATTCGGAGCCCTTGCCTTTGTTGATGAGGAAGTGCCTGGGTACACTAGGTATAATCTGCGCCCCGACGGAAGGCCAGTGCACCAGCAGGGCAATACAGGAGTTGAGTTTAAGGTGCAGGCCTCTGGTGCCTGTTTTAGATTAGAGTGGTGAGCATTGGTGCACTGCCCTGATCACTGGACAGGGTTGGTGAGGGTATTTGCCCAGGAGGGAGGTTGCCCTATCCTGAGAGAAGGATTGTTTTCAACAAGGGCCGCGATTGTTTTAACTGGGTTGCAATTGTGCAGCTCCAACGTGGGAGAGAGAGCATTTGATGAACTATAGGAGCCTGCCTGTGAGGCTCTGAAGGACACACAGAAGAAGAATACCCCTCTGGCTTGTTGTACAGCGGCTCTGATTCCCCCAAGTACTTTTTAACAATGCATCCCTTTGGTCGTCCAATACCTGATGAGGAGAAGCCCTTTGCAGCTCCCCGCTCCTATTCCCATGGTCATGTTGGTCCACCTGGCCCCTTAAGACTAAAATTGTGTTTGTAGTGATCATTTTGCTTTCTCTGATCTTTGTATTTGACGTGCTGTTTTTTTCTGGAAGAAAAATATCCCATGAAAGCTTGAATAAGTACTACACTCACACCCCTTGTACATTTTATTGGTACTTTAGCCCCTCAAAAAGAAAACCACCGTAAGGCTTATAAAGATAAGGTTTTTATTCAGACGTTGCATCAAACTCATGCTGTTTATAATATGACAAACTGTTGGGTGTGTGGGGGTATTGCCTTTGTCTACACACAAGAATTGAAAACTGATGCCTATGCCTCTATCCTACAATAATAGTTGTGAAGGCTGGTTTAATTTGCTTTGCTTGGTCTGTCCCTTCTTTCAACCAGACTCCTTGGAACACAAGGGCACTAGGCCCTGTTCATCAATGACAAAGAAAGTGTTCCCCTGGAGATGAGCGTTTTCAGGTATTCCTGACTTCGTGCCTTGGAGCAGTGAATGGGGGAAGAGTGGTAAATAGAACAGAAGAGGATTAGGACAGATTATCGCAGTTCAATGTGACTGAATATTACCAATCTTTTCAAAAAACGTAATGTCACTAATGATAAGCCCATGCCCTTGGCGGTCGTAAATGTAGCGTCTTCATTCTGCGTCCAGGGAATAGGGAGTGTAGAGGTAGGGAACAGTACCTGCAACACGACCTCTATATTGAAGATGCCGAGGAGCCCACCATTGATTTCACCACATAACATTTGTTATGAGCCTTCTCTGGCACTGCACCAAAGATTTGGAACTCTCTTCCACCGGAAGTACGCAGAATATCTTCAACAAAGGCTTTCAAATTGGAAGCTAAACAATTCCTTATGAACAAATTCTTACCCTAAGAGGGATACTTTCACCTGCTTGGATGTTGATACTGCATTTATGTTATTCCTCCCATTCATATTGTAAAGCGCTCTGTTATCCCTCGGGATCTTGTTCGCGCTATATAAAACTTTATAAATAAATAAAATGTATTTTATTTGTGGAAACAATGGTTATGTGTGGTTACCTGAGGGGTGGTCAGGGCGGTGTTATCTCTCTTACCTCCTTCCCCTGGTATATGTGGCCCCTTCCAATTAACACACAGACTGCAGCGCAGGCATGCTATAGATTCCCGAGTCAAGAGAGTTGTCAATCCAGATGATATTGATCATACAGACATGTCCCTACAGCAGTTCACTGATATAATGAAGGGTCTCACACCATTCTGGGGTCCCGTAATCAATAGTCGCATTATTAAGCGTTTGGCAAGGGTAGTAGAAGGGGTCATTAATACAACAGCAGATATACTCACCAATATCACAGTCGAGCTCCAGGCTACGAGACTGGTCTCTCTTCAAAACAAAATGGTTAAAGACGTTATCTTAGCTGACAGGGGTGGAGTATGCTGCGTCATCGGAAGCAGTTGCTGTGTATACATACCAGACACTGCCCTGACTGTCAATTTAGCAATTCAGAAATTACGTAAGCTAGTTTCAGAGATCTATGTAGATAACGGTTCTTGATCCCTCACGGGATGGCTCTGGGGTCTCCTAACGTCATGGGGATGGAAGACTCTACTTGTCCTAATAGGTATTGCAGGTGTCATCTTTACTTGTTGCCTGTGCATCCACTGTCTCCCAGTGTGCTGCACTTACTGTGTTACTCAGCTCACACCAACTCCTAGATCCTCTGGTCACAATAATAAAGCTTCCAAAACCTAAAAGAATGTGCAAGGCAGGCAGTATTAGATGTGTTAAAAACATGACTAACTAATTTGCCGGAATGTAAGGGGCGGTCAGTGTTTTACAAGTACTGTATCTCACTGGATGTCCTTGCACATTTCTCGAACAGATGCGAGTGCTAATTCTTTTTGAAACAATAGTGCTTTGTGTATGCTTAGTTTATTCAAATTGTCCTTCAAAGTTGGAATGAAAGGCCACAATGGGCTCTCCATGACTCCTTGTGTAGGGGGGAACAGGACATTATATGACGGTTTGAGAAACATAAAATATATAGCTTCCCAGCTTGCATGACATAGCAAACTTGATCACTGAGCATTAAATTAACTTCCATTTGAAAGGACTGTAATAAGTGGGAGTATTGCAGGAGCTGGTATCCATTTAATAACACAAGCTAAATTTACTACCGAAGCATTACATGCACCGTGGAAGGGCATGTGTTTGCAAACAAGAGAGTGCCCGACATTCTTTTCCAGTAAGGAAAACCTCTTTGCCGGCAGATTCACAACAATAGGAAAAGGAAAGTGACCATAATTCATGAATGAAGTTACCTCCTAGGAGTTGATATCTACTGACAGGGAAATGTTTCATGCAAGCTGTGAATTGAAATGTTGAAATGGCAAAAGATATTGTGCGAAGTATTAACGAGACAGCTGAAGGTGTTTCAGCTGTGGTAAATAGGAGCTGTTCTAACTTCTCTAAGTGCAACATTGTATAGGTGGCTTCTTTCTTTGCCATCAGTTGTTCTTTGCATTTTAAATTGAAAGGCAAAAGTAATCTACTGGAATTCAGATAACTCATGGTACGTGCCCATTGTTAAGGGTTTGAAGTGTTCAAATAAGCAGCATAATAGATCTAAGCTGACTCTGCCCATGATACAATGTCGACATGTAACTTTGCACAATATCAATAACAGATGACACAATGCTTTTCAAATTATCAATATGAGAAGCCAGTATATTAATACTATTATCAACAACAGCAAGCCCTTTATCCAAATGATCTTGATCACTTTGTCTTTAAATTGTGGCAGCTTCCATTTGCAAAAATTACCAAATTTCATTATAGGTAGCATAAATAAATCTTTCTGAACGTGGGGAATTAGGGCCTAATAGGAAATTGGATAAATCAGACAGGAGAGAAAGATATTGTTTCACTGCAGACAGTTTCAACCACTGTTGATACAATTTTCCCACTGAATAGGTAGTAACAATTCCTGAATGTTGTGAGTGGGAACATGGGGGCTCGGGGTGACTCTTTTTAAATCACTGTGTGGAGTTAAGAAACCGATCATGATAACAATTTGGCCCTACTGACCACAATACCCACCAATGAGGATCTGGAAGTATGGAATTCAATGTACCATTCTACACCATGCTACTCAGTTGTTCTTCAGAACAAATTGTCAGACTTTGCCAATTATCCTAGTGGGCAATGGAAAGAATATTTGGGGCTTTAATTGCTTTCACTTTTACCAGTCCCAGACATGTAGTCTGCTGGATGGTGTCATTCAGGAAGATCATTTGTGTTGGAATTAGACGTGCTCAAAACAAGGTTTTCATCCCCTGAACTTGAAAAGGTTTGGCTCCCCATGTTGATTTCAGTTCTTCCAATAATCAGAGCCTTTAGAGGGCTCATCAGGTAACAAACCAAGTTATATATATTAGCTTAGTTTGTGTAAGCATATATTTTTTGGGTGGTGTAGGAATTAATTTGAAATAATATGATGTTGGATCTGAGGTGTCATATCCTGAAAAATATGGAAATCTATCCCTGTATGTTTTGAAACTCCCTTGTGCGGGAGTCAGACAATATTCCCATTGTTTGTAATTAAAAAGTGTAAGTTGAACACTATCTGCTGTAGAAAATAATGGTCGTAATGGAGATAACAGAACATGTCAGAATTAAGGAACAGGTCCTCTGATTAGAAAACAGTATAATATTCCAGCTCCGAGAGCATGGAGTTTACAGTTTCAACATCGCAATCATCTGAATGTAAACCAGGTATTATTACATTCCCCCATGCAAACTTCAAACACATATGGCATCTGCAGGATCTCCGTAGGACTGAATATGTTGAAAGGAACTTTATTCCAAACAATTTCATCAGTTACTGACAAGGCTGAAATGTTTACTTATTACCATTACATTTTCTAAACATCGGGCCAAACTAGCTGCATGCGGGATCTTTAAGTAGCTATTGGGTCTAATAATTGCCCGATATTCAAACACCTGGATCAATGTCTTATGCCACACTAAAAACCTACAGCAACAAGTATTTGAAGCAGGGGTGCATTATTGCAGCCATATTATGCAATGTGTACACGGCTGACTTGGGTCAGGCAGTAATGATGGAAAATCTGTGCCCCCCAGGCTGAGATCACTCATGCTTCCCATCATGCAGTACACAGATAATGTTGTACTGCTAGGCCATACACATGTCGGAATGAGGGGGGGCGTGGCCAACTGCTGAGCATGGTGGACGTGAGCTGAAAGAGCTCAGTCCCCAGCCCTGACACTCAGCTAGATATCCTGTGTCCCGCTGGACCCACGAGGCTGGGTTATCCATCCTGAAGCGGCGGACCTTCCCTGGAGCCGGCGGTTGTAACCTGGGTGCCTGATTTTGTGGATTGGCCTCATCTTGAGCGGACTCCGGACGGCCGGAGTCACGCCGAAGAGAGGGGCGGAGTTGAATGCGCTGAGCGGCAGCCTGGAAGAATACCGAGATTCCCGCTGTATTAATAGCGCTACGGGGCAAAACTGGCATGAACATCGGGGTTGGTGCCCCTGATTGGCATCGGTTTATGATGCGGCTGTAACAGGCTTTGCTGGGGACTACTGGGTCACACCATCGGCCGTCGAGCGGAAAATGGCGGCCGCGGCTGATTGAGCCTGAGACCAGCGCGACTAAGGCCCTGGTAAGAGGAACCCGAGCGTGAGTGGGTGCGCTTGCAGATGACCAGAGTGCAGCAGGGAGCGGGGACTGTCATTGCGCCCCCCCTCCCGATTGCGCCGAGTGTTGCCAGCTGCAGGGGTGAAGATCGGCAATGAGGAGTGGCTCAAGAGACTATGTGGGGGAGTCACAGGACTGGAGCTAGATATAGCTGCTCCCTGGGGCATGTTGGGGGCTAAAATCCACGGCTGACATCCATAATAGCATTAGACGCACACTGCCTGTACCCTGATAAATGCACAATGTCTATGAAGTGCTGATCATCGCGCTGAGCTAGAACCTGCTGCTGAATATTTGTGCCCCAGCTCCCGGAGACACGTGTGCTGATACTGGTGCCGCTGTCCGCCTGCTGACTCCCCAGACTGCAGAAAAGCACCCCGGCCTGGTTTGACGGTGCAGCCGGGCTTATCACTGCCAAGACTGTTCCAATATTTATGGGTGACATGGCAAATGGCAGCTGAGACGGTGCCCTTGAGGAAGGTGCAGCCACTGAGTGCAGAGTTCTAAAGACCTTTGGCCTAAGGAACCAGGGCCTATGGAAGTGGTTTGAGTGCACCAGTGACCTGCGCTGAGCTGTGAGTCTGAGCTGCATGGTGTGGCGCTCCAGTGGCCCCCCAAGTGCCCACCCTGGAGCAACGACGGACGGGCGGACGCTGCGCCGCGATGGGGCGCAATCTAAAGAAACAAGCAGATGCCGCCGTGGATGGTGAAACGTAACACACATTTGGCAGTGACCCCTCTAGTGCTTCAGACAGTGATGTGATACCCCCTACTGGTGTGGATCCCCATGATGCTAAATTGGATCTGATATTGAAAGAAATACGGGACTCACGAATGGCGCTGGAGTCGCGCATGGGAGAGATGTCTACTAATCTCAACCTCCTACAAGCGGATCACAAAAAGCTAGTAGACAAGGTCAAATCGAACAAACTAGCATTGGACCCAGCACTCCACTCAACTCGAACAATTTCAACGTCAATTGAAAGGATTACAGGACAGGGTGGGTGATGGGGAAGGGAGGTCCTGCAGCAATAATGTTTGCATCCTTGGAATGCCGGAGCACAGCGAGGGATCCAACCCTACACAGTTTGTGGAGGACTGGCTGAGAGACCATGTGGCGACAGAGGGTCTGACATCCTTGTACAGTGTGGAGAGGGCACACCGGGTGCCTTCCAGACATCCTCAACCGGGTGCACCCCCTCGCCCGCTGATAGCGCGCATCCTACACTACAAAGATCGCAACACTATCCTGCGGGCTGCCAGAGAGAACACCCCGATGCGTTTTGAGAACAAAACATTCTCTCTCTATCCGGACTTTACACTAGTGGTTTAGAAAGCTAGAGCTACTTTTTTTGGAGTCAAGAAAAACCTACATGAACGCAACCTGAAATATGCGTTGTTATTCCCTGCTAGGCTGAAGGTCATCCACGGACTAAAATCTTATTTTTTCGACAATCCAGAGGAGGCAGCGAACTGGCTCGAAATAACTTTCACACCAGAGACTTCCCAGACTTCGCTCCCATCGGGACAACTATGTTGTGCCTCCCCAATGCGGTCGACTGGACTGCCCCGCTCGGGAAATGGCGTTAATAAGATCACAGTGGACACTGGACCAACGTCGGAACAGATCACGACTAGTCAGCAAGATGCACTCCTTACAGCGGTAGCTCTGGCTGCTCATGATGCCTGGGCTGCTGCGACCTCGGAGCACTCAACGGACGGCGACACAGTGCGTTCTGATTCTGAAAATAGCATAACACTGTTCCCCTCGATTACGCCTCAGGTTGCCAGGGACTTCTAGGGCTGTGCTCTGAGACGACTGGGAGTGGTAAAGTATACAATGACTTTGCAATATGTACTACAGAAGGTGGCTGCTTTGTGGGTCCAGAGAGTAACTAAGCTTTATAGGGAAGTGTGCTAATGTACTAAAGATATATCTGCATGAGTTGTGCTTACGAACTATCGCAGTTTGGGCCTTTACCCCCCAGGCCATTGCGATGATGCCTTTATTTTTTGTTTTCCATGTTGGATTTTTGTTTAAAGTTTGGTCCTCTGCTGTTACACGGGGGAACGTAGTATTGGGGATTTTTTATGTCGATGCATGCTCGGCTTATGGACAGTCTATGTTTGCAGGATTTTGGCTCCCACAGAACACATGGCAGTTACGCTCATTATGTCCTGATGGCATTACATGATACATACACCTACTGCACGTGGAACGTGAGGGGCTTGAGTTCCGTACATAAAAGAAACCGGGTCCTGGCGCAACTTAACCGGAGGAGGGCCACAATAGCCTATTTGCAGGAAACTCACCTTAACACGGATGAGGCAGCTAAACTGCAGAGAAAATGGAGGGGACAACTGTTTGCTACTACATACTCCGCTTTCTCTAGGGGGCGGCGGTGTGGATACGGAATACCGTCCCTTTTAAACTCCTAGAGCAGAGAATAGACGCCAACGGAAGATATGTGTTACTCCATGGTTTGTTGGATGGGGCTCATGTGGTTCTGGGCTGTGTATACGCACCCAACATTGATCAGGATAAATACTTAACTACACTGGGCACAGCCTTGACGGACTGGACTGACTATCCTTGGGTGATAGGGGGGCGACTTCAATGCTGTGATGATTATACTCCTAGATAGATCACACCCCCGATTACATGCCACTGAAAGTAGGAAACAGGCAGAGGAGCTTGCGCGATGGGCAGAGGGGTGGGAACTCCATGATGCATGGCAGGCAAAACACCCTGGGCTTAAGGAGTACTCCTTTTACTCACCACCACACAAATTGCGCACTCGAATAGATCGGTTCCTCTGCTCTGGTGCCCTGTTGGGGTCCATAACTTCAGTGCTCCACATGGGTAAAACCCTGTCAGACCATAACCCAGTGGAACTGGCTATGCTGTGGGGCAAAGTTCCAACCCCCATACCATCTTTGAAATTACAACCCGCGATGCTGGAGGACCAGGTCTTCCGCAATGCTCTCTCAGAGGTGATTACCCATTATTTTTCGGAGAACGCGGGGTCTGCTAGAACCCGCCAGATGGAATGGGACGCCTTTAAAACGGTCATCAGGGGAGTGGCTATTAGCACCAAGGCGGGGGTACGACTTGCTCTCATAGTACGCCTTTCTAGACTAGAGGGTAGCTTGGCTGCGTTGGAGGGAGAGGCACCGGGGACGAATGAACAATTGACACAATTGCGGGAGGCTAATATCCAATACGCAGAACTGCTTGAGGAACTACGGGTTGTTGACTACCGACTGTATACACAGAAATTGCACACACAGGCTGATAGGTCGGGGACCCTACTGGCGCGGTTGGTTCGGAATGACCCACTGCCCACACCCATACTCGAAATTAGGAATGGTAAGGATACTGTGGTGACTACGCAACTGGACATCAATTCCGCATTTAGGGACTATTACGAGCACCTATATGGTCTGCCGCCTTGACTTCCTGATACTGAATTTGACCGCTTCGTTGGCTGTACAAGATTGGTGGAACGTGATATTCTACATTACTTGTCAATCTGTGAACTATGTAACGCATTTATGTGTCCATATATCACTGTATGATGCCCGGTTAAATGAATTGTGTAATTAAATAAAAACAAATTAAAAAACACATGTTAGAATGAGGAGAGCCCTGAATATCTTACTGAGGGCCATATGTAGGTAGCCTCACATTTACCGATTCATAAATACCGAATTTTACCGATTCGGTATTTATGAATCGGTAAATGTGATGTAGGTAATGATTCGGTAAAGTTTACCGAATCGGAAAAATTCGGTAATTATGAATCGGTATTTACCGATTCGGTAATGAGGCGTACCTTCCCATTGATTCCTATGGGCCTGGAGGCCCATAGGAATCAATGGGAAGGTATGCTTCATTACCGATTCGGTAAATATCGATTCGGTAATGGGGGGAGCATAATCAAGGGTGGCAGGGTGTCACATTGACACCCTGTTGCACCCCTGAATCTTGCATGTGTGCACATGTGGCGCACATACATGCCCTAAGGGCATGTATGTCTGCCACATGGCACTCTTAAATCTGCAAAATATTGCTTTTTGCAAGGTATTCGTTATTTATCACCAACCTGTATTTGGTGGTAAATAACGAATTTCTAATACTAATTTTCACTCTTTAGAGTGTTCCCTACATCTGATTTCTGGATTCGGTATTTACCGAATCGGAATTTTACCGATTTCTTAATTTCCGATTCGGTAAATACCGAATCCAGAAATCAGCCCCCTACATAGCAAATGCCTAAATACCGGTCGGTAACGGGATATTTACCGAATTTCGGCCGTTACCGACCGGTATTTGGCTTCCTACATGAGGCCCAAAGTGAGCAAACTAACCAACGGTCAATGCTGCAAAAACCAAAATCCTTATTTTTGTTAAACACATCAAAAAACTGCAACTGTCATGGAACACTGGCCACATAAATATCACTATGAGGAATAAATATAACTCTCTTGGGTCTGGCTGTGGGCCTCAGGCAAAGCCTCTCTTCAAGCAAGGGCATTAGGGATCAAATCAGCTGAAAACTAAGGGTGGGCGTAATTGGTGGAATACTACTACGCGGAATTCAACGAAGTTGAACAAAACTTCGCTCCGTCGGACTCCCAATTAATAAAACAGAAACCTCATACATTTGGTATAATAACAAGTATCTTTGTCTTTACATGCTTAAATGCATATAGTCATTTCACAAAAGTGAAAATGAAAATTTAGCAAGCAGTGCGAGAGGTGATGATTTTGGGATCCTCTCTAACCTAGGTAGAAAACCAAGCAGATGCCTTGAAAACAAAGATCATATCTTGCTGAACAATTTGGTGGTGGTCCTATCCTCTTAGGACCACCCCAAGCACAGTTATGGGCAAAAATACAATCCCAACCAACCAACAAAATCATCACCTCTCATTGCCTGATATTTTTCATTTTCAAAGTCCACTTTTGTGAATTGGTTATATGCTTTTCAGCATGTAAAGTTGCTTTATCAAAGCATTTCTGAGTGCAGTTTAGTAGCTGACTCCGCTACGGAGTTTATGCCTGAATTCCGTGGTGTTAACACGCAAACTCCAGGAGTGGAGTTCATTGCCCAGGGTTACTAAAAACACTGTCAAGAACTCAACGTGATACTCACAAGGAGCAGAATGCTGACCTTTTTACAATTCCCTAAACAGGCTTTCCCACGAACCCCCAAACAACAGGCGCTCGCGTGAACACTGTGGGAGGAAAGAGGAAGGGGACAGAGAAGAGTCTGCCTCGCTTTTCCTTGGTTCATTCTACTGCCTTCTTCTACCCCCTTCTGGGTACGTTTCTCTTCTTGTGCTTTTTCTCGTGAACTGTAAGTCAATGACACAACAACCATTAACCCACTTCCTTAGCTGAACTGAATCTCCTTGTATCTTATTCAATTTATATTCTCTTACCCTCAAAGCTAAAGGCGTTTGCTTCTCTTCTTTCATTCTGGTTAAGAATTAGCTTTCAAACTATTCGAGCTCTTTTATTATGTCTTGCCTATTACTCAGTGGTATATTTCTTTACTAGGTGTTAAGCATTAAACACATTGTCATAGTCTTACAACTTTTCCTTTTTCCTTTCACAGCTTAATAGCTGCGGTTTGGTTGATTCAAAAGACTAGAACCCACTGGATACCACGGGATTTCAGGTAGGCTTCTTTCTTACTTCCAATTCCTTTTTCATTCTTTTTCTTGAATGCTTTCGTAGTACTCTGATTCTCTTAATTCCCTAAGTGACTCACGACGCTTCCGAAAACTAACACTACCCTGAACTAGAAACTACGCATGCTTGAGAGAAAGTACGCTACTCTAACCCCCTGACTAACTAAAGCGCTTGCGCGGGAGATGCACACTGTGAAAATGTTGGTGAAGTGCGCACATCAAATTCTGCCGCCGCACTTATCCGACGATTGTGTCCACACCTTCAACCACCTGCGAGAGACTAGACTGGCAACCCTTGTTGCATTCACCCAACTCCTGCGGGCCCTTCCGTAAACCCTGCAGCCTGTTGCAATGATCCTGAGCTTGTTACGGGCAGGTAGGCATTCTTGACCCTGACTACTGGGGGTGATGGTTGCACAATGAGCAACGTTGGTCCTTGATGGCGGAACCCTGACAAACATACAGTAATTTGAGCTAAATTCTTGCCTACAATAAGTTATGGCCATCTCATTCATCCTGGAAATTTACCAACACTCTGGAACATAGTCACATAGCAGTCTACAGGAAAATCTTTGGGTTTCCAAAATAACCAATGCGCACATTAATACGCCCAGAAATCAGTCCAACAATTATGAACATGGAATGTAAAAAAGACATGATAGAGTACTATATATAATACGCATTTTTAATGACGAACAGTCACTGAGCTCATTACATCTACAGTGCCATAACAACTTTAAATCTTACTGCGTGAAGCATAATTGAAGCATAATTGAGCAAGTAATAAATTTGCCAATTTGAAAGAGCATCTTAAAGAAGCAAGGAAGGATTATTTTGAAGGAACAAGCTCTTTCCATGACTATGCAGATCTGGAGCACTTTGGGACTCTATAATTCGCATGTGGACATGCCCTGCCAGCCATACTTGAAAGGTGCCTTGGGGAAGCAAGCCTTTCAGAACATTTTGAACACCGGGCTCCTGACCATGCCAATTTGCCTCTACTAGGCCCACAGCAGTGCAGACTGTGTACCAAGGCCATAGAGTCAGTGATCTATTTACTTTGTTGCTCCTCTGAATTGTAGCTCAAAGGGGACCTACTTCTAAGGCCAATATTTTTGCAGCAAGGAATTCGATGACATAAGAAGGCTGTCTACCACGTCTGTATATGTACGATTCCTATGGACCTAGCAAGAATCTCCAAGTTCTACATTATAACAAGAGAGAAACTGAGGCCTCAAGGTTCAGAATTTGTAATAAGTCCATCCGAGAGGCCAGGCAAGAGAGGATGCAGTCAAGAATGCCTGTAGCATGATGCAGGATAATAAAATGATGTACTAAAATCCCTCACCAACATGATGGACACACAGTTTTTGGTTTCTTCTTTTCTCTGAATGTATTTTAGCCTGCATGGCCCTATGGGCTAAATAACTCGAAATAGTATTTGTGACATCAGGCGTCAGTCGATGTTGCTAAAACTGTCTTTAATTACAATTTAATACTAGCCTTTATCTCTTTGAAAATTCTTTAGCCAGAATGGCTTCAATGAGCGAAACAATGTTAAATTACATCTGTGATACCAGGTTCAAGACAATGCTGCTAAAACGGCCATTATTCCACACAGACTCTACCTTTCCAATGCACTTAAATCTGGATGGCCTTAGTCAGATAAATAATGTTGAATTATATTTGTGACACTAGGCTCAAGACAATGCTGCTAAAACCGCCATTATTGCGACTGCTTTGTAGCCTTTTTTGTACTTTAGTTTGTATGGTTTTAACTTTGCCAAATCGTGTATGCAGAGTTTGCTTGTGGCAGGTTTGCAAACAAAGCTCAAATCCCCATGAATGAATTTCAACTTGAACGCTTTGTTTTACTGCATTAAGATTACTAGTGAGGTTAGCCTAAGGATGACATAGCTAAGATCCTCTGCAGAATGGGGTTAGACTAAAAGATGATGCTCTTCAAGCTTTAAGCATCATGTTCAGATACACAATTTTTAGTCCTTTGAATGCACGCTAGTTCGTATGGTTTTACTGAGCACATTAACCTCAAATTGTACTTATGGTTCCAGAGTTAAGATAAAATTGTATTTTAGTCTGCTTGGTTTTAATGAGTATAACTGTTGTTTATGAAATACTTTATATTTTTGTTTATTTATATTTATTTATTTCCTGTGTTCATATTGAGAAGATTTTAAAAGAGTCAGACAATTAGCTTAAAAAAACTATTTGTATATTACTCAAAACTCCACTTACAAAATATATTAAAAATTGGAATTCATTTTTTATAATGAATTTCAGATGATTTTAAAAGTCCTTCTGTGATTGTTTGGTATTCACAACGGGTTTTGCAAGTAGTATCTTTACGAGTGCAGAGTCTCTGCACATAATAAAACCTGTCTTTTTATGTATGAAGACTAGGCACTCGTAAAGATATTACTTGTAAATCCCATGGTGAATACCGAATAATCGTAAACTTACACAAAAGTGTAAGTTTTACCTTTTTTTAATTAGGCCAAGCTCTTCAGTACCCTTCTGGGCCTGTGGATTTTCTGCCAGGACTGCTGTGCTGCTCAAGGACTGCCACTCCGCTGGACTAAACTCAGCTGTGCTACTGCCTTGCTGTGCAGCTACTTTGCTGTGCTGACCTGCTGCCCTCCTGCCTGTATGAGAAGGACTGGACCCACATCCCTTGAACCCAGAACCACAGAGTGACTCCAGTGGCTTGTTGGTTGGCCTCCTAAGTTGAGCCTAAGTGATAGAAGGCTCCAAAAACCTTACACTAGCATCTGGACTCTGCTATCTGTGAGTCTCCCCTGCCAAGTGGTGCCGCCCAGTCCTGGACACTTGGAAGTGGGCTTATGGTGCTTTTCCAGCCTCTGTGGATCCCGCGGAAATGATGCATCTCATCTGCTGCATCGCAAAACGCAGAGCAAAACCAACATATCTCTGCTTCTGCATGGATTGGACCAGTCTCAAAGACCTGCATTTCAGCCACAGCCTGCATCACATTCAGAACTGCTGCTGCATGCCGCATCCTCGCAGCCTCGACGATGATACCAGACTCTGCATCGCAGCCTTACAGCTCTTCAGATCCAACGCATTGCCCTGACTGCGCGATGTATCCCTGACTTCGGACTTTGCGTTGCAAGCACTTCTCAACGGGGTCTTTGACGATGATACAACATGACCTCGCACTGCAGCCTTGCCACATCTCAGAATCGACACATCGCTTTGGCCGCACAACACATCTTCAATGAGGATCGTCGCAAAGCTCCACAAACCAGGATTGAAGGTATTTGTTCAGCAGGCCTAGCTGGGTCCCTATAGCCGACCCATGCTTACATCGCATTCGGTCTGAATTTGCAGATTTGTCCTGGTCCAGTGCGACCAGATATCCACAGTTACCACTTTATGCCTTTTGGTGCAATTTTTACTAAAATCTTTAAAATTGAATATCTCTGATTCTACTGACTGGATTCTTGTCATTTTGGTCTTGTCATATTTATTAAAAATCACTTTATTTGTCTAACACCAGTGGGTTCCTTTTGCAGTGTATTTTCAGTGTGCTAATGTTGGGAGTGTTGAGCAAATACTTTACACATTGACTCTGGGATAAGCCTGACTGCTATGTGTTTGCTTGTTCACCCTGAGAAGAATTGTGGTTGCTGCTTGATGAGGGGTTCAGTCCCATCAACAGTAACCCAATTTCTTACAGTTTGTCATTATGAAGCAGGGTTTTTAGGACATATTAGGCATTAAGAAGAAGATGGGCAGCAGGTTTGCTGCACTAGGAGCAAGGCTAATTCCATGATGGCCCATCATCTCAGTCATGCAACCTCCAAGTCAAGTGCAAACAAATTAGCACTAAAATAATGTCTAAACAAAATAGCAATATAACTCTTACCTGTGATAGGAGCGTGTCAGTTGCTGAACAGAAGCCGATTCCCAGAGAAAAACCCATGATGCATATGACCTGGAAACGAGCAAGGCTGTTAATAATGCAGAGGCTCATACTTGTGCATCATCATTCACATTATGTGGGAAGAAAATTGGTTTAGTGGCGAAGTTGTTTACTGGTTAACAATGTGTAACTAATCTTTACCTTTTGATCAACATCAAGGAGATCCCAACTAGTTTATTGCATTTCCTTGTGTGTCAGTGTCCTTATCAGCCCAAACTGGGAGTAGATTAAAGCCTGTTGATCCCTAGAATGAGCACAATCTTTGAAAATAACAAGCATTGAGAAAACCAATAAGTCTGTATTTTGGTAAATGAAAGTGTTGCTTTATTGAATTGTGATTTGTGTGTGTGGGTGTGCAGATTGGTGAGTGGGTACACATGAGAATAAGTCAAATAGTTGATAAATATATGGAGAGGTAAATGACTACATTTTTCACAGTACCGCATCTACTGTTACCCAAACGCGGTTAGGTGATTACTGCGGATGGGGTCCTTTATCAAGCTCAGGAGGTGATGACACAGACATAAGTAGGTTAGTACTCTGCCCAGCGTGCATCCTGAAGCTGCTCTACACTAGGCATCGTCAATGCTGCTAAAGCCACTCCCCAATGGCAGGGGCCATAACAGAGCCTTGTTGTCTCCATTGTACAAAACAGCTCAATGAAAGATTCTTGGTAATAGAGTTATGACTAGAGACTCAGTCCTTTGCCAATACATCAGGAGACAGTATCAGAAGCACAGACTGGCTGACCCTCATCACTAGGTTAAATCACAGATGCTGCTCAACATCAATCATCATTAATGGTGCTCCGGTCACCCACGCAGCTAGGAATTATTGCTTATTCTATTAAATCTATCAGGCTTCATCTCAAAGTTATTTTAAATGTATTCATTTCTACCTACATTCTGTCACTTATGTAGTCATAATGCTTTCCTATGTATATTGTTTGCTTAACTTGCAATCAGCAAAATAAACATACAGCCTAGATTTATCAATGCATTTTGAAGTTATAAAACAAATTCATGACATGTTAATTTATTTCATAATTTTAAGACTACTTTTATTTCCTATATTCAGCTAAAATGCCACACTATGTATATTTGTATGTACTACTCTCTGGTGAGTTGCTGGTGCTCTTGTGGGAATTGTATTGGGATGTTGGTAAGAAAACAATAAAAAAATGTTTAAACAAAAAAAAATGTATATTTGTATGTATCGAATTTATAAAGCGCAGGAATCACCCCTGGAAGGGTATCTCCGCGTGATCTTAACAGGAAAGTCAGACGAACATGTGCAGATAGAAATTACACTCTGAATAATGCCGTTCTCATGAGCTTCCTAAAGCGCAAAAGATTGGAGCATTCACGTAGATCCACAGGTAGGGTGTTCCAAAATTTCGAGGCCAGATGGACAACAGTTTTGCCGCCTTTCCTAAGCTTCTTAAACCGGGGAACCACTAACAGCCTTTTCCCTTCCGATCTAAGATGACGATTCGGACAATACACTTCGAATTGATGCGCCAGGTAGCTGGGGCTTGTGCCATAGAGAGCTTTATGGGTGAGACAACCAAGCTTGAAATTAATTCTCTTGCGGGTAGGGAGCCAATGAAGCTGTTTTATTAAGATCCTACTGAGGTACGAGGAGGTTTTTTTAGGGCCAGGCGAGCGGACACATTTTGAACAATCTGCAGTCTGCTGAGAAGGGACTCATTAGCTGATGCCAGCAGAGCATTGCAGTAGTCCAAGCGGCCAATAATCAATGCCTGAATCAAGGTTCTTCACACAGAGAGTGGCAACCAACTAAAAACTCTTCGCAGGAGGCTTAAGGTATGGTAACAGGTCCCCGTCATAGTCATAACTTGGTCCTTCATGGATAGCATAACGTCTACGCAAACCCACAATTTTTTGCCACTGAGGCTGGAGAAGGGGCTAGACCTACTGTAGGAGTCCACCACCTAGGAGACCAGACGGTCTGAGCTGTGCCAAACAACAGGATTTGTGTTTTAGACACATTTAACTGAAGACAATAGTCCGTCATCCATTCGGACATAGCTAGCATAACGCTGCTCCATATCCTCAGAGTCCTTATCAAAGGTAAGAAGCAGCTGGGTATTATCAGCTTAAGAGAAAGGAGTAAAACCATGCTCCCTGATAACCTTGGCAAGGGCGGCCGCATAGATATTAAACAAAGTCGGGCTTAGACAAGAGCCCTGAGGCACCCCCTTAGTAAGTTTCAACTAAAGCACTAAAACAAATAATTAACATAATAATTATATATTAACATAAAATGCAAGTGAAATTTGTTCTACAACCCCATGCTACAACACCAACTCCATTGATGTAAACATGTGACCTTGGAGTCCTTATAGATCTACCTCAGAAAACTTGTATGTGGAACATAAATTCCTTTCTTCGCAGGTGTATTTGCTGATCTAGTTTATTCCAACCACTGTAATGAGAGTAGAATGTCAATGGCGAAACACATATCGTTCCCATTCATCTCCTTACCCAAAACTTTGTACTCCAAAAATGCTCAGGGCCTAAAACACACTTTTTTGAGTAAGTTCACGATTGCTTGCTATTCACAAAGGGATTTATGAGTAGCATCTTTACGAGTGCGGAGTCTTCGCACATAAAAACACCTATCTTTTTACGTGTGGAGACATCGCACTAATAAAGTAGGTTGCAACACTTAGCAAATACAGTAATTGAAATGAATAGGCTTTTTCAGTAAATTACAGGTAAGTTACTTTTTAAGTTACTTTTCTAACTCAATGCTGGATACCTAGATTCAGCACTGGGACATTTTACGTTTTCGTTATTTGTGCGATTTTTAAATAATATTTTTAGATTTCATAACTCCACACTTCGAAACTTTTTGGAAGAAAATTGTCAATGTTATCCTATGGTGGAAAAACAGGTTATCGGTTCACAGGAAAGTTATTGACTGTGGGAGTTAAGGTTCTGGGGTTAGACTCAGGGGTCCCCCAGGGTCAGTGCTGCACTCTTGCTACACCCTCAGCGGCTATAGGGCAGCCAGGTGCAGAGTGTTGAGGCCCAATGTTATACTTTGGGGGATAGGGGGACACCGGTCGGTGGCTGCTGCCAAGCAGGCCACTGGTTGTGGGAGCAAAGCTCCTGGGGTTTAGGTCAGGGCAAATGGGGAAACAAAGTAGCACAAAAGGTGCACCCTCAGCGGCACTGGGGCGGCTGGGTGCAGAGTGCTGTTTTGACGTCGAGCACCCTGTTGTTTTCTATGGAGAACGTCCGGTTTGCAAAAGCACTGCAGGCAGGGAGATGAAGGACTTCTGGGTACGACCACCACTTGGAGAGTTAAGTTGGGTAGTTAAGGGTTGACTAGGCACTGTCGGTTTGGGCTCACAAGGCCGTGGGGCGTCGGGTGCAGGGGTGCCCTTTGGGGTTGGATCTTCTTAACAGCTCCTGGTCACGGTTAGGGGGCCTTCTGGATTTAGATTGCAGGCGTCCGTTGGAGGCTTGAGGCAGGTCAGGGGTCGCCGGATCTCAGGTCAGCATCACTGGGTGACCTCCTCATGGTTTTTTTGCACTCAAGCTCGGGCCAGGTTCGGCGGGTACAGAGTGGGCTGGATTTGCTGTCTCCGACTGCTGCCAGAGGTTGCAGTTGAACAAATCCGGTGTTCACGGGAGAAGCAGTCTTTGGAAGTGAAGGCAGGCAGGTCCTCTGGGGTTTTCGAGGTTGCTGGCTGCAGTACACACCGGGATTTTTGCAGGAGCAGGTTCGAGGGGAGACAGGCCTGTAGGGCTGGGGCCAAGTCAGTGGGCGTCTTCCTCTTGTTAGCTGGCTGCACGGCTGTTCGGTCCTTCTTCTTCTTGTCGTTGCTGGATCTGATGAAGCAATGTTCAGGGTGCCCCCTAAATACTAGATTTAGGGGTGTTACAGGTAGGTAAAGGGTAGGGACCAATGGGTCCCTTCCCTGGGGTGGGTACACCCCTATCATGCCACCCTTCCGTGGGTGGGGGGCAGGAGCCTGTCCCTGTTTGCTTGGGTTCCTCCATCCTCAAGATGGCGGGGACTCAGAGTTGTGCTTCACCTCGCCGCCACCACCTGTGGGGTGGAGTTGGCAGAGGTGGGCACACCTCTTTCCCTCACTTGTTTTTCCCACCGGCTCTCCCGTGCAAAGTGGGGGGTAGAACCAGTGGGGACCAGTTGCTGAAAGTAGCAAATGGTCTGGGGAGGCTCAAAAAGGCAGCTTGCCTTTGAAGCTTCCCCTTCGCGAACCCTGCCCATCCTGGGGGAGGAGGCCTGGCACCCCGTCCCAGGAGGTGCATTGTTTTAGGCCCCCGGGAGCAGCAGGCTCCCGACGCAGGGGTCTAGAAACATGTCTGTTGGTGGCAGCCTAAGCAGCCACTCAGTCAGGTCATTTAAAGTTGGTCGAGTTTCAGGGGGTATCTCTAAGATGCCTCTGTTGTGCATTTTACATTAAATCCCACATTGGCATCAGCGTGGGTTTAATGTGCTGAGAAGTTTGATACCAAACTTCCCAGTTTTCAGTGTAGCCATTATCGTGTTGTGGAGTTCGTAATAACAAACTCCCAGCACCATATAGTCTTAATGGCAGCACTGCACTTACAATGCCCAAAAATGGACTTGGGCACTGTCGGGGTACAGGGCTCATGCACCTGTACCCTCATCTCAGGTATAGTGCACCCTGCCAGAGGGGTGACTGATCTATGCCAGGGCAGTGGTTTGTGGGCATGGCACACAGAGATGTGTGCCTTGTCGACTCTTCACTTTGTTCTTCACCAAGACACGCAGCCTGCATAGGCAGTGAGTGTGGGTCAGGGTACAGGACCTCTGAGGGTGGCACAATAGGTGCTGCAGCCCTTAGAGGCCTTCTCTGGTCACAGTGCCCTGGGTACCTGTGGTACAATTTACCAAGGGGTGACATGTGGCTAGAGATGCCAATTGGGTTTAGGCTTCAATGCAATTTTAGGGAAGGAACATCGGCCCTGTGTACCTGTTTAGCAGCAGCCCAGGGCACACTCAGTCAACGAACATCAGCAATTCAGCAAAAAGTGGGGGCATATCATGCAAAAAAGAGGGCACCTTCTCACAACCACCTCACCACAGCCGACATACTTTAGACCTACGAAACAGTAATAGGGGAGGGGAGTTGGGCTTTGTTTTTCTTTACCTTGTTTTTGTAGTAAAATTCACATAATACGTGATATGACGATCATAAGCACTATTTTGACATTCATGATTGGGTCATTCTTAACTGTATTCTTATGCTGTGGACATATGTAAATAAAAATATTTAAACCATAAAAACATCACAATCCAAGAATTAAGCCCAATTCCCTTTGTCTGATTCCGGGATTCAAAAATAATTATTAGAATGTCTTACAACCCTTAATAAATTAGATAGGATTGACTAGAACTAGTAGTTTATACTTAAGTGATCTCAGCTTTTTTATTCTCAAAATCTTACCTAGCCATGGTGCATAATAAGGGGAAATAGACAGTTCATGCAGATAATAGGACTTCACAGTCAGTACTGTTCTCAGACACCAAATAAGGGCAAGTTTAATGTCTATTTGCTGTTGTTGGATTTTATCCTTCAAATTTCTACCACATTTGTTGAACGATAACAGTGATTGCTTAAAAGGAATTTGTAATTTCTTGTCGATGGTACGAATTTTCTAATGTGAATTAATAATCCTTTTAAATTGCCTACATGCTGTTCTGTACTTAGTAACAAATGTTGGTCTCTCTTTATGACTTTTAATACTGGTTGTTCAATGTTTCCCTCGTTATTCCTTTGAGCAGCTATACTTGCACTGCAGGACAACTATTAAGATAGTATTCATTAAGGGCCAGATGTACAACCCTCAGTGTTTGCGACTCACAATTAGCATTTTTTTATGACTTGCCATCACAGAGATGGTGGCTTGCTGGGTTCAGCAGACCACCATGTCTGTGACTGTTTTTTCAAAAAGCAGTTTTTTTTAAAATACAGCACATTTTCCTTTAATTTAATGAAAACGGGATACATTAAAAAATAAAAAAAATGTTTCAGTTTAAATTTTTAAGAGCAGGCAGTGGTTCGTGGGACCACTGTCAGCTCGTAAACATTTTTGCAGCCAATTTTGGGACCCCTTCCCATTTGCAACTGGCTTACAACCAATTTGAAATTGGTTGTAAATGCAATTGTTTTGCATCCGCAATTGAGGACGAAAAACAATCTTACATCCCACTGTGACTAACAATTAGGAAGGAATGCACTTGGCATGCCCCTTCCTAATAGCAACTCGTAAAACCTATTTTGCGAGTCGGTAACAGGTTAGCGACTTGCAAATAGGTTTAG
This sequence comes from Triturus cristatus, assembly GCF_964204655.1. Taxonomy (NCBI): domain Eukaryota; kingdom Metazoa; phylum Chordata; class Amphibia; order Caudata; family Salamandridae; genus Triturus; species Triturus cristatus. The sequence continues at coordinate 902,911,833 of NC_140584.1, forward strand.
GACATACTGCAACCCCTTTTACCGATCGCAAATGGGCAGCTTTCCTGTTTGTGACCGCTAGAAAGGGTCGTACATCTTGCCCTGAATCCATTCTGGACGTAAGTGCTAAAATTGCTGACTTCAGCTACTCTCAGGAGACTGCGAGATTACTATATTTGAGTGAGTAAGGTAGAAGCTTGGCAATTAGGCCACCCAGTTGGTGAGAGTAAGAGGGGGATTTCAATCGGTCAAGTAGTGAGGAGACAACATTTTTCCTATAATAAGGAGTGAAGAGAAGAAACTCAGTTTTTTGTGAATTGAAAACAAGAACACTCTTTGCTGTCTGTCATAGCATTTTTCAAGGGCAATTATTGTGACAAGAATTGTTTTTAGAAAGCTTTATGCATAGAGTTGTAGCTAAAGAATTGATGAGATTGCTCTTGATTTGTGATGTTTCGGTCATAGAGAAATATAGATTATGCTATGAAACGTTAAGCCACATTTTCATGTTTATAAATCATTATGCTATCTTTTTGTGTTCTATTCAGCTTACTCCTTCTCATCCTCTTCCCTCAACCTGTGTTCCGCTGCAAAGCCATTGCTCCTCTTGTTCCTCAGAGAGTCAAACAGATGACTTAAATTCATTATTATTGTACAATATCATGTTAGAAATTGTGTTATGTTAATGAGGCTTCTATGATGTACCCAAAGTATAATTTTCAAGGGCTTCTGCTGGACGTTCTGCAGAAGACGTGTGAGTTCTATGAGCTATTATTCATGAAATGTTTCATTTGTATTATACATCTCGGGAGTGCAGTTGCTGAGGAAGCAATGGGATATTTCTCCTACCATAGGAAATGGGTTAATGTTTAAATAATTGCATAGTTTTAATTATCACGCTGTTGTTTCTGATTTGTCAAATGCGACCCTAACCATGGTTATGCTATGAATTTGCAGAATCTATTAACAGAATATTCGGGTTGCAAAAAAATCTTCTGAGTATTTGGGAGAGATGATCATTATTTTGGCTCATGAGCTTTAGTGAGCTTTATGCTCCTATTCTCTTTTTGGCATAGACGGGGATACTTTGCCTTTTCATGTGTACTATTGAAATGCCAGTACTCTTCCTGAGTTAGACACCTAGAATTTCTCTTTAAAATAGCGTCTACGTTTTACGATTTTGCACTATTTCCCTGTAGTTCTGCTCTGACCATTTAATGGTGATATCTGCTTATTCTCCATTATATCGTCATTCGTTTCTTCTCTATTGGAACTTTCCCTTGCCTATTTTTTATCTAGAACTAATTCCTTTATGCGTCTATTGTTGTTTCCTTTTAACTAATGCTATAATTTTATTTCCCTGATGATGAGTGTAGTCTCTAACCAAAGGATCAATCAAGTATTTCTGGAGTAGAAATAATTTAGTAAATCTCAGGGAGGTTCAGATAATTATAGGGGTTTGGCTTCCACATATGTCCCATGTATGCAGTTTGTCAAAACAAGTGCACAGAATGGCAGTATTCAATTGTCAATGATTTTAGTTACAGTTGTGTGTCATTTGCACACTTGTTTATGGGCACAAGCTCCTCTAAAACCAGACTCTGTGACTCCATGCATTGTTTGAATAAGGCAGGGTAGATATTTTCAGATCCTCTTGAGAGTTATATTTTGATCTTGATATCTTTATGTCTATTGATGAAAGACGAGAGAAAACGACTCAAAAACAGTCCAGGAAAGCTTATGTGGTTATCTAGAGTTTGGCGAAACCACCCTCAACAAACTTTGTTGAAAATGCTGAAAAATCTAAAACTATGTGTAAACAGGAATTTCCTTTGTTATATATGCAATGGACATCCTTGAGAATTAGCTGTTTTACTGTTTCTATGCTGAAACCATTAAGAAAGCCAGATTAATAGTCTGCAAACAGATGTTCCTTGCTAGTGGGGGCATTTCATTGATTTGTGTTCCATTACTTAGAGAATTTCTCTAGCAAATGAGAGAATGGAAACAGGGCATGGATCAAGATTAATTTTTTGAAAATTAGACAATTCATCCAGTCTTCCAGGAATCTGAGAAATCTCCTAGGGTGACGGACACCTTAATCAAGTCACATCAGGTGGATTTGCAGATGTGAACTTTTTAAGCAGATGATTTGCAAATGAATATTTACAGGCAAATGGTACATATAATGATGGATTGGTTTGAGGAACTTAATAATGGATAATAGATGATCGTTAATAATGCAAAGTAAAGATTTCTTGGCATTTGTAGTTTGGTGGGGGGGGATTGTTCTTCAAAGGGTGGACAGATGTAAGTGTATTTATTATTTCTGATTATTACTGGTGAAATATATTTTGTCACTAAAGTAATTGTTTGCATTTATGGAAGAAGGGTGAGAGTATCGGTTTGAGTTGAGAGGTAGTAAGGTATTGAATGTACCAGAGGAGAAAGGTTAGACAACCTTTGTTCACCTACAGAGAAATCCCATAACAGGGGTAGGATTTAGTTCATTTGAGCTTCTGTTTGAGCATGCCATCCATGGTCCACATGTTGTGAGACCTAAAGAGTTCTGTGTGGCTACCTGGATTACAATGTTGACTTCAGCAGTTCCTGGGAGGACAACCGGAAGCACCTGGAGCAGGTGCTGATGAGGAAGAAGGAGGCCAAACTGACTATCAATGCTCTCATGTGCCGGGTTGAATCAGTCCTCTTTGGTTTATTTCAGATATCCGGTGGGGAAAGGAAAATTCACCAGTTGGAAGCTGTGTAGTTCCCAAAACCCAAACACAAGTGAGAGCATGCCTAGACCTGACTGGATTTTACAAAAATCTTGTGGCCAGCAATGGAACTATAGTTGTCTCTTTGACAGTCCTGACATCTAAGAAGGAAAGTGTCCCGGGCTGAGGAGTCTTTGATTACCTGAAGGCCACCATGAGCAATACACCAGTTTTGAAAGCCCTGTGCAGACTGATTCTTCTGATAAGGGAGTTGGGGGAGGTCATTCCAGTTTAACAAGAATGAAAAGGAACATCTGATTATCTGTAGCAGACACAGGTTGCTGCCCAGATGCCGGAAGCGGGTTGCCATTGGCAAAGGAGTGCTTAGCGTGGGTCCTCTGTAAGTTCAGGTTTTAATTGTTTGGAACCAAGTTTGGGTCCAGATGGATCACAAGCCACTCAAGTGGCTGATAACTATGAAGGGAGAGAGCCCTAAGTTGCTCCAGTGGCCAATCTGTCAGTGATTAAGCTTCAATGTGGAGCATAAGGGAGGTTTACAGCATGCAAATACAGCAAGATGTTCCTGCGTTTTTTCCCAATCCAATGACATGGATTCTCCAACCATGGAGTTAGTCTAGGGGCAGTTGGATCTGGGGGGTGTCTGTTGGACAGAGAAAGGTCACCTGCATGACTCAGGAGCGAATGGCTCACTTTCTCTAATTAGCCTGGGAAAGCTGTACCCATTTGATTCTACCTCACCATACTTGAGCTAGAGGTAGTTTTGCGACATACCCACCCAGACTGAACTCTATAGTCTAGAGGGGCATACCGCATGTGTCCTCTTTATCAAGAGTGGCTACAGTGAGCTATCTGAACTGTACAGTAGTTGCATCAATTTTCTCTGTCATGGCTTTGCAGGCCTTTTTAATCTGTGCATATCAGGGAGAGTCACCTGTTGTCCTCTCCCAACTTTTTTTACATTCGTTTTTCAGTCCCGTGAATCCGGGTCCTTCAACCAGCCATGTGAGACATGGATATTACGGGACCGATTCACAGAATTAACTTAAGACAAAATCCTAAACTTACTACTTTTGGTATTCACAGAATGCACTTACTACTTTTGGTATTCACAGAATGCACTTACTACTTTTGGTATTCACAGAATGGATTTACAACTACTAATTTTACGTCCGCACTCGGGCCGGAAATTCCGACCCGGAGGCGGAGCTTCTGGCCCGGAGGCGGAGCTTCCGGCCCAGAGGCTGAGCTTCCGGCCCGAAGGTGGAGATTTCGGCCATGGCTAAATTTCCGCGACTGGCCGGAATCCCCACCTGAATGACTCCAAGGGCTAGTGGACGGGTCTCCCGTTCTGAGCTACAGGGACAAAAAAAGGGACAAAAAAGTAAAAATTAGGATAATTTACATTACAATATTGCAGGGTGAGACTAGGTAGTCAGGTTTTCCACAAGAGTTTTAGGCAACATAAATGTTCAGTGAGGTTAGCAGCCCTGGTCAAAATGCTTTAAGGCAACTTTGGGAATGCCACGCTAGGAGTTTAGTTTAAGGTTGTGGCAGATGAAACATCACACAGCTAATTGGAGCATTTACCATAGCTAACACTGGATATAATTAAAATGCTACTGCATAGGAGATTTAGGAACTTTCCTCAAAAGCAAAAATAAAAATGAATAGCATATTGTCAGTAACAATCTTGAACAACTGACAGAATAAAGACAGGTTCTAGATGGTTTGTTATCTCCAAGAAGTGTCAGAAACTCCGCTAAATACAAAGTAGTGCCTCCAAGAAACTTAAAAAAAAATATTATTATATTTTTCTTTAGAGTTCAAATCATGATACAATATATACATGTATAAATACAAGGTAAAGTGCAAAGTGTGTAAGTGCTCAATATAAATTACATTTAGCGACCTAACAAGAATACCTGACTATATCGATCTGTAAACAGTAGAATTAGGATTCTTAGAGACACAAATTATCCATAGATAATCAAATATTCCACAATTCCTCAATAAAAGACAAATACAAAGTAAAGTGCGTAGGTGCTCCATATAAGATAGGGTTAACCACATAACATATGTATATATATAAAAATCAATCTTTAAGGAGTATGTTTAACGTACTTAGTGTCTGGAAAAGATCTGAAAAAGTCATATATTGCACAGTTTCTCACACAACAATCTTTTTACCCAGATTAATTAACTATGGAACCCCATCGTTTCTCAAATTTCATAAGCGACCCTGATCTTAGTGCATAGAGCCTCTCTAATTCTTTAACTTTAAAAAGTTCAGCTCTCCATGCTTGAACAGAAGGTATATTTTAGCTTTGCAGATCTTGCTCTAAGGCGGATATAAATAAGCATTCTTCTTACATATTGTTCAATTTTGCATTCGGAGAGCTTCCCAGGACTGCAGTGTAGTTATCGATAGATATAGATTGGCCTATGGTAGTTCTGAGATATTTTTCAATTTCTTCCCATAGATTCTCAATTTTTGGGCAGTCCCAAATGATATGAGACCAAGTGACTCCTCCTTCTTTAGCACAACACTTATCATCAATCTGGGGATATATACTATGCAGAAATGAAGGAGTGCTGTAGATTAACCATTTTGAATGAAATTGCTTTAGTTTAAAATTAGCACCTCTGATTGCTGTGGCATTAAGTTTATTAAATCTTCCCCAAATTATTCTTGGGATCTGCAAGACTTCGGGGGATATTTAGAAGGACTTATTTCCGAGTTAGCGGCATTTTATCACAGCCAAAGTGGCGATAAATTTATCACCCCATTCACAAGCTGGTGTAAACAGCCCATAGCACCAGTTCACCTGCGATAGCAGCCTCAAAAAACATCACCACAGATGACTTCCGCAACTATCGCTAATGAGATGCAGAGTAGGCGTTCCCGTGCCCAAATCCATGACAACATCACTCCACAACATTCACAACGACCAGAGAGAACTGCGATAAGAACACAAAACAGGCAATAAGGCACGTTAGTACCAGGAAAATACAACCTGCCCTGACCTGATGCAAAGTCAGTCCACAGCCTGCACCACAAAAGGAAGCACAGCCCACAGTCACATTGGAAGGGCAACAGACGCCATGGAGCCACTGGTCATGCGGCCTGGACACCAAAGAGGGCCACAGCACCCGCTGCCACCACCCCAGGACCCCAACCCCCACCCGGAACACCCCCCTGCCGGACCACCACTGAGGCAGCGCAGACAAAGACAGCGGACCTCCAGGAAACGCACCAGCCTCACAGACACAACACCTGACAATGTCATTGCCCACAACAGGCCCAAAAGGACAACCATCCTACGCATCTTGACCAACAACGCTCAACAGGCCGACAGAACTAACACAACAGACAACCAACATCCCACCCCACACAAAGCTGCTGGCTGTGCTGCACCTGTTGGCCCCTGGTACCCCCCCAACCAACACCCACCATAGTCGGAGGAGTCACACAGCCAGCCACATCCAAGTCCCTCACACCTGTCCTGGACATCACCACAGCCTGATACCCCAGTCCCTGGACACCAAGTAGGGACCATACGCCATTGCTGGATGAACGCACGTGTTGGGGGCAATCCACAGCACATGTCATACCTGTGCCCCCTGCCGACACAGCACACAATCGCCGCAACAGAAAGCACACGTCTCACATCAATGTGCAGACAACAACCGAACACCATGGAACCTTCACCAATGTCGCCTCCAAATACCCAGCCAGCGTGCATGATTTCTCCATCCTCCGACAGTCCATCAGCAACCAGTGTTCCCAGGATGGCACCAAGGGAAATGCACAGCCCCTTGGCAAGTTCCAAATTAACACCCCACTCACCTCACCTCCACAACCATGCAACTCACAACCCTGGCAATGCACACGTCACAAATTCACAACCAACATGCAAAACAACATGCCCACCCACCAGACATGACAGAACAACTCATAATGGTAACCTGGGCAAGCCCTGTACATATGCCATCAACGGCATGGCACCTCAGCCACACACTAGCCGAATGTGGGGAGAGATGGCAACCACACACTAGCTGAATGTGGGGAGAGGTGTCAACCAGGCATGTGTGAAGGAGGCAGGAGAATCCTGATTGGGAAACTACACAATGACGGAGTGTGGCGGAGATGTGCTGGAGCGACCGCAGTATGCAGAACACACCCATATCCATGGGGACATACACCTCTGGTGTATGGAGTGTAGTGGACAGTGGATGCAACCATGTCACCCCGGCCAGTGGGGGAGTACGTGGAAATGTAAGCGTGTGCGGAGTGGGATGGCCCGGCGTACGCCAGGCAGGCGTAGGGGTGTAAATAAAAAGCATGTAGTTCTGGGTGTGGTCCTCTTTCGGAAAGCCCAACTTCACTGCCAGGGTGGCGCCGCTCACCACGCTACGAGGCCGACGCCGTCCTCCTGAGTGGAGTTGCCTGCGATCCTGTGCGCCTGCCGTACCCCAGCACGCTGGACCCCGAACCCATCAGGCCCGCCCCAGCGCAGCCAGGCCACACTGATCACCTGCCGACACCGGCATGTGTCAAGGAGGGCCCACCAGGTGCCTGTGCAAGCTCCAAGCCTGAGTCCCGCGACCTTGGCAGCCTCCTGAGACCATCACGGCCTCCCCGACACAGGCCCGCTTTACTCCTTTCTCGTTGATGTACTCTACTACCTCCTCTGACCTACACCACGGTCAAGTAGGTCACACATATGGAACTGTGTCTTGATTACACCATGGCAGTGAACATTATTTAAGGCAGAGTGCATGTTATGACACTCCCTTCGATGTGGTGCCACCAGGTCTGTGCATAGCATGAACAACCACACGTGTCTGTGGGCCTACGCAAACTGCTGCCCTCCGCCTATGCAGCGCACGAGCAGGTCACAGAATTGGAACTGAACATCGATTATTCAAAGGCCGAATACATATCATCGCATGCAAAGAGAGGCGTAAGAGGATGACGCGTTGCAGTCCAGAGGGAACAGGATCATCGTTACGGAGGTGATGGAACACTGCCGACAACTGCACCTGGTGTCACTAACTCTGTGCATCGCGTGCCAACGCCACGTGGCTGTGGGCCACTGCTGACCACTGCCTCTGGCCTACACTACGGTCCAGTATGTCACAGAGTCTTGATTTAGCTATGGCAGAGTTCATTTCAGTGTACCAGCATCATCGCAGACTGCATCCCCTCTCAGCACCGGTGCCACTAAGTCTCTTACCCGACACTCATGGACACTCTCTGGTCATAAATTGGTGGCGTCTGAGTCTATGGACTAGGGGCTAGTTTTCATCCTCATGTAGCTGATACCGAATTGGTGGTGAAAACGAGGCTGGCGCTTTCCATTCCTCCATTTGCTGCTGCCTGATAACATCAGACCTTCCACATCATGCCCTGGAGGACGCCTTCCTCTGTCCCCCATAAGCCTATGCCACATTCACCTTGGACATCGATGAGGACCCGCTCACTGCATGTGGACCTACCTCAGTGCACCGCAAATCACCGTCCCGTGGCAGGGTGCCTGTGCCGGCTGCTCTGCATCCAGGGCCACTAACTCTGTGCTGGTCAGGTCCGGGACCCCTTCTCCTGAGATATTGGACGGCCTCTGAGGCGATGACCTGAGGGTCATCAATGCCGTGTATCTGTGGCCCTGTGCTGGCCGCTGCCTCCGGCCTCAACTGTGGTCCACCAGGGCTCACACATCAAATCGAGGCCTGACTGGTCCGGACGTCGCATCACCGCAGGAGGCAAAGGCCACCACCGCATGGACCAGCTCCAACCACAATCTGCTAGAGTCGAAACGGTGGTCCTGACGGACTTACGGAGTTGCTCACACCTGTCGTAGATGCCATCATCAGTCGGATACCCTGCTCGGCACTCCAGGTGCCACTGACTCAATGCATCACAATTCTAAGAAAGTAGAGAGAGATCCCTTAAAAGATCAAGGGAATAGGATACTTTTACAAGTGTCAACTAGCAGTCCCTTGACTGTATATACAAACCAATGTAATTCAAAAACATAATATTCACACTCTCACGTTTAAAAAAAAAAAATTATATGGTTACCATTTATTGTTTGTAAAGCATGTTATGCATCAACATTAAAAACTCAATCTATTCTAGTCCCTACTTAACATTGATCAAAGCAGAGGATATAATTCCAGCACTATATTCAATTTGAACAAGAACAGAGATAAAAAAGCTAAGGTGTCATTTGATACTACAAATAATCTGAAAATATAAACAGAACAAATTATTACATTACAAACGTCTCGTTATGAACCAGCATAACTGAGAAAACACACCAACAAAAGACAATACACTTTGTCATGTATTCACACATCCAAAAACAATACTGGACTTTGACCGCTTGTGGGATGTTTTGGGTTCTTTATCCCTATAAGCATGTATCCGTTTCTGTGGATTGTGTGTTTCTCATAAGCGTCGACGCGTTTCGATAGGCTTTGTTTTATGCCACTATCTTCCTCAAGACCATAGATAGTTGTTTTCTCTCAGTATTCTGTGCTTCTTTCCTGTTTACAGAAAGAAATATTGTTATAGTTTTTTTGTAAAGAACCATTTCCCCTTTAAGCTGTTTGTAGGGAAGTTTCTTTATTGAAATCTATTTTCCCTTCCTCATTGACTAGAATCTTAATGATTAAATTTCTGGATGGCGTGTTATCCCACCCCTCTTAGTCTCACCGGGTATATTTTCTATAATAGAAGCATTTTTTTGTTATAGAGCCTAATTATCAACATGTAACTAATCTTTCTTTTACCACCTTATTGCCTCTTTTGGAATTAGCATTCTAGTTCCCTAAAAATTCTCACATGCTGGGAAACTTTGCCCTCTCGTCCGTATTCTATTTAATGCTACTTCTTTACGTGTAACGCAGGCATTTTAGGTCCTATTTTACTAGTGACTAATCTATGGGGATTGCCTATAGTTGTATCCCCGTTGCCAATTAAAGGGGTTCTTGACCAAAGAGATAATTTTCTACTTACGTAGTTGATGTCGTTACTATGCCAACATCATTCTTGTAATTCAATCGCTATACGTCTATCAAGCTCAGATGATATTGGGGATCAAGCCTGTGTGAAATCCTTCGTATGCCTTCCACCCCGTGTCCTGAAAATAGGAATAAAGAGAAACTTTTCTACTTCTGTGTCACCTCCTTTGGGTTTCTGTACCACCCTCCTTGCTGACATGAGCATTTTTATGCAATATCTTTGGTTCAATAGTGGTTCGTAGAGATAACCTCCTCTGTATATTGCATCTAAGAAAAAATCTAATGCATTCCTACCTTTCTTATGATACACTAATGTTCTCCCACATTGTCCGTAGTATATAAATTGTCCTCAACTGCAACAGCGGAAGGCATATAGACGAGACCGTTATGGATAGATAGTCCTTCGTATTATGGGCCCCCTATAGCCTGAAATAAAGGGGTTGGAAAGATTACTCTCCCTCTTATTCGTCCATTGCCCAATCTCTCTACGGTACGGAATATAGTCCGGACCGTTATCTTTCAACCCTTAATCTTACCTAGAATACGCCGATAGTTGCATGTATGCGGGGAAACGTCTTGGTTCTGCTTACACTGTTCTACCTACCGGCCTTTCTTTATTTCCTCACCTTTCTGCCATGTGACCCGTTTCGGCCAATGCTGAATCGTTATTCCTGACATCTAGTTATTCCTCTTGGAATCCCTTGTGTAAGATGCAGTACTATTGGTTAATCGTTTATTTGTTGTTTTTTTCGTGTGTAACTTTATTGTTTGAGATCCTCACGTATTTTTCGAACATAATTCTACTATAAACCGTGTTTTGTGATACTCCTACTAATAATTGTTACATTTCATCGTTTCGGCCAGTAATAGGTCGATGTTCCTCACATCTTCCTCGTTCTTATGGAGTCCCTTGATTATCTTATCATAAACTCGTGCACGTTTATATCTTCTTTTTTTGTGTCAAGATTTGACTTCATTTCTTAGGTCCCTCGCATTTTGTGCACGCATGATTCTACCATCTATTTTTTGTAGTACACCTGCACATAGTTGTTTTGAGAGATCTTTTGTGTAGGTATTTCCGGTGCTCTCTCGTATTACTTGTAACTTTATTCATAGTATGGCCACTTTTTTTCATTACATTCATAAGTTAAATGATATGACTCTTTTATAAACACATTCGTTACTACTATATTAAGGGAGATATTAATTTGGGAGCATGCTCAGCTATTCAATATGTGCCTGACTATAATTCGGTGGGCGTCATACAATTATCTGGTAATGATACTCATCCAATCTTCTTTTGAGTTAAGGCCCCTATCCACTGTGTTAAGGTAGCACATGAACCACTGTTCTCGTTGTTTTCTTCTGGTATCTAAGTCTCCACCTCGCCTGTCTATTGTGATCTTCTCTAATATGTACCAGTTAAATTCATTGCATTCATGTTTCATTTGTTCATAATGTTCAGTTAGTGGGGCATTTCGTTTCTAGTTCCTAATTGCTGATTTATGTTCTACCAGGCGGGTGCGAAGTTCTCTACCTGTCTCCCCTACGTAACCTAGGCCGCAGGGACATATGGGGAGATAGATAACATTTTTGCTGCGGCAATTGTTTAGAGATTTGGCCCATATCTGTTTGTTATTATGCATTATATTTTTTGTTTCAATGCACTGGGGGCAAATCGAACAGGTCCCGCATTTGTAGTTACCCTTAACTGTCTCTCCTGTCAGGCTCTTTTGGATATTGTTAGTCTGTTTGTAGGTCTTTACTAGGGAATTACGAATGGTCTTGTTACGTCTGAATGAAAACAAAGGTTTGTCCAGTGTCTTGTTGGCCTCATGGTTTAAAATTTTCCAATTTCTGTTCACTATATTTTTTATTTTGTTGCTCATATTAGAGTATTGTGAAACAAACACAATTCTATTGATTGCATTATCCTTTCTCTTTTTGTTGGTTTCCAATAGACTATCTCTATTATAAAATCTAGCTCTTTTCAATGAGTGTTTTATTAATTTTTTTGGATATCCTCTAGCTTTCAGCTTATTGGTTAAAACCTCTGCATGATGATAAAAATCATCCAGTGTGGTGCAATTTCGTCGCAATCTCAGAAATTCCCCGAAGGGAATATTATCTTTCTGAGATTTCTGGTGGTTACTGTCATACGCTAATAATGTGTTTTTGTCAGTTGGTTTAGTAAAAAGCTCCATCTGTAGGACATTGGCCACATTCTTGATTTTAATATCTAAAAACTCAACATGAGAGTTGCTAAAATGCGCTATGAATTTGAGGTTTGAATCACCCAGATTGATCCATTCCAAAAAGGATTCTAGATCCTGGGTGGCACCGTTCCAGATGAAAATGATATCGTCTATGAAGCGGTGCCACCCTTGGATATTCTCATAATAGGGGGCCATTTCGTTGAATATGTGTTTCTCTTCAAAGTTACCAACATAGAGGCATGCCAGGCTAGGAGCACAGGTAGCCCCCATGCTGGTCCCTTTGACCTGGATATATGTATCCTCCTTGAACGGAAAAATGTTATTTTTGAGAACCATTTCAATACATGACATAATGAAGTGTTTATTGGCGCCTTCCAGATCTTCTTCTTCCAATATATCCGAGATTACCCTGATGGTATCATTCTGGGGAATATTTGTGTATAATGCTTCAATGTCTAGATTGACCAGGATTTGGGTCACCCCATTGAAGCTCTGCCCTTCGAATATAGAGATTGCGTGGGCTGTGTCCTTGATGTAGGATCTTTGTTTTTGTACTATGGGTTTCAGGAAGTAGTCTGCGTATCTACTCAATGGTTCTAATATTGAGCCTATGCTGCTAACTATAGGCCTCATCGGGGGATTATTGATATTTTTGTGAATTTTTGGTAGACCATATATCGCTGGTGTTATTGGGTGCATGTTTAGTAGATATTTGTATTCATTCTCACAAATCCACCCTTCATCACGCCCCTGTTTTAAGAGGGCAGACACTTCCTTCTTAAGATTGTATATGGCTGTGAGGTGAATTGGTCGATAGTGTTCCCTCACATCTAGGAGATCCCTCATTCTATTATCATAGTCAGAGGAATCGAAAATGACGACCCCCCCGCCTTTATCGGCGGGTTTGATTATAATGTCATCACACTCTTGTAATGATCTTAAAGATGTTTTCTGATTTTTTGTCAAATTGTTGTTGTTATGTTTCAGCATGTTGTTACTCATGCTTTTGATCTCCATTTCCACAACCCGTTCAAAAATTTCCACATTTTTGTCTACCTGTCCCAAATGCGGGGTAAATGTGGATTTGGGTTTGAGGCCTGAGACATTGGGTGGTTGTACATATTGTTTGTCTTCAAAGAACCTATTAAGCCTTATCTTTCTGAAGAACAGCTTTAAATCACTTTCAAGTTCATAAGTGTTGTGAGGGGCCATTGGTGCAAAACTAAACCCTTTTTGTAAAATCTCTATTTCACCTTTCGTTAGTATCTTTTTAGACAGATTTATGATGGGCAATTCCTCTACCTCCAATATTGTCTGTTTCTGGTTGTCAAATATTCCTGTCCTGCATTTTGAGGTTGATGGTATATCGAGGGTTCTTGTCGGTTGAAGTTTCTGAACCCTCTCTGTCCCCGATTTTGGCGCCTGCCTAAAAAAGGTTCCCTCTCTGATGTTGGTGTAGTTCTATTGTTGTGCTCAACCTCTCATTCTTCCTCACTACTGGAGCCTGATGTTTCCGAGAATGTAACTCGTTTTTTTCCCCCTCTAGAATATACAGGTCTGATTTGTTGAGGTCGTTCCCATCTCTGATCTTGTCTCTGTTTGTAATATTCTTTGCCTAAATAGGGATACACTGTTTCTTCATTATATCTCTCTACATCTTTTCTTATTTTTTTCGTCTTTTTATTGGTGAGATACTCTCTGTAACTGTTGGCTTCACTTTCCAGTTCTTCTAATTTTTTCTTTGCCTCCTCCAGACTGTTATTTTGTCTGAATTGGGTCTCTGAGTCTTCAATTAGTTTTTTTTCCATTTCTAATAGTTCTTGGGCTGTCTCGATAATCAGAATAAGCCAATCGCGGCTACAACGATTCGCTATGTGCGTCCATGTCTCTATAAATTTGGGATTCTCAATAAAGAGTCCGGGCTCGTTTCTTACTTGTAGGCCGATCGGAATCACCCCCGCCTTTAGATATTCTATTAGGAATTCCGCATGTAATTCCGTGCGGATCAATTTCTTTTTTAAATTAAGAATTTTGATCAGTTGGTCATGACTCATATTTTTCAAGGCATTAGTGTTGCCGGTACGAGGATTAAGGCTAATTAGCCTGTTAAATTGATCCTCAGAGAATCCAAAGGTTTTTAATTTGTCCATACTGGATTCCAATTGTCTTATTACAAGTAAACCTAGATATAAACTAGGCCCTCTCCAACCAACTGGTTGTACTGCACAATTCTAAGAAAGTAGAGAGAGATCCCTTAAAAGATCAAGGGAATAGGATACCTTTACAAGTGTCTACTAGCAGTCCCTTGACTGTATATACAAACCAATGTAATTCAAAAACATAATATTCACACTCTCACGTTTTTAAAAAAAAAATTATATGGTTACCATTTATTGTTTGTAAAGCATGTTATGCATCACCATTAAAAACTCAATCTATTCTAGTCCCTACTTAACATTGATCAAAGCAGAGGATATAATTCCAGCACTATATTCAATTTGAACAAGAACAGAGATAAAAAAGCTAAGGTGTCATTTGATACTACAAATAATCAGAAAATATAAACAGAACAAATTATTACATTACAAACGTCTCGTTATGAACCAGCATAACTGAGAAAACACACCAACAAAAGACAATACACTTTGTCATGTATTCACACATCCAAAAGCAATACTGGACTTTGACCGCTTGTGGGATGTTTTGGGTTCTTTATCCCTATAAGCATGTATCCGTTTCTGTGGATTGTGTGTTTCTCATAAGCGTCGACGCGTTTCGATAGGCTTTGTTTTATGCCACTATCTTCCTCAAGACCATAGATAGTTGTTTTCTCTCAGTATTCTGTGCTTCTTTCCTGTTTACAGAAAGAATTATTGTTATAGTTTTTTTGGAAAGAACCATTTCCCCTTTAAGCTGTTTGTAGGGAAGTTTCTTTATTGAAATCTATTTTCCCTTCCTCGTTGACTAGAATCTTAATGATTAAATTTCTGGATGGCGTGTTATCCCACCCCTCTTAGTCTCACCGGGTATATTTTCTATAATAGAAGCATTTTTTCGTTATAGAGCCTAATTATCAACATGTAACTAATCTTTCTTTTGCCACCTTATTGCCTCTTTTGGAATTAGCATTCTAGTTCCCTAAATAATCTCACATGCTGGGAAACTTTGCCCTCTCGTCCGTATTCTATTTAATGCTACTTCTTTACGTGTAACGCAGGCATTTTAGGTCCTATTTTACTAGTGACTAATCTATGGGGATTGCCTATAGTTGTATCCCCGTTGCCAATTAAAGGGGTTCTTGACCAAAGAGATAATTTTCTACTTACGTAGTTGATGTCATTACTATGCCAACATCATTCTTGTAATTCAATCGCTATCCGTCTATCAAGCTCAGATGATATTGGGGATCAAGCCTGTGTGAAATCCTTCGTATGCCTTCCACCCCGTGTCCTGAAAATAGGAATAAAGAGAAACTTTTCTACTTCTGTGTCACCTCCTTTGGGTTTCTGTACCACCCTCCTTGCTGACATGAGCATTTTTATGCTATATCTTTGGTTCAATAGTGGTTCGTAGAGATAACCTCCTCTGTATATTGCATCTAAGAAAAAATCTAATGCATTCCTACCTTTCTTATGATACACTAATGTTCTCCCGCATTGTCCGTAGTATATAAATTGTCCTCAACTGCAACAGCGGAAGGCTTATAGACGAGACCGTTATGGATAGATAGTCCTTCGTATTATGGGCCCCCTATAGCCTGAAATAAAGGGGTTGGAAAGATTACTCTCCCTCTTATTCGTCCATTGCCCAATCTCTCTACGGTACGGAATATAGTCCGGACCGTTATCTTTCAACCCTTAATCTTACCTAGAATACGCCGATAGTTGCATGTATGCGGGGAAACGTCTTGGTTCTGCTTACACTGTTCTACCTACCGGCCTTTCTTTATTTCCTCACCTTTCTGCCATGTGACCCGTTTCGGCCAATGCTGAATCGTTATTCCTGACATCTAGTTATTCCTCTTGGAATCCCTTGTGTAAGATGCAGTACTATTGGTTAATCGTTTATTTGTTGTTTTTTTCGTGTGTAACTTTATTGTTTGAGATCCTCACGTATTTTTCGAACATAATTCTACTATAAACCGTGTTTTGTGATACTCCTACTAATAATTGTTACATTTCATCATTTCGGCCAGTAATAGGTCGATGTTCCTCACATCTTCCTCGTTCTTATGGAGTCCCTTGATTATCTTATCATAAACTCGTGCACGTTTATATCTTCTTTTTTTGTGTCAAGATTTGACTTTATTTATTAGGTCCCTCGCATTTTGTGCACGCATGATTCTACCATCTATTTTTTGTAGTACACCTGCACATAGTTGTTTTGAGAGATCTTTTGTGTAGGTATTTCCGGTGCTCTCTCGTATTACTTGTAACTTTATTCATAGTATGGCCACTTTTTTTCATTACATTCATAAGTTAAATGATATGACTCTTTTATCAACACATTCGTTACTACTATATTAAGGGAGATATTCATTTGGGAGCATGCTCAGCTATTCAATATGTGCCTGACTATAATTCGGTGGGCGTCATACCATTATCTGGTAATGATACTCATCCAATCTTCTTTTGAGTTAATGCCCCTATCCACTGTGTTAAGGTAACACATGAACCACTGTTCTCGTTGTTTTCTTCTGGTATCTAAGTCTCCACCTCGCCTGTCTATTGTGATCTTCTCTAATATGTACCAGTTAAATTCATTGCATTCATGTTTCATTTATTCATAATGTTCAGTTAGTGGGGCATTTAGTTTCTTGTTCCTAATTGCTGATTTATGTTCTATCAGGCGGGTGCGAAGTTCTCTACCTGTCTCCCCTACGTAACCTAGGCCGCAGGGACATATGAGGAGATAGATAACATTTTTGCTGCGGCAATTGTTTAGAGATTTGGCCCATATCTGTTTGTTATTATGCATTATATTTTTTGTTTCAATGCACTGGGGGCAAATCGAACAGGTCCCGCATTTGTAGTTACCCTTAACTGTCTCTCCTGTCAGGCTCTTTTGGATATTGTTAGTCTGTTTGTAGGTCTTTACTAGGGAATTACGAATGGTCTTGTTACGTCTGAATGAAAACAAAGGTTTGTCCAGTGTCTTGTTGGCCTCATGGTTTAAAATTTTCCAATTTCTGTTCACTATATTTTTTATTTTGTTGCTCATATTAGAGTATTGTGAAACAAACACAATTCTATTGATTGCATTATCCTTTCTCTTTTTGTTGGTTTCCAATAGACTATCTCTATTATAAAATCTAGCTCTTTTCAATGAGTGTTTTATTAATTTTTTTGGATATCCTCTAGCTTTCAGCTTATTGGTTAAAACCTCTGCATGATGATAAAAATCATCCAGTGTGGTGCAATTTCGTCGCAATCTCAGAAATTCCCCGAAGGGAATATTATCTTTCTGAGATTTCGGGTGGTTACTGTCATACACTAATAATGTGTTTTTGTCAGTTGGTTTAGTAAAAAGCTCCATCTGTAGGACATTGGCCACATTCTTGATTTTAATATCTAAAAACTCAACATGAGAGTTGCTGAAATGCGCTGTGAATTTGAGGTTTGAATCACCCAGATTGATCCATTCCAAAAAGGATTCTAGATCCTGGGTGGCACCGTTCCAGATGAAAATGATATCGTCTATGAAGCGGTGCCACCCTTGGATATTCTCATAATAGGGGGCCATTTCGTTGAATATGTGTTTCTCTTCAAAGTTACCAACATAGAGGCATGCCAGGCTAGGAGCACAGGTAGCCCCCATGCTGGTCCCTTTGACCTGGATATATGTATCCTCCTTGAACAGAAAAATGTTATTTTTGAGAACCATTTCAATACATGACATAATGAAGTGTTTATTGGCGCCTTCCAGATCTTCTTCTTCCAATATATCCGAGATTACCCTGATGGTATCATTCTGGGGAATATTTGTGTATAATGCTTCAATGTCTAGGTTGACCAGGATTTGGATCACCCCATTGAAGCTCTGCCCTTCGAATATAGAGATTGCGTGGGCTGTGTCCTTGATGTAGGATCTTTGTTTTTGTACTATGGGTTTCAGGAAGTAGTCTGCGTATCTACTCAATGGTTCTAGTATTGAGCCTATGCTGCTAACTATAGGCCTCATCGGGGGATTATTAATATTTTTGTGAATTTTTGGTAGACCATATATCGCTGGTGTTATTGGGTGCATGTTTAGTAGATATTTGTATTCATTCTCACAAATCCGCCCAAGAACTATTAGAAATGGAAAAAAAACTAATTGAAGACTCAGAGACCCAATTCAGACAAAATAACAGTCTGGAGGAGGCAAAGAAAAAATTAGAAGAACTGGAAAGTGAAGCCAACAGTTACAGAGAGTATCTCACCAATAAAAAGACGAAAAAATTAAGAAAAGATGTAGAGAGATATAATGAAGAAACAGTGTATCCCTATTTAGGCAAAGAATATTACAAACAGAGACAAGATCAGAGATGGGAACGACCTCAACAAATCAGACCTGTATATTCTAGAGGGGGAAAAAAACGATTTACATTCTCGGAAACATCAGGCTCCAGTAGTGAGGAAGAACGAGAGGTTGAGCACAACAATAGAACTACACCAACATCAGAGAGGGAACCTTTTTTAGGCAGGCGCCAAAATCGGGGACAGAGAGGGTTCAAAAACTTCAACCGACAAGAACCCTCGAGATACCATCAACCTCAAAATGCAGGACAGGAATATTTGACAACCAGAAACAGACAATATTGGAGGTAGAGGAATTGCCCATCATAAATCTGTCTAAAAAGATACTAACGAAAGGTGAAATAGAGATTTTACAAAAAGGGTTTAGTTTTGCACCAATGGCCCCTCACAACACTTATGAACTTGAAAGTGATTTAAAGCTGTTCTTCAGAAAGATAAGGCTTAATAGGTTCTTTGAAGACAAACAATATGTACAACCACCCAATGTCTCAGGCCTCAAACCCAAATCCACATTTACCCCGCATTTGGGACAGGTAGACAAAAATGTGGAAATTTTTGAACGGGTTGTGGAAATGGAGATCAAAAGCATGAGTAACAACATGCTGAAACATAACAACAACAATTTGACAAAAAATCAGAACATATCTTTAAGATCATTACAAGAGTGTGATGACATTATAATCAAACCCGCCGATAAAGGCGGGGGGGTCGTCATTTTCGATCCTCTGACTATGATAATAGAATGAGGGATCTCCTAGATGTGAGGGAACACTATCGACCAATTCACCTCACAGCCATAGACAAACTTAAGAAGGAAGTGTCTGCCCTCTTAAAACAGGGGCGTGATGAAGGGTGGATTTGTGAGAATGAATACAAATATCTACTAAACATGCACCCAATAACACCAGCGATATATGGTCTACCAAAAATTCACAAAAATATCAATAATCCCCCGATGAGGCCTATAGTTAGCAGCATAGGCTCAATACTAGAACCATTGAGTAGATACGCAGACTACTTCCTGAAACCCATAGTACAAAAACAAAGATCCTACATCAAGGACACAGCCCACGCAATCTCTATATTCGAAGGGCAGAGCTTCAATGGGGTGACCCAAATCCTGGTCACCCTAGACATTGAAGCATTATACACAAATATTCCCCAGAATGATACCATCAGGGTAATCTCGTATATATTGGAAGAAGAAGATCTGGAAGGCGCCAATAAACACTTCATTATGTCATGTATTGAAACGGTTCTCAAAAATAAAAAATTTCTGTTCAAGGAGGATACATATATCCAGGTCAAAGGGACCAGCATGGGGGCTACCTGTGCTCCTAGCCTGGCATGCCTCTATGTTGGTAACTTTGAAGAGAAACACATATTCAACAAAATGGCACCCTATTATGAGAATATCCAAGGGTGGCACCGCTTCATAGACGATATCATTTTCATCTGGAACGGAGCCACCCAGGATCTAGAATCCTTTTTGGAATGGATCAATCTGGGTGATTCAAACCTCAAATTCACAGCGCATTTCAGCAACTCTCATGTTGAGTTTTTAGATATTAAAATCAAGAATGTGGCCAATGTCCTACAGATGGAGCTTTTTACTAAACCAACTGACAAAAACACATTATTAGCGTATGACAGTAACCACCCGAAATCTCAGAAAGATAATATTCCCTTCGGGGAATTTCTGAGATTGCGACGAAATTGCACCACACTGGATGATTTTTATCATCATGCAGAGGTTTTAACCAATAAGCTGAAAGCTAGAGGATATCCCAAAAAATTAATAAAACACTCATTGAAAAGAGCTAGATTTTATAATAGAGATAGTCTATTGGAAACCAACAAAAAGAGAAAGGATAATGCAATCAATAGAATTGTGTTTGTTTCACAATACTCTAATATGAGCAACAAAATAAAAAATATAGTGAACAGAAATTGGAAAATTTTAAACCATGAGGCCAACAAGACACTGGACAAACCTTTGTTTTCATTCAGACATAACAAGACCATTCGTAATTCCCTAGTAAAGACCTACAAACAGACTAACAATATCCAAAAGAGCCTGACAGGAGAGACAGTTAAGGGTAACTACAAATGCGGGACCTGTTCGATTTGCCCCCAGTGCATTGAAACAAAAAATATAATGCATAATAACAAACAGATATGGGCCAAATCTCTAAACAATTGCCGCAGCAAAAATGTTATCTATCTCCTCATATGTCCCTGCGGCCTAGGTTACGTAGGGGAGACAGGTAGAGAACTTCGCACCCGCCTGGTAGAACATAAATCAGCAATTAGGAACAAGAAACTAAATGCCCCACTAACTGAACATTATGAACAAATGAAACATGAATGCAATGAATTTAACTGGTACATATTAGAGAAGATCACAATAGACAGGCGAGGTGGAGACTTAGATACCAGAAGAAAACAACGAGAACAGTGGTTCATGTGCTACCTTAACACAGTGGATAGGGGCCTTAACTCAAAAGAAGATTGGATGAGTATCATTACCAGATAATGGTATGACGCCCACCGAATTATAGTCAGGCACATATTGAATAGCTGAGCATGCTCCCAAATGAATATCTCCCTTAATATAGTAGTAACGAATGTGTTGATAAAAGAGTCATATCATTTAACTTATGAATGTAATGAAAAAAAGTGGCCATACTATGAATAAAGTTACAAGTAATACGAGAGAGCACCGGAAATACCTACACAAAAGATCTCTCAAAACAACTATGTGCAGGTGTACTACAAAAAATTAGATGGTAGAATCATGCGTGCACAAAATGCGAGGGACCTAAGAAATAAAGTCAAATCTTGACACAAAAAAAGAAGATATAAACGTGCACGAGTTTATGATAAGATAATCAAGGGACTCCATAAGAACGAGGAAGATGTGAGGAACATCGACCTATTACTGGCCGAAACGATGAAATGTAACAATTATTAGTAGGAGTATCACAAAACACGGTTTATAGTAGAATTATGTTCGAAAAATACGTGAGGATCTCAAACAATAAAGTTACACACGAAAAAAACAACAAATAAACGATTAACCAATAGTACTGCATCTTACACAAGGGATTCCAAGAGGAATAACTAGATGTCAGGAATAACGATTCAGCATTGGCCGAAACGGGTCACATGGCAGAAAGGTGAGGAAAGAAAGAAAGGCCGGTAGGTAGAACAGTGTAAGCAGAACCAAGACGTTTCCCCGCATACATGCAACTATCGGCGTATTCTAGGTAAGATTAAGGGTTGAAAGATAACGGTCCGGACTATATTCCGTACCGTAGAGAGATTGGGCAATGGACGAATAAGAGGGAGAGTAATCTTTCCAACCCCTTTATTTCAGGCTATAGGTGGCCCATAATACGAAGGACTATCTATCCATAACGGTCTCGTCTATAAGCCTTCTGCTGTTGCAGTTGAGGACAATTTATATACTACAGACAATGCGGGAGAACATTAGTGTATCATAAGAAAGGTAGGAATGCATTAGATTTTTTCTTAGATGCAATATACAGAGGAGGATATCTCTACGAACCACTATTGAACCAAAGATATAGCATAAAAATGCTCATGTCAGCAAGGAGGGTGGTACAGAAACCCAAAGGAGGTGACACAGAAGTAGAAAAGTTTCTCTTTATTCCTATTTTCAGGACATGGGGTGGAAGGCATACGAAGGATTTCACACAGGCTTGATCCCCAATATCATCTGAGCTTGATAGACGGATAGCGATTGAATTACAAGAATGATGTTGGCATAGTAACGACATCAACTACGTAAGTAGAAAATTATCTCTTTGGTCAAGAACCCCTTTAATTGGCAACGGGGATACAACTATAGGCAATCCCCATAGATTAGTCACTAGTAAAATAGGACCTAAAATGCCTGCGTTACACGTAAAGAAGTAGCATTAAATAGAATACGGACGAGGGGGCAAAGTTTCCCAGCATGTGAGATTATTTAGGGAACTAGAATGCTAATTCCAAAAGAGGCAATAAGGTGGTAAAAGAAAGATTAGTTACATGTTGATAATTAGGCTCTATAATGAAAAAATGCTTCTATTATAGAAAATATACCCGGTGAGACTAAGAGGGGTGGGATAACACGCCATCCAGAAATTTAATCATTAAGATTCTAGTCAACGAGGAAGGGAAAATAGATTTCAATAAAGAAACTTCCCTACAAACAGCTTAAAGGGGAAATGGTTCTTTCCAAAAAAACTATAACAATATTTCTTTCTGTAAACAGGAAAGAAGCACAGAATACTGTGAGAAAACAACTATCTATGGTCTAGAGGAAGATAGTGGCATAAAACAAAGCCTATCGAAACGCGTCGACGCTTATGAGAAACACACAATCCACAGAAACGGATACATGCTTATAGGGATAAAGAACCCAAAACATCCCACAAGCGGTCAAAGTCCAGTATTGCTTTTGGATGTGTGAATACATGACAAAGTGTATTGTCTTTTGTTGGTGTGTTTTCTCAGTTATGCTGGTTCATAACGAGACGTTTGTAATGTAATAATTTGTTCTGTTTATATTTTCTGATTATTTGTAGTATCAAATGACACCTTAGCTTTTTTATCTCTGTTCTTGTTCAAATTGAATATAGTGCTGGAATTATATCCTCTGCTTTGATCAATGTTAAGTAGGGACTAGAATAGATTGAGTTTTTAATGGTGATGCATAACATGCTTTACAAACAATAAATGGTAACCATATAATTTTTTTTTAAAAAACGTGAGAGTGTGAATATTATGTTTTTGAATTACATTGGTTTGTATATACAGTCAAGGGACTGCTAGTTGACACTCAATGTATCACAAGCCATTGTCCGTTACTGATTGAGTTTTGTGTTGTTGAGAGGTTGCGCAGCAATGTCACCTCAAGCAGTGTGGGAGAACTGGGACGCTGATGAGGAAGATGATGCAGGTCTAACACACACCACTTCATCTGCCTCAGGAATGTCTCAAAGGGACACAATCCGAGACTTTTTCTTCACATGGGCGCGCTCAGCTGTAGTGCCCCTACCTCAGTGCACTGCAACTCACGGACACTTCTGTTTGCATGTCGTGTTAACTCAGGACTTTCTCCGGCTCTCCCATGTTGCTCAGCAGTTGACTCTGTCATGCAGGTGTTTTCAGTTTCCATTTGCACTGTTGTCCACTGTTCAAGTGGTTGCCAGCACCAAACACTCCGTGCGGGCTGGCTTGCACTCACCCCACACACATCCAGCACAGGCGTACCTGTGCTGGTGGCCCTACCAATAAAGGGGCCGGGTGCACGTGCCCATAGCCAGTACAACGTAATGTGTACGTGTGTCCCTGTAGTCTTGTTGTATGCATGAGGGTCCTGGCCCTAAGACATTACATAAAGCTGTGTACATCGGGATGCAGACATGTCACCGCCGGCAGCGGGTTGGAGCTTGGACATGTAGCTTTGTCGTCACCCATTCAATTCGTATGGGGAGTGGCCAGGGCCATCGTACGCTGCGCCAACGTGGGTGTGTGACTGCTATTTGCGCACCCCTGGGCATGGTTCTGTACTGTGAATGTGCATCTGCATGTGTCTCTATGGCAGTGTGGGTCTACTTTGTGTGGGTGGTCCCTATGAGTTCTAGTTCGCCTTCCATGGGTTCAGCACCCACCCCCACCTGTTGAGCCACCTCATTTTGGCATGCTGACACATGGCATTGGGGTGCCTTGTGTCAGTGGATGAAGTGTCGTGAGCCAGCTGTGCTTGCGGGTGCTTCCTGCTGTGTGGTCTGTTGCAGGGGCTGTGTTTTCCTCTGAGTAGCTTGTCTGCCCTGGTCCTGGTGGTGGGTTGCGTGGGATGTTCATGGGCTGTTGTAGGGCATCAGTGTCGACGGTGTGGTGGTCCTCTCCAGCATCACAGATGTGTTGTCTTCTGTGTTCTGCTGGAGGTGTTGTGTGCCCCTCTGCAATGTGAAGGGGAGGTGCATGTGATAACATTGTGTTGACATGTGTGTTGGCGCATTGTTCTGGTTTGCATGCAGACTGTATGGCATTGTACATTGTGACTGTTTGTGAGGTGCTGGATTCTTCTGCTGGACAGTGTACATTTGGACTACGTGACGGATGTGAGGTCGTACGCTGACATTTCCATTTCACAGTTTCCTGCTCTGTCAGATGTACTAGGCATGTTTCTGTGCATGTGCGGAGCCAGTTGTGTCCTCTGTTCTGCAGTGTTGGCTATGCGCATTGTACCACGTTGTCGTCAATGTGGGTGTGCTGTTCTTGATATGTGTGTGTGCTGCAGTGTGCCAAGGGGATGAGGGACATGATCCTGAGTGATTGTGGGTGTGCAGTGTGCTACACTTCGTTGTGCATGTGTGCCATTGTGCCCATCTCCTCCCATCCACTTAGTCCCTGTCCATTACTTTCCCTGTTGTGTTGTCAGGTCCTCTTGAGCTGTGTCCGTACTCCCTATTCCTTGCACCGTCTCCACACTGATGACTGTGGCCTCGGTTTTCTCCAGCTCCTCCTGTGTTGCTGGACTGCCACCTCCTGTCGCGGTTGCTGCCTTCCTGTTGGCAGCGGGTTTGTGCCTGGTTTAGGTTGTCACGTCATGCCGGTGCCTCTTGGCCACCTCAATTGGCGTCCTCGGCACTCAGACTGCATTCCTGGTGTTCTGCTTGTGGGTCAGTTGGTGGTAGTGTTCTGTCGCCTCCGTGACGCTGGTCTTGTTTTCCTGCTGTCTGCACCCCGTCTTCCTCTCCCTCTTCTCCTTGGCCTTCCCGGACCCCGTTATTCCTTGCTGGTTGTTTGTGGGGGTTGTTGGGCTCGCGTTGGCCTCTGCACTGGGTCAGGGTGCATCCATGTTGCTACGTGCTTTGGCTTGTTTCTGGTGTGCTGTTTCTGTGGTTTTTATGGTGCATTTTCCCGCAAGACGCGTGGAATTTGCAGGCCTATGGCTGGTTTTCGCAACTTTTTGTACCGCGATTGGCCCCAATGCACAATTTTTTCCGTTCGCCTTTCGCATTTTTGCAGCGTGGCGTTGATTTTTGCGCGGCCATTTGATGCGTTATCTGGTGACTATCGCATGCTACCGCGGCATTGTGAATACTTGGTTGGCATGGTGTACTCTTGCCGCGATGAGCTGCGATGTTGAGAGTTGCGTTAGGCTACTCTTGCGGTAGTTATCACACATTCTTGTGAATATACCCCTTCTTTTTTCCACCATTTATCTCTCATTTTTTCATAGGTAGCAGCAGATGTATTATCATTAAAGATTTTCACCCAAGCACTTACTGACCGTTTTTCAGGGACTTCTAGAGCTTCACTTATTCCTGAACTTGCTGGTAAAGTTCCAGCATCAATATTTTCCAAAAAGTGCTTTATTGTAATATATGACCATTTAAGCATGTCCTTGGAGTAAAAGAAGAATGATTTCTATCTCGGGCCACTTTTTCCAGGAGTCTAAGTTAAGAAAGTCTTTTACTTGCCGATATCCGTTCTCCTCCCACTTTCTTATTATACCAGTTTGTAGCAATTTAACCTCCCCAGTGTAGAGATAGGACAGGCTTGTTGCACCATTTAGTCTGGGAATACTATACGGAGCTAACAATTGAGTTTTCTGTTTAAGATTCCATTAAAGTACTTTGTACCCCAATTTCCCATCTCAGTTGAGGAATTTAAAGTACCTAGTGCTAGTCTTGGTGTCTTATTAGCCCACAAAAGGGATAAAAACAGACTATCTCCTGGAAAAAAGACATTTGTAAAGCGCACGGAGCTGCTGCAAATAAGAAGTTAAAAAGTAGTTGGATTGACATTAGTATAAGTGCCACCCGGCCTAAGATTGATTATGGAAGTTGATTCCATCGTGCCAAAAGGCGCTTAACTTTTTGTATCTGGGGAATATAATTCAGAGGAAATAGCTCCTCTGCTTTTTCTGTCACATATATCCATAGGTATCTCTTCGGGTGAAAATTGCGTACTAGCCTGAAATTTGGCAATAGCGCATCAATGGAGCAATTGCATAACAGAATTTCTGTCTTAACCTCATTTATTTTATAACCACTTATTGCCTGAAATTCTGAAAATATCCCTAGAATCTCCTCCTGAATATGTTCCATGGAGTTAAAAAAAAAAGTACGATATCACAGGCTTAAAGTTTTATATTGGTCATGCCTTGTAGTGGGGCAGTGTGAGGCATTTTTTGTCTGATAGCTATTGCCAAAGGTTCTATAAAAAGGACGAATAAAATAGGGGCTAGGGGGCATCCTTGCCTTGTACCTCTATTTATACTGCAAATGCCAACATTCATAGAGTTAATTAATATTTGCGCCTGTGAGTCTTTTTAAAGACTTCTTATTAATTGTTTAATAGCTTCTGGGAACCCCAACATTTCAAGAATTAAAAAAAGACAATCCCATGATACTAGATCGAAGGCTTTCTAAGGATCTAAAAACCACACCTGAGCCTCTATACTATTCTTGTGGAAATAATCTAATGCTTCTATTAAAAATTTCGTATTGGTAGAAAGCTGTCTCCCAGCCACATATATCTGCATGGATAAGTGGGCTCACAATTCTATTGAGCCTGTTTGTGAGAAGTTTTGTGAATATCTTGTAATCAACGTTAAGAAGACTAATGGGTCTGTAGGAGTTGACGTTTTTCCTATTTTTCTTTCTTCAGAACGCTGACTACCACTGCTGTATGGAAAGAGGCCGGGGGTTAAATGGGTGGTTAGCCAATTTAAATGGGTGGTTAGCCAATTTTAAGATTTGTACGTTAAGGAGTGAGGCTAATCTCTTTTATAATTCTGCTGGCAATCCGTCCTCTCCGGTTGCTTTACAATTTGCCAACAAACCAATCACTAATTCAACGTTTTAAATGGTGAGTTCATCAAGTAATGTTTCTCTAATCTCACTATTTAGGGAAGGGATTGGTAGATTATCGAGAAAACCGACAATGTGGTCAGGAGTCATTTGTTGGTCTGTCTGATAGATTTTCCTATAATACCTCAAAAAGGCATCTCCATTACCCTCAGTGTTAATTAGTTGTGTTTTAGATTCCTTGTCCCGGATGCTTTCAATCCTATTTTCGACCTGCTTCTCTTTTGCCTGCCATGCAAATAGTTCCCCTGTGTATTCGCTCTCTTCGTATATCTTTTGAAGATAGGTTGTCCTTACTGCATCACCTAATTGATAGTAATACTCCTGCATTTGTAATTTCGCTTGTAGGAGCTCTTGTTTTGTCTTAAAATTTCTAATCTTAATGTGCTCTTTATTTGCCTGCGTGAATCTTGCCTCAATCCCTAATCTTTTTTCTTTTTTAGCCTTTTGCTGCAGGATTTATTTTGATGTAATTATCTCTCGTGGAGTAGCCTTAAATGCATCCCACACTACATTCATTGGAGCAGAGTCTGTATTGTTGAAAGAAAGCGCTAATCTCATTGGCTATTTTCGTGCACCAGCTCTTGTTTTCCAAATTAAGTTTATTAAAATACCACCTCTTAGGTGTTTTTACCCTCGGTCCTGCTCCAGCTATTTCCATCTTAATTAAAGCCTGGTCGTTCGGGATGTGGTTGTACCTATTAATAGTGAGGCCATGCGAGATCTAAAAGAATCTATCCCCAAAGCCGTATCATACTTTGCCGAGAAGTATGAAAAATCTTGTTTCCCGGGTTTTGAAGGCGCCATCGATCTACCATGTCATTTTTACAGCTAGACAGGGCAATAGCCACCTGGGGCTTGTTTTGGTTTCGTGTCTTCTCAGAGGAGTCAACTGAGGGTTCCTGGAGAAAATTAAAATCAGCCCCCCATATAATAGGGCTGGGAAAGTGCCTGTTTCAGTTGAAGCGGGGGTAGAGGGTTATCTAGAACTGGGGCATAAATTGTAGCCATCTGCCCCCTTTGTCCGTCTGAGTGTTTTTTACGTGGAATTGTACATGTTTCTCTACATATATTCCTACTCCCTTCTGCGCGCACCCTCCATTTGCTGAACAGTTAAAGCCAGCCCATTCCTGGAAGTTTTTGCTCGCATCCGATGCGCTCCGAAAATGGGTTTCTTGTAGCAGAATAGCATCAGGGTTATGACTTCTACGCCCACTTTCAATTCCCTGGGCCTTGCGCTTGTTGTTCAGGCCATTAGCATTAAAAGAAAGAACCGTGAAGGTTTTTGAATTAATAAATGAATTATCAAAGATGGCTGGTGACATTGTAATCCGACTCTGTAGACGCAGGCCCCAATCCTGCGTCTCTCAGGGTCGTATTCCTCACTTTGTGAGTGGCACAAATATTCTAAGGTGCGTATATTACATCTGCAGAAAACAGAAGTCTAAAGTGCAAAAAAAAGTATATAGATAGCATTTACAGTACCTAGAATATATAAAGTGACTAGTGCTAGCATAGATCAGAAACCACGGGCACAGACCAAAGATGTGTAAAATACCACTAACGATCAAATCTCTGTAAAATACAAGGAAATGATAGCTTAACTTATAGAGTACAGGCATCGGATTGAGTTTCATAACAGCTAGAAAATTAAAGTGCTTGCAAGATATATACAGTACTTATGATATCTAAAGTGGCTAGTGCTAACATAAGTCAAGTCTGCTTCGAGACTATATAAAGTGCCCTGTGCTGTAGCAGACAACATCCAATTTAGATCCCTAAAGAACAAAAGTCTAAAATGCCTACTTATAATATCTAAAGTGGCTAGTGTTAACATAGATCAAGTCTGCATCAAGACTATATAAAGTGCTCTGTGCTATATCAGACAACATCCAATTTAGATCCTTAAAGAACAAAAGTCTAAAGTGCGTATATAGCGTACAAATAGCAAAGACGGTACCTAGAGTATGTAAAATATATAAGTAATTAAAGCAACTATAGCTAGGGTAGATCGAGGCAAACTTAAGACAAAATCCTAACTTCTGTGAATACCAAAACTAGTAAGTTTAGGATTTTGTCTAAAGTTAGTTCTGTGAATCGGCCCCACCATCTCCTGGGCTCATAGGGGACACGCCTCTACTTTTAACTGCTGATGTCACCTCTGCGCTTGATCAAATTGCCCCCATCAAGCCCATAAAACGATTCAGGAATAAACCTTCTGCCCCCTGGATCGCCACAGAACTCCGGTCAGGAAAAAGTGCATGCAAGAAGCTCGAGCGTATATGGAGGAAACATTATGATATTAAGGCAAAAAAAATATATAAAATAAAAATTCCAGAGACTCAAACACAATACTATTAGGGACTACATGGCAGAACAAATTAAGTCCTCTAATAATTTGACCAAAGAGATCTTCGATTTAGTTCAGGGATTTGTTAAACCACTGGCTATGAAGAGCTCGATCATCCCCTCAGCAACTCTCTGTGAAGACCTAGCCATTTTTTTTCAAGAGAAAATTCAGGCAATCTATATCTTCTTTCCACGGTCTGAGCCGGCAGACATGCTCCCAAACTCTTCTCAACCTTTCAACAATTGGTCAGAATTCTGCCCTTTCAGTCTGGAAGCATTCCTGTCGGATCTAAAGAGCATAAAATCAGGCTCGCCGACCGATCCTTGCCCTGACAGATTTTTTTAACTACTGGCCTCATGCCTTAACCCTATTCTCAACCCCATCTGGAACTCCTCCTTGAGCTTGGGCTCCTTCCCTACATCATGGAACATAGCACATATAAGACCCATCCTCAAGATGGAGGATGCAGATCCGGCTATACTAAAAAATTATAGGCCAATCTCCCTACTTCCGGTACCATCCAAAATTTTAGAAAAAGAGGTCCAGAACAATTATCAGCCTTCCTGGAGTCAAATAATCTTTTACATGACTCCCAGTCAGGCTTCAGGGCTGGCTATAGAACAGAGACTGCTCTTCTCGAGGTGGCAGAGACTGTGCGCGCCACATTTAACCAGGGAAACTGTGCATTGCTCAAGCTGCTGGATCTCTCAGCCGCCTTTGACACGGTATCTCACCGGATCCTGTTAAAGAGGCTTGAGATGATGGGAGTGACTGGAACTGTACATGCCTGGTTTAAATCATTTCTTGAGGACCGATCCCAACAAGTATCCCTCCATCATCACACCTCATCTGCGTTGTCCCCCAGGGAGCCGCCTTGAGCCCCACCCTTTTTAATGTTTACCTTGCCCCTCTGGCCCTTCTGGCTGAACAATGGGGCGTAAAGGTTGTATCCTATGCGGATGACACGCAGCTGGTGTTTTCCTTTACGGAACACACAGAGGCAGCCTTCTCTAATTTCAGGCAGAGTCTTCTCAATATTTCATCTTGGATGACAGACAGTTGCTTGAAATTGAACACCGAACAAATTGAGGTGCTGTTTTTTAACCAGGTGCACCACCCTAAGGCAGAACTCTAGTGGCCTGTAGAGCTTAACCCACCCCTGTACCTGTGGAGACTGCAAGAAACCTAGGTTTTAAAATTTGACTCCGCACTTACAGGTAAAGCTCAGGTCAGTCATGTCTCCTCCCAGCGCTTCTGGAAACTAAAAACTCTATGAAAGTTCCTCCACTATCTCCCTATGGACTGCAGGAAAACTGTGATGCATGCACTGGTCACATCACAATTGAATTATGCCAATAGTTTGTATTTAGGCCTCCCTGCATATCGATTCAGAAAACTGCAGATCATCAAAAACTCGGCTGCAAGGCTGATCAGGAATGTGCCACTCCGTCACCACATCTCCCCTTTTTACATAGCTGGCATTGGCTACCTGTAAGGAAAAGAATATAATTCAAAGCTCTGACCCTAGCATACAGGGCATTGGGGTAGAAAGGTCCAAATTAATACCTGAAAAAGAGAATACAGAAATACTCCCAGACCAGGGTCCTAAGATCCAACCTTCAGGAACTGCTGGTAACCCCACAATTAAAATAATCCAGAATTGGCGGATGCTCGTTTTCAGTAAAAACGGCTGCCATATGGACTACCATGCCAGTACACATCAGAAATGCCAAGAAAGAAAGATTATTTAGGAAACATTGAAAACGTGGCTGTTTAGCCTTCCTTGAACCCCACATATGGCTTAAATCCTGCTGTTGTTGCTGTTACTAGTGCCGGGACACCCCCGTTGGAGGTAGCCGTGCGCTCTATAAATGGTAATAATAATAATAAACTTATGGATTTGTTTTTTTGAACACTCATGAAAGTACTCTCTTTTTTGTAATTGCTTCACCCCCTCCACCTCCATTCCAACCCCCCACCCTCGAAGGATGGAATTACCCACTATTCCCTCCTTTCAACCCTCTTTGCTGGATGCCATTTTTTTGCATCCCTGTGCTCCCTTTGGCTCACCCCCGTCCAACCTTAAACGAACAGAATGCTGAGCTAATAAACTGTTTACCTGCCACCTTCCTGACCCTCTACATGGCCCGAAACAGGCCTTACTCCCACCCAGCTGGCAGCTCTGTAAGAAGTAATTAAGCATTGTTGATGTCTGAAAAGATATAAAATTTCCCTTTAGCTAGTACTTTAAGCTTTGATTGCTGAACAATTGCTGCTTGGGCTCCCCTCCTTTCAAATGTATCAATCATCTTGACGAAATCTTTCCGTCTGCGCGCTGAATCTGCGGACATGTCCGAGAATATTCTGAACTCCTGAATCTCTGAGGTGGAAAAAGATCTTTTTGCAATAGCGGTGCTTAAAAATGTTTCCTTTATTCTGCAGTCCGAAAAGTTCAATAAGTTGCTTTTTTGCTGGGACCCTATGGGCCCTAGTGATTGTTTGGTCCCCTTGTAGATCTGGCATTACTTTCCTTAGTAATGACTCAGCCCACTCAACCATTTCCGTACTTTCAGAGCCTTCCGGGATTCCCACTAGTCGGAGGTTTGAACGTCTGTTTTAATTTTCTAAATCCTCCATCTGGTTTTTACTTCTACTCAGAGCTAGCATATCTTGGTGCGTGGTGGAGAGTTTGTCCTCCAAATCTGAGATACGAGTTTTGGCCTCTTCTAATCTCTTTGGTGTGTTGGACGTGTTCTCTACCAGCTTTGCCAGTCTTTCATGCAGCTGAGCAATCTCCACTGCCTGAGATGCTTTGAAGTCCCTGATCTCGTTCAAAATAGTTAAGAGTATTTTTTGAATTGATGCGTCTCCTCAACCCTTCTCCCAAGGTCACTAGCTCTGACTCTACTGGGCTTTCAGTGATTACTTGACTACCGCCCACTGTGACCCGTGAGAGATTCTCTTACTCCCTGAGTGCTTTGGGGGGAGGAGTGGCTATGTAAGCAAATTGGCAAGGGATTTATCACATCTTGTATTTGTTATTGTAGCAATCCAGTTTCATCTTCATTGCAGGGTTGTACAGGATCTTTAGTCTTGCTCACGGTCTGGTGTTTTGGGAGCTTGTGAAAGAGAGGGTATTGTCTGGGACTAAGCAGAGCTTCATCATTTGTACTCTGTGTCTCCCCATCTATGTTTTGGTCTATGCTTCTCTGCGTCCCCATTCGTCCATCTGGTGTATGGCTATGTACACCCTTCTCTATCTCCAGATCCGATATGTACTCATCGTCATCCGATGGGTCAGTGAGTTCATTCTGCTCAGTTTTTCCTTCTCAGCTAGTGTCTTAGCCTTCAGCTCATCCTCTGTAGGGCATTTCTCTGTCCTCTTCGTACCCCTCATGATCAGACATTTCTGGTGTTTCTTTTTCTTCACCTGCTTTGGATTGTTTTGTGCGCTTTTTCTAAATTTTATGTCCAGGGAAGAAAAGGATGCAGTCTCAGACCACTATCTGAATGGGGACGGATCTATCGGCATATACCTGTACAAACAAATCATGGAAGGCCAGCCAGGATTCAGTGGTTACTAGTTCAACTCATGCGTCCAGGTACTACTTTCTCCAGTTATATTGTGCTTATGTTTTCACAGAGCGATACCAAAGGGGATGATGGACGGAGAGTTTGAGCTAATCAAACACTCACCCCCGGTCAACTGATCTGGGTTTAATCCATCATCATTCTTTAGCTCACTCCACCACCCATGTTCAGACATGGCCATATGCAAATCAGTCTGACCCTGTGCCTCATGGGAACAGTCCATCCCGAACTGCCAAGCCATGTTTTCACAGAGGGCCGATAGAAGGCAGACGTGGCCCACACATGTAGCTGCTAGCGCCAGTAGGCTCCCCCTATGTTCCGCCCACTTCCAGTTTCCTGCTTCTGGCTTTTCTAACGCCGAGCTCCGAATGCTCTGAATGCCGACGGACGGAGGGTTACTGCCCCCGCATGGCACCGGCCAGAAGAAAAGCTATTGAAATACCGTTATACCGGTGATACCGGTGACGAGGACGGTTGATGGCTCAGGCTCCTACTGACCTCCAACTGACTGGGGTGATACACAGCCTCTTCCCTGCATGAAAGCATCAAGTCAGCTACACAAAGTTTTGTTTACGTGGACACAGCTGGTGAGGGTGGCTCCAGTTCGGGCCTCTGTCTCAGCTCCTGTTTGGGGCCAAAACGAGAGGCGCTGCACTGTACTCTTCTCCCTGCATGAGTGGAAGTCAGGAACGGTCCGGAGGCAAGGCGAGGGCAGGAGCGATATCGGCGGCAGCATGGCAGCGACTGCTGACTGCTCACTCCAACAGTTAAGCGAGGGTCAGCTATGTGAGTGATCTACTGACCCCCCCCCTCCATAAGGAGCTACATGCCTGTAAGCTACGGGAGAGGAGCTCTGACTGGGTAAAAGTAAGCTAAGAGATGCCTGGATGGTATTAAACCTGATTAAATCTGTGAAACAAATTGTGAGTAGCCTAGAGTAAAACTGCTTTAAGTGCTGCAACTAGTGTAATTGCTGGGCCAGACTGACTAGAAGTTGTTCACAAGAAGCACCGAATTGCCGGCCTTTTTTTTACAAAAAGAGAAAGAGTACTCACTGGGTAAAGACAGTAGGTTACATGCCAGAGAGCACTGTGCTACTTCTACTTCTTACTATTCCTTACTACTCCTCCATCTTCGATCGGCCCTCCAGAATCTTTTTTTTATTAACTTTATTTTTCAAGTTTTGCAGTGAGAGAAAAAAACACGAAGGGACAGTACAAGTATCAGCAGAATTTTGCTATTACAGTTTGCAACCTTATTATGTCAAGTGACAACAAATACAGGCAATACACATTATCCTATACATCACATAGTCAGACTTCATAGTTTGGCTGCTAGTGGTGCTCCACGGCGCCCTACAGAGGAATCATTATGTCAGTCGTGTAGTGTGTCTAGATACCGCTTGTCTAACCCCACTCCAGCACTGTGCCGGCAGCCCCATCTATGGGCGCCAGATTGCAATTGCATAATTGCCGCGCGTATCTCCTTGTCCTCGAAGTCCGCTAGAAGGAATTCCCTCTGGCCATCCCCCAGCCAGCCCAGTGCTATGTCTTCAAAATAGGGCACACAATCTACCGGGTGAGTCCTATGTGTTGTGTATAGCTTGGTGTAAAATGCATGGAAGGTGTTTAGTATGTCTGGGGTATCTCTGCATATCTCGCCTTTGTGATCGGTAATTTCAAGTATAGTATTAGAGAATCTGGGTTTACGAGTAAACTCAGCTAAATCTTTTCCGGGTCGTTCACCTTCCCCGTACTGCCGGGTGCGGTAGTATTTACCGCGGAACTTATATTCTCGCTCGGCAGTGTCCTGGTATTCCTTAAAATGCCTCCCCTTTTGCGATGCAGATTCCTCTGACCGCCACTTTAAATGCCTCCCAGATGGTGGAGAACTGAGGGACAGTATCAATATTGCACTGGAAGAAGTCGTGATCTCTTGTCCCAGCTCCGTTTGGAATGGGATGTCTAGGAGAGCGTTCACTGGCAGCCTCCAATTTTGGTAGGGAGATATCGAGCAGGGCAGAGCCAGGGTGAGCAAAACCGGCGAGTGGTCCAGGTATGTTCTCGGCAGGTGCCTAGTGGACAAAGTCCATGTTTTGAGCCCTCTAGAGATCAGCCATCCATGTATTCTCGACCACGTGGAGTGTGTGGAGGAGTAGCATGCGCCCTCTCTGGCAGTTGGGTGTAAACTGCACCATGCATCAATCAATTCATGCGTGTCAAATATTTCTGACAGTTGTCTTTGGGTCCCTGTATAATGGTGAGGGTGAGGGTGTAGGCGATCTAGCGTTGGTTCTAGGGTTAGGTTAAAGTTCCCCCCATGCCACGTGGGTGGATCCAGTGTCAAGTTTTTCCCCCCAGAGGACATTGAAGAATGTAGGGTTGTCTATGTCAGGGCCATTGCAGCAGGCAACTGTAATGGAATGGGATGACAGTCGCCCCCATGTTTTACAGTATCGCCCTTGGGGGCCGGCCATTTCTCCTATTAGTTCATATGGGACATTTTTCTTGATGAGTATCACTGTCCCGCGAGCATATGTGGAGTATGTCGAGTGGCATCTATATGATGCCCAGTGGGATGCAAATGTACCCGGGGAAGTGGGGCCCTTATGTGCCTCTTGGAGCATTGCGACATGGATATTGTGACAGTCTAGATACACGAAGACATTTCCTGGGATTCCACAATCCTCTCACGTTCCACGTGATAAAATTATAGCTAGGTGGATTCGGGTGCGTCATTGATTATACGGTGAGCTTGGGATGCATGGTGCAGCCCGCATTGTGTACTGATAGTGCCATAACATAAAATAAGGTCTGTCTGTAGTGTGATTGTATCTGTCACTAATTTCCGTTCTCTCCACCCCTTCCCACAACAGCAGCCTAATCCTGCCGTGGCCTACATCCCCCTCCCTCCCTTTCCCAATCAGCCTCAACAATAGAATTCTGTCCCCCATTTTAGGAAGATTCAGTAATAGCATAAAGAAACATTAACCATTTAGCAATAGACTTATTAGGGTTGTCCTGTTGGGGAAACACCTGAGGGCCTCACAGTCTCTCCTCGCTAAGCACGAGGGCGCCTAGGTACAGGTTTGTTTACCCTCTCCTTGCAGTGTCTCATTCAAAAAAACCTGTGGTGAACAGCACTGTGCAGTTCGTCAACTTAGGTATTCGAATACAGTCATCAATACACGCTCCACTTAGTCCTCCATGCTGCCGGTGTTGGTGATCTCTGGCACAACTTTTATGTAGATATTTTTCGGCACAACCTCAACTCTAGATCTTCGTTTTTGGCAGCAATGACTTTTAGAAGGTGTTCCATTTGGAGAAGTTGTTCTTTTCGGCCCACTGAGGCATCCTCCAGGGTAGAGACGCGCTGTTCTGCCTCCGCCAATCGCTCCTCATGTTGATCTATCTTGTGTGTGACATTGTCTATGCGGGCATTCATGGCATCAATTTTGGCATCTATTGATGTGAGGCTGTGTTTCATAGTGAGGAGTAGCTCATCAAGATCGTCCATGGAGGTTTGGGACGCCGAGCCAGAGCAGTCCACCAACGCGTTTCAGGGCCAGTTCCAGCCTGTGCATATTTCCGTGCTTCAAATGGTAGCTTTGCTTGTCTGCCCTCCGTTTACCTGATAGCTTTCCGGTGCTCGCGCTGTGTCTTCTCCTCCGCAGTGCCTCCCAGAGTAGGGCCCTGTGTCTTGGTGGGTTTTATTGGCTCTGCCGCGATGGCGCATTGTGATCTCCGAGGCCATAGGTTAATTTATCTGCGGGGGCTCCCATCTGCCTTGCCAAGGGGACCCCGCTCTCTCACGTTAGTGTGCAGGCGCAGCGGGGTCTCAGCGAGGGTCTGGCTTGAGCCAGCTTTAGCGGTCATATTTGCGGGGGGTAAGGAGGACTAGTGGTGTTTGGACAGCCACGGATGTGCCCCAGTGTGCAGCTTCTCTTGGCTCCAAATGAGGTGTGCTCTGACCCAGTAGTGGTATTCTTCCGCCCACAGAATTCGATTTGCTGTCTGTGGCAGGAGGAGGGTGTAGCCGCTTGTGACCCAAATTTTAGATCCAGGCACAACCTACTGGCTGGTCCCCAACATGCAGGGATATTTGGGGCTCAGCGTGATTCTGTCTTGGGTTGTCAGTGGGGAACTCGCATACAGGATTGAAAGTGGTAAATGCTTTATGCATAAACCTATCCTGTCGCCGGACCCAGTGTGGTGGCAAGGTTCTGCGTGCGTAGCTCTCTTCGGCGCTGTGTAAAGCACGGATTCAGCCTAGTGGCGGAGGTTCCCAATCCCTAGGTTGCGATAGTGTCTCTGCAGCGGAGGGGTATGTCTCTGCTTGAGGCCTGCGTTGTAGGACTAGGACCTCTACACAAGTATTTCCTGCCTTGCAAGTGCCGTCGAGTCCCAGCGAGTACTTGTCCCAGACTGTGGCTAGAAAGCCCGCATTTAATCCAGTGCGGGTGGAAGGTGGTTTGTGCTTTACCTGCCCTACTGTCAGCCTTTGTGCAGGATGGTAGGCCCTAGCGTGCAGTCCCTCCGGGCACCGTGTGGCTCGCAGTCTGGGCCTAGCGTCAACAGTTTCTGGCTTTCTGGACCTGGTGTGGGCCTGTGGCATGCGGGGGGGCCTCCCCCAAGTCTTGTGTCACTGGCCCAGGCTCATCTAGCAGGCTGGTCCCGAGCAAGCTGCCCTGCACCAAAACAGCACTACACAGCAATCTCCTCGCCCTCTGCTGTGATTGGGATGGGAGGTGCTGCTATTTTAACCCCTCCTGGCTAATTTAATGAATTGGGTTGCGCCCCCACCGATCGGGGCCTCCACGGGCCGGGCTGTTGTATGCATTTGAAGCCGCACTGCAGTAACTACTCATGGACTTCACTAGTCAGCGGCGGGCAGCAGGTCCCTCAGCTCTGCTCTCCGGTGATTTCTGCAGCCGGTGGATTTGTCGGCCCCCAGCGGATGAGCGCAGGCTGCACTCCAACACAGCTTTTCTGGGAGGGTGGGGGCGATTGCCCACTGATGCCTCAATCTTCTACACCGGCAACTGCAGCCCCGCTCAGTTCACCAGGCGCCCGCTATTTTGCAGAGCGGGACTGGGTCTAATCAGCAGGTCATTCTGATAGCTCGCCCTTTGCATGTATGGTCCCTGTTTCTGCGCCAGGAGTCATCTGTGCGCATTCAACATGTCGTTCCATGCAATTTCGGTTTCTGCTAGTGGAGATTGGGCAGGATGTTGTAGGATGTTAGTCCCAGGCTGCAAGGAGCCTCACACAAGTGCTGCCATCTAGCTTGTGCGCCCTCTAGCGCCCCCAGCCCTCCAAGAAAAATGTATGTCAAAATATAGAACAAATAATACATTTTACAGATTGCATGGGAGTGAGCTTGCATTAACGTTCTAGAAATGTTTGTAACTGCTTCACATCAGTGCCTGAATTCTACTGTACCAAAACATCTGTGGGAGCTCTATGCTAACAATGTATTTCCGGTTTTCTGTCAGTTCTGCTCAAAGTTTTTGCACTTTTAACTATGTGTTGGTGGCAACAATGTTTGCTGGTGCCCCCAAATGACCACCTCAATCAATCAATCAATCAATCAGGGGTTAGTAAAGCGCGCTACTCACCCGTGAGGGTCTCAAGGCGCTGTGCACCACCTCCAAAGCAGATTCCTTCCACACCACTTTTAACAGTGCCCAAGTCTCCATAACCACTCTCTCTCAGATGCATTTCATTAGTTATAGCGCCACTCACACCAGTGTAGGATGTCAGAGTACTTTGCATCACACTCACATTACACAGAGACAATCAATCATACGTTTGTAAATCAGTGTATAGGACATGTTCCATAAGTCAGAGGCTTACAAGGTGCAGGAGTGACATGTCATCCATACTGTAGGAAGTATAGTATAATAATGCTTGGTCTAGAGAGGCACAAACTCGGAATGTAAAAAGGAACACCATAGCCAGGGGTTCTTGTTAAATAATAAGTATAGATTTCTACCCAAATTAACCATATTTGCAACATTAATCTATGCTCTAATCTATGCTTTGCAGTGTACATGCAGTTCTCTGATGAAAGTTAATAGCTCACTGTTCTATATTTGGATTTTAACTTATAAACAGCAAGTAACAAAAGGATTTCTCTTTTAAAAGCAGTAACCCACTGACCTATTTATGTTCTATGCACTTTAGAATCTGAGTGGCACACGTTTTTTGCAAGCAGGCATAATAATCCTCTGCGCTACTTTTAAGTCCTAAACTAGACACAACTCTGATCCCTCTCAGGGAAGAACATTAATCACAGCAGTTAAGATATCTTGACATCTATTTGTTG
The DNA here is from genome assembly GCF_964204655.1 of Triturus cristatus. Lineage (NCBI taxonomy): Eukaryota > Metazoa > Chordata > Amphibia > Caudata > Salamandridae > Triturus > Triturus cristatus. The sequence goes on from NC_140584.1 coordinate 902,951,472, forward strand.
CCTGGAAATTGCTGGAGGAAAGGAACGTGGCAGCAGGTGCTTTTAACCATAGAAAGCACCTGCAAACACAGCGCCGCCGGAACACTATGTAGCAAGAAAGACCATCACAGCTCTCCCAGAATCGGTCTGACTGTTTGTGATCCCTTTTGTGTGGATAAGCTGTCAGGGAGAATTTGAAATCAAAGAAGAGCGGGCTGATCGACCGTTCAGATGGGCATGCTACAACCTGTATGCACCATAACATTACACAGCCCTGACACCAGCCACTACCCGGAGCTCCAGAAAAATTCAATACAGACTGGCTTCTGCATGGGAACAAAGGCCCCAGCAGTGAGGCTTTCTGTTCATCTTCTCGGTTCAGACTCATTCAGTTCCTTCTGCTTCGGCTGCACAGCATAACCGCAGGAGGTTGGGGGTTACATTTGATGCTGTAACATTGGGCCCACACCCCGTGGCGGCTCTCATTCTGGTAGGCATTAGAGTTTTCAGCAAGCTTCATCGTTGTAGAGGAGTGTGATTGTTTTCCCACTAGCACTAGAGCTCTAACACCTGCTGCACATTAAATGAAGTCTCTGTACTTAAACACTTCACTGATTAACTTGTGATTGGTTTCAAGAATAAAGGCTGACAATCACTAACTTGATGTTTTAAACCTTTTGCAGAGTTGCAAAGTAATCAATTGTCTTGTGTGACATCTTCAGTCAGTCCTGGCTTTTTAGGCACAAAAATGTCAGACTTTGTAGTTTTTATAACATAAGTAGTGGCTGAAAATCACAAAATTAAATTGCTGTTAGTTGAAAAGCCAGAATTGCCTGAAGCAGTCATGCATACCATTTGGACTCGATGTTTTATGTTTACAGGAACAGCAGCAATGCAAGCTCGTCCAACAAAATATAAGTGAATCAGAAAAATGGATCGCTCAATCTTCAACAACTTAAGCACTGAGTGCAGAGATTTGGCAATGAAATAATACAATTGTCCAATCTTAAAATTGTTACAACTGTTTACATCTGACAAGTGATAAACCACTCCCGTTCAACCTACAATTCTGAGAAGGTGATCACCAGACCAGTGAAGTCCTTGATACAGGAGGAGTACTGACCAGCGCCCGCAAAACAATCAAAGGCTTGATTATTTGTGTGCCTCTTTGGTGCAGGATCAAACGAGTTGCCACACACTGTTCTCTATGACTATGCATCGTTTTAACTGCCTAATTCTCTGCACATTTTTAAGACTTTTCTTTATATATTGATTGTATATTAACTTTCGATGAAAGCTCTGTATGCAGATTTGGTTTGCAATGCATTTACTGTAAACGAGAGTAGCAGGGGAAACTAAGCAACAGCTTCCTGATTCAACATGCTATGTTTTGGCACCCAGGGGAATACTCAAAATCCAGGCCTCTGTCATCACTCCTGACAGCAAAAGAGAGCAGAGCTGCCTTCCGGCCTGGGTAGCGCTCTCTTAATTTATTGGGTCACCCACACCTCTTACGAGAAAGGAGATCTTTTCTTTTTCATTTTATTTGATTACTTACTTGATGAGCAGCAAATATGAGTCTGGCTGTTGTAGCACTTGCATTCAAGTATGGGGCACTAGGACCTCCTCGACTGAGGAGGCTGGTTGAGGGTGGGATAAGGGAAGAGGCGGAGTTATGCCCTGAAAAGGGCAGTTGTAACTAGGAGCTGTGAAGGAAGGTCGCAAATAAAGTGAGGCGTAAGAATCCTGGCCCTGCGTCCGTGTCTTCTGTGTCCAGGACACTACAGCTGTGTGCTTCTGAATTGATTCGACCTTCTGACCGGTAGCTGCTGGCCTGGACACTGGTGGTGCTGCTGCAAGATTTAAAGTAGCAGCAGAATAGAGATCTGTGCTCTGAATGGAAACTCTTCTTTTTGCGCTGAAGACACGTGTTCCCCAGGCTGCACGGCACCTCCGGAGGATGATTTCATTGTGGGCTGGCTTCAGACACAGAGTCAAGCAAGGGTCAGGTCAGGGAAGGCACAGCCCCTCCACTATCTCTCCTGTTAAGTTATTTTCATTGTAATGGCCCGGCCTAAATGGAAGGTTTGAAAATGTGCAGTTACAAATGTGTGTGACTGTCATTCTGTCACGGAGATTAGTACCCTCCCAGTCGCACTCTCAGAGAGGAATCTGGTGTGCTGAGGCTGAGCATATTAGGAATTTGGAAGGAGGAACTGTCCCGAACTCACCGCAAGCATAACCTGTAATGTTTGGGGGGGCAACAGTAAAATATAAACTGGGCCCCCGCAGCTACGGCCCGTGTCAGTGTAAGTAAAAGTGGGAAGCATAAGTACTAGGGTTTGGCGTTTCTCTATGTCTACCCATCTTAGTTCTCTGCATATCTGTGCCTAAACGCAAATCTTAAAGACATTCTGTATATGTCATAAGGCCATGTCATTTACCTGCCATCCCTATCTCCAGTGACTTACATCAAAGTATTCCCTACCAGACTCTCCGTTTCTGCTCTGTCAACATTCTTTTAGTTTCCAAATTCACAAGATCCAGAATAATAGGCAGATCTTTTTCAGCACTTCCTACAAAGCATTTGAATTATCTTCCACTGGCAAGGCACGCACCATAGACCATGTCAGCAATGGAAAAAAATAACTTTTTTCAAGCATTTCATTTGGTTGGGTGCGTGGCTTCACCGAGCAGCAAGTTTGCTGCTCACTAAGAGGGCTCTGCCGGCCGAGCTTTTAATCCTGCAAAATCCTGCTCACAGGACGGCAATCAGAAGGCGTTCACAGACAGCCAGGGCACTCTGAGCACCGGTGCTACCATCCCCAGAAATTCCAGGTGATGGCAACCCCTGCAGACCGGTTGCCAGCTATCTGGACCTGCGGCAGATAGGAGCATTGCGTGTGCCGGGACCCGGCCGCTAAGCCGAGCTACCTGGAGCTGCAAAACAGAAAAGGCTCACAACCCTGCGACCTGACGGCACCCTACTGCTCCTAGGAGAGCTCCGTGAGTGGTGTACACAGCTGCCAAAAAAGGCCCAAGATCGTGCTGGGAGGCTGGACCCACCTGAGAGAACTCGCAGGACGAAGATACTCCCAGAGACACAAACACATGAGTACCCCACAGTCCCTGGTCTGGGTTCTCCTGCCGAGGTCTAATGGTGAAACTCCAGCCAGGAGTGTGCTGCGAGACTACCTGGCTGCGAAGAGCACCTGGGGCTGCGGCAGGGGCGGTGGACACGTGGGCTGACTGGGGGGTGCCATGCGGCCTGCATAGCGATCCAGGAGGGTGGGCCGTGGTTGGGCAGGGGCAGCCAGGCCGAGGAGTGAGGTCTCTGACATCGTTCACCAGGGCCGGGGGCTGCCACACGGACCCGGTGGAGGCCCAAAACCCGGGTTTGGCTATTATGTTTGAATGGGCGGTGGAGGCATGCATGAGAGATCATTTCTATAACAGGAGTAGTAGACCATGCTGAGAGGGCCTGATACACCCTGTTAAAGATTGCAGGCCTAGCTGTTCGCATGGGCTGAAAGCCATTTTGTTCTTGGCAGCCATTTTAGTTAGCCATGTGCTTTCTCCCTCTTCCAGAGCCTTGCACATGCTCAGAAAGACCTATAGCTGCCAGAATGCACCTGCTCCTAGTGTGTAACTGTCAGGCTGTTCTAACTGATGTCAGCAACTCATTACTCCTCCTACTTGTTGACAGTACATTTTCTGTATGACCATCTATGTGTGTAACTCTTCTCATGTGTACTTGTACCGCCTCCTTTTGAGCCCCTGTGTGGGTATAAAAGGCCCCTGTTCTCTGTACTCCTTAGAATGCCTCCTACAGTGGCCTGAGGGTACTGTGTGACACAATCTCCCTCATGTGAGGTTAATAAATGCATTATTTTTATATTACAGCTTCTGTGCCAATCTCTTCTTTGTTGATTTAAAGGACCGGGTGTATCAGTGAACCCCTTAGAAGGTTTCTATTTCTTCAACCCCACTGAGCCTACCACACGTGGACAGCCACTCCCAGGTGGGCCTGAGCCACGCATGCACCATTAAACAAGGACATTGAAACAACGGTAAATAGCGAAGGGTCCCCGATGGTGATCTGTCTCTAAAGCACCCTCAACCCACAGCCGGCAGTTGCCATTACTGGTGCTCTCTAACCCACAGACTCTGGAAGAACAGCCCCAAACGGCCCACGCCAAGGAGGCCTATTTTTCCTCATTTAACGCTCCGTGTGCAGGCGGTTACTCCAGGTCAGACCGAGCCATATAAGGGTAACTCCATAAGGCCACAGCTGCACTGGAACATAACAGAGATTCATCTGGGGCGAATGGCTGACTCTGTCACCGGTGTGTTTTAACCTAAGTTGATGGGGAAAAACGAACCCAAACAATCAAAACTGCCATTCGAGAAAAAAAAATGTATACGCCTCACCGTGAAAACAAGACCAAACTCCAACAATGAAATGGGCACAAAAGAAAGCGGCAAAGGCCAAGCGGAGGACCTCTGTGCAATACATCTAGGCTCGACATGGTTAAAAAACAAGTTGACGCTCACAAAAGCAGGCTAGACATTCTTAAAAATCGAACCTCTGATGCGCATGAGTTTCAGGTCGAAGCCAAAGACTAACTACTCTAAATGGAAAAAGTCCTCAGCATGATAAGAGCGAAAAATAAGGACCTAGAGGCCCGCTCTAGGCGCAGCAATCTAAGAATAACTGGGCTACCAGAGACAATGGCGATTCCCAAGATGGAACCCTACATAGAAACACTATTGCATGACTATTTGGTGCAGAGCTCTCCAACACTTTCATAGTAAAGCGTGCACACAGATTGCAGGGGGCCTCAACCTCCAGTGGGAGCAACACCAAGGCCCATCTTCACACGAATACTCAACTACCGTGCCTGCGACACTGTACTGCGCTAGGCCAGCGAACGTGGTACCATAAACCACCAAGAAAACAAAATCTTGTTTTATCCTGATTTTACCCCTAGAGTACAAGCGGCCCTGCGTGAATTTGCATTAACCAAGCATACTCCTCAACAAGCTGAAACTCCATATGCTTTGCTCTGCCCAGCAAAACTGAGAGTGACAATTGATGGACAATACCAAATCTTCACAGATGCAAAGTCGGCCCTCAAATTCACGAAGCTAAGTTACCAAAAAAATTAACCGGACATACTCAAAACTCTAGAGTGGACCCTGATATGAACGACAATAATTGACAACGTTACCCAAGCTTTGATCTTTCAGCGGTGCGAACTGCCATTTGACATATATGATCCCTACCACAAAGAAGATATAGACTAAAAGTTCAGAGTGTCCGCGCTCAAGTATTTATAATACAAAACTCACCTCTGATTTGCCCACTGTTCATGTGACGCTCCGCCACCCCTCTAACTTGGCAGGGCTGTAAGCAGGCAACCCAGGCCCCGACGGGAGAACTCCCATTGCAGAACTTGTTCTTGTGTTGCTTGCTGGGTGGGGGGCGAAGGGTGAGATATAAGCTACAACCTAGTTGGGGGTTGATGTGGGAGGAAGGGATGGGCATCATAGTTGGTACAGGGTTAGGACAGGGGGATACACAACACTTAGCAACAACTATATACAAGGGCACTTACTATTACTACACACAGCATCTTCTCATCAGGGAGGCATCCCCACATATTCACAAATTAAGCACACACTGTGTCACAACCTGAACACACTCGTAACAGGCTTGCACATCAGTGGTACACAAGCCTTGGTTAATATCCTGACTTGGAACATAAGAGGGCTTAACGATCATAGGAAAAATGACCCATCCACTCTTACCTAATTAGACATAAGGTAGACATATTTTTCTTACAAGAAACACATCTCCTGAACCCGACAGACTTTAAACTACAAAATAAACACTGGAGAGAGGCACACTCATCGGTTTACTCTAACTATGCAAGAGGAGTAGATATATTGTTAAGAAGAGGACTGCACTGGACCACATCTCGCACTGCCACCGACACTGAAGGCAGATACACCATTATACACGGCAGCTTAGGCACAAATCACATAACTCTGGTCGCAATATATGGGCCCGACACAGATGACCCCAACTTTTTTGATACGGTCTGGTCTAAAATTTCTCTGATGGACTGTGGCACCTTAATTAGGGGGTGAGATTTCAACACCATTTTAAATGACCAACTGGATCGCTCAGGTGCTGCCCGCAACCTACACCCCAGGGCGCGATGGAAGCTCACATCCATACTACAAGAACAAGGTCTGATAGACATATGGCACAAACGGCACCCAAACACCACTGAGGGAATGTGCATATCGTCACAGCACAATGCCTGGTCCAGACTAGATTTTTGGCTGACACCAGGCGATGTGGCGACCTGGACTACAGACATCCGACACGTGGCATGCACACTATCAGATCACTCACCTGTCCTTCTTTGTTGGACAATACCACAGACGGCCCGCCGGGCATTTAGTTGACACCTACTCCCGAATTCTTTGCAGGACACTGTATTCAGGGAGGAGATTCTTAGCCAGATATTACACTTTTTCGCACTTAATGAGGAATCGGTGTCATCCTTCCCGGTACTTTGGGAAGCCTTCAAGGCAGTTATCAGGGGGGCATGCATAGTCAAACAGTCGGAGATACTAAAATCAATCAGACAGCACCTGGCACAGCTAGAACATGACATTTGCGATATGGAACTCATGTACTTTAGCAACCACGACCCAGCACTGTTAGCTAATATCAGAGGTAAAATCACTGAATACAAGGAAAAAGCTCATAAAGAAACTCACTACCCAGGCAAACACGCCAGGGCCAGAAAATATGTGGAAGGGGACCAACCCGGCAGAACCCTTGCTTGAACACTCAGATGCTCACAGGCTTCCTCATATATTGTTGAGCTCCTGGAAGATAACTCCAGCCCAGTTAGAGAACAGCACACCACACTTGACCTCCTTGCTGAATTCTATGTACCTCTCTACACCTCTCCTGGAGGTGATCCACATGCAGAGCTACGAGACTACTTCAAAACGATTGAATATGGCTTAGCAAAGCGCACAGTGCTTACCTTGATGAACCCTTCACAGCTGAAGATATAATTCAAACCATAAACAGCATGCTGGGCGACAAAGCTCCCTATTAGACGGGCTGACAGTCTCTTTTTATAAAACATACGCAACCTTACTAGTGCCTCACCTACTTGCAGTTTATTAGAAACCATTTGACAAGGGAATCCTAGCCCCATCCATGCGCGAAGCAGTGATAATATCACTTCTAGAACCAGATAAGCCCACACACCAATGTGACTCATATCGTCCATTGTCCCTCATAAACATCGACACTAAAATACTCGCCAAACTTCTTGCTACCAGGCTTTAACCCCTCCTCCCACTTATTGCCAGACTGGACCAGTCGGGTTTATCCATAGCCGCTCCACAGCACACAACCTGCGCACTTTTTTTGCCACACAACACCATCTCGTCCCTCAACTACAGGCACTTGCTGCCTTCTTAGTTGCCACCAAGGCATTTGATTCCCTTTAATGGGCATACTTATTTATCATACTATCAAGAATGGGATTCAGTGCGAAATTTGTTGAACTAATAAGACTACTCTAAACCAACCCCACTGCCAGGCTGAAATCTAATGGCCTAATCTCTGATCCTTTTCTGGTGTCTCGGGCACAAGGAAGGGCTGTCCACTTTCCCCGTTCCTTTTTGCCATGGAGCCCCTAACAGCGAGAATACACCAACACCATGCACACAGAGGACTGGGCTTTACAGATAGAGTACTAATAGCTTCAATATAAGCTGACAACACAAACTTATATGTACGCAAACCCGAGGAAAACCTAAAACATGTGCTGTGGGAGATCACTTTTTTTTCGTGGCCTACCAGGGGTGAACATAAACTGGTCCAAATCTGTCCTTTTACCACTAACAGACTTCACACTCCCCTTTGACCTAGACTTCCCCCTAAAATGGGCCGCAAGTCCCATTAAATACTTAGGGATCGGGTTCAGCTGAGACATGTAGGAACTTTGGAACTTGAACTACGGCTGTGCTATGGACTGGTTGGAAGGGAGTGTGGCATCCTGGTCCAAACTAACTCTTTCGCTGGTAGTCAGGATCTCCATAGCCAAAACGGTTGTGCTACCAAAATTCCTCTACTTATTTGTAAACATACCCTTACCACTAACCCAGGCATTTCTTAAGAAACTCTGCTCACAAATGGTGTCCCTTTAATGGGCTGGCAAACAACCCCACATATCCTGAGAGCTCCTAACACTGCCACTCAGACAGGGTGGCATCGGCACCTCTGACCTCACACTATATGCACTGTGTGCACAGGCCCAATTTCTGCACTGTTGGGTACATCCTACACCATTCCAGCCCCATGTGGCCGTAGAAAAAGACATAGTAGTGTTAGAATTGAAATCGTTTATGCTCATGCGTGCCTAACAAAAATGAATGTGTCCTCATGTAACGCAACTGGTGCTATGTAAAGCGCTCTGAATCCCGATACCGGGTTAAGTTTGCGCAATATAAAACTCCATAAAAGTTAGCCATTTTCTGTTTGGGTGCCATTTTAGGCTGTTCGGAACTGATCTAGTTTAATTCCCGAGAAAGGTTCCTCTTTGAGTTTTGTTTCTTCACTTTGGTTTTGTTTCAGTAATGAGCACACTGTTCATGTCAGCACATAGCTTCCTCACCAGATAGAGGCATTCTCCCCCTTTTCTGGTGGCGGGCTCCAGATGGAACGACCTTGGACCATAAAACTTTGTGTAAGATAGGAGCAATGTAACTTTGTTTCTATATTTCACTGTTTTACTGCACCTGCTTGGAAAATTTCACTGTGGGTGTGTTTTTGCCCTGTTACCAAACATACATAATGTATCTTTATGCTTGTCCATTTCAGTTCCCTCTGCAGCACTCCTAGCGACTCGGCAGATGGGGCTCCGCTCTGAGTGTATATGAATAAACAATTATTGGTTTGTATTCTCTACTCACTAACTGACTCTTCATTTAGTACGGAAGGCTGAGAGGTGGTCATTAGTGACCAGGGTGGCCCTAAACGGGTCACTTCCTTCAGCTGCACCCATCCCACTGCAAGTTGCCATATATTAACCATACAGACGCCCCAGAGATGTAGTAAACACAGTAGAGACTCTTAGGTGGGCATGGGAAGGCCTGCGCAGATGAGCAAATACCCCTGTAATTTACGCTCTGACCATCCCGCTAGCACACCACTGCCTCATTCCCTCTCTTCATGACAGCGGGGCCAAGACTCGCACCTGACACCTTGTCATCACCTTCTTCACGGATCTATATCCATATAACAAACTCATGACCCCCCAACATCAACTAAAAACCCTCCCCATCACTGGTGGACTTGGATTTATATTACCAAATAAGGGCTACATGTCGGCAAATTCACGACTCTTTCCCCAATGCGCACCCTGTCCTTCTATCGCTAGACCATCTGCAAACAAACCCCTCACCTCAGAAATTAATAACCAGGCTCTATAACACAACTAAACGCACAAACCCAGTTACCACAGCCAAGGCGCTGGCGGCCTGGCAAGAGGAACTAGACAATCCCCTCACAGATTAGCAAAGGACATACTGCTGTACTCAGCTCGAGCTCCAATCCCCCAACTACAAGTTACGTCTAATCTACTTCAAATTTCTCCATCGCCTATACCGCACCTCTTTACAGATATTTAAGATGGGTCTTCGGCCAGACGCTCTCTGTTGGAGATGCAGAAATACGCAAATGTCATTCTTGCATCTTGCATGGATGTGCCCCCCCCCCCATTGCAGACTTCTGGAATAAGGTCTACACCATAACGCACCAGATCACAGGGACAAGCTTGGAGCACACACCATTAGTGGCTCTACTGAGACACGTAAAAAATGGCCCCTCCAACACATGCCGCCTAACCCACTGGATGCTCCTACTAGCTAAACGCAGAATAGCAATACATTGGGGCAATGACACACCTCCCTCTATAGACACATGGATACAAGACACCACATACTGCCAAGAGCAGTTAATAATTTTTCGGGAACTGATGACCCCAGCATCCAAACCCAAGGACATTTGAGCCCCATTAAGACAATGGGCGAGGGCTTGGAGTGCAGCCACACACAACACACTGACTACACCCCCGGGGTAAACAATGCCTCATCATCAGCCAATGTAGATTACAAGGGGAAACTGAAGGCCCTAACTTATACACTCACACAAACAGTTGTTTAATAAATCACGGGAATGTTCAGCCATGATATACCAATGTACGTTTACAACAATGTGCTCAATTGCTTAACAATGTTTTATCTTCTCATGCAAAGTCCAACAAGTTGTGGATTGTTTTGTAAGATGCCGCATACTCCCAGCCCCTGTCCCTTGAATGTTAATGGTGGATAATGTTGTTCATAATGTGCCATCTGCTTTGATATTACCACAACAAGCTATAGTAAAATGTATGGCTAATACGTGTACAATTAAGGTGTACATTTCTTTATGGGAAAATTCTAATAAATACAATATTAAAAAAAGCATTTAATTTTGACGGCTCTGCTTCACTTCAGAACATCCCTTTTGACAGAAACTGGGTCAAAGGTTCTGATATCAAAAGCATCAATAGTAGGCCCATCTCACCATGCGTTTCTTGCCAAGCAATATTTTGTTGAGTTGCATTGTGTTCCACCGTCAATAGCTCGCTCCCGGCCTCTGTGTCCTGCACTTTCGTTTTCTTCTCCCTAACCTTATCTTAGACCTTTGTATTTTTCCTTGGAGTTTTTGCCCCTTTTGTTGTGTTTACCATCGCCTAAAGTTGCTGCCGGTTTGCTAGGTTTGTGTGGATGCTGGAAAGAATCTTGGTATTGTCAGCGCCTGTCAGCAGCCCACTGTCAATCTGTATAAATTACTTAATTAACGTTCTAGCAAAAACCGCTGATACTTTAATAATATGTTGTAACGCATTTAGGGGCATATCAGCAACAACCGGCGATAATTATCGCTAAGCGCACTTAGCGCTAGGATAATTATTGCCATCTAACGTGGATTTTTATCGCTGAGATAGCGTGCTATTAGCAACGCTTATCTCAAAAGCGATAAAAATCCTAGCACTAACTGCCAAACGTGAGATTATCGCTGGAAACCCAGCGATAATCTCACGAAGATTGCCGTTAGCTTGATGATAGGGCCTCACATACCTAGCCATGATATCCACCTTCCATAGTATATCATGGCTAAGTCAGTCCTGAAGCAGGCGTAAGGAAAGTAGCGATAACAGGGGTTATTTCTACTTTTCTTGCCGCTATGCGTCATAGCGTGTGGTTTGATGATAGGAGAAATGTCGCTTAGCGACATTTCTCCAGTCATGTCAGGTCAGGAACGCCCACTTTGCTTCTCATTAGAGATGCAAAGCTGGGCGTTAAGAATCCGGGCACTAATGCAAGGTTTCACGCAATAGCGTGACCTTGCTAATTAGGCGATAAAATTATCGCCGCTTTTCGCCCGAAAACAGACGCAAAAGCGGCGATAATTTTATATCGCCTCGTTGCTGATATGCCCCTAAGTGTGACCACATGCATACCACTGAATTGAAGTACTGTGCTGTGGAAGAAAAACGCCTGGGATTGAACCGTCCCAGAGAACTCTCCTCCCTAACCTCCATAGGGGCATATTATCAAGACAGGCGATAAAATTATTGCCGCTTTAGCGGCCAAAAACTGCCGCTAAACTGCCGTCAGAAAACTGCCTTCACATCTAACATGGGCTTCAATTGGAATTCCATAGAGCATATTATCAAGCCCATTATAGCCGTTTTAGCGGCAGTTTTCTGCCGCTAAAGCGGCGATAATTGTATCGCCTGTCGTGATAATATGTCCCATAGTCTCCAGGCTGCTTCTTGCAATCGCAGTTCAGTATCCTGCTGGATGAGAGAGCGCGGATTCACATCAGTTTGGTGTCTAAAATCCTTGCATTCTTGTGGGTATCAGTGCACTTTACAAGTATTTCTCATTCATTCAATTATTCGTTCATTCAGGAGTAGCAGAAAGAGGAGCAATAAGCACGATTAACTTAGTGGTAAATAGGATTTAGTAGCAATAGATGTATGTACATTTTTTTGTTAATAGCATGAGTTCAGGGTGACAACTATAGTGGTATTTCGACAAGACAAAAATAGGTGAAATTGCGTTGTTGTTAAATTCATTATTTAAAATGGATAAAAAGGCTCTGTAAAAGTGTCAGTGAAATACATGTTAAATATTTTGACTTTCTTGGATAAATGAACCTTCATGTAGAGTTTATTTACCAGCAGAAACATATGTAGGGATCGTATGTAGGGAAGTTAATATTTGAGGCATCACAGGATACTGTTAATATTATACAAGTAAACAATGTAAGGCAGAGACGTTTAAGTGCAAATAATTTTTACAAGGCACATATCCTGCTTGTTATGTTTAAACTAGTGGAAAAAGTGATGTTTGTGTCAACATCTTGTGTCTTTACTCAACCTTCACAAACACTGCAAGGATGTGATGCAGCTTCGAAAGGCTCTGAAAGGGAGTGGAGTTTACTGTAGCAGCATTGGGCGCACAGCTTGGAGCAGTATCAATTCCGTCGTGGGTCCGACGAGTTGTCCTGCCATTTCTCCTGTTAGTACATTTAGCCTAATTTCACCGGCATTCCGAGGCAGGAGGAGGTCTACTCTGTGTATCCCTTCCCTTCAGATTTACCAATATCGAGGTAATCAGTAAATCGGAAGAAAGGAAACACAGTTACAGGGATTTTGTGAACTAACATGCAGGATATATATTTCCACACTGATACCCATGTAGTCTAAGGTAGATTGCATTGCAATTATCTAGGTACATGACCACAGCAAGAACTAATGCGTTCTCCTGTGGTTTCAGAAGGTATTCTGGGACATGCATTTGGCAAATTGCTTATAAAGTTTTCTTTCTTTTACCACTGAAAATCAAGTATTCAGATTTTCTGTTATCCGTACTATCCCACATAAATTAAATACCAAGAAACAACAAGAAATTCACTATAAAGCTGAGGGCCTACCATATTTTTTTCTGCTCACTGAAGGTCTTGAATGTATGACCACCAATATGAACATTGTTGTGTAGCTATTTTTGCCAAAAGTAGTAGATTTATCCTTGAATTTTTCAAGCCTGTATCAATGACTTGATTCCTCATTTATAGTTTGGAAGTGAAGGCTGTTACCACAGCTACTCAGGTAGACTACTGCTCACCATATTTGGAGATATTACTTGGCCTAGCGGAGATCTCCAAGACTTCAGAGGACCCACCATCATGGCGGTTCCTCTGAAGGCCCAAAAGGTTTGAGAAGCATTCACCATGGTTTATTTGTCCACACAGCATACATTTTTTTCTCTATAGATTAGAAGAAATTTTGAAGAAAAAGTTCTGAGAAAGTACAGTTGAGTGGGGCAAGGCTGAAGATGTCTGGGGAGGAAGCGTCGCGCAAAAGATTTCTGAGTTTCGAACTTAGTCACTTTTATGGAAGTTGAAAATCTCAGTGGAAGAGGCAGGAGGCTGTAACCAATGAGAGTTCCAGTAGACAGGATACTTCTTTGGCGAAGGGCTGCTGAACATGATTTGCTAGTGTGGAGAAGTACGTAGCAGGAACTGCTGCAGAGTCAGGCCGACTGGCGATGCACCTTGGGCAGATCGACAAGCAGGTTGGTCTAGTCTTCCTTCGGTTCTCAGAGCAGTTTTTAGCCCAAAATGTTCTAAGTCTCATGTTTTGGATTTTGGCTATCTGGACACGATTAGTACCACCATCAATGGTCCAGGACTGGAGGGGTTCCACTTGGGGGTTATATCTCACTCAGGCTGGGTCCAGGACTGTAGGAGCACTACTTGGGAGTTAGGACTCACTCGGGTTGGGTCCAAGTGTGAGTTTAAGTTGGTGAGAGCCTGTTATGTACGAGAGGCTCTGAACAGGAGGCCAGCAAACTAGCATTTGGCATCACTCTGTAGTCCTGTGTTCAAGTAAAGAAGCAGGGCAGGCCTCTGAGAGTACAAGGCAGGATCTTGGCAGCAAAGCAGTCCTTCCAGGAGCAGTGAAGCAGTCTTATGGAGTACACAGTAGGCCACAGGAGTAGGCAGCCCTCCAAGAGTCCTTCAGTAGGTCCAGAAAGTGAACTGAAGTGTGGGTCTGAGGGCCCTATTTGTATACCTTTGAAGTATTAGATATTTGTAGAGGTATGGGATTTCCAGACTCCCTTGCCCTGGCTTCAAGCTGGCTGCAAGAGCAATTCACTGGTGACAAGCCCTTTGTACAAAGTCAGAGAACAGCCTATTCAATTGCAACTGGGGCTGTGCCCAGCTCTGCACCCCCAATGCTGCCTGCAGATGGCCAATTCAGGCACACCTAATCTCTCCATTGTGAGACTGTCTGGGAGGAATTTGCAAAGTTGAACTGCCAACTACACCCAATCATGTGACCTAAGCCAGGCTGCAGGCCTCAAAGGGCTAAGGGCAGGAAAATGCAAACTCTCTAAAAGTGGCATTTTCAAATCTGACTTTACCATTAAAGAGACTATTAAATCCAATTTCTTAGATAGCAAACATGAAATACTTTTGTCCCTCATCAAAGGTTAGCTCTAAAGGGATTGCAGTTACTATTGCCATTCCAAACCAAACCAATATGGGGAGGGTGTTGGGCACTAAAGGGGTGACATTTACTATTGCCACTGTAATCTAAAACCATTTAGGGAAGTTGTTGGACACTAAAACAGTGAAATTTTTTATTTCCACTCCAATCTCTCCCAATTTGGAGATGGTGTTGGACACTAAAGGGGTTTCATGTACTAATCCCACTATAATTTAAACCAATTTACAGAAGGTGTTGGAAACTAAAGGGATGGCATTTAGGGGCTTATTTACAAGCTCTTTGCTCAGTGCATCACTTTTAACGTAGGACAAAGTGACCTAAGGGCGGCGCAAGGAGCTTGTAAATAACCCCCTTATTATTCTCACTCCAAAGGAAACCTTTTTGAAGAAAGTGTTGGACACTAAATGGGTGACATTGACTATTCTCACTACATTCTATAGCAATTTGGAGAAGGTGTTGGACACTAAAAGGGTGATTTTACTATTCCCACTCCAATTTAAAACAATTTGGGGAAGGTGTTGGACACTGAAGGGATGCCATTTACTATTCGTACGCCAATTTAACCCATTAGGGGGAAGGTATTGAACACTAAAGAAGGGACATTTACTATTCCCACTCAGGTCTAAGCCAATTTGGGAAACGTGTTGGACACTTAATGGTTGAAATTTAATATTTTCACAGCAATCTAAAACATGTTATGCAAGGTGCAGCAGACACAAGAATGTATATACTGAATCAATGTTCCATACTCACACATAATATTTCATCTATAAATTAAACTAACATGTACTTAAAAACACACTAACCAAGACTACAAACATCTATAATCATATTCAAATATTAACATATTAAAGAATGTTTTTATCTTTATTAATATTTAATGTATGTTTTAAAAAATCTACCACCATTCCTAAACTTTAAGCCATAAAATAAAAAATAAATTCATATCTCCAAACTTAACAAACATAAAAATAAAAAAATTAATTTACATTTTTTTATTAAAAGTAATATATTTCTACAATTAAATGATAATTTTCAACATAATTTTTTTTCACAAAACCTATGAAATGTACATTTTCTATTTAACAAAATGTACAATTATTTTACTTTAGTGTATTTAATTTTCATATATTTTTAATTGTAACATTGTTTAAATTCAAATATTTGTTTTAATATTTACAAAACAATAGTTTGTTTTAAATGTAACATAATTCATATGTATTTTAATTAAGTACAAATTATTATTTGTAAAAATTATGAATGTAGCAAAAAAAACGTAATTTGCATATCATTAAAATAATTAGCATTACATTTATATTAAAATATCCGCCATTTAAAAATCTCCCTATCCTTATCCCCGAAAAATACAATATCCCACTGCAAAAAAATATATAAATCAATTATTTATACATTAATACAACTAAAAAGACATTTTAACAATTTCATAATTACTAATTTATCTTACTAAAATCAAAAATGAAAACAAATTATGAAACATGCAGAATTAAACACACTACTCTAAATTACATATAAAAAAACACTCACTAATATTACATACAGCAATATTCTCTAAGCTATATTTTTTACAGTGATATTAAAAACACTTAAAACCATATTTTTACCATCGTTATTCCTATTGGCGGTATTTTTTTTTCTCACAACAAATTTGATTTATTTTCGAAGGTACAGAGTGGGCAGAGCCCTGCAAAGACAGTACACGTATTATATACAACATATAGTACCTAGTTGTAACATTCGAAAACAGCTTGGCCTGCAGAACACCAGGCCGAAAGTGTAACAAACTACACCGAACACCCCCAAAGACTCCTAATTGCGTATTAATGAAAAAGAAACTGGATATAGTCAGTTTTACCAGACTATAAAAGTGGATAGCGACCCACAGATCGATCAATGGGATCGTGAGAGTCTGGATGTGGTAATATGGGTAAATCAATGCCTCTATGTTGCCCAGCGGGACCAGATTTTTCTGTGTTTCTGTGGGCATCCCCTTGCCTGAAAGAGCACGATTTCGTCAGCCATACACCTGTCCATTGCCTTCTTCCACCCCGCTATGCTAGGTGGGGATGTCCCCTTCCATTTCTGTGTAATATCTCTTTTAGCAAGGGTGAGGCTCAGGAACAGAAGGTGCTGCTTGTAGCGGTTTTCCCGATCTCTTCTGTGCTATGTAGAAGCAGTAGTCTGGGGTTGAGTGGAATGGTCCAGGTCAGAACCTGGCCTAGACAATACGTCACCCAAGTCCAGAAAGGTAGTATCCCTGTACAGCTCCACACAGTATGGAGGAAAGAGCCCTCGTCGCTATTGCAGCGAAGGCAATGAGGGGACTGGATAACACCCATCTTCCATAACCGGGACCGGGTGTAATATACCCGGTGGATGTACTTAAACTGAATGAGGAGGTAGTGTGAGGGTGCCACCACATACCGAGGACTAGCTAGGGACTCGGTCCAGTCATCATCTGTCAGTGCCGGTAAATCAACCTCCCATGCCGCCCTGGTGTTATGTATAGTGTTCTGTGTGTGAGCATTTAGCGTCTGGTAAATTTGCTTAATCTTGTGGGTCTCGATGTCCCCCATCAGTAATCGGCCTTCTAATGGGTGAAACTCTGGAAGTGCCTCTAGATGACGAATATGGGAGTCTAAAGCATGTCATAGTTGCAAATATTGGTGGAACTGGGATTTATGTGGGCAAAACTCGGTTTGTATCAGTTCAAAGGACTTAAGTGTGGTGCCTTGCATGATGTCCCCCAGCATGGAGATTCCGATGAGATCCCACTTCCGAAATCCAACTAGAGCAGATACAGACCGTAGATACATGCCTTGCCAGAGGGGAGTGGAGCGTGTCAGTCTTCCCCACCAGCCCATGGATTTAAATGTGCGTCTCCAAATTTGTATGACAGTCCTGCAAGCTGGGGGGAAGGTGTCTAGCGTCGCTCGGGTGTGCCTGTCATAGCCAACCACTCCACTGCGTATGCTGGATCAGACTGAGACCCGTAACACCATTCATTAATTACCAGAAGGTTAGAGGCAGAATAGTATGAGTAAATGTCTGCCGCAGCAATACCGCCACAGTACGTTGATTGGGTGCACGTATGGTGTGCAACCCGGATCACCCCTCCTGCCATAGGAACCTATTCAGGATCGAATTAAGTTGTGTGAACCATGAAGGAGGAATATTGTATGGTAAATTCTGCATCCAATATAGCAGACATGGTAGGGATACCATCTTAAAGATTGTGGATCCCCCATATAGCGATAGGGTCTCATTACAGACTGCAGGGAGTAGCAGGCGATGTTATGTGTCCATGAGATCGTAGGACACGGCGATATAAAGACCCCCAGATATTTAAAGCCCTCTGGATCATGGGATAATTGTGAAGCCCAGGCCTGATGTCTCTGTTCGCCGCATATGGGAAAAAGTTTGGATTTGGAGGGGTTATGCCCAGCCCAGTGGTTTCCCAAAGATCCAGCATATCTGAAGGACACGGGCCCCGAGGACCACGGGTCCGTCATAAAAAATAGGACATCGTCGGCGTAGAGCACGATTATGTCTGAGTATTCCTGCGTCCATTCAAATCCTGCTAGGGGCTCTATGGCCGGAGCGAACAGCAGCGAAGACAGGGGGCAGCCCAGTCTCGTGCCTCGATGAATAGAAAAGGGGG
Organism: Triturus cristatus; assembly: GCF_964204655.1. Classification (NCBI taxonomy): domain Eukaryota; kingdom Metazoa; phylum Chordata; class Amphibia; order Caudata; family Salamandridae; genus Triturus; species Triturus cristatus. The sequence continues at coordinate 902,969,796 of NC_140584.1, forward strand.
CCAAACGGTGTCCCGCTACCCAGACTCATGCTGAGAGATCTGTATAGAGCAGTTGGGAATATGCTATAAAACGTGGACCAAGATTTATGGCGCAAAGGAGTTTGAAGAGGTCAGCCGGCAGAATCGCTGCCGGGCGACTGAGCCTATGGGCGCCCGCTGTTGCGTTATGGACTTGCCGAATATTATGTCTGGTTGTGGCATAAAGCCAGACTGATCGGGGTGAATGAGGTCCTGAATGCATGATCAAAGGCGGTCTGCGAGGACCTTACCCAGGAGTTTGGGCTCAAAATTGAGAAGTGAGATAGGACAATACGAGACCGGGACCTCGGAGGGACAGCCGGGCTTGAGAAAAACTATGATTTCGGCATGATGCTAGTCTGTGGGTAAGATACGCTGCTCAAGGGCTTCGTGCAGTGCCTCGAGAAAATGTGGGCCCAACGTAGTCATGTGCGACCGCATAAAGTTGCTGGGGAATCCGTTTGGTCTCTGTGCTTTGCCAGGGAGAGTGCTAGTCAGCACTACTCTTAATTGGTCTATGGTTATGGGGCCATCTAGTATGTCTCTAACTTGATCGTAAAGCTTACGGGGGGAATATCTGACAAAAACGCATCTATATGGGTCTTTGAAATAAGATTCCGCTGTTGATAAAGCAAGGCATAGAAAGACGCAAAAACCTGGACTACCGACTCTGGGGAGGTACAGAGCACAACATCCGCGTACCACAAGAGGTGTGCCTGTACAGGGGCTGGCCTGGCCTGGCATAGCCAATGTAGCATTTTGCTGGTCTTATTGCCCCATTGGTAAATCCTGCGTTGGGTTGGCAACCAAGCCTCTTTGGCCTCATCAGTGAGGAGTTTGGATTTGCTGCTGGGTAGGCAGTAGGTTATGCCGAAATCCTGGGTCTGACCTGGATAGTACTTGCGCCTCCAACTGGCACTGGTGGTCTTCCAGCTCTAGTATCTGGGTCATGCACCTGCGTTTCTCATCGTTACGGAAACTTATATCTAATCCCCTGATTGAAGGCTTAAAAGTCTCCCACAGAATGATACTCAACAGGGATGTGTCTAGGTTGAACCGAAGGTAGTCCGCGATGGCTTGCCGCAGAACCTCCAGATAGCGAAAGTCTCGGAGAAGCCAGGGGGACATACGCCACCGGCATGGAGCCCGTTGAACTTTCAGGCGCAGCTTAAGCTGGACTTGCGAATGGTCTGACAGACCCCGGGTAGAATGGATGTCTGTGACACCCTGTGTATGAAACTATGGGGAAGGAATATTTAATCCAGTCATGAGAGTGTGTCATGCACTGCCGATGTATATGAGATCCCACGAATTGAGGGGTTAAAGGCCCGCCAGGAGTCCGACCACCCCAATGTATGTGCCAGGATGTTCAATTTGGATTTGGTGGGGAGGGTGTCATGTCTTGGTGCGCTACCTGTCTTGGGGTGCCATAACGTCATTCCAGTCACAACCTAGGATTGTGAAACCGTATGGGAGGTTGCCCCATAGCTGTGTGATTTTGTATACAAACGTTTGCCCCGGGGGCGGGGCAGACACACTACCATTGATTATCTGTCTGCCCGCCACAGTGCCAGTGACCACTGCATACCACCCACCAGAATCTGTCCAATGCTTAGAAATGAGGAATGGCACCCAGCGATGTAAAAGGACTGCCGGGCCCCAAGCGCCACATGTGAACCCTGAATGGTACACTGTGGCGAATCCAAACCTGCTAAGGCATGGAGTTTTATTGCCCAGAAGGTGAGTCTCTTGAAGCAGGAGTATATCGGCTTCATACCCTTTTGCTAAACGGAGTACAGCTCCTCGCTTAATTTTATTCAAGAGTCCCCGGACATTCCAAGATATAATGTTCAGCTCTTCCAGCAGAGAATTATAAGTTTGATGTGTCATCTGGCCACTTTACATTCATTTTCCACAATTACTATAATGTCAGTGTAAGATTTAGTTGCGTGTTCGGTGTCAAGAACTTTACAAACAGGGTAAAACCAACAAACCCCCTCCCACCACCCCCCTTCCCAATACTTCCAGAAACAAGGAGTACCTGTCATGGCTGAAACTTCACTGGGACCCCAAACAGGGAGAGCCAGGGAGCTCCACCAAAAGAGCCCACCCATCCCAACATTATACAACATAACACCAAATGTCTCGGGGGTGGACGTTCTGTTCATGGCCTAGAGCCAGTAAATTGGGCCCCGAGTTATTGTATTGCAAACCATACATTGTATGCAGCAGGCTGAGCTGCATGTCTCCAGGTCCTCTTTTTCTAGGATCACTCAGCTACCTCATCTTGAGTTTGAGCCCTCCATTTAGAACGAGATCTGTGTCGCCGCTTTGCGTTGCCTCTGTTCTGTCTGCCTCTGTGCAAGCCCTGAGAAGAGTCTGAGTCCAGTGGTGGTGGTGACTGTGGCTTAAGATGTGTTGTTTCATCGGCCTCGGGAGAATCGAAAAAGGACTTGGAGTTGAAGATTACCTTCATCCTGGCTAGGTACAGCAGCATGTCAGACACTTTCAGCTCCCGGAGTCTGCTCTTCGCAGCCAAGAAGGATTTGAGTTGCTGCTGCACCAGCTGAGTATAGTCAGGGAAAACCATGATCTGATGGGAACTGAAGTATGGCGTCCCGATCTGCATAATTAAGGAGTTTGGCAATCACCGGTCACGGTTGTTCACCTGTCGGGGGCTTCTTAGTCAGGGCCCGAAGCAGGTGGACATAGTTTCAGCAGGCAGCAGAGACTTGAGCCATCTTGTGAGGAAATTGTACATTGAAGTGCCCTCACATCCCTCCGGGAATCCAACCAGGCGTATGTTGTTACGCCTGGCCCTACCTTTGGCGTCTTCAACGCGCGAAGCCAATTCTTGTGTCTCGACTATGAGCTTGTTTTCTTTCTTCTGAAGGGACGACACTGTGTCTTCCATCGTTCATACCCCATTTTCGGCCTCTGTGATCCTGTCCACTGCCTTGTGGAGACCTTGACACAGGAAGAAAACTTCGGATCCCACGACGTCTATATGCACCTCGAGTGGGTACCAATAGAGTGCCATTGTCGGGAGACGGGCCCACCGATCCCTCTCCTCCCGGACCCGTAGTAGTGTATTGGTCCAGCGTGCTCTGTTTGGAGGCCGCCGCTCCAGTTTTGTTCTTGCCTATGATGGAGGGGAGGTGTAGGTATGATGGGAGGTAGTGTGTAGGTGTGTGGTAAACGCTCTCCCACTTCCACAGCATTGCAGGGTCAGAGTCATGGGATTTTACTTCTAAGAGCAGGAGCTCAGTGCTCCCCTGTTGGTCACCACAATCTTCGCCGGGGTGGGGTCACAGGCCGGGTCTCACGGAATCTGACCTCCCTGACTGCAACCACACCAGGCCTAGCCCGGCCTCTTCTGCTACCTGGGGGGCCCCCTAACGGGACCGGACTCACAGGACCCCGACCTGTTAGCCAACCTGGTAGCTGTGTGTTGAGGATCTGTGGCCCAGGGCACCGTCTAGCCAGTCCTGGTGCCCATGCAGGATACTTTGTTGTGTGGCCTAGGTATGCCAAGACAGGGGGTGCGCTCTCTAAATAAGGCAGCGATTATGGGGCTTCAGACAAAGCAGGAATATAGCCGGAGTCCCCCAATGTATAAGCTAATGTCTCTGGTGCTTACTTGTCTGGGTCCCTGCAGGCCCAAGTGGCCCCTTCTGAATAGCTTCCCACAGGGACCAGTGAGCTCTCGCACCGTCCATGACGGTCGCGGGTAGGGAGGAGGAGGGCTCTTCTCAGGCGCAAAGTTCCAAATGGGATGCCGACTACCGGCAAGCCAGCTATGCGGCCGTGGGAGCACAGGCCCAGCACTCATTCACCGGCAGCTGCGACTCGGCCCCGTGTCACTCAGGTTTCGTCCTCCAAGGCCCCCCAAACAAGATCAACAGGGGAGGAAGTGGGGGAGGGAGAGGACACACGCCATTGAGCTGCACCCCCCAGGCCGGGAGATTGGGTGCCCGGCCGCGACCACCAGCAGGCCCCGGGGAGAATGTTGGATCCCTACCCAGGTGAAGGCTCCTCACGCCGACCATCCCACCGACACCAGGGCCCGCGGGCAGCCCAGCTCAGCAGAATCATGGCTGATGCTTCCTTTCTTCTGTCTGGGATCCTGCCGCAAGAAGGTGAGTGAATCGCGTGGTCACGGGCTCCCGTTGCTCAGGTAGGGCCGGTGGGCATGACTCTCATCAGCTCCACGGGCCACCTTCACGCCAGCCGCCCCCACATGAGCGCCGAACCACAACCGGAGGAGGTAGGGTGGGTAAATCCACACCCGTGGCGCCCGATGACCTCTCTTCCAGCCTCAATGCAATCTTTGGGGAACTGGAGTCAGGATCAATGAAGGATATCGGTGGATCTTGGCTCAGGCAGATGGAGCTCCTCTAGGGCACGTCCGCCACGGTAGGCTGCCAGGCCACGCCCCTTCTATTGGCCATATTTTAGACATCCTGATGTTCTTGACATGATATTTTTGTATCTCAGTATTTTTTATTTGATATTTTGCCCAAACATCACAGAGTCTGAACAACTAAAAAGGGATTGAGTAGGAAAAGAAATATCTGCATCAGGCCCGGACCTGAAGTACCCAATCCCCCAAATCATCCTCAGTGATGGAATAAAAATGAAGTTGTCATCTTGATTTATAATAATGTTACTATCCAAATACTAAAGACCTAGATTGACCCAAGCAAGAGATATGTTTTCGCTAAACTCACCTTCAAAAGAATATTTTTAATGTTGCATCAGTAAATGCTCCAAACGACTCGAAACCAAACTTTTTTCCTATTTTGAATAGAGGACTCACAGCATTCAGATCAGCAATAGTGATAGTAGGAGGCAACTGGAGCATTACTATTAGCCTGAGAATTGATAAATCAGGTCTTCCAGATATTATAAACCGCAGAGGCCTTCTGTGAGATACAGTGGAAGACCATACCTTAATTGACACTTGGTGTCTTTTCTTCCTTACAAGTAGGCAATATAACCTTATTTCTACAGCCAATTGTAGAGAGGCAGGGATCAAATTCTTCTTGACAAATAGAGCTATACTCCTTATAATATATAATTGTCACATTTATATTTATGGAATAAAGGACCATTTACCTATGTATACACTTGTTGATCTTCAGAGATCAATACCTACAACAGACATAAAGAATGAATAAAGTAAACACAAGGAGATGATGAATTGAGCGCTGAAACTTTTCAGACACTCACCCCTAGTCACAGATCTGGGTTGAATCCATCATTGTTCTTTAGGTCAATTTGCCACCCCAGTTCAGACAAAGCTATATGCAAATCAGTCTGGACCCTGTGCCTCATGGGAACAGTCCAACACCTCAGGCGCACCAGCCACTTCCGGTGATGTTTTCTACTGTATGAGATCCTGAACGTGCAGGGTCTACCGTGGCTGCAATCTGGGGAAGATTCTCTCCTCGAGAAGCATCACAATCTTCCCGAACTGATGATTCGGAGTTGAAAACTTCTTCAATTTCACATTTGGCTGTGTTTTTTTGTGCGATTAGTCTTTTTTTCCACCTTTTTTTTTTCAACTGGAAGGAAGTGCCCCAGTGGCTCTTCCCAGTGCTTTGTCCATCTCCTGGTTACTTTTCATTTTGATTCTCTCTTTGTGTTTCCTGCATATCCCATTGGATTTAAGTACTTTTTATATCTCAGATTTCACAAGTAAGTTGAAAAACCTGTGTTGTTTGTTGATTGGGGCCATGCACCTGGATTTATTTGTATTGTTAATGGATTTTTAAAATGTATTGTAATGGGTGGCCTGTTATCGCTGATGAGGCCTAGTGATCACTGATTTCTTTTTCATTTTATTTTTCTTCTTTTGTAATGGAAAAATGTCTTACAGTTTACTTCAATCTCTCTTTTTTTCAATACATTTGCAATATTGATTGAATTCACTATGTGGCTTAGTCTGCCAATTGGGCTTCCAGCCAGTAGGCCCAGTGCTAGTCATGTGTGCCTAAAACAACTGATTATGTGGTGTTTACAGCATTTAGGCCATGGATGGATGGATTTGGATTTAAGTATATTTTGTTTGTGGTATTTCATGTTTTCTTTCATGCAAACAGTGTATAGGACTAGGTTCCGGTAATGCCATTGAAGGATGTGTATTGTTGTAAACATTTGTTTTTTAACCCTGTTAATTTTCATTTTTGGCATAGCTAAATTAATGCTGTTTTTTCTGTTTTATCATGCCTCCTTTGTCTGGCCAGTGTGTGTGTTTCATAGACCCGCATTTGCCTTTGTTCCAGATGTGGCATAGTCAGTGAACTGTCCCTAGGCCTGCATGAGCAGTTTGTTTTACAGGCCTCCTGCCTCTTGTTGTAACTTGCAAGGGACCATGTGGCTGGTGGCCATTTTGTGTAGGCAGCCTGTGTGCTTTTGCTATAGGCCTGCATGCGTTTTTTGTTTCAGGCCTCCAACTTCTTGTTGTGACCATGTGGCTGGCAGCCATTTTGTGTATCCAGCCAGTGTGCTTTTGCCAAATGCCTGCATGCGTTCTTTGTTCTAGGCCTCCAGCTTCTTGTTGTGACCATATGGCTGGCGGCCATTTTGTGTGGGCAGCCAGTGTATTTTTTCAGTAGGCCTGTATAGGTTCTTTGTTCTAGGCAGCCTGCTTCTTGTTGTGACTATGAGGGTGGCAGGAATTTTGCGTTTGCAGCCAGAGTGCTTTCACCATAGGCCTGCATGTCTTCTTTGTTGTGGCCTTGCCTTCTTGCTGGTTATTGTTGTTGTGACCATGTGGCTGGCAGCCATTTTGTATAGGTAGCCAATGGGCTTTTTCCATAGGCCTGTATGCGTTCTTTGTTCTAGTCCTCCTGCTTCTTGTTGTGAGCATTTGGGTTCCGGCCATTTTGTGCATCCAGCCAGTGTGATTTTGCCAGAGACCTGCATGTCTTCTTTGTTGTGGCCATGACTTCTAGCTGGTTGTTGTGACCATGTGGCTAGCAGCCATTTTATGTAGGCAGCCTGTGTGCTTATGCCATAGGCCTGCATGCAGTCTTTGTTCTAGGCCTCCTGCTTCTTGTTATGTGACTATGTGGGTGGCAGCAATTTTTTTGTGTCTAGCCAGTGTGCCTTCCCTACAGGCCTTAATGCCTCCCTGTTCAGTGTTGTTGATGACAACGTGTTACTGGCTGGCAGGCATTTTGTGCATCTAAGCAAATGTGGCCCTTTGCCATAGGCTGCATCGATGGTTGAGCAATGAGATAGCAGTTTAATAAATTATCATATCTATCTTCACTTATGATTTAATTTTAATTTATCAATTTTTTTATGAATTGATAATTTTATTACATATATTTTTTTTTTAAAGTTTTGTATGTATGTTTTTTTCTTAATACCATTTTGCACTACATCTGGCTTCATCTACCCCATGTCTGCTATAGGTGCACAATGGCATTCATTGTCTAGGGATTATTCCTTCCATTATCATTTGTCAGTCGCACCTCCCTCAGTGCCACATCACACGTGAGTGACGTCATGTTTCCTACATAAAGCAACCAGTTTCATTGTATGTTGTTGTTGTTTTTGCTCTCTCTTATCCTTCAACCAGTGACCACACTAAATTATATTGTGTTTGTTTGTACTACTAATTGAACAGCAACAATGCCATGTTTCACTGATGTCCTTTTTGCTTCTTTTCTTTTAGATGCACGTTAACCTGTTAAGTGCCGTCGCATGCACTACCTCGCTAGTGCTGCACACGTCTGTTGGCCGACGTGGCCGCACCCACTCAATAGAACTCCCGCACCACGGCAGAATTTGCGCCGTTGTTAAGGAGTTAAGACAACAAGAGACAACATCACCCACAGTACTGCCAGAAAGAAGGCCTGTGCATGATGTGACGCATGAGTGACCCACAAATCAGAGCCATATCTTTAACTTGTGAAGCTAAGTGCCACTGCTAACTGACAGCTTCAAGATGGCCACAAATAAAAGTGCTAAAACTGCTACCATGAAAGTGGCCAGTGAGAAGAAGGAGCTTACCACCACCACCTCTGGTATGTCGCCACAGATGTTTTTTTGGAAAACAAAACCTGTGCCTGCCACACCGGCCTCCAGGAAGCAAGCTGGGAGCAGGACCCCCCAAATCAGAGTGGACCCACTCAAATCTAGGCTCAAGCCCATGTCTGTCACAGAGGCAGCCAGTCTAATTACGGCAACGCCGACTAGTAGTGATGTTGACATTGACTTATCTCTTGCGAGTACTACCCAATCATTGCAGGAAAATCAGAGAAGTGGACAACAACAAGAACAACAGCCATAGCCACCAATAATAGTGTCTCTCAAAGTAAGAGCAGTTCAAGAGATTGGACCTCATGCCAGGGAAAGTAGAGCAATCTGCTCCAGAAGATCCATTGTCTTCCAGATCTCGAGCTAGAAAAAGGAGGGTTAGTGGTGCATCATCTTCTATTTCAATCCCCCATACTGATGATCTAGATACCACTTGGATCCCGCCTTAGTCTGAGAGGGAGACACGCCACAAGGTGACTCAGATGAGGCTAGGGAAAAGGAATTTTCCAGAAAGCCTTAGAGTTACGGAGGTAGATGTAGAAAAGGAGGATGACGACGAGCCAGTCATCATGGATGATAGCCCCAGTGGGGACCGACGTTACCCCAGCCTAACTTTCCTGGGGAGGGGGGATCTGTCAGTGGCACCACAGGTTCAACAACCTCCAGCTGTCATATTTGCAAAGTCCCGGCAGAGAGTCAAATGTCAAAATGCTCACCTACTGCTGGTTGATCCAACATTGTCACTGACACCAGCGTCAGAAGGTTGAGCTCCCCAGTTTAGGACTTCTTTTTGGTTAGCCAGAAGGAAAAGAACATTGCCATATGCTCCCTTTGTGCAACAATTGCTAGTCAGAGTAAGCTTGGTACAAACAATGGTATCAGGGGCCAAAGAACACATTTGAGAAGGCACCATATGATCCGTTGGGTGGCTCACCTTAGTGGCCAAAAAACTGCATGTGTTTGTGAAGGGGGTGAAAGCGGGCTGAGCAGGGAATCTGAATATGGTAGAAGGTGAAGAATAGGAAGACATTTTCATTACCCTAGGCAGCCCTCTCCCCAGTAGTGCAGTAGGATCACCAACATCATCAACATCGCAATGGCACAAGACTCAGGTCGAGACACCAAGGCAACTGAGGACAATGACTGTCCCGCTGAAAGCATATTGAGCCTACCACTACGTGTTCTCAAGAAGTCACCTACATCAGTGGCATCAGAAAAGAAAAAAATGCAGGCTACTATTCCTGCCATGTTTAGGCCCGAGGGGCAGTATGAATGCACCCATCCAACAGCATGTTTGTACAATGAGAAGCTGGCTAAAATGTTAGAGTTGCACCTCCTCCCTTTTTCTTTTGTGAAAGCGGTGGGTTTTCATGAATTTGTGCCAGCCATCTGCCCGAAATGGAAGGTTCCCAGCCAGTCCTATTGTGCGAGAGTTTCTGTTCCAGTGCTACATCACGATGTGCTTTAATTGCTTGGACAAGCTTTGCAGCAGAGTGCTGTTCACACTATCCACCTGACAACAGACGTGTGGACCAGTTGCCAAGCGACTGATAACATGTACAACACTGCACACTGGATCTCTTTTGTGGGGGCTAGAGAAAAAAGATCTGCAGGTGTTGGCACTGCTGAGATTTTTAATGCTGCTCTGAAGTATGCGACAGTAGTGATATTCGAACTGGAGAAATCCCATACAGCTGCAAACATTTTGGAAGACTTTAACAGCAAAGTCTTTCAATGGCTGCAACCAAGAGGGTTTAAGGGCGGGTTTTGTTGCCATGGACTCTGGAAGCAATATATTTAGGTCCATGGCCGATGGTGGTTATTTCAGGTTCCTGTGTTGAGTGCACTGCATCAACATCATTGTACAAGACTTTCTAAAAAAAAAGACCAAGTAAGCAACTTAACGTCCAGCTGCAGAAGGATCTGTACTCATTTCAGCCATTCATTTAAAGCCCAGAAACAGCTGAGGGTCATTCAACTTGATAATAGAATGCCAGTTAAAGCACTAATACCGGAGATGCCAACATGCTGGAACTCCACATATTACATGTTTGAACACCTGTTGGATCTGTACAGACCCATGCCATTCAAAGAGGGGATGCATCTGTAAAAGGCAAGATCATTGAGATGGACCACTGGGGCCTAGTCAAATGCCTGACAGAGCTGCTGCTTGCTTTTGAGACGTTCACACGGGAAGTCAGCAAAGAGTACCATGGGCCAAGCTATCCCGTTGTTGCATATGCTACAGGAACAGCTAAAGGAGGTGTCTGCAATGGACACAGGTGTGTAGGAAAAAAAGATGCGTATGACTTGGTGGAGAGCTTAATCCTTCGCTTGTCTGCTAATAAAAGGGTGCAAAGAGACATTGTATCCTTCAAACATTACATATGTGCCCCAATTCTTAATCCACAGTACAAATCATTACTGTCATCTTTCATTCCTTATTCAGACGGGGATGTTAGAAAATTAAAACACATTGATTAGTTAGCAAGCCAGTTAGCTAGAAGAAGAACGGCAGGGAATTAGAGGCCCACTGCTCCTGGGCTCAATTCCTATGGAGTAGCCTTCAGGGTCAGAGCCCAAGGACAGTACTGTTTGCTGACAGCAGCCAAAACCAACAACAAGAACACCATCAACAACGAGACCAGGAGCATCAGCCCCAAAATCTCCAACTGAGTGATTTCTACTGGCAGGGCTTAAGTCCAGTGTAGAGGTGAAGGCAAAAGAGTTCGAGGAAAGTGGATCACCAGAAATAAACATTGAGCGAATGTTCCAGGCCTATCTGGATGATGCAACAGAGGTCTACCTTTATCAAAACCCATTGGTGTATTGTTATAGGAAGAGGCGCCAATGGCCAGTGCTCAGGAGTCTGGCAATAAACTATCTGGCTTGCACTGTAGCTAATGTCTCCGCTGATCGTGTTCTCAGTGCTGCTGGAGCCATTGTCACAATGAGAAGGACCAATCTCTCACCCCAAAACGTGGAGAGATTAACCATTTATTTATTTAAATTTTATTTAAATTTTAAAAGTTTTATAAAGAGCCAACAAGACCCAGACGGGTATCAGAGCGCTGTACAAAGAAGCAAATTAACATTGACATGAAGAAACAGTAACCGTACAATACAGAATAGCAGCGGAGGACGTGGTGGAATGAGGACAAACAAGTAAATGCCCTACTAGACTGGCCATGTAGTTTACTCAGTGCACTACGTCCAACCAATAACAAAATACATTTCAACACACAAAGTAAAAATGATTGTCAAGCTCTAGAGGGAAGTGACTATCACATGGCCTAGAAGTTATTGCTGCTGAAGTTCTTCCAGAAGTATCCATTGGACCTGTTTCTTGAATGAAGCAGTTGAGGGATTGGCTCTGATCTCCGTCGGTAGGGCATTCCAGATTCTTGGAGCCAGCCCTGAGAAAGTGCGATCGTAAGTACTTTTTTTATTTTTATTTAGGTGGTTTCAGGAGTAAGGTATTAGAGCTTCTTAAGTTTCGCCTGCAACCAGAGAGCTCAAGTTTCTTTGCCAGGTAAACGGAGCTATTGAAGTGTATAGCTTTATGTGTCAGACAGGCTATCTTGAAGCGGATCCTTGCTTCAGTGGGAAGCCAGTTAAGTTTAATTACGTCAGTTGTAATATGATCATGCTTTCTGGAGCCTGTGATTAGTCTAGCGGAGGCGTTCAGAGTAGCTTTTAGCGGAGCTAACCTAGAGTTAGGAAGCCCAGCTAGGGTCACCAAGCCATACTCAACTCGCGAGATAACAAGGGATTGGACTACTGCCTGAATGTCCTCAGAAGTTAGGAAAGGTTTGATTTCCCTAAGAGTGTTGAGCTGATGATTGGCACTCTTAATGGTGGCACTGTGTCCTTGCATGTTTAGAAATTTGTCCAGGGTGACACCTCGAGAACAGGCGGAGTCCACCATATGCGGGGTGCAGTTGAGTGCAGAGATTTTTTTGATCCAATTTTTTGTTGGGCTCTCTTGGTTGCGGGGTAATCAGGAGAAATTCTGTTTTGAGGAAATTTAGTAACAGATGGTTATGTGTTAGCCACTCTTGAGTTCTGCGGAGTGCTCCATTAATAGTTTTAATGCCATCTAGAGAGGAGATCATCAGATACAGTTGAGTATCGTCCGCCTACTTATGGTACTGAAAGTTTGACCCATTCAGAATAACAATTAGCGGTTCCATGCAGAGATTGAAGAGCATGGGCAAGAGTACCCCTTGAGGTACCCCAATAGTGACTGTGGAGCTGTCAGCCAAAGATTGGTTGACTTTGATTCTTTGTGTTCGGTTATGCAGGAAGGAGTAGAACCAATTTAAGACAGGGCCAGATAACCCCATTTTGTATTGCAGAAGGTTAATTAAGTTATCATGTTTGATAGTGTTAAAAGCGGAGGACAGGTCAAGAAGAATTAGAAGACAAGGTGTATCTTGGTCCAGAGCTCTCAAAGCATCATCAACAATGTGAGTTAGTGCTGTTTCTGTACTATGACCTGATCTAAAGCCTGACTGATGTCGGTCAAGGAGCTGAAATTTCTCAATGTGGTCACAGAGCTGTTCTAGATCATGCTGTTCATGATCTAAATGAATCAGCACTTTATGCCACCGGATTACACCATACCTGAAGTATTGCAGGAGGAAGATGAGGGAGACTCAGGTCAAGTAGTGTGTTAAATGACCTACCTCTGGGTGAACCACCAGAGTTTGAGGACGAGCTCTCCCTGACTACAAGGCCTGGGCCAACAACAACCATAGAACATTCTCCATCAGTCTATAGTCTATTGCTGCTCGGCTTTCTTTCTTACTTTGACGGCAAACAAAAAAAGATATAGCTAGGGAACATTATTTACTTTATTATTTGTGTGTCTGGTTGACCAATTAATCCCCACGTCTTAGTCTTAAACACATTTTATTGCTGGATTGGAGTTGCAACTGTGTGCAGTGAAGAAGTCCTGACTCACCTCCAAAAGCCATTTCCCTCAAGCCAGGCATTGGAGGGAGAATACAAACACATGAGTGCCTGCCTCCAACCCTGGGCCATGACTATCTATTATTTCCCACCCCAGAGGGACTGCCCCATGTGTGACATTATAATTTGATTTGCAATGGCAATTTTCTGCTTTGTGAGCAAATGGAACTGCATTCTATCAAGTACCACCGATCGATCGCGGTGAGCACACCAGAAGAACAAATAAATGCTGCCAATAATTACACGCTGAGTGGTTGTTGTCTGTTGTGATGTGAACTTGTTGTGATGTGTCATCATCATGTGTGTTGAGAAGAGATGATTCACATGGTGGCAGGCAGTGTGCGACTGGGTGCTTTTTTGTTACTCTTAATGTGTTAGTGATGATTCACAATGTTGGTGGCCTAACAATGGCTGATCAATAATTTTCCCCTGAAGGTTATTTGCTTTCCTTCCTCTTTGAGAGATAGCGAGATTCTTTCATGGGTCCACGTCACAGTCCACACTGCTTTGTTTTATTGTTTTCTTCTTTATACTCCTCAAAGAGTCAGACCCGACCAGTCCCTTAGATAATGCAAAGTTTGCAAACACAAATCTAGTCTACACAAAAAGTGACTCAATCTTTTCCTTCTTTTTGTTCAACAACAAAATTGTACTTTGAGTCGGGACACAGTTGGTATGGAATTGGACACCATACCCAGAGTCAGACTCAGGAGCATCAGAGATGATGGAATGTGGGCGTGAGGGTGGCAACTTCGAGAACAGCAACCAGAAGAAGATAGAAGTTTTCAAATTCACTGAAACTAACCGATTTGAATGATGACTTTGAAGTGGCCCAAAGGTAAACAACAGACCTACAGAAGTCTGTTTAGTGGTGGTGAGTGGTGACTGACAGTGGTGCATTGATTTTTTACTTTATTGGGAAAATACTTTGTTGATGGGGGTGTGTGTGCTCAGTGATATCTGGCTTAAATTCAAAGCTAATTGGTGGTTGGGTGGGGGCATGTTATTGAAGGTAACTGCCGGAAACAGACATTTAGCCGTGTTGCCTCGAAGTCTTCTCGTTGCACTCCTTATGCAGTTTAACTTTTCTCCTTCATTCTTCTATATAATTTTTGTTTTTCAATCTGCAGGCCCTTTACTCTGCACCATACTGGAAAAACAATATAACATACTCACACTTACCGAACCAAACCGCATCTGCCAGGCACCCAAGATTGGCGGACAGTCAAAGAGGAATGCAGATGCAACTCCCTTTTTGGCAATACAGTATAATTTTATCTCTTTAATCATTACAACTGTGTGTGTTGTGTATGCTTGTTTACTTGACTCCTACAAATATTAACATTTTATTTGCTAAGTATCTTTCACAGCTCGGTACAACAGAACATAATTTAACTTGTGTCTCTCTGGGAGCAGGTGGCCAATTTGATTTCGTTTACCTGTACTAGTACTCATCATAATGCATGCATTTCCTTTTCCTCCTATGACAGATTGATGATGCTCGGCTGCCAAGATGAATGTTGTCCTTGTGTAGTGTTTAACTTTGTCAAACCTTTCACTAAAACCCCCCTTACCATCCATTCCTCAAACCCCTGACCCTCTTCCCCCAGGTAGTGTGATTTATTGAGGTGTGACTAAATTAACAATGGCAATATTATATATATTAGATCGCTCACCCACGCACCGTATTCGATATTTATCCATTTTGTAACTTTTACTAGCTCACTATTTCGATTATTTTACTTTAGCATTGCTTATCATATTTTCTCGTTTGGCTCTCCTCTTCTTGTGTACTACTAGTCGTACTCTAGTCTCTCTCTGGTGACTGACTCAGTTTTTGCAAAGTTTGCATATAAAACTGCATTGACTCACATTTTATTTCAATTTAATGAGTTCCCTGAGATGAATTTTACTCATCCTACAGTTTGAGTTCAGCTAGGAGGGAGTGGAACCTCGCTTCTGAAGCTGGTGCTTTCACTAGCATTCAACTAGTCCGCTAACATGCTAACATGCTGCTACTGTCTACTACCACCACCATGGCACCTTAAGAAACCATGCAGACATCTCTTTGCCTAATCACAGTTAAGAAAAGTCCTGTGGGGATTCGTTTTTGAGCTGCAATAATCTATATTCTTTGGAAATTCACACCCCCACACCCCATTCAAGTCCGTAGGGGTTAATATAGATACAGACTGCATAGACTAGGAGGAGAGAATAGTAGGACAAGTGAGGGTACCCCATAACTATTTGTTGGTGTGTTACACTATCGGCAGATTTTAAAAACTGGCTGCAGGTGTGCGGCATAGGAAACAGTGCGAATTAAAAGAGTAACGCCCCCCAAAAAGATTTAAATCATATGTGCACTATAAAAAATGAATTTCCTTAACAAATATTAAGAAGAAAACCCACAACACCTGGCCCACACCTCTCCTTAACCTCAACCAATGTCTAAAGTAAAGGCCTCTAAAAATATAATTGTCCATAAATCAAATGTACGTAAATAAATATGTGAAAAACCCCAAGATTGCCCTGACTCCCACATTCCCACCCTCTCTCCAACAATTCCCACCCACCAAACAAATGATTAGAAGCGGGCTAGGAGCTTCCTCTCCAACCCGTTTAAATGCTCCTCCATCCTGGCTCCCAGGCACGCCATTCTCTGGAGCATGCAGCACTGAAAGGCTCAATAGAGACTGTAGGGGGAAGCACCAGTGGTTAAATGCTGGCCGGTGGCTGCCTGACCACGGCACCGTACTGCCGGGGGCAGTGGGGCCTGGCTGCTGTTGCTGCAACCTACTCATCCTCCAGGCCCACCAGCCGCTGATATTCGACCATGGTGACCTCCAGCTTTCTTTATCGGGTCCTGGCTGCTACCTCCAGGCGGTTGGGTTGTGAGGGTGATAGATTGGTAGGAGTGGCTATATCAAGAAAGAAAAAAGACAAATTGTAACCAATACTCTTATCAAAACAGTAAAACATAAAATGATATAGTGGCACAGTAGCACTAGCTGTACATAACATTTGCTGATATCCTTGATTACACAGCACATTCAATTTTGAGTGATTAGAGTTTCAGGCATTTAAGACTATGAAGTATACAAGTATTCTTCTTTTCTCCCTTGTTTAGCTAAATTAATGTAGGCATTCCAGCTCGCGCCCTAGACAGACTTTCTTGTGTCACGTTACTTTGCTACTGTCTGCAGATGGGGCAGCTGTACTAGACAATTAACTATTTTCCTATTATGGCCATGCTCTCTTAAAGGCCTGAACTTCACCCTGACTACAACAAGGCAGATGAATAGTTACTTATATATGAATGATATACGTCACATGAGGTACTACTATTGTAACCATGCAGCCCATAGGCCACCCATGGCTGACACTGGTAAAATGCCATGGGTTAGGCCTCGGAGGGAGGCGATTGATGATGATGGGTGGTTACATAATATATGTTGTGTTTGAAAACTACTGTGAGTCAAGGCAGTTGTGTGAAATACACCCTCAAACCTTTGAATTTTTACATTAATCATTGCATTGTTCTTCTAGTATTATTTGTAATCTTCACCTCTGGCTTTGCACATTAGTCACCATTCAATTTTTATATTCTCTTCATCCAGTCTTCACCTATGAATACCATCCATCCAAACATGGTTATCATTCTCAACAAATTTTTCACCATCATACATTTGTCATTTATCCAACCATGCATTCTGGTTTTGAAAAAGGGATTCCTTTCACCCATACACTTTCACCCACTCAGTCAGGCATCCTTTCACCTTTCATCCATCCTTCACCCACCCATGAATCTTATCAGCCACCTATATGTATCCTTTCACCCACACATCCTTCTCTGCCAGTCACATTATATTTCACCCGTCCTTCAATCAATCAATCAATCATGGGTTTGTTGAGCATGACTAGGGTCTCAAGGCGCTGGGGGGGGGGGGGGGGGGGGAGGTGGGGTAGCACAGGGTCCTGTCCATCAAGGAGGAGGTCTATCAAAGAGCCATGTTTTGACGTCGCTCGTGAAGTTGGGGAGTGATGGCATCTGTCTGAGGTGGCACTGGTGGTAGGAGCGGCTAGACAAAACATTACACATTTTTTAGATGATATATATGCCTACACATATATTTTTTTTAAATATCCAGTTGGGTATTTTTTAAAAGCCTCTCAAGAAGACAACCTGGAAAGAACTGGACTGAGTGGCAAGAGCAATTGATGAATCTGAGTCTTTGAAAAGAAATAAGAGTGTCCAACTGGGCGGACAATCGGACATAAGGTCTTCTTCATTGGCAAATGTAATAGGGCTGTCCTCTTTCGCCTCATACTTCCTTCATGTCATGGTGTATGGTAATCAGTTCACCATCAACTGCTGCTTATAATACTAGGCCTACATAAGAAGACACAACTTTGGGGTGTCCAACGTGACCATGTCCACTCTCTCGTTTTACTGATTGAGCATGAGAAAGTAAAAGAAAACCTTCTCATCTCAAAAAACCTGCATAGAATACCTTACTTGGGCATGCAATCTGCACGGCAGAGTAGTAGCACTAGTACTAGTAGTAGTAAGTGACCATGACCAATAGGCTCTCTGAGTCTTACAGTACCACAACTAGGCAGTACACAAAATATATAAGGGGAGAGGGAAAGCTGACTGAAAAACCAGAAGATAGGAAGCTACAGTTAGATTATGGCAGACAGAGGCAGTTTGGGGTAAAATACAGACACTAGAAATATAAAATAACTTAGTAAATAGGATAATACAGGGATAACAAGATTTTTGAAAAATGGATAGATCGAAGAGGATTTGGGAAAAATATAAAATTAGGAAACAGGTAGAAAATAGTTCAAAATAAGGAGCAGAAAAGGTTAGGGAAATATATATTAATATTACCAACAGGAGGACCTACTGGGGCCAGCAGAGCCATCAGCAGAAGAGAATTCTTCCTTGGAGGCACCTCCAGCTCCCGCACAAACCTCGGACAAACTCTTGTCCCTGGATGCTGATGTAAGACATAATTAAGGAGACAAAATATAATTGGTGGTGAATAAATAATCTCTCTAAAACGATTTTTGGACAGGAAATAGCAATTGCAATAACATTGAACTTTCCTAAATCAGATATACTAGTAGTAGACTAGTATCGTGGACTGCCCTATCTATTTATTCGATATTTCCTAAACCTACATAGCCCACGTAGTCCATAGACTTTGGAATAAATTGCAACAAATGATATTTGCTTCTAAGTTCCAACCTCATTCGCAATCATTCTCAACTCCCTGTAACAGGGCAATTCACTTAGTCTGCATTTTGTCTTTAAATGCATTGGTGGATGCATGCATTCACCAAATAGGTTGGATGCTTGTCACTGTATGAGCTACAAGAAAGGTTATAAGAACTAAAGTGAGAGGACGTGCACCACAAAATTATTAATACTAGGAAAGGAGTGAATGAAAGGAAACAAGTACGATTAGGTAGAGCCGAGCACCTGTCTAGAATAACGATCACATAGTATAAGATTTGTAAACGTAACTTACCTGCATGTAACCAGCATGCTTTCTATTTGGAAAATAATATTAGAAAGAACATAGAATACGCAAGTAATAATAATATTAATAATTAGCTACTCACCAAGCCCTACGACATCAACCATAGCAGGTCCAGAAGGTTCTGCTCTCGGTCCAAGATGTCGGACCACCGGTGCTTCAGCTGACTGTGGGTGCGACAGACCCCAGAGCAGCGATACACTGCCCGGCAAAACCCTTACCCAGCGCTGCTGGCACTCCCAGAGCCCAGACCGAGAACCAGGCCTGCCGCCTGCTGCCAGGGTAGAGCGGAGGTGGCGCTGCACTGAAAAAACAAGCTCTGCCACCTCCACCTCCGAAAACAAGGCCAAGGGCTGCACCGCTTCCAGGCGCTGCCTTCCACAATGAAGGTGGCTCTTGTTTGCCACCTTTTTCGTGCAAGCTTCACTGCCATGATGCTGGGGGGAGGGGGGTGGAAAATAAAATTTAGAAAGTATATCAAATATAACAGGGAGAAGAGGGAAGGAAGGGAAAAAAATTAGGAACGAAGTAGAGAGAGAACTAATGGAAACCTGACCAAAAAAAAGTAGAAAAAGGCAAAATATACACTTAGGAAGACCGAGGGAAAGATAATACATAAAAAAGATCAGAAAAAAAGTTTTGGGAAACAAGGATTGAAAAGATTAGGAAGGATTTAAAAAATAGGCCCCAGCACCATAAGAGAGAAGAAAACAAGATGGCCGCGGCCATACGTGACTGCGTGGTGTAGTTCGCGTTATATCAGCGTTGCAGTGCAGCGGAAACAACGGGTGGGTCAACCAACTTGGCCCGCTCGTGGAACTCCATGAAGCGCAGCTGATTTTTTTGCAGAGTTCTGTGTATCGCGGCTACGCGAACTGTGCCCAGGCTTAATATCAACCCACCATCTACCACTTCCTCACCACTAGGCTGTGGGCGACTGGAAAAGTGTATATAAGGGGATTGCTTAGGAAAGACACAAATGAAGTATGTAAGAAAGCAAGAGAAAAACATTCTGAAACCCAAAATAGAAACACTCTAGATTCACTACTAGTTGCAACAATTGAACAAGAATTTGAGTGCCTTACTAAAAAAAAAATATGAGTTCAACTCTGTTTTTACTTCCTTGGTGGAAAAGGTTGTGAACTGCATTAAAGGTAAAACCTACAAGCATGGAGAGAAAGCTGGGGGTATATTTACAAGCCAGGCGATAAAATTATCGCCGCTTTAGCGGCAGAAAACTGCCGCTAAAACGGCGATAATAGGCTTGATAATATGCTCTATGGAATTCCAATTGAAGCCCATGTTAGATGTGAAGGACATCTAACATGGGTTTCAATTGGAATTCCATAGAGCATATTATCAAGCCCATTATCGCCGTTTTAGCGGCAGTTTTCTGCCGCTAAAGCGGCGATAATTTTATCGCCTGGCTTGTAAATATGCCCCTTAGTCTCTTAGTGGTCTTACAACTGAAACAAAGTGGGGAACAATCATTAATACAGCTACGTATAATATGAACAGGACACTACTTTACCATCCTATCAATATTACAAAATAATGACTCCTTTTTCTTGATGCTATTTATGTCAGAAGTCCCTTCTGATTCAGTACAAAAAAATAGCTTAATGGACAGAATAACAATGCCAATTATTACCCCATGACGTAAGCGATGAACTGGTACTGAACATATATGGCACAGAAGTAGCAGTAGCTACTCAATTGATTGCCACCAGAAACGTTTCTGATGAAGGTAAATTTCCATTCGAATTTTATAAATCATAATTTACCCTTGCTACAGTGATTATTAGAAAAGGAAACTAGACGTTGCCATCTGACATTTAACACAGCGTACATATCGCTTATTCTGTAACCAGGAAAAGACACTTTATATTGTGGTAATTATAGGTCAATCTCGCTACTAAACTGTTATATGAAAATGTTAGCGACAGTCCTTGCAATGAAAGTAAATAAAGTTATACAACTACTGATCCATCATAATCTGGTCAGCTTTGTTCCCCATAGTTTGTCTAGGAATCATATGTGCTTGTTACTCCAGCTGTAATGGTATAGTAAAAATGACAGGCACAAGAAAGGAGCCCTCTCCCACAGTGCTTGAAAGCATTTGAGCAAGGAGAGTGGGGCTTCTTATTTCACACCTTGAAAAGATTTCGCTCTGGAGAAAGGTTAATATAACTAATTCAGAAGCTATACCAAGAACACATGGTGAAAAAACTCTGCAAGGGCATGTTCCTTGTCTATTTATACCTACTTTGATAGTAGAGAGGTCATTGGGAATTGTTGGCACTGGAGAACCCTACCAAGGGAAGCAGAGAGCCGAGTGCTGTGAACCAAGCTTTAAGCGGGCGCTGAGCACCATCTATCAGAAACTGCTGAACCCCCTGTTTTCACTGTGCGCTGAAAATTGCAAACTGGACCAGCACTCTGTGATCGGGGGTAGCAGAGCGGCTGAACGCAGGGGTGCAGAGCAGAGCGGTCAAACATGGGGAGCCTGCTGTAAATGTAAGGGTGCTGGCGGTGAGCCCAGAGCAAGCGGTAGGCCAGTGCCGCTTGCTTACATGAGGGTGCCTGCTTGCTAAACAGCCTCACCCACAGCAGCCTGCCGCCAGAGCACCATTCATCCTCCTCAACACAGTGGCGTAGCTAGAGCATGTGGCGCCCGGGGCTATCCCTCAGATTGCCGCCCCCCCCCCGGGGGGGGCATGCACTTCAAAGAGGTCCGAGAGATACGTAGTATCGCCGCTAATAGTTACCTTGATCATGCCACTTACATGCACATACATGACACAGATGAGACAGCTTAAAAAGTCACCACCACAGAGCAATGCCACACAACAAACATGCACAATTATTCTTGCCACACATCAGGCCCGGCTCCAGGAATTTTTGTTTGGGTGGGCCACTGCGGGCTCGATTTGTCGCATATATGTCTGGGCAGGCCTGCTTCAGGGCCCTCCTATATCTCTTCTTAGTCTTATAAGAACCAGTAAAACTCACTCTTTTCCAAATCTCTTTCTAAATATTATCACTTTCCATGTAATGTTCCTTTGATGGGAAGAGGAGGTTTCTGAGGTGGGAGTATCAGGCAAGTAATAGTACTCAGGCTCCATCTGTTCGAGCCTTCATGGAGGATCCCTCTTCATTACTACCTCCACCTGACCCCGGATTCTGCAACGCACTCCCTTACAGGCTCCCTCTGTGCGAGCCTTCAGGGAGAATCCCTCTTCATTACTACCTCTACCTGACTCCGGACTCTGCAACGCACCACCTTACAGACTCCCTCTGTGCGAGCCTTCAGGGAGAATCCCTCTTCATTACTACCTCCACCTGACCCCGGACTCGGCAACACTCTCCCTTACAGGCTTGATTATCCACTACTCCTCTCTCCAGTGCACCTTATCTCACAGCTGACCTTGGGCCCCAGCCCCATATCAGGCTCCATCGGGCTCCACTTTGCTTTTTCCCGGTAAAAACATTAGTAAAATCACCTTCAAACTTAAAACATTGAATATAGCAGTAAATATAATTAGCACGCACTTTAAAGTATGTTCCACAGTAGCCCTTATGACCCGACTGCTAATTAAATAAACAAAAACAGAAAGGCCATGACAGGGCCGGCTTTAGCGCTGATGCGAAAGTCTTTTTTGGTGCCACACTAATAACCTCTTTCTCCGTAAATACCTTTACTACCACCTTCCAACAGTGCCCCTCATCCCTCCATGGCCCCCCTAGTGACCTCCTCTTCAGATTGCCTCACGCCACAAGTGCCCCTCATCTCCCCATAGCCCCTCCCCCTCATGACCTCCTCCTTGGACTCCCTCACTGCCACCATCCACCATTGCCCCATATCTCTCTGTAGCCTCTCCCCTTCATGACCTCCTCCTCAGACTCCCTCACTACCACCCTCCACCAGTGCTCCTCATCTCACCCTAGCTCCCCCTCCACACCATGACCTCTTCCTCGGATTCCCTCACTGTCACCCAGGGCACAAGTCCTAAAAAAAGAAGTGGGGGGAAGCTGACGTCACAACAGCAAGTGATGTCACGAAAGGTGGCTTGCACCATCAGACTCATTGCCTCCCCTCGCTCACCCCTTAGGAGCCATCGCATCAGAGAAGCCAGCGCGTGAGCAGCGTTCTGAATGAGCTCCGATCTCGCCCCAGAGAGGCCAAAGAGTAAATGTGTGGCTCCATTTGCTCCAGTAATCGAGCTCCCGTTAAAATAAGTGTGGGGACGCCATCCACCCACCTGGTACCCCGACTCGAGCCCTGCAGTCACCCTCCACCAGTGCACCTCATCGCTCCACAGCCCCTCCAACTACCTCCTCCTCAGATTGCCTCACTTCCACCCTCCACCAGTGCCCCTCATTGCTCCGTAGCCCCTCTCTCATATGCATTTGTTGTTTAGCGCTACTCATATCAGTGTAGTGTGTCAGCACTTTACACCACGAACACATTATACAGAGACAATGAATCATACAAGTATGTAAATCAGTTTACAGGGAGTCACATAAGCCAATGAGGATTACAAGGTGTAGGAATCACATGTCATCCATACTGGTGGGCAGTATATTTTGAGAGGGTTTGGTCTGGGGAAACACAACCTTAGGATTTAAAAGAGTATTCCATGGGGGTCAGCTTTACTGATAAAAATGTATCTCTGCCCAAACATACTCATTTTAGCAACATTAGAATGATGAAAGACTGAGGAAGTTCTAACTATATCTCAAAACAAATCTATACCATTCATGTTTGTATGCAGCTCTTTGGTGACAGATCATTGGTCACTGTCCTATGTTAGGATTGTAACTTCTGAACTGCAAGTAACACAAGGATCTCTGTGGCAAAGGCAGCAACCCACTGAGCTTCCACACAAAATACAGTTCATCTGCATTTAAAAACTACTAACAGACAAATAATTGCTCTCCAGCGGATCATTAATCACCAGCGTTATTGGGGAATCTTTTATTGTCTTATTGTTTTCCTGCATCGGCCATGATAATGATAAAAACTATTTAAATGAAGCGCACACGAAGTACTGTCCTGCTGGGCCTGCGCGCATATTTTTAAAAAGAAAAGAAACACATTCTCTTACCTACTACTGCACTAAAACGAATTATCCACGGACGCAGCAGAGCAGACTGCCCCAGGCCACAAGGTCCTCACGAGAGTGCGTAGTGGTGAAGCGCGTGACGCGTCACCGCTACGTTCTCATCGCGAGGGCCGGGCAAAAATGTAACCCAGGGCCGTCATTGGTAGCGCTGGCGCGCGCTCTCCAAGATTGACGACCCTGGAGCAGGCAGCAGGCTGGGATGCGACCAGTATACGCGAGCGGCGCCGCACGGGCAGATTAACGGTCTCAATCATTATGGTGGCAATTGCAGCAGCAGGCGCTGACGCACTGGCGCACTCAGCACTACAACCAAGGTCAGTGCGCGCAGTGCGCAGCGCACTGCTTGCTGCACTCAGACTGGGCCGCCCTGTATCGCGCGCCGTTGCGGCCGCGGCGGACTTTATAATTTATTTAGTGACACTGTGCCCCTAAATAAATTATAAAGGCCGCCGCCCTAAATATAGTGCCGCCTGGGGCGATCCGTCCCCACCGCCCCCCCCTAGCTACGCGCCTGGCCTCTGCAGGGGCATCTGGCCTAAATTGACCATCGTACTGCGGAAACCTCCCTCAGTTCAGTCCCCTTCCTTCTGCCGTCGCAGCTGGGAGCATCTCACGTCCGCATCTCGCCAGTCCCCTTCAGCACAGCCCTGCTTCACATATGGAACTGTGGTCTAGGGTGGATGAAGTTGTCAACTCGTGGAGCCTCCGCGCAAAGTCGGCAGCAGACGTGCTTGAGAGTCGTAGTACCAGAAGCGGTCCTGGTGAGTGCACACACTTTGCAATTTCTAATTTTGGTGACTTTTGGACCGTTTTGCCTGCACTGGATTCTACTAAGGTGATTGTTGTGCTTTTTTATTTTGTTTTATGTCTATGATGGATATCCTGGATATATGGTCCTCTGGTCCAAATAACTGCTCTCGTCCTCATCCTGTTTTTGTCCTTACTCTGAACCAATTTGTATTTTACATTTTGTCTAGAGAGGTGCTACGAGTTTCGCGTTACGATTTTCAAGTGCCAAACAATGCCACACAACACAAATCCATACTACATAATTCCACTACACACAACACATTTAAACATCTCATATTTCCACACAAACACAACGCAAGAACCTACACTTCCACTCAACACCATTCCACTCCATGCCACATATTAACAATCCAATAAATTCAACTCCACATATTTCCACTCTGCTCCATGCCCTGTAATTCCACAACATATAATCCAATGTCACATAATTCCACTCCAGACCGTGCCACATAATTTCACACACAACACAATTTCACATCACACAATTCAACACCAAACAATTCCACACATCATAATTACACTCAGCACCAGTAATTGGAAATGCATTAAAGAAGTCAGTGAAGCCTTACCCTATAAAGTTCTTCACTGATCAATGAGGCAATTTGGTTATAAGTGAAAGTACAATAGTAGCAGTAGCAAACACACGGTTGGAGAGGTGTGGCACAGTGGCCAGAGCGGCTGACTCTGGAGCTTGGGATCACGGTTTGATCCCCGGTGCTGGCGAAAACTCAGCTCAGCAGCATGTGACTCTGGGCAATTGCTCACTTAACCTCTCCATTGGCACCCAGCGCCATTAAACCTTAAGGGGCGATATATCCGCACTTTACAAATATGGATTATTATAATATTTTGAGCATGGATGAGTAGTAATTCTAGGAAACAACAGTCAAAGGTATGTCACTGACATACCACATATTTCCACTACACAACTTCACACAATACAATTCCACAACAAACAATTCCAATCCAACACATTTCTCTTTTCTACTTCCACCAACCATGTCAATTCTTCCCCACACATACACTGCTCCTCCCATCTCTCCCTCATACTTCCAGTACACCCTCTCAACTCTCAATCCTACTGCGTCATCTCATCCCTCCTTCACACCCCCTATCTCCTCTCTAAGCTGCCTGATCACACATACTAAGCACAGTTTCCTTCCAGTGCTTTTTCAAGGTTTCCGTCCCTCAAACCCACGCTCTTCGCTTCTACTTAGGGTGTCTTCTGTGTACTCAGGTCCTCTCTCTTTACGCGTCTGTGGCCTGCTCTTCCCTTCTTTCACTCTTTCTCACACACTCTTTCTGCTACTCTATCTCGAGTTAATTCACCACTTCCTGCACAAACTACCTATCCCTCTCTATATTCCTTTCTATCTATTCTCTGAAACTCTCACCCCATCTATTTATTATGCACATAATTCCACTGCACAAATACTCTGCACACCACACAATTACGCCTCTCACAATTCCACAACTATGAATTCCAATACAACCCACATAATTCCACTCCAGACCACATACATCCACAACACTCCAAACCAAAACACATAGATAGAAGACATTTTTATTTACAAAGCCAATTGTTCCAACTCTCGCAAATCCGAGACCTATTGCATTGTGAATGCTTGTTTTTCGATAGTAATAGATTTGATCATTCTTTGCCCATGTACAAATTTGACATACAATGAATTTCACATTTTTTTTTAATCTGAATTTTATACTACCTAAATTCCCAGTAAAAATAATACATTAAAATACACTTCACCCTCAGGTCTTTTCTTCGAAACACTTTGCCAGATGTTGAGCTTCTGTAGTTTTGCTTTTCATGCTGCATGAGGTACATAGATTTTAAAGTGCGGGAGATTTAAAGCAGAAAGTGAAAAGACATGGAATAAGTGGAATAATATCACAGATTAGACATGTGAGGACCGAAACTTCAGAATATGGAGCAAAAAATGGAACAATGACTAAAGTAGAGACAGAGATGTCAGAACAAATCGATGTAAAGAGGAAAACATTAGTGAGTGAGACCGCACATTCCCGGTGAACATGGTGGCCAGCTAGCGCATTGGCCGCGAGCTCGGCTCTCTCCTGCGGACACGTAGTATAGAGTATAAGATAACTCGCATGGTAATTAAATCCCTTTGACTCATACCTCAGGTCGGACTTTCATTGGGCTCTCTCTGGACCCCACGATTGTACACGGAGGGGCAGATTTACAAGCCCCTTGCGACACTTTTACGCCACCGTTGCATCACTTTTGTGACGCAACGGCGACGTAAACCATGCACCACGTTGTGACTTATTTACAACGTGACGCATCTCGGCAGATACGTCACGTTGTAAAGCCCTGCTCCACATGAAACCTGCGTCAGGTTTCATGTGGGCGTTCTGACGCAGGGTGGGCGTTCCCTCGCAGGAAAGCCCTGTAAAACTGACGCAGTGAAATCTACAAGATTTCACTGAGTCAGTTTTACGACGCTGCTGCGTCAAATCCGTACGCCTGCTTGAAGCAGGAATAAGGAGTGACGCACCACGTTAAGTAGGGGTGGCCCCTGTGCATTGCAGGAGTTGCGTCGTGCTTGCGACACGATTCCAGCCATGCCCCACCCGTACGCCACAAGATGCATCACGCATCTTGCCCTCCTTGCACCATGGTGCACCGCATTGTAAATGCGACGTATCCGTGGTGGCACAAGGGGGGGATTACGTGACGCATCTATTCTTGCACATCCCTGCTGATTTGCAGAGATGTGCCAGAAGTTGTAAATCTGCCCCGGAGTCTGTATGCTGGCAGCCCCAGACTCTCCATGGTTGCTTGGTGTTCGGCAGCTGAGGCAAGATCGGCAGGATGCTGCCTGCATCGCCTTTCAGGACTCTGCAGTTGCAATTAGCAGGAACAGCACAGGACGACAGGAGCCACAGTGTAGTTTCAAAGGCACAAGGAGGTAGAGGAGGAGACGTGCTCTAAGCCTATGACCCCAAAAAGGAGAGCCAGGGTAGGGGTTAAACAAAGTACATAGCAACCTAATCGCGGGAAAATATGCAACTTCAGTGAAGAAAGCTGGAGCTAAAATAAAGGAGACAACTGGACAGTGGGACAGACGTAATCACCGCAGAAGCTGCCTTGGCAACCACAGATACAGCCACAGGTAATAATAGATATTCTTTGAGGAATGCGGGGTTTGGGGCATTGCAAATCCAGGGTGGGGGGAACTCATTAAAGAACAAAGCTCAAACAGAGCAACTATTTCTCCCTCCATATTGGTACATACAAACACCCGTAGTCAGACAATATCCCATGCAGAGAATCAGTTAGGGACCCTGAGAGCCACTAGAACTACAGACGGTAAAATTAAAATTACTCCTTCATTTAGGTCATATTTCACAATAAGAGAGATTGAACTCCAGGACAATATGCTTATGTCAAGTCCCACAAGTCTTTCACAGAGTATGATCTTATCCAAGCTCCCTCAGGTGTCCCAGCCAGACACAACTAAGGCATTGGATTTCCCCACCCCAAACCACTTCTCTGCCCTCTCGGAAGATAACTTGACAGTGGTGAGGGGGCACAAATGTCCCCTTGTATAGAAGGCATGACTCTACTTAACAGCATAGAGATTATAGACACCGGCTCTCTACTGCTCTCACTTTCTAGAGATA
This sequence comes from Triturus cristatus, assembly GCF_964204655.1. Taxonomy (NCBI): domain Eukaryota; kingdom Metazoa; phylum Chordata; class Amphibia; order Caudata; family Salamandridae; genus Triturus; species Triturus cristatus. The sequence goes on from NC_140584.1 coordinate 902,997,985, forward strand.
GTAAAGAAAAGTTCACAATTTCTAAAACAAATCAAGCATAAATTCAGTAGGCCTGTGAGACTCTTGAGACTAAAATGGCAGACATCACAGAAAGGCTATCCACCGTGAAAGCTTCAATCGGGGTACTGCGGGAGGAAGTCAAGTTCAACCACAAGGATATTCAAGTTTTAAAAGCTGGAGAAAAAGAACTCCGAGATAAACTGGAGTCATTAGAAAATAACTCCAGAAGGAATAACCCAAGGTTGTTGAATATTCCCGAGGGGGCAGAAAGAGGACATTGAAAAGGTTGTGTTATAGACTTGCTGTGAGATGCTGGCCTGGTAAATAAGATGTCCACTTATGTAACTGAGCACCTTGCACCAGTCCAGAAAACCCTTATTGTGATTTAAGGGGTCTTAGGCAAAATTAGAAAGCTCTCTAAGTGTTAGCTGTGGAGAGAAGCCTTCAGGCTTAGTCCGAAGGAGTGCAAAGCAGCTTGTTTTACCAGAATACAATCTTATAGTATAGATTGAGGGAAAAAGAACCACACAAGGTATTTATAAAAATATATATTTATTATATAATGCTATCTAACACGTTTAGATATCCCCTTCCCAGAGACAAACACAATGCACACAATATTTAGCAAAAAAGCACAGTAAATAGTACAGAATACACAGTAGTCCCCAGGGGGGGACCAAACCATATACTAAGAAAGTGGTATAAGAACCACGACCTGATTCAGTGCAATGTCGAGAGAATGTAGAAGTGCTGGGCACCCACAGAACCACCCGAGTTAAGTAGATAGGGACCTTACTGAGAGCGTGTGCAGTGTGGGAACACGACAGCATGCTCCCTACAAGTCTACGTGTAAGTCGCAGTTGGATTTTTAAAGATTAAGGACCCTTCTCAATGGACTTGAAAGGAACCTCTTGGAAGACAGAAGCTTAGAGAGCCACCCCACCCGTGGATACCCTAGTACCCATGTTACCTACACCAGTGAAGCCGGATGCATACATGTGAATTGGTGTCGGAAACCGTAGCTGAACCCAATGGAGGATTTCAGGAAAGTGCCCAGTGGAATCTGAAGGTGGATTCTAGATGAGTGGTACCTGCAAGCAGAGGGGACAGAGTATATGTCACTCAGAAGTGACAAGGAGGCTTGGAAGACGAATGTCCTCCGATGTTGGGTGTTGCATGAGAGTTGATGATGACCTTGACTCTGCAGCTGTGAGAACCTGGTGACTCTGAGGAGGACCAGTAGGCATGCACAAGCTGTCCAATGAAGGATGTCAAGGGCTGAGAGGTCAGTGTCCAGCGGGAGCACCAACAAGCCTTGGCAAAGTCAACCAATGCCGGTAGTGAAAAAGGAGCGACGTCGTGACCAGCAAGGTCCAGGAGACTCACCACAAGCAGGGGAGTCAGGGCAGGCTCCGAGCAATCAGGGGAGACCAAAATTAACAAAGGTGACCCTCAGCAGGAGCCACTGGCCGGAGGCACTGGAGTCGCAAGAGGACCTTGAGACCCTCCCTGAAAGATGCAGGCCACGGTACACACAATGCAGTGTGGCTGACAATTCTGGTCACTGGAGGTGCTTGAGGTTGGGGCTATTTGGAGTCCAAAGATCTCACTGGAAGGAAGCAAACAAGTCTTTGCAACTGCAAGTTGATGCAGTGCACAGGGGTTTGGTTATTGCAACCCCCACGAGGGATACTGGCCTCAAGCATGGTGAGAGAGCTGGGCAGGACTTGGGAGCTGTGAAAAGTCCCCACCTGTGTTGCAGAACCTTTCGGAGTCCAGGGGAGCTCAGGATCAGCAGCCCAGTTTACTTAGTTGAGGTGCCTGGGAATGCAGGAAAATGACTCCTTCACTTCAAGGGAGATTCCTTCAGGTGTCATTGATGCTTCACAGGTCTTAGAAGGTTCCTGTATGATGCACAGGCACAGACGATGCAGCAGACTGGAAGGGAGATGAAGACAGGCCCAAATGAAGTCCAGGGAAGTCCAGAGTGCCCAGACGGTAGAAAAGTGGTGTCTGATCTGAATCTTGTCCCTCAACCAACCCAGGGACCCACCCACAGGTAAGCCATTAAGTACCCTAAGGAAAGGGTTGGGATGATTCAGGGTGACCCTCTCAGGGAAGGGTCTGGACAGGGGGAGATTACTCCCATGTCCTTTGTCCAGTTTTGCACCAGAGCAGGAGCCAATGGCACCCAGGACTGGTTTGAACTGGACTATGTACGGGGAGACCAAATGTGCCTCTCATGCAGACAGTGTTGTTGGCAAGCGTACCCACCCGGTTCCAATACACTGAATCCTGTCTGGGAGGTGGTTACACCTCCCTGTGAAAGGATGCCTATTGTTCTACCTTCCTCTGCTTGAGCTTGGCTCATCAGCAGAAGGGTGTAAATGTGTCTCTGTTCGGCAGCAACCATTTTGTACTGTCCTGTTGTAGAAGGTTGGCACCGGGAACACAGAGTCTAATGGGGGGCTCTTCCAGTGCTTGGAATCATACCACCCACACCCTTTACGGTGTGGGGTATGATTCCAACATGTTTGATACCAAACATAATAGGATTAATTGCCACCAGTTTTGAGATGTTCATCGCATAATTACGTTGTGCCCCTTTATATGGTATATGGCTGCTTCACTGACAACCTGGGAGAATGGACTCGTTAGGCTAGAGGGGTGCCCTGCTCATGGAGGGGTACTTTCTCTCACTTAAAACCAAGCACCCTGCCTTCAGGAGTGCAAAGGCCTGCAATAAGGGGTACTTATAGGTTTTACGTGCTGTGACCCCAGTTATAGGAAACCTATATCTTTAGTAAGAGGTGCTACCACCAACTTACACAGGCTGCATTGGCATGCCTGTAGTTCCATTGTGCACTGTCTCTAATGGGTGGCATAATGCAATCTTGAGCCCATGGGAAATCTCTGGGGTACCTAGGCCCTGGGTACCTAAGTACCATATACTAGGGATTTAAGTGGGTACCCCAGTACCTGATCTGGGATGTACCTAAGTACTGAACATAACAATTTAGGGAGAAAACAGATAGACTGGAGTCCTGATTAGCAGGATCCCAGTCAGACTAGTCAATAACAGCTTAGCACCAGGCAAAAAGTGGGGGTAACCATAGTAGCAGATCTTACTTTCCTACACTTGCTTAAATAAACCATCCCAGAAACTACTGCTTTTGATTTGGAACTAGTCATTCAAAGAGTCCCCCGGTATCCCTTCAAAAGAAACCAAAAAAGGATAAAACAAGGAAAATGTGAGTACATTTCTGCACTTACACAATAAAACAGTCAATTCTCACAGCAGCTCTCACAGTTAAACATTTTTAGAAGAGCGACTAGTCTAACACTATAATGTCAGATATTGCAAAAGTGACACAAGATCACCAGTGGGAGTTGAGGTAATACATTCAAGACCTGAAATTACTGGGTGCAAACACATAGCTAAAATTCACAGGCTCACTAAGATTCATGTGGAACAACAAAATGTACAGTATGAAGGAGGTTTCAGAGGTTGAGAGCTTAATTTGCCAGATTAAAATACAGAAGAGTTCATAGGAATACAAGGCAGAGAGTTAGAGCTCAAGGGGAATAAATGCACTGCCCGTTGGAACACATGGAGGGTTCCACAGAGTTGGTACGGGTGGGGTGCAGAAAGTGGGGTTAAACATAGTTAATTGTTTTTGCGAACACTGGTTTTGGAGAATATGGGAAAAAACAAAAAATTACCTCATTCATGTCATGTCATTAGGTGGTGTGCTAGTATATAAAATGATGATAAAGGAAGAGAAAAAGACCCATGAAATAAAGGTTCTATCTTGGAAAATGAAATCTCGAAGGGTTCATAGTAGAAGAATGAAGATCCAGGAATTATTCAAACTTTTAAATAATGACATCATAATATTACAGGAAACGCACTTGTGTTGCGAGGAATGGAACGAGGTTCTGAAGATACACAAATGGATAACTCAATTTGCCTGCCCTAATCAGTCATGCAATGTGAAAGGTTTGTTAATTTTATTTAAAAGCTCGGCACAAGATAAGATAGAGAGCTCCATTGTGGACCAAGGGCCAGATGGTTAATTAGCAATTTTAAAATACACAGCACCGGGTATACATTGGTGGGCTACTATGGGCTGAATGTAGATGATTGATCCCCACTCAGGGAATTATATAATCCTCTACCTGAAACAAGGTACCAGATTATTACAGGGGGAGAGTTCAATACATTATTGGACCCTGTTCTGGATAAATCCACAGTAAGACCAACAGCAAATGTATCTAAAATAAGGGAGAGCACACATCAATTAATAGAGAATCTGGGCCGGACAGATATTTGGAAGTTAAGGGCCGGCCAGAGGAAGGAGTCTACTTACCAGAACAAAAAATACTCTCATGCTTCTTGTTGCGGGGATTCTGCTCATGCACAGAACTATGCGCAGGAAACCAGGACCTCAGTGAATTGTGGTGTACCAAAAAACTCTCATCAGTACCCAGACCCCTATCCGACTAACATCAGTGTCTTATTCGTTCTCCGTATCATATCGAAGCTACCAATGATTAGACAACCCAGAAAAAGCGACTTAGAGTACTCTCAGGAATGGTGGGAATCAGGAACACCTTTTCGTTATTATTCTCATATCAGTCCACAACATGAGTAATCAGAGACACGGAAAAGTTTAAAATGTTTATTTTTAACTACGTGCTCTAAGATGCAGTACTTTGGCTAACATAAGCAGACAAATGATTACAAATAAAACCATCGGCATTGTTACAATACCATAAAAAACAAAGGGAGAAATCATATTACAATGATAGTGGAAACAAGTCCTATAATACCAAGTGTACCACCCTCCCCTGGCTAATAAGCTAGTTTTATATAATAATAAAAGGTCTCTAGGCTTGAATGGGGAACCCCATACCTCAAAGATCAGTTTAGGTGAATCACATCACAGGATCAGCTCTGCTCTCTGTGTCTGGAAAGGTTTTCTCCAAGAGTGTCTAAATCATGCATGCAAGTGTAATATTAAAGGCACCCGAGTTTCAGATATTTGCAGCTGTGTGCTTGTTGTGTCTAGAGCGTGGGCTGATCAACCTGAATTCAACAGCATACATTGTTATTTGACCTTGATGGGTTCTGCCCACAGTGTTCAGACTAAGGCCGCGGTGCACGTCTATGGATGTGAAAAACAGGCTGTTCTCATGTGAAGAAAAAGCAAGCAAGCAGTTTTACTTGCAATAACAACTACCTGTAGTGTCTTGTGCAAAAGCAGCAAAGTCACAAGATGGCATTAACAGCTAAAACGCTTATGCTAATATAGCAATGTATGCAGACAAACCCCTGTCTCAACTACACCCTCCCTCGGACCATGAACCAAAATAGGTAAGAAATGTAGGAACGCAGAGTTCAAGTTCGAGCGAGACAGAACCAAGTTCATATATTGCCAATCCATATAATTGGGAGTAAAAAGTCTGAATAGTTTGTTGGGAAAAAGTAAAAAATAAAAAATCAATCAGGGGCGCTATATAGCCCATTCTGGAGCAAAAAAATAAAAAAATTCCAGTTTGTACGTGCGGAAGATGGAGACATGCCAATTTAATCCATCAACGTATAGGCACAGTATGCTGCAACAGCCTCCAAAGAGAAAGTCATTGTAATCTTCAGTAAATGAGTCAGCCATCCAACCTAATAAACTAAAGGAACATACATGTTCTTCGATTATCGGAGCCTCTAGCACCGTTAGAGGACAACTTGCGTGTTCTTCAAGAAAACTTCCCGCCAGGAAGTCATGGGCCGCTGCATATATATGCCAATTTCCTAGGATTCCATGTACAGCCGCACAGGCCATAATCCCGATACCAGAACAGTCTAACTCATGAGCCACTAAGGGACTCATCAGTCGATCATAATCCGGGACAGGAGACGCCGTGTTTGACAGGCACAAATCCAGAGCCCATTCAAATGGACAATCTAGGCAATGGAAAACAGGTTGCACGAAAGTAAAGTAAGAGAACTGGAAAGGATAATCCATAGGCTATGCTCAAAGTGGCCAGAGGTAGTGTTCCATAGTATTCAAGCATCCGGTTGTGCAGTTGAAGCAGCCGGGACAGACTGTCGTGTGACACAGCTTGTGCAGCCATTGCGGAGTAAACAAATCAACAGCAGCACACCAGCAGTCAAGGCGAGTATTAATGGAAGCCCGCCGAAGACGCTGGAAAAAATATAATGAAAAAATGCCGGTATCACACCAAATATTGTTTGGAACGAGGTCACAACTTTGAAAAAATGTGCCAAGCCAGTTGTTGACGAGGCATTGAATATAGTGTGAATCAGAGCACCGAAATGAAGGGGGAGATCAGTATTTAAAAGAGCATGCACCTCGGTTCGGGTGTTAGCTATGTGAAGGACAAATGTTTCACGAGAGGAAGTTAGGGCGACTTCTTTTTGAGACAATGGAGCCCTTATTCTGCTCATCCTGTTGAACTCTGCTTTCAAGGTTGGTATGGAAGGCCAGATGGATACATCGAGTCTCCCATGCGGGGGTGGGAAAAGCACATTCTTACAACAGACTACTCGTCGTGAGACAGTTACAATGTACGGAATCCCTACTAGCATCCCGCAGCATGCCTCATTATTTAAAAGCAGATAGCTACCGTTAGCTAATAACGTGAAAGTTGACGTAATTGCAGGCACAGGATTTCCCTTCAGAATGCAAGCTAAATATGATGGGTGAATGTTGCATGCGCCATGCAATTGGATGTTCCTACAGACTACTGAATGATCAGGTGTGGAAGTGCAATCCTCTCCTTTTAAATAAACCTCACTACCTACTCTCATGCACCTGTATGTAAATGGGTGTGACCAAACTTCATGGAGAAAAGCGGTACCTAGTGGTTCATATCTGCCTTTGGCATAGTGTTTCATACATGAACTGAACGTAAACAATGGAAAAGGTAGCATGATTAACCCATGGATGAGCCACACAGCTGAGTTTGATTCGGCCACAGAGAATGGTAAGGGTTCCAACTTTTCATTATGCAATAATGAATATGTTACATCCTTCATGGACATGAACTGTTGTTTATCAGTCAGATTAAACAGCAGGAATAAAGATGATGTATTCATGTAGTCCCAGGGAACTTTTCCAGCCTTCAGTGTTTGTAATGTCCATGCAAACTGCATTATAGAACACAATTGATTTTGACCATGATATAAAACAGACATATCATCTTGTACAATATCCACAACGGATGAAACAATACTAACTAATGTGTAAGTTCTGGAAGAAAGAGTGTTAATGCTATAATCAATGACAGCAAGCACTTTTTTGAGATAATTTCCAAACTTCGTTGTAAACAGCATACACCCATCTTTTGGACCTGCCACCCACAAGGCCCTTAACAAAATCATTCAAATCTACATTGTCAGTTAATTTGGACAAATGAAGTTTTACTGACGCTAAGGTGTAATGTTTAAGCCAGTTTTGACATAATTTTCCTACTGAATAGGTAGTAACAGAATGTAAAGATTCAAATCTGGGGTCTACTCTAACTTGTGTATAGCCGGGGAGTAGACCCAGAACACGATGTTGACATGAATCTGAACTCTTCTGCCATAATAACCATCCTTGAGGATCCAGGGCAGAAATGTTAAAGGAAGTATTAGTAATTAGGGACTGCAATTCATCAAGGGACATATCTGTGTGATTATCCCACGTCGGATAAGCACTCAGATCAGGAATAGTAGTGGCGTTCATCTTTTTGAAAGTAACCAATCCAAAGCAGGTGGTCTGAAATATAGTAGAATTAAAAAATAACATGTGGTTTGGAATAAGGCACGCATGATGCAAAGCTTCCGAACCTTGGACCTGCCAGGTTTTAGAACCCCAAACAGACTTAAGATCATTGGTATCTTTCCACAGCTCATAGCCCCCTATAGCTAAGTCATCCATAAAGGACTTCGAATACAATAATTTAGTATGGGTCAGTCTAACTTTGGAAGCTGAGTCAGCAGCCATTTTAAAATAAAAGGCATCAGGTTTAGATACACTGAAATCAGAAAAACATGTACATTTTTTCACTAGAGTTTGGAGCTGCCTTCAATGGGAGCTGGACAATGTTCCCATTGTGTATAATTAACGATATTCCTAAATGTATTTGCTTTATGCAGGAAATGTTTGCCATGATTGGGCTACCTTTGGAATCTCAATATTCATTTTTAAACCAAAGGAATAAATTATCGTTGAAAGATTGAACACAATAGTATGAGTCACTCACAATAAGAGTAGTCACTCGAGGATCAGCAAACTCCAGTGCAAGCAACAGAGCACGTAGCTCTGCCAACAGGGCGGTACAATCAACCAATGTTTCCGTATGCACAACATCAGACTTGAATTCATCATTCACAAAAGTACCAGCCATTATTGCGCAGGCCGCTGATTACGCATGCTTAGATTCCGTTGCTGGTTGCACCGAACAGTCAGTGTAAATGATACAATGGTAATCCTCAAGTGGGCGCAAAGACAGAGAAGCTGGATGAACAAATTCATACTACAAGTACTCCTGAGTCTCCAATGAGGCATCAAAGATGAAAGTGACATCCGGAGACGTCAAGGAAGTGGCCCATTGTATCCAACGTGGTGCAAAGCTTTAGAATTCGATACACTGCCTTCGTCACTTCCTCTAGGACAGGGTACGGTGTGAAAATCAACATGCGTTTCCCTTGCGACAGCACTCTCTCTTTCAGAATCGCTATCTGCACTGCAGTCAAAACTTTTTCGACAGTTGAAAAGCGTATTTCAGCTGAAGTGTACAAGTGTGACTTGTAAGCAATAGGGACTGTGTCACCCTTATTAAACGTTAAGTACGTGAAACCCACTGCGCCAGGCACAATTCTTATTATGAGGTTTGTGTGGTTATCACTAGTCAATAAGTATTTAGAAACAAGAAGATCAGCCTGCAAAGATTGCAGGATAGCCGAATGTTCTGGCAGCCAGCTCGATTTGGAAAAAGTAGGTTGTACCAAGGCATATAGCGGCTTGATACGCCGGGCATAATCGGGAATGTAAGTACACCCAGAATTTAAACAACCCAACAAAGATTGTAGTTTTTTCAGAGTTGTGGGAGCGCGCAAACATACGCATTTCTCCAGGAAGTTAGGTGCAAAACCTCGAACTTCGTTGTTGAGTTCATAGCCCAAAAACAACACTGTATACTCTGCAATGTGCGATTTTGCAAAGTAAAATTTGTAACCGAAGTCCGCGAACATAAAAATGATTTTCTGCGACGTTGAGATCTAGCTTCGCGCGCATGGGATATTGGGGTTGTGGCTGTGGCATAGACCATAACAGAATCTCATGGCTTGGTGATAATTTATCCCACCCAACCTGAGTACGGTACAATGCTGGAGCAAGTACCTGTGCCCACTCTTCTACAAAGTTCTGAGCCTGCTCCTTCGGCACAGTGTGCGCGAACGATGGGAGGATTACCTCCTTCCCTCTGGGAGTGCACAAAACAAAAGCTGGGGGCCAGTCCACCTCTGCTAACAGAATGTCATATGTAGAGGTCAGATTTTCCCAAAAGATCCCTTTTATGGTACGTTGTATGTCACCTTCAGTTAAAAGGACTATGTCATATAGTCTATCAGGGGGAGTCACTCTCGTGTCAGCAATTTCTACAGTAATAAATGTGTCAGTTGCTGTCGCCTTCAGATATGGATGCAGTGCTTGCCGCACTATTGTTACCTCCGCTGCGCTGTCTAGCAGCGTTAGTGCCCATGTCAGGTTCTGAAGCTGTGTTCTCACTCTCTGTGGCATACCTCGCTGTTAGTGCAGCAACTTTCTTTTTCTGAAACGGAGGTCGTTGATGTGCAAATTCGTCCTGCATGCCTTTACCATCAGCCGGGCGAGGCTGCTCTCGTCCTTGAGGGGCACCCCGATCTTAGCCACGTTCTCCTCCACCGGATTGTGAGACCGATGTTTCCTGTGAAGAACGAGGAGAACGTTGTTCAGGTACCTGAAATCTATCAGGCAACCTAATTCTAGTGCGATCGCGCAATTCATAGGTGCGTTCAGTAGTCACTGGTATCGGTGATGCGGGACGAGACCCCTGTTTCTGCTGCTGCTTCCCCTGTTTCTTAGTTTTCCAATTTTGTTTAGGAAAAGCTGGACGGTCGTCCTGAGTAGACTTAACCATCTGAGTTTGCGGCTGCGCTGTTCTTTTAGCAAAAGGCTTAACCCCCAAACTATTGCGGCCAATGGTCTTATAAGTCTCCACAATAATTTTTGGTAACTGTCGGGGTTTATGGACGTCGTCAACGAGGCACAGCGCATTCGACACCTGAAAGTTAACCGCATCTCCCTTGACGTGCGCGAGGATGAGATCAGCAACTACGTCGAACACGCCGACAAGCCTCATACCCAACTCGACCGCCGCCTTCGGACTGTGCTCATCCTGAACACTCTTAATCATGGAGGGCAGTACAGTCATAGACTGTGTGCCGAAGCACTTCACGTAGACTGATGCAAACACTTTACCCCAGTTCTTACAGTCTGTTTCTTCTGGGACTAAGTCTTTCTGTAAACTAATTTTATTGATCATGTGTTTTTCCACATGAGTAGAATTAGGAAATACTGCTTCCAGCTGGTCAAATTTCTCAGTAAGCCAATAAGGCATATCGTCCTTATTCTGGGGGCGCTTGCCCATTACCGAATTAACCATGACGGGACTAATAGTAATCCTGGCCGGTTCAGCTGGTTACGTCGCAACCCCAGGTGCCCCCACCTGGACATTGCGAGAGACGTATTGCACTAAAGCCTTTGTACCATAATCAAGGTGGTATGGAGCTGACATAAGTCATCCACCAGGGCTTGCAAATAATGTGGATGTGGTGTAAACCCGGCCAAGACTGGCCAAGTGGCCCCTGGAATGGACAAGGGACCTAACTGAACCGGAGTAACGGTGTGGGGGAGGGCGCCATTAAACCAAATACGATGCTGCCAAACAGAAATCGGAATTTCCTGCATCCTATAGGGCGTGTAATTAGCTGGAACTGCTGTAGGAGTGTATGCGTGAAATGTCTTATCATCCGCATTCACCTCCAGAAAAGTACAGAGATCTGGGACTAAATAAATAGTTTTTTGCTCGCCATGCCATTCCAGTTAGAACCCAGCCATATGCAAATCAGTCTTGACCCTGTGCCTCCTGGGAACAGTCCAGCCCGAACTGCCAAGCCAGGTCCTCCCTGGACTGGAAACAAGCATCCTAGGACCGGTTTCGGGGTTTCACCCCTCTTCAACCAGGATAGCTTGATTCCAGTGGCATGGAGAGCACGGGACTCACGTCTGAGCATACCCGTCCCACTCGGGATGACAAATGCAAAAACAACAATTGATGGACAGAATGCAGAACAATGTCATACATTCACCCCAGTGCAGAGATCTGGACCTAAATACAGACTGATTTGCATATGGCTGGGTCCAAACTGGAATGGCATGGTGAGAAAAAAAATGATGGATTTAGGCCCAGATCTCTGCACTGGGGTGAATGTATGACATTGTTCTGCATTCTGTCCATCAATAGTTCTTTTTGCATTACACAAAAGAGGTGTTCGATGAGTACTCGGCATTGGTACTAGGTGAAGACGGGCCCCCAATCTGGGGAGATCTGGAAGATGGACCTGCTGGAATTCGACATTCTACATTTATGGCAAGAATCTATGTCTACACTTTGGGTAACAGTGAGATCTGTACTCCTTACGAAGGAACCATCCATTTACCTTATATAGGGTGTACTGGTACCCTAAGAAGCTCTCAAAGATGGGAGGAAGTAAGAAGGGGTTTTGCCCTAAATGCGAGCTAGAGAACGCAGACCATGTTCATCTATTATGGGAGTGTCCAGACATCCAACTCATCTGGCAAGATGTGGGCAAATTTATTACAGGAATATTTGGGGGAAACATAGAGGTAAGCCTTGATCTGATTATTTTGGGGATTTTGGTTGGTGAGGGTGCTTCTCACAAACTGGGGAAATCTGGTGCCCAATTGCTTATTACTCTGATAATTAATGCACAAAGAGAAATATGTATAAAATGGGTCTCCTCCACATCACCCTCCTGCTATTAACCCATCATTGGCCTTGTTGCACTCCCAGGTCGCTCCTAGGTTATATCTCCTGCCTATGTCATACATGAGGACAACAAAAAGGAAAAAAAATAGTGAATGAGATATTTAGAAAGACACTCCCCTTTCTACAGACCTTCGCAAAGTTTAATTCTCAATCTCGTATTCCTATAGTTTCAAAATGTAAACGTTTTTCAATTCTAATTATTTGCAATAATTTTATTGCTGTTATTTTTTCATCTGATATTGAATACAAATTAGTGCTAACAAGCACTGTCAAAGTCAATACACCTGGCTCTTTTTTGTATGTATGCACTAATAACAAACACACAAGGAGGCACCCACTAAATACCGCTCAGGTTGCATGCTGTCTCAAGCACAGCATTCTAATTTGTTTGTGTTTGGCAGCACCCTTTATTATATCGGCTACTTATCTTGTGAAGAATTCATAGATCTGCCTGTTTGGCCACTCTCCTTTCAGAGCTCCTACCCCCGGCACACA